>NC_049219.1:3832228-4538940 GCF_013347855.1 Anguilla anguilla | reverse complement strand
AGTTAAACTCATCCTCTTACTGCAGCTCTAACTCACAGCACATGGAGACGGAGCTTCCAGTTAAACTCATCATCTTACTGCAGCTCTAACTCACAGCACATGGAGACAGGGCTTCCAGTTAAACTCATCATTTTACTGCAGTTCTAACTCACATTACATGGAGACAGAGCTTCCAGTTAAACTCATACTCCTACTGCAACTCTAACTCACAGCACATCCGAATGTGATATAAGGACCTGTCCGCACCTATACGGATTAAACTGAAAAAGTAGTTATTTCCCCCTCCGTTTAAAAAAAAAAAATCCCATCCACACGACCGGTGTTTTAAAAAATATCTCCCTCCATAGGAGAACGCTAAAACGATTGCCGCATGCGCAATACACCAATTGCCATGGTAACAGATGCGCGAGTTGACGTCATGATGTCAGCGTTTTCATAAAGTCCCGTTTTTCTTGTACACACGAAGACAGAGAAACCAGAGTTTTGAAAAATCTCCACCTTGGAAGGCGTTTTCAAAAAGCTTAGTTTTCAGTGACTTAAAACGCCATTTTCGTGTGGATGGGAGGCCAAAACAGAGGGAAAAATATGTTTAAAAAAAAATCCGTATACGTGTGGACAAGGCCTAAAACACAATATGACACTTTAAAATGATTTAATACACCCATGTGGACCTGAACGTGCTATCCTGCACCCCACTACACCTGAAAGTTGGCAATTCAATTTAAGTTTAATTCAAAAAGTGTCAATGTGAACTTGTATCATTACCTTTGATCACCTGTGAACTCTCCTCTGAAGTTGATTGGACGACGCATTGAATGATCACTCTTCATAGACAAACAGCTGGGTACAGGTGACCCTGCCCTCTCTACCCGGACCCTGTGAACAAAACATGGAGACAGAGCTTCCAGTTAAACTCATCCTCTTATTACAGCTCTAAAACACAGCACATGGAGACAGAGCTTCCAGTTAAACTCATCCTCTTACTGCAGCTCTAACTCACAGCACATGGAGACAGAGCTTCCAGTTAAACTCATACTCTTACTGCAGCTCTAACTCACAGCACATGGAGACAGAGCTTTTAGTTAAACTCATCCTTTAACTGCAGCTCTAACTCACAGCACATGGAGACAGGGCTTCCAGTTAAACTCATCCTCTTACTACAGCTATAACTCACAGCATAAGGAGACAGAGTTTCCAGTTAAACTCATCCTCTTACTGCAGTTCTAACTCACATTACATGGAGACAGAGCTTCCAGTTAAACTCATCATTTTACTGCAGCTCTAACTCACAGCACATGGAGACAGGGCTTCCAGTTAAACTCATCCTCTTACTACAGCTATAACTCACAGCACAAGGAGACAGAGCTTCCAGTTAAACTCATCTTCTTACTGCAGCTCTACCTCACAGCACATGGAGACAGTGCTTCCAGTTAAACTCATCATTTTACTGCAGTTCTAACTCACATTACATGGAGACAGAGCTTCCAGTTAAACTCATCATTTTACTGCAGCTCTAACTCACAGCACATGGAGACAGGGCTTCCAGTTAAAATCATCCTCTTACTACAGCTATAACTCACAGCACAAGGAGACAGAGCTTCCAGTTAAACTCATCCTCTTACTGCAGCTCAAACTCACAGCACATGGAGACAGAGCTTCCAGTTAAACTCATCCTCTTACTGCAGCTCAAACTCACAGCACATGGAGACAGAGCTTCCAGATAAACACATCTTCTTACTGCAGCTCAAACTCACAGCACATGGAGACAGGGCTTCCAGTTAAACACATCCTCTTACTGCAGCTCTACCTCGCAGCACATGGAGACAGAGCTTCCAGTTAAACTCATCATTTTACTGCAGTTCTAACTCACATTACATGGAGACAGAGCTTCCAGTTAAACTCATACTCTTACTGCAGCTCTAACTCACAGCACATGGAGACAGAGCTTCAAGTTAAACTCATCCTCTTACTGCAGCTCTAACTCACAGCACATGGAGACAGAGCTTCCAGTTAAACTCATCTTTTTACTGCAGCTCTTACTCACAGCACATGGAGACAGAGCTTCCAGTTAAACTCATCCTCTTACTACAGCTCTAACTCACAGCACAAGGAGACAGAGCTTTCAGTTAAACTCATCCTTTAACTGCAGCTCTAACTCACAGCACATGGAGACAGGGCTTCCAGTTAAACTCATCTTCTTACTGCAGCTCTACCTCACAGCACATGGAGACAGAGCTTCCAGTTAGAACTGCAGTAAAATGATGAGTTTAACTCACATTACATGGAGACAGAGCTTCCAGTTAAACTCATCATTTTACTGCAGCTCTAACTCACAGCACATGGAGACAGGGCTTCCAGTTAAACTCATCCTCTTACTACAGCTATAACTCACAGCACAAGGAGACAGAGCTTCCAGTTAAACTCATCCTCTTACTGCAGCTCAAACTCACAGCACATGGAGACAGAGCTTCCAGATAAACACATCCTCTTACTGCAGCTCAAACTCACAGCACATGGAGACAGGGCTTCCAGTTAAACTCATCTTCTTACTGCAGCTCTACCTCACAGCACATGGAGACAGAGCTTCCAGTTAAACTCATCATTTTACTGCAGTTCTAACTCACATTACATGGAGACAGAGCTTCCAGTTAAACTCATCATTTTACTGCAGTTCTAACTCACATTACATGGAGACAGAGCTTCCAGTTAAACTCATCCTCTTACTGGAGCTCTAACTCACAGCACATGGAGACAGAGCTTCTAGTTAAACTCATCCTCTTACTGCTGCTCGAACTCACAGCACATGGAGACAGATCGTCCAGTTAAACTCATCCTCTTACTGCAGTTCTAACTCACAGCACATGGAGACACAGCATCCAGTTAAACTCATCCTCTTACTGCAGCTATAACACACAGCACATGGAGACAGAGCTTCCAGTTAAACTCATCCTCTTACTGCAGCTCTAACTCACAGCACATCCAAATGTGATATAAGGCCCTGTCCGCACCTATACGGATTAATCTGAAAAAGTAGTCATTTCCCCCTCCGTTTAAAATTTAAAAAATCCCATCCACACGACCGGTGTTTTAAAAAATATCTCCCTCCATAGGAGAATGCTAAAACGATGATTGCCGCATGCGCAATACACCAATTGCCATGGTAACAGATGCGCGAGTTGACGTCATGATGTCAGTGTTTTCATAAAGCTCCGTTTTTCTTGTCGACACGAAGACAGAGAAACCGGAGTTTTGAAAAAATCTCCGCCTTGGAAGGCGTTTTCAAAAACCTTAGGTTTCAGTGACTTAAAGCGCCATTTTCGTGTGGACGGGAGGCCAAAATGGAGGGAAAAAACTACGTTTTTAAAAAATCTGTATACGTGTGGACAAGGCCTAAAACACATCATGACACTTTAAAATGATTTAATACACCCATGTGGACCTGAACGTGCTATCCTGCACCCCACTACACCTGAAAGTTGGCAATTAAATTTAAGATTAATTCAACAATAATGCCAATGTGAACTTGTATCATTACCTTTGATCACCTGTGAACTCTCCTCTGAAGTTGATTGAATGAGGCATTGAATGATCACTCTTCATAGACAGACAGCTGGGTACAGGTGACCCTGCCCTCTCTACCCGGACCCTGTGACCAAAACATGGAGACAGAGCTTCCAGTTAAACTCATCTTCTTACTGCAGCTCTAACTCACAGCACATGGAGACAGAGCTTCCAGTTAAACTCATCCTTTTACTGCAGCTCTAACTCACAGTACATGGAGACAGAGCTTCCATTTAAACTCATACTCTAACGGTACGGTCGTGCGGTAGAAAACCTTTTTGCTTCCCCGGTCTTAACCCCTCCCACATCCGTAACCATTATCATCCACGTAAGATATACAGGTAAGCATACGTAACCAGGCCAGGTAAGGTCTTCTGACGGGAAATTATAAGGCATTAATGCATATCAAATAATAAATCAAAAGAATCCCCAAATCTAATGCTTACAGTTTCATAGTTAATTCATTATTAATAATTCTCATTTACAATAACAAAAAAAATTCATAAACGGCTCCTACACTACTGGTATAACTCACAGCACATGGAGACAGAGCTTCCAGTTAAACTCATCCTCTTACTGCAGCTCTAACTCACAGTACATGGAGACAGAGCTTCCAGTTAAACTCATCCTCATACTGCAGCTCCAACTCACAGTACATGGAGACAGAGCTTCCAGTTAAACTCATCCTCTTACTGCAGCTCTAACTCACAGCACATGGAGACAGAGCTTCCAGTTAAACTCATCCTCTAACTGCAGCTCTAACTTACAGCACATGGAGACAGAGCTTCCATTTAAACTCATCCTCTTACTGCAGCTCTAACTCACAGCACATGGACACAGAACTTCCAGTTAAACTCATACTTTTACTGCAGCTCTAACTCACAGGACATGGAGACAGAGCTTCCAGTTAAACACATCTTCTCACCGCAGCTCTAACTCACAGCACATGGAGACACAGCTTCCAGTTAAACTCATCCTCTTACTGCAGTTCTAACTCACAACACATGGAGACAGAGCTTCCAGTTAAACTCATCCTCTTACTGCAGCTCTAACTCACAATACATGGAGACAGAGCGTCCAGTTAAACTCATCCTCTTACTGCAGCTCTAACTCACAGCACATGGAGGCAGAGCGTCCATTTAAACTCATCCTCTTACTACAGCTCTAACTCACAGCACATGGAGACAGAGCTTCCAGTTAAACTCATACTCTTACTGCAGCTCTAACTCACAGCACATGGAGACAGAGCGTCCAGTTAAACTCACCATCTTACTGCAGCTCTAACTCACAGCACATGGAGACAGAGCTTCCAGTTAAACTCATCCTCTTACTGCAGCTCTAACTCACAGCATATGGAGACAGGGCTTCCAGGTAAACTCATCCTCTTACTGCAGCTCCAACTCACAGTACATGGAGACAGAGCTTCCAGTTAAGCTCATCCTCTTTCTGCAGCTCTAACTCACAGCATATGGAGACAGATCGTCCAGTTAAACTCATCCTCTTACTGCAGCTCTAACTCACAGCACATGGAGACAGAGCTTCCAGTTAAACTCATCTTCTTACTGCAGCTCTAACTCACAGCACATTAACTCTCTGACTCATGCATTTTTACCTCTTTCTCGCAGGGCCGTGGGTTCCATCGTCAGTCTCGGTCTCCTCTGAGGAACTCATTTTAGAAACAGCGCCCCCTGTCTCAGGACACCTGAACACACCAGATCAGATTCACAAGTGGGTTCTGACCCAAATTGGCAGACCTGTAAATACACACAAGAAGAACATGATAACGCACAGACATAATAATACACTGTGAGGGCCACATAATGTAAATGTGTAACACAAAAAGGTAATTAAATTACGTTTGGTGCATTAAAATATGTACACACCATATTATGTTATTTTTGCATTTTATCCCACTGATATACTCAATGTAGCCTATGTATTGATCTCATAAAAAACATGTTTTCAACGTACAAAAATGCCAAGTTACTCACACATACAAGACCACTCCAGGCCTGCCATTAAAAGTATTGATATCAAAATGATGCCAGGTTACGGTACTACAAACAATATAGGCTATCTTGCCTCACCGAAATTAAATAAGATGTATTCCAAAGCAATGCTACCCAATATTTCCTCCATTCTTTCAAGTCACTTGGCCCTGTGTGTATAAGAATGCACTACATGGACAGGCCAAACATATGTGTGGATAGCTGTCTCACAGTCAAGATTGATTGAATAGGCGTCTATATGTCCAATTTGTGTTGGTATGTATGTATTTTGCTGCCCAGCCTTTCTGTTGCGTGAATGATAGTATGTTTCTTGGTATAAGTGTGTGTTCGTAAATGTGAATGTAACATGCTGCTAGGGAAATGTCCCCATGGGGATAAAGAAGTTCTCTATTTATGTGTGTACAATATGTATTTTACATGCAGTATTTATTGTACGTAGCAAATCTACAATAACTTGTACATGTACTCAAATTCAGTTCAGAAGCAAGTATAAACATGTTTTCTGGAGAAATATGCTTCCTGTAGTTACTCAGCAGCAGTTTTGTACATGAATTTCAGTGTGTTCCATGAGGCAATTCGAAATATTTGACTCTGTGATCTGACACAAAGATTTCATGACATTGTAAAATGGTAAGATTACAAAACACAGGGCCAAGTGACTTGAAAGAATGGAGGAAATATTGGGTAGCATTGCTTTGGAATTCATCTTATTTAATTTCGGTGAGGCAAGATAGCCTATATTGTTTGTAGTACCGTAACCTGGCGTCATTTTGATATCAATACTTTTAATGGCAGGCCTGGAGTGGTCTTGTATGTGTGAGTAACTTGGCATTTTTGTACGTTGAAAACATGTTTTTTATGAGATATCATTTCTTTTTGCAAAGCGTTTTATTATGAGTGAGAAATGCGAAGTGACCCTGTAAGAAACGGTTGTGGATTATGGCTATCCTTGTGTGAATTTGTACAGTCTGATGAGCGTGTACTGTTTAGCAGTTTCGGTTTGCTCTATATGTAAAACAGTGGCTGTGACAAAGGGTGCGATGGCATAAGTGTAAACGCAACAGAAACGAAGGTGAAATATGGCCAGTGTATGTACTCGCGGATTTGACGGCCATCCAACGAGCCTTGATTGAGAAAGGAATCAGCAAGCCCGTAGAATTAGAGCTCCCTAGGTCGCAACTTGTGTACTCTGCTGTCCTGCTCCGTTATCTGTTATTTCATGGAGATGCACTTTTAGTGTTTGTAAGGTTTATAAGGCATTTTGATAGGCTTATCTGCAGGTGGGAAACCTCTTTGCTGTTTTGCTAAGCTAGAACCGGAAAACTTGATAGTGGAGAATAGGAGCAGACACATATGTCCCAGCAGGCTTTGCATATGAGAAAATAACAACAGCGTGAGAGAAATTAGGATGAAATGATGAAATTGCGTAGTTGAAACAATATGTTTTTAGCAGAATGGGCATGTAGGTGAAGGTTGACATGATCACAGACTATAATGCGAAGTAAATGAAGAGACCATGAGCGAGCTTAGTTTCCTTATGGAACGACATAACAGTCGGTATAAAACATTGGCTGTTAAAGTGGAGGGTTAAGTGACGTGTGAATTCTATTGCACTGATGTGCTTTTCTCATGTTCAGTACTAGTAGTTATACTTATGAGTGAGTCATGATTTTAAATGTAATGTTTTAATGGGGAGTTGCAGAACGTACATACGTAGTAATTGTTTGTATGTGGCTAGATAGAGAACAGGGCGAGGTAACATGAATGTAGAAACGTGGCGTTTGCTGAGAGGAAGGTTTTGTACGGTAGCCAAGTGAAGATATATAGTTAGTAGAAATGGCACAGTGGTGAACTGGTGTAACTTTTTAATAAAAGGAATACATTTGCTGTCATGAAATGCATATGGGTGGCCGTGAGTGAGTTTTGGTAAAGAAAATATAAAAGCATAAGAAAACGTTAGTGTAAAAGAGGAAAATATCTGCCTGAGGGCGAGGCGGGATTCAATCCTTCAACCGGAGGTTTACCAGTCTGTGACTTTGTTAGTGCAGCACCATGACATAGCTATACAATGCGTGAAATATCATTAGCAAACCTGTCCATGGTTTTAAAGAAGAACACAGGCCAGTAAGCACAGAAAAGCTCCCGTTGAATCCGTATGGCTTTGCAATATTGTAGCCGGTTAATAACTGAACGTGCAGACGGTACGTCATAATGCAGTATATACGTTCGGTGAACGGTGGGTAGATATGGTGCAAAAGCAATAATTGAGAAGTAGTAGACAATTATTAGTGAGGGTAAAAGTAGGTTAAAGAAACATGCCCTTAGCTGGGCTTGAACCTAAGACCCCATGTTCCCAAGACTGTAACCTTACCCACTAGGCCACAGGCAGATCAGCTTTTTGAACACGAAATGTTTCAGAGTAAAAAGGTATGGGTATTTTGCGTGTGTATGCGAGTTTTTGATTGGGTCGTGAGGGTGAGGATTTGGCTGATGTCGGTAAAATGTCCAATGGGGAGACATGTTGTTAGTGGGATATGCAGCAGGGAAAATAAGAATGAGAAGAAGAAGAAGAAGAAGGAGAAAACGCAAAATCCCCTTAGTTTGGGGCTTTATTGTGTGGACATGTGAAGTTGTTTATGAAATCTGTCTGTTGAAATGGAGTCAGAATGTACAGAATTTAATGTTTTTAAGGGCTGAGTGTCTGTGGCTGTTGTGGTTATTTCTGTGGGGAACCCTGAAAAGTGCCAAACTCTCGGTGCTGTATAGGTATGGGGCATGCCCCCGCCAAGGCATACCTGCCATCCCAATAATGAGTCCTTTGCGAAGTATCGCAATTTGTATGCCGGCTCTTTAAGAGTTGCGCTCAAGCAGCAAACAGGTGGTGACGGGCCAGGTGGTTTTTGAAATAGATTGGGGGCAAGAGGTAGCAATGGAGAATGGAGTAAAGGGGAGTCAGCAGAAAATAATCAAGAATCCTGAGATTTGTTGGCGTTTTTGTTTGGATTGTATTTTTTTCAATCTACAATTATTCAACACAGCTCCAAGACACGAAAACGAGTAACCTGCTGAACCTACGTTTTAAAAGAATTCTCTTCTACTGCATCAGGAGGGTGAGCCGAAGCTTTTTGGGTTATTTATTTTTTTTGCTTCTTTGAATGCAATGCATTGCTTAATTATTTGTTTTTGGAGAGGAAAGAAGATTCTTGCACTTATGCATTAATTTTGGTTTCAGGACTTAGCCTATTATTTTTGGCACGTTTTCTGGATTTGTGTTTCCGTGGATACCGGACAACTAAACTAAACTCGGACTTCAACTTTAACTGTTATTCAATGGACGATCAGTTATTATTTCACATTGCCAGTTGAGTAATGATTGTACCTGGGTTTATGTTTTCCTGATCAAATACTTGCCATATCGTTATTTTGTTGTTGTTTTTTTTGTTTGTTTATCATTTGGTTGCCTCTGTTGTAATATATAAATTCCGTTCGATTAGATTCCCGTGAATATGGCGTGTTTATTCTGTTTAAATTGGTTTGAATTTGACACACACATACATCAAATCTCACAGAACAGACAGCGACAAATCTGGAATTTAACTGAGCCATAAACTTGTACAGTAATACAATTCCTTCCAAAATATTCTGCACCCATGATAACAATTACTAAGACCGTTCAATATAAGGATTACCAGTGCTGAGGTATATTTTCATTGTCCAACATACGGAATATATTTAATGATATAATGGAAACTACCAAAATGACACATTTCTCAGATGATACAATTTTACAAAAATTGTGCGTCACAATTATTGGCACCCCTGTATTTGGTACTGTGTGCACCCTCCCCTCGCAGGGATAATGGCACTGAGTCTTTTTACATAACGTGTTATAAGACCAGAGAACACATTGGGAGGGATCTTAGACTCTTTCTCCACCCACAATCTTTCCAGATCCTGATGTCTTTGTTGATCCGTGCTTATGGGCTGTGCTGTTCAATTGAGTCACAGGTTTTCAGGGAGTTTCAGCAGTCTTTAGACTGTTGTAGCCATTGCACAATGATGCTTCTGCATCATTAACCTTTTTATTTGTGGATTTTAACGTGAATTTGGGGTCATTGTCTTGCTGAAAGATCCACTAGTTTCAGTCTGCTGGCAGAGGTAGTCAGGTTTAGGGCTAAATTGTCCTGGTACTTGGGTAGAGTTCACGATGCTGCTTTCCTTAACAAGGGCCCCAGGACCAGTGTGAGCAAAGTAGCCCCATAACATTAAAGATCCACCACCGTATTTTTCTTTTCAGTATATGCATCCTTAAATCCATCCCACATCATATTCCTGGACATGGTTGTGAGGGGGGCTGGAGCCTCTCCCAGCATGCATTGGGCAAGAGGCAGGAAAAAACCCTGAACAGGTCACCAGTCCATCACAGGGCACACACACCATGCACTTATACACTCATACATTCAAGCAATTTAGTGTCTCCAATTAGCTTAACCTGCATGTCTTTGGACTGTGGGAGGAAACCCATGCAGACATGGGATGAGAATATGCAAACTCCACACACACCACCATGCTGCCCTCCAGCAGTTTTAAACGTCTTCATTATTGCCCTCACAGTAGTAATTAGCATCTTCAGTTTATTTTTTGATCCATTGCCTGATTTTCAAAGGTTAGCATCCATTTTCATTTCGTTCATCAGTTCTTTGTCTTTCTCTGTGGCGAAGATGAAAAATGGGTTTCACAAGCAGGTTCTCAGTTTAATCCTCCAGTGAAACAGGAAGCCATGGAAGGCCACAAGAGTTTCTCTTAATATTGGTGTAGATTGAGTTTGATTTTATTTTATTTATAAGAATCTTTAGGGGTTCAAAATATTTTTATATATTTTTGGGAAATAACAACCCTACCTGAATCCAATCGTCACACTAGAGGGCGCCAGTTCCCCCCAATGCTAATTAAGGTATTGTGCCACAAACATTTAATAGCCTGACCAGATTCACATTACAGGTACCTGTAACTGATTTATGACTAGTCAAAGAGCTAATTTAAGATGTAACTGCATTTTCACTCATCAAAAAAGCTTTCAATATCTCGAATTACATTTTGCTAGTAAGATTGAAGTTTCTTTCGCCATTCAGTTGTATGGGACCTCCAATTAAAAGATACCTACAATTCAGTTTTGACTATCCAAAACGTGAACTCCAGATACTGTATCGCCATTTCAATTATGACTAGTCATAACTCAAATTAGAGATCTCCACATTAGCTCTGACTTAGTCATAAATTCAGTTCATTCCTCCGGATTTAAGATATGTCAGGTACCGGGGGACCAGGACCCAAACACAGAGTGGGGAAAAACACCAGGCAAATGGCAAATACAATCAAAGACTTTACTCTCATACAGGTAACAGAAAACAGGGAACAAAAACAAGGCCAGACAGGGCACTTTCAAAAACAAAAACAGCTGAATTTTCAAAAAAAAAAAAAAACAGAACTCAGGCAGGGCAGAACTCACAGACAGAAACGCGGGCAGAAACACGGGCACCGCGGTTGTCTTTTCCTAAGTTTTTTAAAAATTCTCCTTAACATCTTTCCTTAACCTCATGACGTTTTCCATCGAGGTCAAGGAAAAGTGGTTAGGAAAAGACATAGGACGAAATTTTTTTGCTTAGGAAGGTTCCTAACTCAGTGAAATAACCCGGAAGTATCTAAGTGGCAGCCATGATAAGAGCTGTTCGAATTCTCTAAATGCTAAGGAAAGGTGCTTCAATGCTTCCTATCTTATCTCCTTTAGCATAGGGCACACTGGACCGTCCTTTACGAAAGGAAAGGAGATAATGCCGTCCCACAATTCCTTACGGCAGCAACATTTAAAGTGAAGCACAATTCAGCCGTTCACGAAAACAAACGATCAACATGAGTTGTGCGGTGGTTCTTAAGCTATTATATGCATAGGCTTATAATCAAATCACAATCAGCATATTAACCATAACACAGAAGTCTGTCTTTCAAGAAAAAGGGAAATGAAACGTTTTTAGCTAGATTATGTTTTTAATTTCACATGTTTGAAACTTATGAATGATGATATGTACAGTAGTAAATTTGTAGGCCTAACATGGTATGCCTATCTTGCATTAAATTTAATGAATTATTTTCATACAATCATACTAATTGGGATTCATGTCGATAAATATGAGTGGACAGGAGGATGAGCGTGAGCAACCATTCTCAATGTAACAACCATTTCGTTTCACTTTTGTGACTGGTAGCCTATATTCCTTTTTTAATTCAATTCCAACCCTGGTAATGAAGTAATATTTTTCACCGGGTTGTCCACGTTTATATAGCCTGCATGAAACAACACTGTAAGAATGCACGGGGCAAAGTAATTAAGATGCGCTTTTAGTAGTCCATCTTCGGAACATTGGGATGGCAGGTATGCCATCCCGCCAAGTTACGCCTTGGCGGGGGCATGCCCCATACCTATACAGCACTGAAAGTTTGGCACTTTTCAGGGTTCCCCACAGAAATAACCGCAACAGCCACAGACACTCAGCCCTTAAAAACATTAAATTCTGTACATTCTGACCCCATTTCAACAGACAGATTTTATAAACAACTTCACATGTCCACACAATAAAGCCCCAAACTAAGGGGATTTTGTGTGTTCTCCTTATTCTCTTTCTTCTTCTTCTTCTTCTTCTTCTTCTTCTCATTCTTATTTTTCCTGCCGCCTATCCCACTAACAACATGTCTCCCCATTGGACATTTTACCGACATCAGCCAAATCTTGACCTACACGACCTCCCACCCCAGTGACCACAGACTGTAGCCCCTACTGTAGCTTAGTCCTAAGCAGTAATCAGGAAGTGATGCAATGTACCTCATTGGTCCACAACAAATATTATAACAGTGCTCAAATGACACAATAAATCATTAAATCGACCCATGGACAGTCATAAGACGAATAAAATACATATATTGTGACTATTTGTTCTCATGAGAAAAAATTATTGACTTTGTATTTTGCCCGCATTTGTACCGTAGACTTACATGGAAACCGGATATGAAAACACCTATACTGAAGCCAATCGTAGTGGCGCTAGTGAGCAGCCAGGAACAACAAGACCAGGAAATGAGCTTCAAAAACGAAGTCCGGTTTTGGCCGCTTGATTCGGACGCAGCCTTTTCGTCCGCTTACCTGTGGGTGGACGCTTTTTCGCGTAATAGGTGCCTGCGTTCTTCCTTGTCCGTTCACCCGATATATAAGCAGCTTGAAACACAGCAACTGACAACAGACAACTTGTCACAAACACATACGTATAGGAATTGTAAGGTCAGCTAACCTTTTTTTTTTCCTAGTGGGAAAACTAGAAGACCTCCGTCGGTTAGCCTAGTCAAAGATAGACGGACACCCCCAGTCAAAGCCTGCGAGAGTAGACAGTAAACTGTAGCGAGATCGTCATCCAATGCCGAATTTCCCCATTTTATTCACTCGAACAGGGTAATGTTTATTAATTAATATGTTCATATATGTTTGGATGGACATGGAATTTCACACAAAGGTAGTTTAATTACCCTAATTACCGGACACCTAGGCTACTTCCAAACCCCACATATTTTCGAGATTTTCAATAAAAAGGACGGGACCAACGCCGCAAAGAAGCGTGTCCGGGTTCTGGAGGGTGTCCGACTATGAGTAAAATGATATCATATAGGCCTAGAGTAATCTCTGCCTAACATAATCACTCCACTGTATATTTTTCCTCAATACTGCAAACCACTTAATTTTAGTAGGCTAATGGGAATGATTCCCTCTAAAACGTGAAAAAAGTGACAACCCCTTAATTGTTTAATTTAAAACAAATCAGGGTTTATAGTGCAGTAAGTGTAAAAATGTCAACAACACGCGACAAGTCCTGTGACGTCCGTCTCACTAGGCTAGAAGTGGTCATGGAATATCAAAAAAACTGAAGTAAACTTTCTTTTAAAGGTTATTTTAAAATTAATTTCTGTTTGGATTCCGTATGAGCTCTTAGCTTGTTAGGCTACGCATTAAACTCGCTATTTTATTGCCAGTTATTCGTTTTTCTGAAATACGCGGGTTAATGCGATTATACCTGCAGATTCCCATTCCTCCCCGCAGCCCTTTACCTTCAGCTTCTCTTACCTCAGTTCCACTCCACAACAGACTGTTTACTCAGTTTTTTACATTTCATTTTATTCCTTCTTTCCTAGGATTTCTTTCTCCTCCATTTTTAAAATGGCCGTTAAGCTTCCGTTTCTGTTTTGACCTTTCCTTACTTACCTGTTTACCTGCTCAACTGAATGTTCGATGGGTGGAGTCATCTGTTGTGGAGTGGAACTGAGGTGAGAGAAGCTGAAGGTAAAGGGCTGCGGGGAGGAATGGGAATCTGCAGGTATAATTTATTAGCTGCATCAGTCACAGTATTTAATAAGTTATGCAGAATAAACAAATATTTCATCCATGTAGATCTTTGCCAAATTTTAGCACATACAGTGAGCACCATAATTCATTGGACAGTGACACATTTTTTGTTATTTTGGTTCTGTACTCTAGCACTCTGTGTTTGAAAGGATACAATGACAATGAGGTTGAAGTGCAGACTGTCAGCTTTAATTTGAGGGCATTTTCATCCATATCGGATGAACCGTTTAGAAATGACAGAACCTTTTGTACATGGTCCCCCCATTTTAAGGTACTACGAGTATTTGTTGAATTGGCTTCACAGATGTGTTTCGTTTGGCAGGTGTATTAATTTGTGTCGTTAGTGAATGCAGAAGAGAGCTGTTGATGTCTAGTCTTGATTCTAGACTTTGCAATTGCCTTTGGAGATTGTTGTTGGGGTGTGACAACATGAGGAAGACAGCAGTGTCGATGCAAAATAAGCCGGCTGTCATAAGGCTCAGAAATGAAAATGAATCAATCAGGAACATTGCAGAAACCCTGGGCATGCCCAAGTCAACAGTTTGGTTCATCATTAACAAGAAAAAAAACAACTGGTGAACTCAATTATGTCAAAAGACCCGGTAGACTGAGGAAGACCATTGTAGTGGATGACCGGAGAATACTCTCTATGGTGAAGACAACCCCCCTAACAACAACAGCCCAACAGATCAAAAACACTCTCCTTGATGCAGGTGTAGATATGTCAAAGTCTACCATACGTAGAAGACTACACCAGCAGGACTACAGAGGGTACACTACTAGATGCAAACCACTGATAAGCCTGAAGAACAGAAAGGCGAGATTACAGTTTGCTAAAAAGCACCTAAAAAAGCCCCAAGAGTTCTGGAACAAAGTCTTGTGGACAGATGAGGCAAAGATTAACATGTACCAGAGTGATGGAAAGAGGAAAGTGTGGAGAAAAAAAGGAAATGCCCATGATCCAAAGCATACCACCTCATCTGTGAAACATGGCGGAGGGGGTGTTATGGCTTGGGCCTGTATGGCTGCCAGTGGAACGGGCTCACTTGTCTTCATCGACGATGTGACTGCAGACAGAAGTAGAACAATGAATTATGAAGTCTACAGAAATATTTTATCTGCTCAGATCAAACCAAATGCCTCCAAACTCATTGGACGGCACTTCATCATGCAGCAAGACAATGACCGAAACATACTGCTAAAAGTGGAAAATCCTTGACTGGCTAAGTCAATCACCGGATCTGAATCCAACTGAACATGCATTTTACATGCTGAAGAGGAGACTGAAGGCAAAAAGTCCCCGAAACAAACAGGAACTGAAGATGGTTGCAGTACGGGCCTGGCAGAGCATCACCAGGGAAGATACCCATCGTCTGGTGATGTCTGTGCATCGCAGACTTCAAGAAGTCATGCATGCAAAGGATATGCAACCAAATATTAAAAATGATTACTTTATTCTACATTATGCTAAACTGTCCAATATTTTTTGATGCCTGAAAATGGGGGGGACTATGTGCAAAAGGTTCTATAATTTCTAAACGGTTCATCCGATATGTATGAAAATAGCCTCTAATTAAAGCTGACAGTCTGCACTTCAACCTCATTGTCATTGTATCCTTTCAAACCAAAATAACAAAAAATGTGTCACTGTCCAATGAATTATGGTGCTTACTGTACATATATCAGGCCTATTCAACAACTTGTGAATTATATTGATGTTGGGACTTAGAGTTCTCCAATATCTGTAGGCTGAACACAGAAATAAGCCTTTATGATTATAACAAACCATCTCAAGACAAATAGCCTACTACAGACAGCAAATTAAATTTATTTATTTATTTATTTATTAATTATTTAACGCTCCACCAGTCTCCCTGCCAGTCACTGACCCATTAACATCCTGAATGATGGCCCTATGTAACATGCTAATGTGTGAGGTAAGTAATTTTTATCATTTCTTATGACAAAATAATAAGAAATAACAAGCACGTGCTTTTGTTTATGTGTAATTTTTGGTATTTTGTCTGTACATTTTCTTGTGCCTTCCCGAATCAACTGTTTCCTTTCTCTCCCTTTTTTTTTTGCTGTTGACAATTTTTAAGGTTATTTGCCCTTTCTATACTCATCATATGTGTTTGTTTGTGAAGTATTTAAATAAAACATAAAAAAGACTAACGAGAGCTGACTTTCCAGGATATCTGCTCTTACCAGTTCCACTTCATTTTATTCAAAATGCGCCACAAGACATTTTATTTTATTTTATTTGCATTTCAGGGCTAAAATGTGAGATCTGACCCACAGTCTCTTTCTCCAGTCGGGAGTATCTGGAGACGGGACGTGTCAAAAGCAAAATGGACGGATCAAAAGCATGTTTCTATTGGTCAATGATTCGGTGAGTCACGTATATTATCCAATCAAAAGCATGATCCAAAGGCGTAGATGTATCAAGGTGGGTTTGACGTTTCTGAGACGGCATATCTGTTTTTGTTGTCGGTCCTGGAGGTGAATAGTAGGCTATGTCGGTGCATAAATTATGCGCGAAAACAAAAGTTGTGGTATTTGTGTAATCTGTTAATTTACACAATTTATTTGAAAATGGCATTTGATCGTCAGTGATTACGACGCTGAAGTTGGCTCCCGATTCGCAGCTCCCGACTCGAAAATTCCGCTCCACCTTAAATTGGCGAGGTCTCTTTCCAGCAGGTTCTTGTTATCTTAGCAGATTCCTGGCACATTTAAAAGTTTTTTGGGACCAGGACTTTGTTTCACGGGCTTTGTCTAAACTATATAGCCAATCTAATATGCAGTAAAGTCATGTTTGGTGTTGATGGAGAGCTAATATCATGAGCTGTTAGATGGTCTCATTCTATTTTGAGAACGTTGTCATTCAAAGTTCATGTGTTACATGAAAGTGAAACGCCAATCACGGAAATTGAGCTATGCAGTTGTTACACCTGAAATTGTGAAAATGGCGACACTATGTTTGAACAATTGTCTGAATCCAGTGCTTTGGATGCTGTTTGGAATAAAAATATTATTATTATTATTATTGTTATTATTCACAAATATGATTTTTACATTGTAAAATAAATGGTACTATTGTGCTAAACTTTATGCAACCCACAGACATACAGTACATTAATTGGGCAAACATATGTCTGGATAGTTTTGTAAGATTAAAAAATGTTTTAATAGGCCAAAATATTTTCCATTATTATATGTATTTATTTATTCACCGCCCCACCCCTTTTTTATATCAAAAGTATTGATGTCAATACTTTTAAAGGCCTAGATTTTGCAAGTTTTAATTATAGGCTTATAGACAGTGCTTTGTATGGGTGAGTATCTTGGCATTTTTGTACATTGAAAACATGTTTTTGTTGAGATATTTCATTATGTACTGTGTTTTCTATGAGTAACTGATAATAATAACAATGATAATGATAATAATAATAATAATACTAATAATAATAATAATAACAATAAAAATAATAATGCATAAAAATGTATGTACCATAATGAAATCTGGAGAGAGACATGTATACACATACATACAGTTGAGGCCAAAAGCTTACATACACCTAGGCTAAAGATATTCAAACTCAGTCTTTCATAACTGCACATTTCATGTTGCCATACATTTAGTTTGGCAAGTTAATTGAGGCATCTGCTTTGTTCACATCAGAGGTAATTTTAAAACAATCGATTACAGACATATTTATTTCAGCTTTAATTCACTATATCAGAATTCCAGTGGGTCAAACGTTTACATACACCTAGTTTAGTGTGTCTTTAAACAGTCTGGAAGATTCCAGAAATTGATGCAATTACTTTTTACCGTAACTTTTGTCATAATTAGGAGTTAACTGGGAGTTAATTGGCACATGTGGCTGTATTTAAGGGCCTACTTTTAGAGCCACTGCCTTTTTGCCCATGATATGATGGGAAAATCCAAGCAACTCTGCCAAAACATTGTGGACCTCCACAAGTCTGGTTCCGCCTTAGGAGCAATTTCCAAACAACTGAAGGTAACACAAACATCTGTACAAACAATTGTATACAAATATAAAAACCTTGGGACCACAGACACTGCAGAGTTCAAATTAACTCCCAGGGCTAAACAAACTATTACATTACATTACAGGCATTTAGCAGACGCTCTTATCCAGAGCGACTTACACAACTTTTTACATAGCATTTTACATTGTATCCATTTATACAGCTGGATATATATACTGAAGCAATTTCGGTTAAGTACCTTGCTCAAGGGTACAACGGCAGTGTCCTTACCCGGGAATCGAACCTACGACCTTTCGGTTACAAGTCTAGTTCCTTACCCACTGTGCTACACTCCGTCCGAAAGGTTCAACTGATCCCCAAGACAACAACAAAGGAACCGGTGAAGGAGTTGGCAGCATCAGGTACCAAAGTATCTACATCCATCATTAAGAGAATCCTACATTGCCATGGCCTGAAAGGCTGCTGTACAAGGAAGAAGCCCCTACTCCAAGGCCGGCATAAAAAATCCAGAATGAACTAGAAATACTGAAGCAAGACCTCAAGACATCAGCTAGAAAGTTAAAACTTGGTCAGAACTTGGTCTTCCAGCAGGAGAATGATCCTAAGCATACCTCCAAAGTTGTAACAAAATGGCTTAAAGACAACAAAGTGAAAGTACTGGAGTGGCCATCACAAAGCCCTGACCTGAATCCCATAGAAAACTTGTGGACTGCACTGAAAAAGCGTGTCTGAGCAAGGAGGCCCACAAACCTGACTGAGTTACACCAGTTCTGTCAGGAGGAAAGAGCAAAAATTCTGGCAAAGTATTGTGAGAAGCCTGTGGAAGCTTACCCCAAGTGTTTGATTAAGTTAAGCAATTAAAAGGCAATGCCACCAAATATAAGTGTTTGTAAACTTTTGACCCACTGAAAATCTGATATAGTACATACAAGCTGAAATAAGTCTCTTAGCTATTATTTTGAAATTACCTCTTATGAAAATAAAGTAGATATCCTAATTGACTTAACACAGGAAATGCATGGTAACATGAAATGTGTGGAGTTGTGAAAAATTGAGTTTGAATGTCTTTAGCCGAGGTGCATGTAAACTTTTGGCCTCAACTGTAGCCTACAAGTTAAACTGTATACTAGAACTGTTAGTTGGAGTTTGGGTTGCTTACAGCAGTAGCTTAGGTGGTTGACTTTCATGATTGGAGACGACAAAGACAGTGATAACGTTGTCGTAAATATTGTTTCCTCCCATTATTACCCTATAACGTGGCAGTTTTTCTTTGGAATCCTGTAGAGTAGTAATCCTTCCTCGACTCAGTGCACACACTGACGCTGCGAACAAATAGGGTTCCGTTTCTTAAATTATTTGTACATGTCCGGCTTGTGGTCCCGACCAGACAACTGAATGAGTAATTGATTGAATAAATTTGTAGTTTGTAATGAATTTGCTTGTCTGCGACTCCCTGATCTGACATCGGTTTCAAGGGGGTTTCCCGGCGTCGTAGCTGGTTTCCAGGGGATTCCCCCTGGCTAACGTGGATGACAGACAACAGGAGCAGAGTTAACACCATCCTACAGCCATCCTGCTTGTCTCTTAGGAGTGATGATTCATATCGGCGTGTAAGCACACACACATTACAGCGTTCCTGCTCTGAACATGGACTCAGGCTGGTTGATCTGAATGTACAGAGTAAACAGGCACATGCTGACTTGTGCATCACATCTCATGTACAAAATCTATGCTCAAATGGTTTTAAGGCCACGTCTGAAGGGTTTATCTATGCTTCCTGTACTTTCGGGGGCACTCGGTGCTGTGTGGTCTTCACTCATAAACCGGTTGGATTTTATTCATATTTTAATAATCTGACTTTTTATCCTACGAGCAGGCATATCATAAGCTCCCCAGAAACCTGATGCTAAAGGCATTGTTCAGTTCTGTTGTGCAGAGTGACCGCACATGACCATTGTAACACCCACAATTATAATATGGAGCTTATTTTCATATACACAATTTCTAGATGATCTTATTCAGATTCCTTCTCACATATAGCAAGTCATCTAGCAGACTTGCAAAGTGAGACCGGCTGATCATGGAGGAAAATCATGAAACTCCACAACAGAGCCCATAACAATGCCTCTACATGCACAAGATTTCTTCCAGTGTGGAGAGTATGTATAATGTTCTTAAAATGTTTTCAGAAATCGCATGGCACTTTCTAAAATGGCCTTAACTTGATGCACTTAAAACTAGTTTTTCCTATACATATAAAGGTTATAGATAAATACTTATGTGACCTTTGTGACAGAAATTACTTGCACATGGAAAATACAGTGGATTTCATATAAGCCATCTCTACTGAACTTGACTTGACTTTATTGTCCCTGTAGAGAAATGTGGATTGCAGCACTGTGTTATGTTAAAGGGCATCACAGACGCAGACAATAGAAAGTTATAAACATTGCAAATGTCACAGTAGTAGTAGCACAGGAGTATACAATATGCAGGGATGCTACACAGGCAGCCCAATGTGACACAGACAGCTGGAGCAGCCAGATCAGCTGGTATTAGGCGTGGCTGGTGCCTGATGGCTCTCTGGTGTCTGAGTGAGTTCCAGTTTTATTTTTGAAAGTAGAAATATATAACTTGACATAACTGCGAGACAATATTTTACAGTAAGATAAGATTGCTATTAAGCTACTTGAACCAATTCATATGCAGATGAAGACATTTGATTGCAAAAGCAACTGTCAAACTGAGAAACATTAGCCATAATCTGAATGCTGACTTCAGTGACTATTGAGCATGTGGCTCCATCTAGTGGTGGTTTCTTTAATAGGTTTTATAAAAGGTTGTCAAGTTTTGAATGCCTTCACATTATGGTAGGCCTACCATCAAATGTATATCACATTAAATGTCATTAAAAACAAATTATTTTTAAGATTATTACTATTATTATTATTAGTAGTATCAATCAAATTAAATCAAATTTTATTTGTATAGCGTATTTTACAACAGTTGTCACAATACGCTTTACAGAAAACCAGTAGCCTAAACCCCCACAGGAGCAAGCCTAAGGCAACAGTGGCAAGGAAAAACTCCCTGTGGCAGATGGGGAGAAACCTTGGAAGGAACCAGGCTCAAGGGGGAAACCCATCCTCCTCTGGTCGGCTCAGGGTGCCGACTGGTGACCAGCATGTCAGCCAGTTTATGCACAAGATATGATATGTGATGTGGCTCAGGTGATGGGTGGGGCCGGGTGGCGGTGATGGGGAACAGCAGGTGGCGGCAGATGTGGGCAGGGTGGAGGCAATGACGAAGGAGAGGCTGGACCGCAGAGGTGGGGGAGACCAGACGACTCTCGAAGCACTCTCGAGGGTTGGGGCAAGAGCCCCGCCGGCAGCGTGGGGAAGAGGGTGGAAACGGCAATTAGGGAATTTGCAATATAGCAGACAGTGAGTAAAGTGGCAGTGGTATGTACTGGGGGGGACCCCGCCAGGAGTAGAATATGGCTGCATATCTACTAGGACAGGGATGGAGAGCCCATGCAGTCATGAGGGGTAGACAACCATACCCGCCTATCAAGAGCCAGCCCATGTAAAGTCGGGTCACAGCTGATTGACAGGTGACAGTAAGGAAAGGATTGCCACCTACAAAGCTCTATGACTACAGGCTTCTCGCACCCTGTCTCCAGACTACAACTGATTGTAAGCCTGAGCATAGAGGTGCGTTTTTAATCTAGAATCTAGTAGTAGTAGTAGTAGTAGTAGTAGTAATAACTTAAGAAAAAAGTTGAATTGAGTGTATATTTTCCAGAAAAAATGAGCTCAATTAGATTACACATAACTCAAATGGGTGCCACCGATAGACCGTATAACAAGACCAGGTTAAAACCTAGTGGACCGAACCGGCCGACGTCACAGACAGGCGCGGTGTAACTTTATCAATCAGTCAGTCAGTCAGTCACAGACATTCGCGTTTGTAGGGCTGGCCCCGCTGTTGCGGTCCGGCCAAAATAGGTCAGTTCTAAAGGCACCCCGAGGAAGCCGTGAGTCTCTGTAATTGTTGGTAGAGAGATCCAATCAAATCCCCGTTCGCTACCAAGAATCTACCAATGAATTGAAGGGGATAGCCAATCAGAGCGCGTATGTCTACCAAGACCAATCCCTTGCTCGAGTCTCTCGGGCTGAGAGACGCGCAAATATTGAATGAGGTAAATCGCTGTTTTATTTTCCTGCGTCGATAGGTAAAGATAACCGCAAATTTAACTGAATCATAACTGGGAAAAAGTTACGACAAGCTATGGATAAGTATGGTAACGTTACCAAATGTAAAGAAATATTCATTTTTACAGTGTTACCTTAGTTAAATCAGCTTCAAACAAGGTAGCCAACTAACGTTCACCGGTTTAAATTACAGTAGACGATCTAATCTGAGGAACTGTTCTTAATTTACACCAGGAGCAACAAGGTAAATATATTTTTAACCTTTAAGTGTATTTTCTTTGGCATTATAAATAGCTTGTTTTATATGAGTTTAATATATTAATGCCTTTAATTTATCTGAATGATCCTTTGTAACTAGCTATCTGGATTGAACTCTGGCCATTTATAGCTAATCAAATAACCTTGCTCACACTAAGAAAATAAAATGTCCTAGAAATAACCTATAGCTAGCTACATTTTTATTTTTCTTTCTTCATTGGGATGGCAGGTATGCCATCCCGCCAAGTTACACCTTGGCGGGGCGGCATGCCCCATACCTATACACCACTGAGAGTTTGGCACTTTTCAGGGTTCCCCACAAAAATAACCACAACAGCCATAGACACTCAGCCCTTAAAAACATTAATTTCTGTACATTCTGACCCCATTTCAACAGACAGAATTCGTAAACAACTTCACACGTCCACACAATAAAGCCCCAAACTAAGGGGATTTGCGTTTTCTCCTTCTCCTCCTCCTGCTTCCTGCCACCTAGCCCACCCACAAAATGTCTCCCCATTGGACATTTTACCAACACCAGCCAATCCTTCACCTACACAATCCAATCAAAATCTCAAATACACACGCAAAATAGACATATCTTTTTACTCTAAAACATTTCCAATCTCAGCAGCGAGTTCCTTTGGCTGAGTGGTCAATGTCATGGTCTATGGATTACAGGGTCCTTAGTTCAAGCCCCACTGGAAGCAAGTTTCTGAACTGTGCTATTTTGCTCACTAATATTTGTCTATTACTTATCAACAACCACATCTATCCAGCGTTCACCGAACATATACACTGCATTATGATGTACCATCTGCACGTTCACTTAATTGGCTACAATATCTTCTGTAAAACCACGGACAAGTTTGACCAAAAAATTTCACGCATTGAACAGCAATGTCATGGTGGCGCACTGCCAAAGTTACAGCGTATAAAGGTTGGAACACAAACAGACAGTCAGTTAGAGGGGAGGACACCAAAATCAGATGCCCTCCTTATCTCTAGATTGCAGTGTTTGAAACAGTGCCTGTTTGTACACACTTACACAGAGAGAATAAGGACACAGTGCTGTCTGTACACAGTTACAAGGGAATAAGAACACAGTGCTGTTTGTACACAGTTACACAGAGAGTACGGACACAGTGCTGTCTGTACTGAGTTGCACAGAGAGAATAAGGACACAGTGCTGTTTGTACACAGTTACACAGAGAATATGGACACAGTGCTGTCTGTACACAGTTACACAGAGAGAATAAGGACACAGTGCTGTCTGTACACAGTTACACAGAGAGAATAAGGACACAGTGCTGTCTGTACACAGTTACACAGGGAGAATAAGGACACAGTGCTGTTTGTACACAGTTACACAGAGAGAATAAGAACACTGTGCTGTCTGTACACAGTTACACAGGGAGAATAAGGACACAGTGCTGTCTGTACACAGTTACACAAGAGAATAAGGACACAGTGCTGTTTGTACACAGTTACACAGAGAGAATAAGAACACTGTGCTGCCTGTACACAGTTACACAGAGAGAATAAGGACACAGTACTGTCTGTACACAGTTACACAGGGAGAATAAGGACACAGAGCTGTCTGTACACAGTTACACAGAGAGAATAAGGACACAGTGCTGTCTGTACACAGCTACACAGGGAGAATAAGGACACAGTGCTGTTTGTACAGTAGCACAGAGAGGACGGACTAAACAGTGCAGGTATACACACTTTATTGATGTCCGGAGTTGCGCTGTGTTATAGCGTGTGCTGCACGCACACCCAGTGCTGTCAGAAAAAAGAGGCCAATCAATCCTCCGGCCACTGATAGCATGATCTGGGCTCCAGGCCCTGCAAGGAGTGAGAAAAGCAACCAATCACACAACACATTCTAATCCATTCTAGTAAAATCACACAACACATTCTAATCCATTCTACTACAATCACACAACACATTCTAATCCATTCTACTACAATCACACAACACATTCTAATTCATTCTGCTCCAATCACACAACACATTCTAATCCATTCAACTACAATCACACAGCACATTCTAATATCTTCTACTACGACCACACAACACATTCTAATTCATTCTACTACAATCATACAACATTCTATTTCATTCTACTACAATCACACAACACATTCTAATCCATTCTACTACAACCACACAACACAGTATATAATAATAATTATTATATATATATATATAATAATAATAATTATTATTATTATTATTATTTTGAAGAAAATACCCCCGTTTTTAAACATGTTATACACATAGCTCATTGCTTGCTTATTTATAGAGCCTTCTTTGTTCACTTTTATCAAGTGTAAAAATAATTCTGGAAGGCAGTATATATAAAAAAATGTAGGTTGTGTGTTGAAGTTGCTCTGGACAAGTTTCTGCTAAATGCCTGCATTCCAGCAATCCCTCAGAAACGCACGCATGCATGCATACATGCACACGCACACACAGAGATGCGCATACGCACAAACGCACGCTTACACGCATACATGCACACGTACACACAGATGCGCATGCGTGCGCGCACAAAAAAAGCACAGAAATGCGCACAAACAAGTTTAAAGTTTAATTGTCATTTCCACATACATAGTATACGGGAACGAAATGTCGTTCCTCAGGGTCCAAGGTGCTAACACAAAATACAACACAGTCCCGAAACATAAAAACAGAATAAAAGCACAATAAAAGCAGTGATAAATATAAATAATGCAGTATAAGTGTAATTATAAGAACTGTAAGAATATAGGTAATATAAATACTGCCTAACCAGTGGCCTCAGTGGTAATTATACAGAGTATAAACAGGAGGCACAGCGGTGATGATGGCCCAGAATAAAGGGTCGGTACAGGGTAGTCATAAAATGTCCGGTACAGGGGCAGAGAGGTGTAATCCAGGTGCGCATCTGCGCACACACACAGATGTGCCCACACACACACGCACGAACCCACACACACATACACTCTCTCTTGCACTTCTATGAAGATGTGGGATGGGGCAGAAAATTAACTGTCAGGGAGGAAAAATAATCAGTGACAACAATCGTAACTACAGAACCCTTTTAAAATACTCCAGATATTACAACCATTTTTACCACACGCCATTATTTAGAGCAATTTCACACTATATTTGGTATTTTTACATAGTGTCAATTTATACAGCTGTCTACATACTGAAGCAATTCAGGTGAAGTATTCTGCTTACGCTATAACAGCCGTGTCCTACCTAGAAATCGAACCTGAAACCTTTAGGATGCAAGCACAGTTCCTCAACCAGCAAGTTACTCACACATACAAAGAACTGTCAGCAGGTCATTAGTGCAAATGGTGTAGGTCATATTTTTTAGACTGAAGTGTTTTTTAATGGGCTATTGTACAGAACAGACCTACTAATTGTTTGTACATTGGCAGAGGATCTATAGGGCTAGATAACATTAATTTAGAAATGTGGGCAGCTACAGTAGTTAAAAAGTAGTCATCAGTACAGGCGCAACAGTGAACGTGAACCATTCTGACTTAAAGAAAATCGATATACCTGGTGTGAGGAAGTCATTATCTTGCGCCAGTTTCTATACTGAATTGCAACACAGATTGTACTTAATTTCAGAGGCGTCTGTATCTCCACACATAATACACTCGGTCTGTCATCTTGTTAACAAGGTAGCTAACATTAAACTCGGTGAAAATGCAGAAGGCGGGTGTATTTTATTTGGATTTCAGAAATATGTTTCCCGCAAAGACATAACCGATGCAAAAACAATAGTTTAAATGTTTTATTTTTAGTTAGCCAACCAGCCAGTTTAATGAGTTAGAGGTTTGCTTGAGTCTGAGGGGGGATTTGAACCTGCGTCTGTCACTCGTCCATAATGTTCCATTGGCAAATGTGCTACCCAGTGAGCTACGAGGAAAACAGATGATGGGGCTGCAAATTTTTGGTCTTTTAAGCGTATGCACCTGTATGTATGTCCAATGAGGCAACCTATTCTGGTGCATCTGTGATGATGTAATCAGGCAGGAAGAAGAAAACGCAAAATCCACTAAGTCTGGGGCTTTATTTTGTGGACGTGTGAGGTCAGAAGGTACAGAAATGAATGTTTTTAAGGGTTGAGTGTCTGTGGTCATTGTGGTTATTTCTGCAAGGAAACCTTGAAAAGTGCCAAACTCTCGGTGCTGTATATGTATGGGGCATGCCACCCCACCAAGGCGTAATTTCGCAGGATGGCATACCTGCCGCCCCAATTTCACATACTTAAGGTATGAATATACTATCACATGGGAGGACCTGGAACTTGTATAAATACATACAGCCATTCAAATTTGTGCATAATGAAAAACAGGATTGACAGAACATTTCTACTCTTCTGCCTCCTCTTCCTCCTCCTGGCTGTGTTCCGCCTGGCTGCGGATGTGGGTGTGAAGGATGAGGTCCATGGACAGCAGGCTTGACGCAGTGTGCAGGACGGAGAGGAGGAGCTGGTATTTACAGGCCAGGGACTCCAGCCCCCGAACCCTCCAGCTGGGGGGGGCGGCCCCAGAGGCCCTGAGGAAGTGTGACCGGGCATCCAGGAAGCGTGGGCCGGGGTACAGCCGCCTGGGCACGCTCAGTACGGCCCCCGCCACCAGCCGGCAGGCCGCGCGCAGGTCGGGGCAGCGCCGCTGGGAGGCCTGCTGCAGGAGGCAGTGGTGCAGTACGAACTCAAACGCGCCCCCTGCTGGTAGCACGCTGCCTGCCTCTATTAGGACACCTGAAGAGGCGGGGCCTGTTTCTCGGGTACGGGTCCCCAATGCTCCTTCTTTCCCTTCCCCAAAATGGACGCCGGGCCGCTCTCCTGATGCCTTGCCATTTCGTAGCCAGTCCGGAATTGGATGTTCAGGTTCTGCTTCGGGCTCTGTGCTGTCAGGATTTTGGCTTTGGCCTGCACACAGTGGCCCCTCACCCTTGTTTGGGTCCCTAATAAGGGCCTGTGTCCCCTCACCCCTGTTTGAGTCCCTAATAAGGGCCTGTGGCCCCTCACCCCTGTTTGGGTCCCCAATAATGGCCTGTGGCCCTCCAGCCTCTGTGCTGTCAGTGCTCAGGTGGGCATTGTCCCTCATGCTGGCGGGTGCTCTATCTAACCTTGTGCCATTGTGTAGGCCGGGTTGTTTGACCATGTAATGAGCTACGTTCTCACTGTCCTCCTCCCTGCCCTGCGGGTGATGTGATTGGACAGGACCCTGTGCGTGACGCGACAGGACAGGCTCGTACACGCGCTGAAGCATCCGGAACAGTCCGCAGAAGGCCGTGCTGCACTGCTCCGCCAGGCCGGGACTGGGCCCGCACAGAACCAGGCAGTGCGGTGCCAAGCCCCGCCCCTCTGGGAAGCCCACGTGGGCCAACCTGTCGGGACCCAGCACCACGGGCTTGCAGAATGTCACCGTGGCAACGTGCTCCTCTCCAATCAGGCTCCAGTCACCGGGGTCGGCAAAGAGCTCCGCCCCCGCCAGCCGACAGAACAGCGCCAGCTCGTCACTGTCCACGCACTCCACCACGGACAGGCCGGCCCGCCGAGCGAGGTCCAGCGCCAGCTCCGACTGCTTCGCTGCCGAGAGCAGCAGCCCCACCCTCAGCCTGCGCAGGCAGGCCACGCCCCGCTCTGCCCTCCCGCCCACCCCGCCGCAGCACCTCTGCGCCTGCGCCGCGCTCGCCAGGTTCAGAGAGACGCCAGGGGGCGCCAGAGGGGACTGGAGCGGCACGCTTGTGGCCAGCGCTCGGAGCGGCCCGTCGCCAGGGCAACGCACCGCAAAGTCTCTGTGGATCACCAGGCCCTGGAGGACCCGGGACCGGCTCACGGGCAGGCCTGGTACGGGCGTGTGGAGCGCGGCGAAGTGGCGGGCGATCAGGGTCACGCCGGTGCAGTCCTGCTCACACCGCCACCTGCGGTAGAACTCGCAGGCCGTCTGGCTCAGGACCCCCCAGTGGGAGCTCGCCGTCTTTCCCCGGAAGTAGGCGTCCGTGAGCGGGCGCAGGTGGGCGGGGTCCTGGAGAAGGGACAGGGCGCGAGGGGCGAGGCCCTGCCCGATCACGCCATCCAAAACGAGCGTCTGGAAGGAAAGCAGAATGTGAGCCACGCGGCGGGCCTGAATGCCGTGGAGATGGTCGCCGTGGATACCCCGCAGAAGCGCCCCCAGCAGGAGAAGGAAGGACTTGGCTCCATCACCCGTGATCTTACAGTGTGCTGATACACATCCCACCAGGACTCTGTCACAGGCACAACACAACACCATTATCAGCACACACATCTCTATCCATAGTCTTTTACTCACCATTACTCATCCAGTATGATTTACACAGTTACTCATACAGAATGAATTGCAGTTACTCATACACATTGCTAATTGCGCAGTATTATTTACACACTGTTACTCACACAGTATGATTCACACAGTTACTCATAAACATTGCTAATCACACAGTATGAATTACACACTGATACTCACAGTATTATTTGCACACTGTTACTCACAGTATGATTTACACAGTCACTCACACAGTGATTTACACACTGTTACTCAAACAGCTTTTTCCACTTGTATACTTTCGTTTCTCATTTATAGTGCAAACGTCACATCCCCAACATCGAACTGTCCATACTGCAGTAAGACGTAGTGGTGAAAAACCGTTTTCTGGGCTGGAGGAATGGAAGAAGCCCCAGGTTGTTGGCTGTGCTGTGTTTCAGTAAGAGGGAGAACAGGTTCTGGGGCCTGTTACCTGGCAACGGGATGGTCAAGCCGAAGCAAGGTAAGGATCCTGCGGCCATCCCTGGTGATGAGGACCTCTCCAGAGTCGCGGGTGAAGAGGACCTGGCCCCCGGACGGACCGAAGCACGGGCCCACCACCGCCTCCAAGGCCTGGGTGACCTGCAGCAGGGTCCCCAACTCCATCCTCTGCACCCCCTTCATCTCCACACTGCCTTTAACAGGGGCCTGCTGTACACACAGGGCGCAATCACTGAGCTGCATTTCCAACACAGACACAGCGTACTCAATCTGAAATGCACACGGTGCATTTCCCACACAGACACAGCGTACTCAATCTGAAATGCACACGGTCTATTTCCCACACAGACACAGCGTACTCAATCTGAAATGCACACGGTGCATTTCCCACACAGACACAGCGTACTCAATCTGAAATGCACACAGTGCATTTCCCACACAGACACAGCGTACTCAATCTGAAATGCACACGGTACATTTCCCACACAGACACAGCGTACTCAAACTGAAATGCACACGGTGCATTTCCAACACAGACACAGCGTACTCAAACTGAAATGCAGGACTCCAACCCTGTAGGGTAACCTGTTCAGCAAACAAACAATCCTGCCAAGTACAAAACTAGCACTGAAATCACATTTGCCTAATCAGAATCAGACAAAACAATCCTGCCAAATACAAAACTAACATGATCGCATTAGCCTAACTAGGTACATTGAGCTAAACTAGAGGCTAGGGAGGGGTGGGGAGAGGTGCAGCCTGAAGAGATGAGTCTTTAGTCTGCGCTTGAAGGTAATCAGATTCTCTGCTGTTCTGACCGCCACGGGAAGGTCATTCCACCAGCGAGGGGCCAGAACAGACAGCAGACGCGAACGGGAAGTACAGACACGAAGAGGGGGAGGTGCCAAGCGTCCAGAGGTGGCAGAACGGAGAGGTCTGGCTGGTGTGTAGGGTCTGATGATCCTCTGGATGTATCCTGGTGCTGACCCCTTAGCTGCCTGGTATGCAAGCACCGAAGTCTTAAATTTGATGCGAGCCATAAGAGGCAGCCAGTGGAGGTCAGTGAGCAGGGGGGTGACATGGGAATGTCTGGGGAGGTTGTAGACCAGACGAGCTGCGGCATTCTGGATGAGCTGCAGGGGTCTGATGGCGGGTTATTAATAATAATAATAATAATAATAATAAACAAATAATAAATTAAGGAATTAATTAAATACAAATATTAAACTCTAACCTTAAACTCTATTATTAAATATAATAATTTCCTATAATAATGTATTGATATCTATAATAATTATCTATAATAATTTATTATTGAATATAATAATATTATATATTATATTAATTATATCATATGTTTACATTATATATTAATATCAGCATGAGGGTTAACATGTGACTGTTTTGCCAGAGGCTGGGGGTGCACACGATTATTAGGTGCATCGTGTTCATCACAGCTGCCTTCTGGTAAATGGACTGCATTTCTATAGCGCTTTCATCCAAAGCGCTTTACAATTGACGCCTCTCATTCACCCATTCACACACACACTCACACACCAACGGTGAAAGGCTGCCATGCAAAAGTACCAATCAGCTCGTTGGGAGCAATTAGGGGTTAGGTGTCTTGCTCAGGGACACTTCGACACGCCCAGGGCGGGGGATCAAACTGGTAACCGTCCGGCTGCCAGACAACCACTCTTAGCTCCTGAGCTATGTGGCCCCACACTGCACTGCCTTACGCCTGGTCTACACCGCTTACCTCGCCTGCGCGTGACGGCTACCTCGCCGAACTGCTGCGGCTCGCATGCATGTGTGTGTCCACACCGCCAGCGCTGCTGCTGCGGCGCTGCTACTGCCAGCCCTATCTGTCTACATTGAGTTTGCCTTTGATAATGGCCATCAATAATAGAATGTTTGATTTCATTTCATAAATTTAATTTATATTTAGTTTAGACAGAAAAAGGTTAAGAAGTGTGTGCTCAATTGTAAAAAAAAAAAAAAAATTAGGGCCTAGTTTCAGATCTTTACAAAAAATGTTATAGACAGAGGGAACTGGAGTAAGCAGTCAACGATTTGGAAACTCCCAACTTCAGCCTTGAGTCTCACCCTCTGGAGTTCAGCCCCTTGTAGTAGCGTCACAAGACCACCGGATGGCAGAAAGCATCCACTTTGTGTTTCCAGTATTCCAGTACAATAGCAAAAGTAAATACTCTGATATTTTCGACTATTTCAAGCTCCTGCCACGGCACATAATGGTTTTATTAAATTCCATTTAGCATGAGGATGGCGGTGCAATTTCAAAGAAACACTGCACTGGTTGATACACTGAAGATGCTCATTTTGTTATATTGTACACACAGAGCACGTACACAGCGCATCAATACACACATATGCACGCACATGCACAATATGCACACACACGCACACAAACAAATATACACCATGCTCACCCGATCATATAGATAGATGGTTTGATACTGTGGTTTGTGTCTTTGGAGGCCCTACTAGACTGAATGCTTTTCTTTCTGGGGAGGCTACGCTCCTTCGGTGTGTGTAGCAGGATGCTGGCCATGTTCTACCAGATCATTGTGGCCGGTGTCCTGTTCTACACCTGTGTGTGCTGGGCTGGGAGCCTCTACTCCAGGAACACAAAGAGGCTCAAACTGATCCAGAAGGCCAGCTGCCACCCTCTGCTGTTGTTTTGGGTGCAGTGGGTGTTTGCCGACTCTCCCCCCCCCTCTCTGAGCCAGCCCCCCTTCTCTGCTTCCTCGGCCAGCCCTCTAGCTGCCCTCCTCAGCCTTGCCCCTGCCATGCCCGTGTTCTCCAGAAGGTAGAGCACTGACTGGCGGGTGAACCCCCAGCGTCCCACCTCCACTGGATATACTGTCGCTCTCTAACCGACCTCCTTACACTCCTTACACTCTCACACTCCGCTGCCAGGTCGGAGTACTTCAGGCGTTTCCGCTCATAGGCTGCTTCTGCCCCCTCCTCCCATGGGAGGGTGAGCTCCATAAGGAGCACCACCTTCACCCGAGAGGACCACGTCTCCATATAAGGAGCACCACCTTCGCCCGAGTAGAACACGTCTCCATATAAGGAGCACCACCTTCACCCGAGTAGACCATGTCTCCATATAAGGAGCACCACCTTCGCCCGAGTGGACCATGTCTCCATGTTAGGCCACAGGAACGCTGTGCTGATTTCATTTGGGAAATGGAGTTGTGGATTGAGATCTACACGCATGCTCCACCCTCTGCCTGGAACCAGGGCTCTACTCCCACCTTTGTGTCCAACAGTCCCCCCTCCCTCTGCTTGCCTCACAAAGTGGGTTTGATGCTCTTTCACAGGAGAGGCGTCTCTGTTTGCCTCCTGTCTGCTGGTCTCTAGTAATTCCAGAAGCTTCCGCAGCAGCTGGTCATACCTCCACCTGTAGCACCCCTGTGCTGGAGCCGTCTCACAGCCTGACAGAACGTGCCGGAGGCCTGCTCTGTGTCCCTGCGCTGGAGGCCTGCTCTGTGTCCCTGTGCTGGAGGCCTGCTCTGTGTCCCTGTGCTGGAGCCGTCTCACAGTCTGACAGAACATGCCGGAGGCCTGCTCTGTGTCCCTGTGCCGGAGGCCTGCTCTGTGTCCCTGTGCTGGAGGCCTGCTCTGTGTCCCTGCGCTGGAGGCCTGCTCTGTGTCCCTGCGCTGGAGGCCTGCTCTGTGTCCCTGTGCCGGAGGCCTACTCTCTGTCCCTGTGCTGGAAGTCAGCTCTATGTCCCTGTGCAGGAGCCGTCTAACAGCCTGATAGACCTGCTCTGTGTCCCTGTGCTGGAGGCCTGCTCTGTGTCCCTGTGCTGGAGGCCTACTCTGTGTCCCTGTGCTGGAGGCCTGCTCTGTGTCCCTGTGCTGGAGCCGTCTCACAGTCTGACAGAATGTGCCGGAGGCCTCGTTTGGGTGCAGTACAGAGCGGACGGTCTCATTCGCACCAAACCATTAGCGCAGGTTCTGAGGAGAAGGCAGGGTGTCATAATTGGCCCTGATCAGGAAGCTAAGCCTGGCTTGTGGTATCTTCCACCAGTCTGACCCAATGAGCGATCGGTCCTCCACACTTTCCCACGCTGTCCATCCTCCCAGACCACCTTAGCAAACTGTTAAAACCTGCTACCTCTCCTGCGCCATCCATGGTGGGATGACCCAGAGTCTTCTGTGTCCCTCTGTTTCCCTGCTGGGGGGGGTTGTGTCCCTCTGTTTCCCTGATGGGGGGGGTTGTGCCCCTCTGTTTCCCTGCTGGGGGGGTTGTGCCCCTCCGTTTCCCTGCTGGGGGGGTTATACTCCTCTGTTTTCCTGCTGGGGGGGTTGTGCCCCTCTGCTTCCCTGCTGGGGGGGTTTTGTCCCTCTGTTTCCCTGCTGGGGGGGTTGTGCCCCTCTGTTTCCCTGCTGGGGGGTTGTACCCCTCTGTATCCCTGCTGGAGGGGTTGTGCCCCTCTGTTTCCCTGCTGGGGGGGTTGTGCCCCTCTGTATCCCTGCTGGGGGGGTTGTACCCCTCTGTTTTCCTGCTGGGGGGGTTGTGCCCCCTTGTTTCCCTGCTGGGGGGGTTGTGCCCCCCTGTTTCCCAGCTGAGGGGAAGCAGTCAGGTAGAAGCAAACTGCAAACATAGAATGCATATCAGGCCACTGCTATATGTACCACAATTAAACCATCAGTGAAAGCCCAGGATATACTGGTATATTTATAAATCAATGACAAACTATGTTCTACAGCATATCCACCAATTTACCCACCCAGATATCATTTCTGATTAACAATGTTGTACATTTTCAGCTCTCATAAAACGCCAGTAGTACAGATTCTGATGTAGTCAGCTGAAAGGAACTTCTTAGCTTACAAAGGAGATGGTACAGTAGAATGGGCACATCTAATTTGTTCAGGTGCAGGGCATAAACAATATGTAGAGTTAAAAAAATGTCTGATGTTTGAACAGACTAGGCAGAATTTGTGTCATTTCAAACAGATTGGAATATGGGTTTAACATCAGCATGCCCTTGGAGCTGAGTGAGTACGTTTAACATGGTCGGTGAAAATAGCGGTGATATGTGTTATTCAACCAATCATTTAAACAGAAACATTTACACTCTAGACATTTGACATGTAAACAGTAAAAATAACACATACAAATGCAACATTACAAACTTGCACCAGCAGGTCTTATCTGATATAAGAAAAATCACATTATCAGAACAGACAGAACAGACATTGCCACAGGAATACCAATCGTGCTGCAATGCGACTCACCTGGGCAATGTTGCTGGAAGTGATGAGACAGAATTGCAAACATCTTGAATTTTGCCAGTCAGTCTGGCAAATTGAGTTTTCCACATTGAGCCAAAGCAATCATAACATACTGTAATGCATTTGTAATGTGTGATGGCAGATATCAGAAATGCATCTGAAAAAATGAGAAAAAATGTAGGGTCTCAGGAACATCTCAGAGACTGGATGTCATGCAAACCACACTTCTGCCCTGGTTTTGGCTTAGTGGTCTAATCCATTCAACTGATGTGCAGCAGATCCAGGTCAAACCTACAGGAAAACCATTTCTTTGAGAGGTAACATAAACATACCAGCTCAATAGACAAGCAGTGCCTTTTCAAAATGTATTGAGTTGTGGTTACACTACAGCAACAGAAGCAAGCATTCATCAGACACTACACAACTTCTCTTATAATGGATTTTATTTCCACTACTGTAGATGAATGTCATTGCTTCAACTGCAGATTTTAGCCCCATGCTGATCTACTCAAATTGAGCCCAAACATAATCCCATACAGAATATGAAATAAGTACTACTGTGTCACAGGAGTTCAATACATCACACAATAATAAATCACAACAGCAAAACATTTGATATTTTAATAATTCAGGTTTAATCATTGCATATTATTGTCTGAAAATACAGAAAATTAAAGCACAAAAAAAAATCCTAAAGAATTAATAAGGAAACTCAATCCATCATTGTTTACAGTAATGAAAGGAAATAAGTACACTGCAGTGATCATTCTGCATTCTCCCTATCAGCTGCATTTGCCAACAGAAATTTGCACATTGGAACTCTTGTGAAAATGAATGAAAGCAACGGTAAAAACTAGTAAAATGCACATTTAAGTGGAGGAGTTTGCCACTGGATTCTTTAAAAAAAGATGCAGATACAGGAGATAGAATTATTACTTCAAAAACATTTTACCCTGCCATCTTTTGGCATTATTACTCTCAATGTTATATTAATGTTTTAATAATCAAAAGTACATAAACACACCTTGAACATTTGAAATATAAATGTATTAAAATGTAAAAAAATATCAGATTTAGACAGCAAGTGCTTAACCTGAACTGCTAAAAGATAATACTCTTATGTACAGGGGTTAGGCTGTACTGAGGTTATATATATATAATATTGGGCACAGCTGAAATTGCACTGGTAAGGCATTGGTCAAGGAATGGTTGCAAGTGTGTCGATGTGTGTGTGTGTGTGTGTGTGTGATTGGGTGAGAGTGTGTGTGCGTGAATTTGTGAATGTGTGTGCATACATGTGTACGTTTGTGGGAGTGACTGTGGATGTGAACGTGTGTTTATGTGTGTGAGTGCATGAGTATGTGTGTGCCCGGATTGTGTGTGTGTATGGGTAAGAGAAAGTGTGTGTGCGTGCGTTTGTGTGAATGTGTGTGTGACTGTGTATTTGAGTGTGTGTGCGTGCAAGAGAATGAGTGTATGTATGTGTATGTGTGTATGTTTATACGTGTGTGTGTGTGTGTGTGTGTATGGGTGTCAGAATGTTTGTGTATACATGTGTATATGGTGTGTGCACACATGTATGTGTATGCATGTGTGTGCATGTGCGAGTGCATGAGTATGTGTGTGTGTGCGTATGGGTAAGAGAATGTGTGTGTTTATACATGTGTGTGCATGCGTACGTGTGGGAATGAGAGTGTGTGTGTGTTGACACGTTTATGTTTGTGCGTGAGTGCATGAGTGTGTGTGTGTGCGTGCGTTTGTGAATGTGTGTGTCCGTATACTGTATGTGAGTGTGTGAGTGAGAGAAAAATTGTGTATGTGTGCATACAGGTATGAGCGTGTGTATGTTTGCATGCGCGTGTGTGTGTGTGCATGAGATTGTGTGTGTCCGTGTGTAGGTGTGTGTGAGTGACTGGGTGTGAGAGTGTGCATGCGTAGGTGTGTGAGTGCGTGTGCATGAGTAAACATGAGTGTGAGTGCGTGTGCATGACTGAGAGAGAAAGGGTGTGTGTGACAGTATGTGTGTATATGATGGAGTGTATGTAAGAGAGAGCGGGTGTGTGTGTGTGTGTGTGTGTGTGACTGGGTGTGAGAGAGGGTGTGTAGGTGTGTGAGTCTAGGTGCATATGAGTGTGTGTGTATATATGTGTGAGTGTGTGATTGAGTGTGTGTGTACGTGTATATGAGTGTGTGTGTGTATATAGGTGTGTGTGTGTATATTTGTGTGTGTGTGTGTGTGTGTACATGAGTGTGCATATACATATATATATCTGTGTGTGTGTGTGTATGTGTGTGTGCATGTTTGTGTGTGCGCGCATGTGTGTGTGTCTCTACTCCAGTTAGCAGAGGGACACTGAGAAGTGTGTGTATTGACACGTGTTTGTGTCTCTGCAGGCATGTATGTGTGTGTGTGCGTGCGTTTGTGTGAATGTGTGTGGATGTGAGTGTGTGTGTGTGAGAGAGAGGGTGTGTGTGTGTGAGTGACTGAGTATGAGAGAGAGAGAGAGAGAGTGTGTGTACACACGGTTATGAGCGTGTGTACATATGTATGCATGTGCGTGTGCGCGTGAGAGTGCACTGGTGAATGTGTGTGTTTGTGTGTGCGAGAGATTGTGTGTGTCCACATGTAGGTGTGTGTGTGCATGTGTGTGATTGGGTGTGAGAGAGTGTGTATGTGTGTGTGAGTGTGTGTGCACGAGTGTGTGCGTGCGTGGGTGTGTGAGTGCGTGTGCATCAGTGTACATCAGTGTGTGTGTGCATAGGTAAGAGAATGTGTGTGTGTTTATACATGTGTGTGCATGCGTATGGGAATGTGAATGTGTGTGTGTTTATACATGTGTGTGAATGCGTACGGGAATGTGAATGTGTGTGTGTTTATACATGTGTGTGCATGCGTATGGGAATGTGAATGTGTGTGTGTTTATACATGTGTGTGCATGTGTATGGGAATGTGAATGTGTGTGTGTTTATACATGTGTGTGCATGCGTATGGGAATGTGAATGTGTGTGTGTTTATACATGTGTGTGCATGCGTATGGGAATGTGAATGTGTGTGTTGACACGTGTTTGTGTCTCTGCATGCATGTATGTGTGCGTGCGTGAGTGCATGAGTTTGTGTGTGTGTGTGTGCGTTTGTGTGAATGTGTGTGGATGTGAGTGTGTGTGTGTGAGAGAGAGGGTGTGTGTGTGAGTGACTGAGTATGAGAGAGAGAGAAAGTGTGTGTGTGCATACGGTTATGAGCGTGTGTACATATGTATGCATGTGTGTGTGCGCGTGAGAGTGCACTGGTGAATGTGTTTGTTCGTGTGTGCGAGAGATTGTGTGTGTTCATGTGTGTAGGTGTGTGTGTGCATGTGTGTGATTGGGTGTGTGAGTGATTGGGTGTGAGAGGGTGTGTATGTGTGTGTAAGAGTGTGAGTGTGTGTGCACGAGTGTGTGCGTGCGTAGGTGTGTGAGTGCGTGTGCATGAGTGTACCTCAGTGTGTGTATTTGTGAGTGCGTGTGCATGAGTGTGAGAAAGCAAGGGTGTGTGTGGATGTGTGGATGTGTGTATGTGGGTGTATGTGTCTATGTGTATCTGAGTGAGTGTGTGTATGTGTATATGAGTGTGTGAGGAGTGTGTGTGGAGTGGGTATATGAATGTGGTGTGTGTGTGTGTGTACATGAGTGTATGTATTTGTGTGTGCGTGTATGTGTGCGAGTGTGTATGCGCACGTGTGTGTGTGTCTATGCGTGTGTGCATGTGCATGTTTGTGTGTGCGCGCACGTGCATGTGTGTGTGTGTGTATGCGTGTGTGTGTGTGCACGTGCATATTTGTGTGTGCGTGCACGTGCGTGTGTGTGTGTATGCGTGTGTGTGTGTGTGTGTCTCTACTCCAGTTGACAGAGGGACACTGAGGCATCACACACTCCAAATCCAGCACAGAAGGGTGTGTGTTGAGTGAAGTGTGTGTGGAATCTGTGCAGGAGGGTCAGTGTGTCAGAGTCAGAGACGCTGTAGAAGGACAGAGTGCCGGCCGGACGGTCCACACACACTCCTACCCTGCACACACACACTCCTCTACCATCATCATCATCATCATCACACACTCCTGCTGTGCGGTAGGGGGGGGCAGGTATGCGTGTTTGGTTATAATTGTGACAGACAGAGTATCTGGGTTTACCAGAGTGACCGGGCTTAAAGCAGCTCAGACTCCAGGAGTTTTTATTCTCTCCAAACACACAGTCAGAATCCCCTCCTGTCCTGCTGATTCCTTTATCTGTCACTGCTATATAAACCCCTCCCCCCTCAGACACACTGAACTCAGCCTCCCAGTAACAGCGCTCACACACACTCTCTCTGCACACAACCTGGCGCCAGTCCTCAAATCTCTCTGGATGATCAGGATATGGCTCCCATCTCCCCGGTGTGTGTGTCACCCTCCTGTTCCCCTCAGACAGAGACAGGAATCTGTGCGCTGTGTTTGGATCCAGTGTGAGCTGACAGCCGTCTGCACACCAGAGACATTAATGAGATTAATTATCACTATTAATATTCACCTTATTATGTATGTGAGAGAGAAAGGACTGTCATAGTACCTCTGTGTATGTGTTTGTGTACATGTGTGTTTCTGTTTGTGTGTTTGTGTGTGTAAGAGAGAAGTCTCTCTTTCTCTCTCACACACACACACACACACACACACACACAGAGTGTGTATCTATGCAAAGTGTTCTGTCGATACAGACTCACATTTCCTGGGTCCTGGTTTGGTCCTGTTCTCTCCTCCATGGTCCACACTGTAAGAACAGCAGAACAGAATTCTGAATTTTAACCATCCTTTATTTCCACTCTTAACACACCAATGACATCACATATATAAAAACAAAGGCACAATAAAACACAAAACCATGATCATATGAAAAAAACACAAATCTGTCAGAAAGGAAACTTATTCCATTCACTCACCCTGTTCCATGTGCAAAAATAGCTCCCCTCTCTCCACTGAACATAAAACACCCTTATAACACACACACTCTGAAACACAATCAGGTTCTCCATTGCTTTGTAAAACTGAAACTCCACCATCACTGTGTCCCTGATCAAACCCCTAACTACAACAACCATATCTTATTTACTGCAGTGATCCCATGCAGCACCCTCCACAGGAGATCCCCAACTCTCTTGAGTAACGCTGGTTTGTACAGTGCCCTCCGTGCCCCCATCGAACTCCTTTTGTGTGTGTGTGTGAGGTGCACTATGGAAACTCTCTGTACTTACAGCAGTGTGAGTGTGTCCAGTTTAGCAGCAGACAACGCTCTCACTCCTGAGTATCCTGGGTGATTGTGTCTCAGGTCCAGCACTCTCAGGTGTGTGTATGTGTGTGTGTGTGTGTGTGTGTGAGGAGCATTGTGGAAACTCTCTGTACTTACAGCAGTGTGAGTGTGTCCAGTTTAGCAGCTGACAGCGCTCTCACTCCTGAGTCTCCTGGGTGATTGTATCTCAGGTCCAGCTCTCTCAGGTGTGAGGGGTTTGAACACAGAGATGAAGCCAGAGAATCACAGCCTCTCTGTGTGACTCTACAGCCTGACAGCCTGCAGAGAGGACACACACACCTTACATGCATTAATATAAACTAACAGGGCTGTGTGTGTAAAACACACAGCAGTGTGTTACACACCTTACACACATAAATATAAACTAACAGGGCTGTGTGCGTCAAACACATAGCAGTGTGTTACACACCTTACACACATTAATATAAACTAACAGGGCTATGTGTGTCAAACACATAGCAGTGTGTTACACACCTTACAGCACATTAATATAAACTAACAGGGCTATGTGTGTCAAACACATAGCAGTGTGTTACACACCTTACAGCACATTAATATAAACTAACAGGGCTATGTGTGTCAAACACATAGCAGTGTGTTACACACCTTACAGCACATTAATATAAACTAACAAGGCTGTGTGTGTCAAACACATAGAAGTGTGTTACACACCGTACAGCACATTAATATAAACTAACAGGGCTGTGTGTGTCAAACACATAGCAGTGTGTTACACAACTTACACACATTAATATAAACTAACAGGGCTGTGTGTATCAAACACACAGCAGTGTGTTACACACCTTACACACATAAATATAAACTAACAGGGCTGTGTGCGTCAAACACATAGCAGTGTGTTACACACCTTACACACATTAATATAAACTAACAGGGCTGTGTGAGTCAAACACATAGCAGTGTGTTACACACCTTAGACACATTAATATAAACTAACAGGGCTGTGTGTGTCAAACACATAGCGGTGTGTTACACTCCTTACACACATAAATATAAACTAACAGGGCTGTGTGTGTCAAACACATAGCAGTGTGTTACACACGTTACACACATGAATATAAACTAACAGGGCTGTGTGTGTCAAACACATAGCAGTGTGCTACTTTACAGCACATTAATATAAACTAACAGGGCTATGTGTGTCAAACACATAGCAGTGTGTTACACACCTTACAGCACATTAATATAAACTAACAGGGCTGTGTGTGTCAAACACATAGAAGTGTGTTACACACCGTACAGCACATTAATATAAACTAACAGGGCTGTGTGTGTCAAACACATAGCAGTGTGTTACACAACTTACACACATTAATATAAACTAACAGGGCTGTGTGTATCAAACACACAGCAGTGTGTTACACACCTTACACACATAAATATAAACTAACAGGGCTGTGTGCGTTAAACACATAGCAGTGTGTTACACACCTTACACACATTAATATAAACTAACAGGGCTGTGTGAGTCAAACACATAGCAGTGTGTTACACACCTTAGACACATTAATATAAACTAACAGGGCTGTGTGTGTCAAACACATAGCGGTGTGTTACACTCCTTACACACATAAATATAAACTAACAGGGCTGTGTGTGTCAAACACATAGCAGTGTGTTACACACCTTACACACATGAATATAAACTAACAGGGCTGTGTGTGTCAAACACATAGCAGTGTGCTACTTTACAGCACATTAATATAAACTAACAGGGCTGTGTGTGTCAAACCCCATCTACAGCTCAATATAAAATAACAGGGCTCTGGAATTAATCATGCCTATTTAAGAAAATGACCAGTTAAACTAAATTTGAACAGATTCAATTAATTTTCATAATTTTGAAGAATGTATGAATAGAACCGATTTGACGCTTCTCAAAAATATGTTTATTCCAACTGATGTCAGATTTAAAATGTGTTTCTACCAAGAGGAAGAACAGGAAAATGTTGCATTATTTCTGTGAAGAAAAATAACTCTCTTGTCTATTTCAACATTAAAAACATTAGTAATATCAGTGCTATATTTAGTCATTATTAATATTAGTGCTGTGTTGTGTCACATTGAAACCCTTTTTGATTGAAGGGGTTTGTGTTTGTACTCACCCCAGTCTCTGCACTTTACAGTGTGGGTCCTCCAGTCCAGCAGAGAGCGCTCTCATTCCTGAATCCTGCAGCTCGTTGTCTCTGAGCTCCAGATCTCTCAGCTCTGAGTGAGGAGAACGCAGGACTGAGGCCAGAACATCACAGCAGCCATCTGTGAGATTACACCAACCCAGCCTGTGGAGAGACCACACACACACACAAACACACACACACACACACACACAAACATGCACATGTACACACACACACACACACAAACACACAACACACATGCGCACACACACCACACAGACACACACACACAATTGAAATTCACTGCTAATTGTCACACTGTGCACCTTGGCAGCAGATAAATGTGGAAATTCCTATTTGTACAGTACGTGCATTTCTGGGATGTACACAGTACACACAAAAACAGGAAGAGTTTATATTAATTATGTTCATAAATTATTCTGACTAATCCACAAAAAAAAGGTTATCACTTGGCTCAATTAACAAAAAATAACTAAAAATAAGGAGCCAATTCAACTCCAGGTTGGGGGCTTCCTGCAAGGATTTCATTAACAAAACTGTTCCATGTTGCGATGATATCACATGGCAAACAACATGATTGCAAACATATTTCATTTGCAAACACAAGAAACTGCACTAGTATGATCACTATGGTGTACTTTACCTCACCTTCAGTCTACAAACATCTTTATATTTTAAAAACATTCAATCTTCATCTAATAATGTAACCAAGGCGGCAAATGAAATACACTGCAGCGCCATCTGCTGGCTGCAGAGAAACGCCACAACTGATTATTGCCATTGACTGGTACTACAGGTATATGGAGGACCAAAAATGTAAAAATAATAAATAAATAAATGACTCAATAAATGAATTAATGTATAAATAAATAAATACAAAAGCAAGAAAATGTAAAAATTAATGAATGTACAAATAAATTAATAGGCAAAATCTGACAAATGGGTATTTGCATTTATTTCCATATTTATTTCTTGATTCATTCATTTCTGTGGATGTTCATTTCCATATTTATTTATTGCTTGATTCATTTATTTCTGTATATATTTATATCCTTATTTATGTTTTGATTAATTTATGCTTATATATATATTTCTGTATTTATTTCTGTATTTTTTCATCCATATGTTAATGTGGGGGCCGTCAATGCAAATATGTCATAGTGTCACAACATTTCCATTGGTTGATCGATACCAGAGTACGTAGATTCACTGTACATGCCTTGCTTTAACACCGGTTGCTTTTTACCACATTTACGTTAGTAGGGCAGAGCAGGGCAAAATGTAACACAGATTTTATTTTTTTGGTTAGGTAGTGCAACTTGAGTGACGTATTTCAGGATAAACACTCTTATGGCCCTTGCTTTCTCTCCAACGAAAGGTTAGGGATTTTGATAAACATTTTGGGAGACATTGCCAAATAAAGTTTGTTTTGGTGATATGTAAGCACATTGTTTTACCATAAGTATTTTTTGGGTGCTGTAATGTGTGTGCATATCAAAGGATCCAAATGTATGTAATCATAAACAGTCTTTTCGTGACTAACTGATTGCATATTTTTGATAGAGCAATCAGCTCCACCTGCAGGATTAAGACATGCACGCAGACTCACAGAGCAAGGGAACAGGATCGAAAAGGGAGGACATTCAACGGGAACTGCAGAATAATGCTGGGATAACTTCAGAAGGGAAAAGAACAGGACCACATAGAAGAGTTTATGATAAACTTTACTTTGGAGCTTAAAGAACTGTGGTATACATACAGTATGGCTGCACTCAATCTCCTGAACAAGCAACCTCACTACCTCACTGACGTCTTACATTGGTTGGTATATCCTGTTTCAAAAAGCCTAGGTCTCCACCTAGTGGATAACCTGACTGCACTACAAATGTACAGTATCGTGATAAGTTTTCACCAGTTGGCAATAGGCTATGAAAAACATTTAAATGTAATCAATAGATAGATTAGAAACAGTGTTTGTATCCTAAAACATCAAACTGTATTGAGTTACCTTACTTTGTGTGAACCTTTATAGGTATTAAAACTCTTTCTCTCCTTCTCCCCATCGGACACACAGGTCCCTGCCCGCATCTCCGCTTGCCTGAGGGACATACAGAGCTGGATGGACAATCACCACCTGAAGCTCAACCCAGGAAAGACAGAGCTAATCTTTATTCCTGCTCTATCCTCTCCCCTCCTCGACTTTTCCATTTCCTTAGGGGACACCGTAGTGACATCATCACCCTGCGCCAAGAATCTCGGAGTGATGATGGACAACAGGCTGTCCCTCTCCAACAACATTGCAGCAGTAACCCGGGCATGCAGATTTTTCCTATACAACATCCGCAGAATCCGCCCCTTTCTCACCACCTACTCAACCCAGCTCCTGGTCCAAGCAATGGTTCTATCCCGCCTGGACTACTGCAACTCTCTTCTGGCTGGACTACCAGCATCTGCCACCAGACCCCTGCAGCTCATTCAGAATGCTGCGGCTCGTCTGGTCTTCAACCTCCCCAGACACTCCCACGTAACTCCCCTGCTCACTACCCTCCACTGGCTGCCTGTTATAGCTCACATCAAATTCAAAACATTGGTCCTAGCATACCAGGCAGTCAAGGGATCAGCCCCAGCATACCTTCACAAGATATTCAAACCCTACATGCCAGCCAGATCCCTCCGTTCTGCTACCTCAGGACGCCTAGCACCTCCCCCTCTTCGCACCTGCACTTCCAGAACACGTCTCCTGTCTGTTCTGGCCCCACGATGGTGGAATGACCTCCCTGTGGAGGTCAGAACAGCTGAGACTGAACAATTTCAAACAACGACTGAAGATCCACCTCTTCAGGCTGCACCTCTCTCCATCCCTCCCTTCCCCCCTGTAAATGACTAAACTTAGGGTTGTAACTAGGCAGCTGTTTCATAGGTGACTTAGGCGCATCAACTGTCTTAACGACTACTTGTATTTTTATTTATTTTTATTTTTCCATAGATTGCGTTGTTGCCGTTCTCGTTGTTAGTGTTAATCAGTTTAACCATCAGGGTCCAAGTTGAACTATGCGGTTGTTCCCTGTACTTGGACCGGTACTTCTCTCTAGGGGTTTCGTCATACTTGTTCCTGGTTATGGTTATACACTTTGTTGTACGTCGCTCTGGATAAGAGCGTCTGCCAAATGCCTGTAATGTAATGTAATGTAAAACTTAGGTTAGCTCGCCATGTCAGTTTCTGAATGGCACGTCCCAGAAATTCCATTATGGTGTGAAATCATAATTAGGATGTAGGTGTGAATGGTTTGTATTAAAAATGATTAATCTAGTTCTAGTTATATTTTCAGAATTGAGCCAAATAGGAAAACTGTTGTTTCCTATACAGGCAAGAGATAGCCAGAGGCTTGAGCCTGGCTGACCTAGCTGAAAATGCTAGTCCTCATTATGTGCTCTTTTGTGTGGATGCCTTGACAGTTTGTTCCAGGTAGCTGCATCACAGAGATTGACCCTGTAGTGATCAGCCATTTGGAGGAAGTGGCTCTTCCCCTGAATGTTTCACTCCATAATTCAGATTACGCCAGATCAATTGGATGCCCTTCTCACATACTGCCTGAGGAAGCACTGGAGAGTTATTTATTAGTTGGTTTGTCTGTTCATCATGTTGCAGCACAATGAATTAACAATTAATCCCTTGCATGTCTACTTCCCATGAGTTCTCAACAGGATGCTTAGCAGGGTGATCTACACTAGATCATTTAACCCTCCTGTTCTGTTCATTTTTTAGGTACAGCAAAAATGTTCCCGGGTCAATCCCCATACAGGGGGGGTTTGCAAATACATGAAATGAACCATTTTCATTTAAAATGTTGATTACACTAATTAAGGCCAGTAGAAGAAGTTTCATACTGAAAAAATAATTTTAAGTATTTTTCCTAGATTTTCAAACTTTAAAAAGAGTCAATTTGACCCGCAACATAACAGGAGGGTTAAACTTAATACACTTATGCGAAGCAAGTTTTACCCATCTATGCCTCAGTGGTATTTCTCCCATCTCATTAGTAATGCATTAATTGGTGTTGTTATGAGTGCCCCACAGCATATCCTCAAAGCTCTTGCCTGTTTAACATGTGATGCCAGGAAAGGAATTGGGGTGCTGTCCACCAGGGGGCAGCATCGGCCCTACAGAGAGGTATTGCTGCAGCTGTGGCCCATTACCTAACCATGGGCTCTATAAGAGGCCTAGCTTCCAGGCCTAGGGGAGGGTGCTTTTAGATGGTGTTTGGGAGCGTGGCTATGGACAGGTGATTTTTTTCCTTACCGCAAAAATTAGCGAAGCCATTCAAGCCGTTGCGGTAACCGCCATAAAAAAAATTATAATTTAAACCTCCGGGCTACGATTTTGCTTTTTTACAAGTACATTTCTGGAATGGCTGTTTCTGAAAAATAGGTTCTGCCCAGCAGTTCATACCGTTTGTCGAAGGACTGAAGCATAGCTCGGAATGATGGCTTCCCTACAGTCCGGAAGGGCACCATCTCCACAACCAAATACTTTGTTACAGTTGTTGTAAGTGCTCGCCACTTGTTGCTGTCCCGGTTGCATTTAGTCACTCTGGTAAATGCCTCTGAGACTCCTAACTGACGTAGTGCCGAGCCGGTACCTCCCGAGGTAGATGGGGTGCCTTTCATTGCATCGTATAACGGACCTAAGATGCGATGCTAGATTTGTTCTGTTTCCTCGCATGACCTTGATTTTCTTGCTGCAAATGCGGCACACTGCCTCATCCAAATTCTTTGGCTTTCCATGTTCATCGGGCTCAAAGCCAAAATGTTCCCAAATAGGAGAAGTAACGTTGGGTTTCGCTACAAGATCCATGTTTTTAGCCTAATTTGAAGCGAAAATTTTCCATAGCCAACAGTTGCAAAGCACGTTCTGGGTGACACGTTCTCCGATCAGAACATTAACTGCGCAACTGTGAGTGGAAACTTTCGAACACATGGCGTGAAGAAAATAGGCTACACAATTATAATTATAATTATTTTTAAAATTGCATTGCATTTATTTCAGATCACAACTTTTACAAGTAAAAATTGGAACATAAACAATTGGCCTAAAATAAACGGGGGAAAAAACAAAACCCAGCGGTGAAGCGGTGATCAGCTTGACTCTGCGGTGGACGTGACGTGATTGCGTTACCACGGTAATGCAGTAACCGCGGCAGCTCTAGTTTGTCGGCCACTGACCTGTGTTCAAAGCCTCTCTACCTACTCTGAGAACACTGTCCTCTAGCTGCGCTTCTTGCTAGTCTTCTCAGGTGAACTGTTCTAGCTGACCCAAATTGAGATGAGTTGCAAAAGCATACAGCTCAGGAACACCTTCTGCTGGAACACCTAGTTTGTCTGCCAAGTGCACATCACTGTCACTAGACTCCTGCACATGCACACGACCACAAATCGCCTTCACATCACCCTGTGAAAGGTTTCTCCATGTCTCAGTGTCCTGTTCAATCCAGTTTCGGGAAAGCAAATCAGCCTCAACATGGACCTTCTCAGGGGGATATTTTACTTCAAAATCGTACGTGGCTAGGGCAGCAAGCGACCTATGCCCTGTAGCATTAAGTTTCCCTGTCGTCAACACGTGATTGCGTTTCCACGGTAATGCAGTAACCGCGGTAGCTCTAGTGTAAGTATGAATTTCATTAGAGTGAAGAGCAGGTAGTGAATAATGGGGATGGATGAAGACTGCAATATGTGACAGAAGTGAATTCATTCGCAAGAGCAGTTAGGGGTTGGGTGTCTTGCTCAAGGACACTTTGACACGCCCAGGGCGGGGTTTGAACCAGTAACCCTCCGACTGCCAGACAATCTCTCTTACCTCCTGAGCCATGTCGCCCCAACTTCGGGAGGAACGACTTTGGAATGTGCTCAATTTTGGGAGTACTAGTTGATCAAAACCTTTCAGGTTCTAGGCACTGTGCTGTTGCAGTAAAAAAGCCAACAGGATGCCGGGATAGGAGTGAGTATAATTCAAGGCTCCAGAGTGTCACCATTTTGGGTGCACATGCGACCAAAAGTCTGTCAAGTGCGACTAAACATTTTCATTGGTCGCACCGGTGCATCTGACATTTAGCAGGTCTGTCTCTCTGTGTGAGTGTAGTGTTATTTTTTTTCCCACCCACATTCTGCGAAGACCCGCCTCTACTCTGCCTCTGATTGGCTCTGACCCTGATATTCTTCTTCGCTGAATGCGGGTGGGGAAAAAAATAAGGCATGTGTGTATTAGTGATGTGCGGATGGCAGTTATATCCGCGGGCACCACGGTTAATCTGCGGATCGGGTGGGCCGAGTCATAAAAATTAACATTCTGATTAATAGCGGATGGGTTGTGGGTGGGTGAAATAATACATCATTAATGAGGAAAATATTAATTACATTCTCTAAAATGTGAACATATTTTAAGCTTCATTTTTCGTCAGGCGTGAATTAGCAGACTAGACTCTCGTTGCGCCAATTGCGGCGTCCATTTGTCTTAAGCAGCAATGGAGGCAAAAAAGATCCGAGAGAGAATTTAAAAAGGAGAATTAAAAAAGGAAGGGCAGAAAAGTTCTGTGTGGGAGCGATTTAGTGAATGACGAGTCAAGTGCTGGGTATGTCATATGCAACAGCTGCGAAATAATGAGAAATAGCGGTAATGTGTGATCGGGTGCGGGTCTCTAAATCGGAGAAAATAATTTGTTCGGGTGGGTGGCGGGTGGATGATTTATGCGTACATGTGGATTCGGATGACGTCAGAGCCGATCCGCGCATCACTAGTGTGTGTGTGTGAAACCGCGCCCTGTACTCCTCCGGGAGCAGCGCACACTTTTATTTGAGTTATTTGAGTTTGATTTATTTATTTGAGTTTGTCAAGCACTTTAAACATCAGCACTTTTTAAGTTTATTTTTTAAACAATTGAGGTTATTGCCATTTCTTGTTTGTGCTGTGATTTAAATAAAGAGAAAACATTTATCTGCACCTTTATTCCTGTTTACAATCATTTACATAACGTGTTAAGAAATTACCAATGTGTATGGGAACTGACAAAAAAGGTAACACTTAAAATGTATTATTACGGCGCCAAAAGGCGCGGTGAAAATTTTTGGGTCTAACTAAATTATGTGCTGGTGCACCTAAATGAAAAAGTTAGGCACACCAGTGCATCCAATGTAAAAAGTTAGTCTGGAGCCCTGTAAATCCAAGGAAGTTATACTTATTTTATACAATACCTTTGTCAGACCACACTTAGTGAACTGTGTGCAGTTCTGGGGACTGTACTACAAGAAAGATATAGAGGATCTGGAAAAGGTTGAAATAAGGGAAACCAAACTGGTTCCTGGTATGAAAGATAAAAGTTTTGAGGAAAGACTTCAGATGCTTAACTTCTTCAAGCTTAGTAAAAGTAGACTCAGGGTTATTTGATTGAGTCTTTTAAATTCATAAAGGGGATCAACAAAGTGAACTACAAGAGATTCTTCAGGTTCAGCTCTGTTAGTATGACGAGGGGGCATAAAAGGAAATTAGCAAAAGGTAAATTCCACACCGACGTTAGGAAGTATTTTTCACACAGAGAGTAGTCACTGTGTAGAATAGCTTGGCGCATGTCATGTAGTAGAGGCAGAAACTCTGGGGGTTGTCAAGACCGGGCTTGATACGATGCTGGATACTATCTAGTTTGTAGGTAAACCAAGCACTAGTGGTAGGTAGTAAAACGGTGAGCATGTCGGGCTGAATGGCCTATTCTCATCATTATGTTATGTTATGTCATTTTTGTTATGTTATGATCGACTTGAAACATATTACTGAACTGAAATGGTCCATATTTCACAATGTCAATCATGCATTCAGCATTCAGTCATCACCTGTGACCTGATACTACAGACTCCACTGAAAACTTACATTCTGGTCAAGAACCACAAACCTGGCAACCCTAAGACTCATGAGGGTTTATCCTGCTTTTCTTTGTTGTGCTAAAGCAGTTAGAAGAGAGGGATGAGAACAATGTGGACAAAGAAAGAATTCTGGTGGACATAGGAGTAAACAGAGAGAAAGCACTTCATATATTTCACTGCACAGAGCCATAATCACTAATTCTATTTAGTTAAGGTCACACAGTACACAGCACTACTCACCCCAGTCTCTGTAGTTTACAGTTTGGACTCATCAGTGCAGCACAGAGCAGCTTCACTCCTGAATCTCCCAGGTTATTGTAGCTGAGGTCCAGATCTCTCAGGGTTGAGTTTGATGACTGAAGAGCAGAGGCCACAATTTCACAGGACATCTCTGTGAGGTCACAGCCGTTCAGTCTGCAAAAGAGAGTTGATATATTATTGTATTTTTAAATAGAGCAATATCCTGTAAAATGTGATATGTGCAATGTTACAGTAATCATGTTGAGTGATGAAGAGTGATACTGAGGATCTGCAGATATCCACCCCACACTTGCTGCAGCTGTGCTTCAGCTGAACTTACTGTAAGAGGCCCTCTGTGTCAGTTCTGTTCTTTCCTAATACAGCTAGGTCTATTACAGGATCCAGAAGAAGCCACGGGGAGATGACAGACCAGCAGGTTGAAGGAGCCATGTCTTTTCCCCTCTTATTGTAGCTTTCCCCATTGCATACTTGCACAATTAATAAGAGCATTTCTCCTCTTTCTGCCCTTGCATGTCCACTTCCCATGTGTCCTCAATAGGATGCTTAGCAGGGTGATCTACACTAGATCATTTAAACTTAATCCAGTTATGCAGAGCAAGTTTTACCCATCTATGCCTCAGTGCTATTTCTCCCATCTCATTAGTAATGCATTAATTGGTGTTGTTCTGAGTGCCCCACAGCATATCCTCAAAGCTCTTGCCTGTTTAACATGTGATGCCAGGAAGTGAATTGGGGTGCTGTCCACCAGGGGGCAGCATCGGCCCTACAGACGGGTATAGCTGCAGCTGTGGTTCATTGCAATCGCATCAGCTGTGGCCCATTACCTAATCATGGGCTCTATAAGAGGCCTATCTTCCAGGCCTAGGGGAGGGTGTTTTTAGATGGTGTTTGGGAGCTGGGCTATGGACAGTATGGTGGGTTGGTGCCAGTTTTGTTTGGAGCAGCTAAAGGTGCATATAATAACCCTGTGCTCTATATAGCACAGTAGTGGATTCTCCTTGTGTTCCTGCTATATAATGACCCTGTGCTCTATATAGCAGTGAGGAGTCTCCTTGTGTTCCTGCTATATAATGACCCTGTGCTCTATATAGCAGTGAGGAGTCTCCTTGTGTTCCTGCTATATAATGACCCAGTGCTCTATTTAGCAGTAAGGAGTCTACTTGTGTTTCTGCTATATAATGACCCTGTGCAACCTCTACCCTCTGCCTAGCAAGATAAGTAAAGCCAACTGCTGTAGAATTTAAATGTTCTGAAATCCAGACTTTAGCTTTGGATTGGAACCACAGAAGAGTGACAAAGCTAAGTGATGCAACATTGCACCTAAACAGCAGTTTGCATGTTGATCAGATTGACACTCTTCCCTAAGATGTACACACATACCCTATCGACCAATAGTTGATTTACCAACAGTAATAATATCTGATTTATGCTCAATATCTTCAGAAACGCCACAACCCTGTAGCACACACAGGTGTGTAATGTGAATGAGTACAACTCATCTTCATCACAAGGTCAGCATGAGAAAGAGAGTGGGGTATAAGTTAGAGCTGCCGCGGTATTGATTTATTTCCTTACCGCAAAAATTAGCGAAGCCATTCAAACCGTTGCGGTAACCGCCATAAAAAATTATAATTTAAACCTCCAGCTACGATTTCGTTTTTTACTTTCAAGTACATTTCTGGAATGGCTGTTTCCGAAAAATAGGTTCTGCCCGGCAGTTCATACTGCTTGTCGAAGGACTGAAGCATAGCTCGGAATGATGGCTTTCCTACAGTCCGGAAGGGCACCATCTCCACAACCAAATACTTTGTTACAGTTGTTGTAAGTGCTCGCCACTTGTTGCTGTCCCGGTTGTATTTAGTCACTCTGGCAAATGCCTCTGAGACTCCTAACTGACGTAGTGCCGAGCCGGTACCTCCCGAGGTAGATGGGGTGCATTTCATTGCATCGTATAACGGACGATGAGTGGTCCTAAGATGCGATGCTAGATTTGTCTCGTTTCCTCGCATGACGTTGATTTTCTTGCTGCAAATGCGGCACACTGACTCATCCAAATTCTTTGGCTTTCCATCTTCATCGGGCTCAAAGCCAAAATGTTCCCAAACAGGAGAAGTAACGTTGGGTTTCGCTACAAGATCCATGTTTTTAGCCTAATTTGAAGCAAAAACTTTCCATAGCCAACAGTTTCAAAGCACGATCTGGGTGACACTTTCTCCGATCAGAACGTTAACTGCGCAACTGTGAGTGAAAACTTTCGAACACATGGAGTGAAGAAAATAGACTACACAATAATAATTATAATTATTTTAAAAATTGCATTGCATTTATTTCAGATCACAACTTTTACAAGTAAAAATTGGAACATAAACAATTGGCCTAAAATAAACGGGGAAAAAAACAAAACCCAGCGGTGAAGCGGTGATCAGCTTGACTCTGCGGTGGACGTGACGTGATTGCGTTACCACGGTAATGCAGTAACCGCGGCAGCTCTAGTTTGCCGGCCACTGACCTGTGTTCAAAGCCTCTCTAACTACTCTGAGAACACTGTCCTCTAGCTGCGCTTCTCGCAGGTCTTCTCGGGTGAACTGTTCTAGCTGACCCAAATTGAGATGAGTTGCAAAAGCATACAGCTCAGGAACACCTTCTGCTGGAACACCTAGTTTGTCTGCCAAGTGCACATCACCCTGTGAAAGGTTTCTCCACATCTCAGTGTCCTGTTCAATCCAGTTTTGGGAAAGCAAATCAGCCTCAACATTGACCTTCTCAGGGTGATATTTTACTTCAAAATCGTATGTGGCTAGGGCAGCAAGCCACCTATGCCCTGTAGCATTAAGTTTCCCTGTCCTCAACACGTGATTGTGTTTCCGCGGTAATGCAGTAACCGCGGTAGCTCTAGTGTAAGTATGGATTTCATTACAGTGCAGAGCAGGTAGTGAATAATGGGGATGGATGAAGACTGCAATATGTGACAGAAGTGAATCCAGAAGTCGGTGAAAACCTGGCAAATGAAACTCAGTACAGCTCAATGTAAAGTTCTACATGTGGGAAATAAAAACATCAGGCTAGATTACTTTATGGGAGGAACGACATTGGAATGTGCTCAATTTTGGGAGTAATAGTTGATCAAAACCTTTCAGGTTCTAGGCACTGTGCTGTTGCAGTAAAGAAGCCAACAGGATGCTGGGATAGTAGTGAGTATAAATCAAGGCTCCAGAGTGCGATCATTTTGGGTGCACATGCGACCAAAAATCTGTCAAGTGCGACTAAACATTTTCATTGGTCGCACCGGTGCACCTGATATTTAGCAGGTCTGTCTCTCTCTGTGTGTAGCGTTATTTTTTTTCTCCCACCCGCATTCTGTGAAGACCCACCCCTACTCTGCCTCTGATTGGCTCTGACCCTGATATTCTTCTTCGCTGAATGCGGGTGGGGAAAAAAATAAGGCATGTGTGTATTAGTGATGTGCGGATCGCAGTTATATCCGCGGGCACCACGGTTAATCTGCGGATCGGGTGGGCCGAGTCATAAAAATTAACATTCTGATTAATAGCGGATGGGTTACGAGTGGGTGAAATAATACATCATTAATGAGGAAAATATTAATTACATTCTCTAAAATGTGAACATATTTTAAGCTTCATTTTTCGTCAGGCGCGAATTAGCAGACTAGACTCTCGTTGCGCCAATTGCAGCGTCCATTTGTCTTAAGCAGCAATGGAGGCAAAAAAGATCCGAGAGAAAATTAAAAAAGGAGAATTAAAAAAGGAAGGGCAGAAAAGTTCCGTGTGGGAGCGATTTAGTGAATGACGAGTCAAGTGCTGGGTATGTCATATGCAACAGCTGCGAAATAATGAGAAATAGCGGTAATGTGTGATCGGGTGCGGGTCTCTAAATCGGATAAAATAATTTGTTCGGGTGGGTGGCGGGTGGATGATTTATGCGTACATGTGGATTCGGATGACGTCAGAGCCGATCCGCGCATCACTAGTGTGTATGTGTGAAACCGCGCCCTGTACTCCTCCGGGAGCAGCGCACACTTTTATTTGAGTTATTTGAGTTTGATTTATTTATTTGAGTTTGTCAAGCACTTTAAACATCAGCACTTTTTAAGTTTATTTTTTAAACAATTGAGGTTATTGCCATTTCTTGGTTTTGCTGTGATTTAAAGAAAAGAAAAACATTTATCTGTCCTTTATTCCTGTTTACAATCATTTACATAATGTGTTAAGAAATTACCAATGTGTATGGGAACTGACAAAAAAGGTAACACTTAAAATGTATTATTACGGTGCCAAAAGGCGCGGTGAAAAATTTTGGGCCTAACTAAATTATGTGCTGGTGCACCTAAATGAAAAAGTTAGTCTGGAGCCCCGTAAATCCAAGGAAGTTATACTTATTTTATACAATACCTTTGTCAGACCACACTTACAGAATTGTGTGCAGTTCTGGAGACTGTACTACAAGAAAGATATAGAGGATCTGGAAAAGGTTGAAAGAAGGGAAACCAAACTGGTTCCTGGTATGAAAGATAAAAGTTTTGAGGAAAGACTTCAGATGCTTAACTTCTTCAAGCTTAGTAAAAGTAGACTCAGGGTTATTTGATTGAGTCTTTTAAATTCATAAAGGGGATCAACAAAGTGAACTACAAGAGATTCTTCAGGTTCAGCTCTGTTAGTATGACGAGGGGGCATAAAAGGAAATTAGCAAAAGGTAAATTCCACACCGACGTTAGGAAGTATTTTTCACACAGAGAGTAGTCACTGTGTAGAATAGCTTGGCGCATGTCATGTAGTAGAGGCAGAAACTCTGGGGGTTGTCAAGACCGGGCTTGATACGATGCTGGATACTATCTAGTTTGTAGGTAAACCAAGCACTAGTGGTAGGCAGTAAAACGGTGAGCATGTCGGGCTGAATGACCTATTCTCGTCATTATGTTATGCTATTTTTGTTATGTTATGATAGACGTGAAACATATTACTGTACTGAAGTGGTCAATATTTTACAATGTCAATCATGCATTCAGCATTCAGTCATCACCTGTGACCTGATACTACAGACTCTACTGAAAACTTACATTCTGGTCAAGAACCAGAGACCTGGCAACCCTAAGACTCATGAGGGTTTATCCTGCTTTTCTTTGTTGTGCTAAAGCAGTTAGAAGAGAGGGATGAGAACAATGTGGACAAAGAAAGAATGCTGGTGGACACAGGAGTAAACAGAGAGAAAGCACTTCATATATTTCACTGCACAGAGCCATAATCACTAATTCTATTTAGTTAAGGTCACACAGTACACAGCACTACTCACCCCAGTGTCTGTAGTTTACAGTTTGGACTCTTCAGTGCAGCACAGAGCAGCTTCACTCCTGAATCTCCCAGGCTATTGTAGCTGAGGTCCAGATCTCTCAGGGTTGATGACTGGAGAGCTGAGGCCACAATTTCACAGGACTTCCCTGTGAGGTCACAGCTGTTCAGTCTGCAAAAGAGAGTTGATATATTATTGTATGTTTAAATAGCGCAATATCCTGTAAAATGTGATATGTGCAATGTAACAGTAATCATGCTGAGTGATGACGAGTGATATTGAGGATCTGCAGATATCCACCCCACACTTGCTGCAGCTGTGCTTCAGCTGAACTTACTGTAAGAGGCCCTCTGTGTCAGTTCTGTTCTTTCCTAATACAACTAGGTCTATTACAGGATCCAGAAGAAGCCATGGAGAGATGACAGACCAGCAGGTTGAAGAAGCCATGTCTTTTCCCCTCTAATTGTAGCTTTCCCCATTGCATACTTGCACAATTAATAAGAGCTTTTCTCCTCTTTCTGCCCTTGCATGTCCACTTCCCATGAGTCCTCAATAGGATGCTTAGCAGGGTGATCTACACTAGATCATTTAAACTTAATCCAGTTATGCAAAGCAAGTTTTATCCATCTATGCCTCAGTGGTATTTCTCCCATCTCATTAGTAATGCATTAATTGGTGTTGTTCTGAGTGCCCCACAGCATATCCTCAAAGCTCTTGCCTGTTTAACATGTGATGCCAGGAAAGGAATTGGGGTGCTGTCCACCGGCAGGCAGCATCGGCCCTACAGACGGGTATAGCTGCAGCTGTGGTTCATTGCAATCACATCAGCTGTGGCCCATTACCTAATCATGGGCTCTATAAAAGGCCTAGCTTCCAGGCCTAGGGGAGGGTGCTTTTAGATGGTGTTTGGGAGCTGGGCTATGGACAGTATGGTGGGTTGGTGCCAGTTTTGTTTGGAGCAGCTAAAAGTGCATATAATAACCCTGTACTCTATATCGCAGTGAGGAGTCTCCTTGTGTTTCTGCTATATAATGACCCTGTGCTCTATATAGCAGTTAATCTAACCAATGTAAACGTACAAAATATGTAGTCGCAAGAATTCTTGTGTCATCATCAAAATTCCGTCTAAAACAAACATGTCGTCAAGCAGAAAATTCGAGAGTTGGGGGCAAAAAAGAGCAAGAAAACAACAACAAAAAGCAAGAAACGAAGAAGTTCTCACTAAAATACAGAAGCTTACTTCTTTCTTCAAAACATTGACGGATGATTACTTAACAGCAACCGATGCAGGCTCCGACATGAACAATGATCCCTTCCTTGACACATGCCCTGACGCTGACGATGATGCAGATGCTAACCCAAGTCCCGCCACACCAACTCAGTCAACCCGGCCGCCTTCTCCGGAAACTACACCACCGTCACCAGGCAGAGATGGCACAGCCACGACATCAACCCTGTTAGCATCGAGTACGCCTTCTCTGGAACCCGGCTCCGGAGACACTGATAACATCAGCACTGTCAGTGCTGCTGACGAAACTACTCCGCTAGCAGGTGAAGGCGCCACGGTCGGGAGGAAAGATGCAGCATGTGGAGCCACATCCACTGATGTAGCTTGTTGGGGACCCGTTACCGAAAACTTGCGTAGCTATTGGGTGAGCAAAGGAATAAAAGCATCCTTGTCATGTCAAAATAAAGACACAGCATTCACAGCATCAGAACGATCGTATAAAAATCAGAACAGACAATTGAGTAAGACCTTGCTTTCGCGTAATCTGCGTAATGGGGAGAGTGTTACCCGTGAGTGGTTAGTTTATTCTCCAACAACCGGTAATGTATATCGCTTTTTTTGTCGGCTTTTCGGCGGGACACCATCTGCCTTTTCTCAATCCGGGTTTTCTGATTGGAAACGTGCTTCTTGTCGGACTGAAGAGCATGAGTCAAGTCAGTCTCATCGAAATGCAATGCTCATCTGGTTCGCTCGCACACAGGTGCACGGAATTGACAATGAACTTAAGGAGCGCTGTGAAGAGGAAGGGAAGTATTGGAGCGAGGTCCTAAAACGAATTGTCTCCGTTATACAGTTCTTGTCAGAATGAGGTCTCGCATTCCGAGGAGGCGATGAAGTTCTCGGTTCCCCTAACAATGGCAACTATTTGGGAATACTTGAGCTACTCAGCAAGTTCGACCCCTTTCTTGCCGAACATTTAAAGAAATATGGAAACCAGGGGAGTGGGTCTACTTCCTATTTATCCAACACTATATGTGATGAATTCATTGCAATTATGGGACAGCGAGTTCAAGCTGAAACTATTCTAATGGTGCAGAAAGCGAAGTACTTCTCTCTTGTTGTTGATTCAACCCCAGATTTAACCCATATTGATCAGCTAACATTCATGATAAGATATGTCTCTCAGGAAGGTAAAGTCTTTGAGCGTTTTTTAAAATTCCTGCCCATATACAGTCATACTGGTGAGTCTCTTTTTCAGTCCGTTACAGACGTGCTAAATTACATGAATATTGATATAAATAATTGTTGGGGACAATGTTTTGATAATGCATCCAACACGTCAGGTGTGTACAAAGGACTGAGGGCCCGTATTCTAGAAGTAAATCCCTTGGGCGAGTGGATACCTTGTGCAGCCCACTCACTCAATTTAGTCGGAGTGAACAGTGTAGATTGCTGCTCTGAAACAACCACATTTTTCAGATCTGTTCACTCTTCAATTTTTTCTCGGGATCACCCCGCCGATGGAAGGTTATGATGGATGGACTTGAGCCCAATGTTAACAAACGCATAGAGACTTTAAAGGGACTGTTGGACACGAGATGGGCCCATCACGCCCAGGCCACCAAAGCTCTCTGTGTAAACTATAAAAATATATTGAATTCGCTAATAATCATCAGATGCTGATTCTCAGAATGCTCTCACGCGTGACGAGGCGCGCTCTCTGGCTACCAAAATGAACCGATTAGAGACAGCTTTCATGTGTATATTGTAGAACAAAGTATTACAAAGAATTCAGACAGGAGTACTGTCCTCCAGAAGGTAGATGTGGATCTCGTTACGGCTGTGGATATGCTGCGATCACTGTCAGATTTCGTGGCAGGTTTACGCGACCAGTTTGGAGACCTGGAGACGCAGGCCAAGGAAATGGGAGGAACACAGGAATACAGGTCTGTGGTAACTCGGCAGGCGAAGAGAAAACGGAGAGCAGATGATTCCAGTGCACCTGACCACATTCTAATTGGAGCTGAGAAGTTTCGTGTCGAGGTATTTTTAGTCATAATTGACAAACTAACAAGTGCTTTGCAAGCAAGACATAAGTCCTACACAGAGACTTGCGACTATTTCGGCTTTTTAACCCATCTCAAGAGCCTGTCTGTGTCTGAAATACGCGAAGCGAGCCGCAATCTTCAGAAAAAATATAGCACCGATTTACAGGATGTTTTCGAGGATGAGCTTGTTCAGTTCATTAAATTCTGTGACACAACAACTGACGATCTGTCACCAAGAAACCTGATGGTCTTACTGAGAGAGAAACAACTCTTGTTTCTCTCTCAGAAACAAAACGTTTCCCAAACGTGGACATTGCACTCCGAATTTATCTCACTCCCTAGTTCAAATGCCACCAGAGAAAGATCATTTTCCAAGTTGGGCATTATTAAGAACAGACTGAGGGCATCCATTGAGGAAAATAGACTGAACGGGTTGACCATTCTGTCCATTGAGCATGATCTGCAGCGCCAGCTGGATTTTAAGGATTTAATTATTTTGCATCAAAGAAAAGCAGGAAAAAGGATTTTTAATGACATAACTGGTGAGTCATATATTTTTAATATGCTAGTTTAAGTCTTGAATATTATCGTGTAGTTTATAAACAAAAATGACTACGATATTCTATTCAGCGATGCCCATATGTATTTCTCATACAAATAGAATTAGAATGTTGTTTTTCTTTTGTGGACTGTTTGCCGTGTGATAAAACTGCTTGAATTTTGATTATCCTGCCGTTGTGTGTTTGCAGTATGACTATAATTGGCGTTCTTTTGTATGGCGTTGGTGTGTATTTTCCCATGGCCTCTTTGCACTGGCTTATTATGGGGTTGTCTTGTGTTGCGTATCTTTGCGTGCGTCGCCGCGGCGGGGGGGCTTCTGAGTTGCGTAGCCCAGGGCCTCAAGATGGGTAAACGCGGCCCTGATAATTGGAGCCCGACCGATGCCATATTTTTGGGTCCGATGCCGATCCCGATTTTGGAGAGTCCTAGCCAACCGATTACCGATGTTTTGACCGATATTTTGTCAAAAAGTGCAACATTTTCAAATCAAATCAATAATATAAATCAATTTTTATATTTTATTTAAGTTTCTATATTTAAGAACATTTAACTTATAAGCGAACAAATAAAAATAAAAATAAACACACAAAGAACTTTTTAGATAAAGAAAATGATAATATATATATATATATTTAATTTAATATCAACACCATCTTTAAGTGTGTGAAATCAAAATAACTCCACACCTTGCTTTTACTCCTTTCTTTTCCAGCCATCTATAAAAAATTAATTTTAAAAAATCAGTTTTCCAGTTTCAAACATGTATTTTTATAAATATTATTATTATTGCTGTTGTTATTAATTTGTTATTATTATTTCTTAGTATCTATTCTCAGTAAATTAATTATATTTTCTTATTTTATTCCTACTACATGATCTCAAAGAGTAAGACTTTATCTAGCGAGCTTCCCTGTCCATAAGAATTCGGTGGTGAAAATAACTACAATACGCTCTGACGCGTGACTAGATGACACACTCGCTCGCAATAACGCATTCGCTATTGACACAGCCTCTTTATTTCTTATTATATATTCTCAGTAAGTTAAATTAATTATAATTTATAAACACAGCACTACTCACCCCAGTGTCTGTAGTTTACAGTCTGGACTCATCAGTGCAGCACAGAGCAGCTTCACTCCTGAATCTCCCAGGTTATTGTTGCTGAGGTCCAGATCTCTCAGGGGTGAGTTTGATGACTGAAGAGCAGAGGCCACAATTTCACAGGACTTCTCTGTGAGGTCACAGTAGTTCAGTCTGCAAAGAAGAGTTTATATATTATTATATGATTAAATAGCGCAATATACTGTAAAATCTGATATGTGCAATGTAACAGTAATCGCGAGTGATGAAGAATGATGTTGAGGATTTTAAGTTTGTGATGCTCTGAGGAAGTTCTTTGCTACAATCTCCAACTGCAGCACTTTAGGCCTGATAATTAGACGTCCTGTTGGACAGAACTCTGACAGTTCTACAGATGAAATTCTTACCCAAATGGCCCCCTTTCTCTTGGCATTTGGCACAGATACAACCAAAAGTAAAGATGCAAGAAATAACTCAGAAATAAAATCTCTGAGTAGATAGTGAGTTAGGCTCTGCTTCTTTACTTTTGCTGGTAACTGTGACTAACTTCCCACAGTATTGCAAGCCAACACACAGCCAGCACAATACAAAAGCCAGATTCACTTTACAAACAAGAATGCAAAAAAGTGATCTGTTCACATATAACCAGGTACTGTAGTGCAGTCTGTCTGTTTTGCTGAGGTTATATATAACCATGTAGTGCAGTGCATCTGTTCTGCTGGTGTTACATATAACCAGATAGTGAAACCAAAGCTATGTAGGAACTGTTAATGATCCCTTTGAGCTCCTTTTGTTGGAATAGTGATACATTTGATGGTGCTGTCCAAGGAGCCACCATTTAGCTTTTTCCAGGCTTTAGGAAACTTCAGAAACTTCAGGCCTCAGTACAGGCCAGACTTTAGCCTGAGATAAGCCACAGAATTACCTCAAAAACAGGCACTTTAACAGTCCCCTGAGAAGACCTCACCCTGACACCCATTATATCCTACAATTCCTCTACCTTCCTATTTTCACTCTGTCTACAGGCACTATTGGATTCTGGGTCAGCCTACACCAGAATAAAGCAGAGACCAGGGTGGCACTACTGGCCTTGTAACAATGGTGCATTTACTGCCTGACCTAATCTCACAATACAGTAACACAAACATTTCATTCATAACCACACTTGCCTCTCCGAAACCAAACCCAGCATTACATTAATCATTATGTTGAAAAAATATCTCATCTTCTTGAACAATGTAAGAGGGGTACAGACTGAGCAGGCTCTTTCTGGTCATCTCCCACTCTCAAATTATCTATGCATGGACTAGGGATAAAAGGGGGATTCTTCCCCACTTTTGAAAAACATGGATTTGATTCAATCAACATTCGTCCTTAACTGACTGACATAAAAAGGAGGGATTCTTTTTTCTACACAAACACAGTTCGAACTACTTCACCAAACAGAGTTAGATAAGAATAAGTATAACACTTGTGTTTACTTGTCCAAGTCAAAGTTAAGGACAAATGTTAGTTCAATGAAGACCATAGGGGTGTTTGTATGGCTAATCTGCAAAAAATCTGACCTTGTTATTCTACTAATAATGCGGCTGACCAAACTCAGCTAAGAATTGGATTAATATCAGATCACTAGCCCCTAAGGCAACTCTTGTAAATGAATTAATTACTGATCACCAAGTTGAAATCTTATGTGTAACTGAAACTTGGCTTAAAACTGTATATTGCCTTAAATGAATCCACCCCTCCTGGCTACAGCTATACTCACGTTCCCCGTCTGACGGGTCGTGGTGGTGTTGCTGCTGTATATCATTAAAATTTTTTTGCTACTTTGAAATCCGGCTTCAAATGTAACTTTTTTGAAGTGCTTGTTCTCAGTTTTGCACATCCAGACAAAAAAGCAGTCAGTTTTATCCTTGCAATTGTATACAGGCCACCAGGGCCATACAGTGGCTTTTTACTTGAGTTTGCTGATTTCCTTTCCAGCCTGGTTGTTAATTCAGATAAAGTAGTAATTGTAGGGGACTTCAATATTCACATGGATAGTGAAGGTGATCCTCTCAGATCAGCACTCTTGTCTATCACTGAATCTATTGGCTTCGATCAACATATACATCAGTCCACACATTCTCATAGCCATACTCTTGATCTGGTCTTAACTTATGATACAGAAATAGCAAATATAGCAGTTATGCCTAAAAACCCTGTGCTATCAGACCATTATTTAATTACTTTCCAACTTTCACAAGTCTGTCATGTGTCACCAGATCCTTCATTCTACCTTATCTGTAAGCTTTCCTCCAGGACGGCAAATGCTTTTATTAATGAGCTCCCAGGCTCATTTGTGCACTGTGGGGATTTTCTTGGCTCCCACCCAAACACATACAATGCAAGCATTAGCTCAATTGATCAGCTGACAGACAACATAAATTACGTACTTTCCAGAACCCTGGATACTATCGCACCTCTTAAGAAGAGGAAAGTCCGCTATAAGAAATTAGCACCCTGGTACAATGACCATACTCGTGCTCTCCAACAAGCTTCACGCCAACTTGAGCGCAAATGGCGTTCTACTAAACTGCAGGTATTCCTCCAGGACTGGAAAGACAGTCTACTAACTTATAAACATGCCCTCTCCACAGCACATTCCTCATACTTCTCTACTTTAATAGATGAAAATAGAAACAATCCTAGGCACCTGTTTAACACTGTTGCCAGGCTGACCAAGAATCAAGTTGATCCATGTGCCTCAATATCATTTAGTAGCAATGACTTCATGAATTTCTTTGATGACAAAATGATAAAAATGAGGGGCAAGATTCAAAGTTCTCCTACCACCCCTCATATAGGGTCTGCCCTTCCATCCGCTCAACGCATGGATGCAGAATCTTCAGAAGAATCTTCAGAAAGACGGGCAGCCTATCTGAACGCTTTTGCTCCAACAGATCTCATGGAGTTTAATGCCATAGTTAATACCTCAAAATCTTCTACTTGTCTTCTAGACCCTATCCCTACAAAGCTTTTCCAGGAGCTATTACCAGTGATTGGAACACCAATGTTACATATTGTCAATGTGCCTTTAGCATCTGGGCACATACTACAGAACTTGCAGCCATCAAACCCCTTCTTAAGAAGCCAAACTTGGATGTGAATGACCTTTCTAACTATAGGCTTATCTCGAACCTCCCTTTCTTTCTAAAATACTAGAAAAGGCCATTTCAAAACAACGTGGTTCATTTTTGCACTCCAATCATATATTGGAAGTTTTTCCAGTCTGGTTTTAGACCCTCTCACAGCACTGAAACAGCCCTGGTCAAAGTACTCAATGACCTGCTCCTCGCTTCTGACCATGGCTGCATCTCTGTACCTGTGCTTTTAGACTTAAGTGCAGTATTTGACACAGTTGATCACCTCATCCTTCTGGATAGACTTGAAAATCTTGTAGACCTCCTTGGACAGGCACTCTCTTGGTTCAGGGTTGCTTTTTATCACTTGAGAAACATCTCAAAAATTCGGAAAATACTGTCCTTACATGATGTAGAAAAGCTAGTTCATGCTTTTGTTACATCAAGATTAGATTACTGCAATGCTCTTTTGTCTGGATGTGCAAATTCCTCTCTGAAGGGCTCCAGCTAATTCAAAATGCAGCAGCTCGTATTCTCACTAGAACAAGGAGATTCGAGCACATCAGCCCAGTGTTAGCATCGCTTCACTGGTTGCCAGTTAAATTCCGAATAGACTATAAGATACTACTTCTTACCTTTAAAGCTTTACATGGGCTTGCCCCTTTGTACTTAAATGATTTACTTCTTCCTTATATTCCCTCACGAACGCTCTGTTCGCAGGGTGCAGGCCTCCTTGTTATTCCTAGAATATCTAAAAGTACCATAGGTGGTAGAGCCTTCTCCTATCGTGCTCCCCTCCTGTGGAACAAGTTGCCTGCCCATGTTCGGGACACAGACACTATCACCTTATTTAAAGCTAGGCTCAAAACATATATTTTTAGTCTCTCTTATATTTGAGGGGCAGGAGTGGGTGGCAGGCATAGTTATAGTCTCTGGTAGACTGAGCGGTTAGTGCTGTCACTGGATCATCATTGGTAGTACTGTGTTAAGATGAACTGGTCATGGTCTGGTGATGACTGTCTCAAGCCTGCCCTCATGGCTGCGTTGGCCCCTGCCTCTGTTTCCCTTAGCTATGCTGCCATAGCCTTATTCTGCCGGGGTTTTCCTTATCGCACGTGGGCACCTCTGTTTCTTCTGCTCTGCTTGCTATTCTACCATTTGAATCCCCTAACAACGTTTTTTGTCTCGTCTTCCTCGGCTGTGGGCACCTGCCCGGAGCTCTAGCCCAAGTTCGCTGAGCACCCCCCCTGGCCCGGAGCTCCAGCCCTAGACCAGTTAGACCAGCTGGGCACCCCCGCCTCCTGCCACTGTTGATTTTCCATAACAAACCGGTGCCTGCCCACGGCAGATGGGTTCCCCCTCTGAGTCAGGTTCTGCTCAAGGTTTCTTCCTGTTATCAGTCAGGGAGTTTTTCCTTGCCACTGTTGCCCTAGGCTTACTCTTCAGGGGCCGGTTCTCTGTAAAGTTGCTTTGTGACAAAGCTCCTTTGTTAAAAGCGCTATACAAATAAAAAAAATTGAAATAAAGTGTTGGCCTGTAAAGCAAAAGTGAGCCTGTGATCTTGTGCCATTTGCCTTGCTTCTCAGCTCTGCCTTGGTCTTTTATGATCACAGTCTTGGATCTCTGGTCTTGATTCTTTAGCTGCTTATTTTACCATCCTGGGTCACAGTGGGACAGACAAGCTGTGGTTCTGCGGTCCCTTTCATTCATTTTTTTCACAATTATATTATTTATTTTCCATGTCTGTCTAATTTTGTGTAAAGGAAGTGTAGCTTGTATTTTTTTATTTGATGGGGAATATGTTCATATTAATACTGTAACATACTATACCCTTCATTTAAATCTGCGAGTTGTATGTTTGGACCATTATTGATCCATCACATTGGTTTGCCTAACAAGGAATTCATGATGTATTTAATAACTGGTATCTTTAATGATAATATGTAAATTAAATCTAATAAAATACATTTTACATGTTGGATACATTTTTTATATTTGATGCTACTTCTGTATTCATTAAATGAGGGCACAATCTGTTAAAATAGCTTGACTCAAAAATCATAATTCTCACTTGCCTGACAATTCTATTGTATTCTATGTTCACTTTAACTATGAAGTGTTTATAATAACATGCTGTCATTATCTACTTTAATAATTACATAATACTCACATGGCCTTCCTGCAGTTTCTGAGTACTGGTAGCAGTCTCTGATGACCTGCTGCTGATGTGTTGTAGGTCTTCAAGTCAAACTCATCCAGGACCTCCTCTGACATCAGTAACATAAAGGCCAGGGCTGAACATTGGTGTGGTTCCAGCTTTTCATTAGAGAGTTTTCCTGATCTCTGGAACTTCTTTATTTCTTCCACTGGAGTGTTTTTATTCAGTTCATTGAGACAGTGGAACAGATTGATGGTCCTCTCTGCTGAAGATTCTTCTTTGATCTTCATCCCAATGTACTGGACTGTGTTCCTAATGCTCTTTGAACTGCTCTCTTTCTGTGGGACTGGTACAGATGATCTGCTTCCTGTCTGTGTCTGAGGGTCTGGTACAAATGATCTGCCTCCTGTTTGCATCAGCAATGTTCCTAAGAGAGTCTGAATGGAGTTCAGAGAGAGGCCTAGAAGGAATCTGAGGAAAAGGTCCAGGTGTCCATTCTTACTCGCTAAGGCCTGATCCACTGCAGTTCTGTGTAACTCAGACAGCTGCACTCTGTCACTGCGAGGTGTTGATTCTTCTGCTCTGAGTACATTTCTGTTCTCATTCACACATGAATGAAACACAAACAAGGCAGCCAGATACTCCTGAATGCTCAGATGCACAAAGCAGTAGACCTTCTCCTCACCCAACCCACACTCCTCTTTAAAGATCTCTGTGCACACCCCAGAGTACACTGAAGCTTCACTGACATCAATGCCACTCTCTCTCAGGTCCTCTTCATAGAATATCAGATTGCCCTTTTCCAGCTGTATAAAAGCCAGCTGCCCCAGTTTAAGGAGGATTTCTGTATCGGACTCTGAGATTTCTGGGTTTGTCACATCGGTGCCATGATACTTCTCATTCTTCTTATTAGTCTGAATGAGCAGAAAGTGTGTGTACATTTCAGTCAGAGTTTTGGGCATTTTTCTATTGCCTACTTTACCCAACATTGTCTCCAGTACAGTGGCAGAAATCCAGCAGAAGACTGGTATGTGACACATGATGTGCAGACTCCTGGATGACTTCACGTGTGAGATAATTCTGCTGGCCTTTTTCTATCTCCTGATTCTCTTCCTAAAGTATTCCTCCTTCTGTGGGTCATTGAACCCTCGTACCTCTGTCACCTGGTGGACGCACTCAGGAGGGACCTGATTGGCTGCTGCTGGTCGGGAGGTGATCCAGAGGAGAGCAGAGGGAAGCAGATTCCCCAGAATGAGGTTGGTCAGCAGCACATCCACTGATGATGACTCTGTTATATCACAGCAGATCTTATTGCTTTGGAAATCTAGAGGAAGTCGACACTCATCCAGACCATCAAAGATAAATACAATTTTCACTTCATCGCCTTCAATACTCTTTGATCTCTTTCAGTTGCGGAAAGTAGTGCTGCAGAAGTTTCATCGAGACTGAAATTCTCTCTCCTTTTTCAGATTCAGATCTCGGAAAGGAAGAGTGAAGATGAAATCAATGTCCTGATTGGCTTTTCCTTCTGCCCAGTCCAGAATGAACTTCTGCACAGAGACGGTTTTCCCAATGCCAGCGATGCCCTTTGTAAGCACAGTTCTGATGGGTCTCTCTTGTCCAGGTAAAGGCTTAAAGATGTCATTGCAGAGGATTGCAGTCTCCTGTGTGGTGTGTCTCTTGGATGCTGTCTCAATCTGTCTGACCTCATGTTCATCATTGATCCCCCCACTTCCCCCCTCTGTGATGTAGAGCTCTGTATAGATCTCATTGAGGAGGGTTGGGTTGCCCTGCTTTGCTAAACCTTCAAATATGTGTTCAAACTTCTTCTTCAGAGCAGTTTTCAGCAGCTTCTGGGCTCTTTCTATGGATGTATCTGAGGAGAGGAAACATGAGAAACAATGTTTAAAATAACAGAACAGATAATAAAAAATACATATGCAGTCCATTTTCACAATGGTTTACACACCTCTTAAGGTGTTACACATTTCTCAGTGTGCTCTACACACAAAATAAAAACATATCAAACAATGAAAAAGGATTCAATTCCTTTATCACATTCAATTTCTTAATTTTTCATAGTATGATGTGGTAAATATGGTCTTCATGGGTCAGGTAGTAATTTAATCATCTTATAATTTTTATGCTCAGTGCTCATTAATCCTGGATAAAAACTCAGACCAGATCTGAATCTCTTTCAGGGACATTTAATCTCATATGCATTTGCTTGCCCCATAATCACTGCTGGATGCAATATTTTAATTTAAACACCGTTGTGTACATGTAGTGTGTGATGTTTTCAATATGCAAGACTGTTGATGTAAAACACTATTATGAAAGTGTAGATGCTATAAATCAAAACATTGTACTCTGTTATATTCGATTGCTAAGCTAATTTCAGCATTCAAATGGACACACAGTAGCAATGAGTGAAAACTCTTACTGTGCTGCTCATCTCTCCCCAGTGAGTCAGTGAGATCCTTCTGCTTCACAAGGCTGCTGGTCAGCTGTATTAGTGTGAAATAAACACATGAAGAGGTGTGCTGTATCAGTGTGAAATAAACACATGAAGAGGTGTGCTGTATCAGTGTGAAATAAACGCATGAAGAGGTGTGCTGTATCAGTGTGAAATAAACACATGAAGAGGTGTGCTGTATCAGTGTGAAATAAACACATGAAGAGGTGTGCTGTATCAGTGTGAAATAAACACATGAAGAGGTGTGCTGTATCAGTGTGAAATAAACGCATGAAGTGTGCTTTATCAGTATGAAATAAACACATGAAGAGGTGTGCTGTATCAGTGTCTGAAATAAACACATGAAGAGGTGTGCTGTCTCAGTGTGAAATAAACACATGAAGAGGTGTGCTGTATCAGTGTGAAATAAACACATGAAGAGGTGTGCTGTATCAGTGTGAAATAAACACATAAAGAGGTGTGCTGTATCAGTGTGAAATAAACACATGAAGAGGTGTGCTGTATCAGTGTGAAATAAACACATGAAGAGGTGTGCTGTATCAGTGTGAAATAAACACGTGAAGTGGGTTGCTGTATCAGAGCCATGGAAACAAAGCCTTGCTTTATTATGGGTGGCAGTGTAGTATAATGGGTGAGGAGCTGGTCTTGTCAGAGGTTTGAATCCCAGGTAGGACACTGCTGTTGTACCCTTGAGCAAGGTACTTAACCTGCATTGCTTCAGTTCATATCCAGCTGTATAAAAGGAAGCAATGTAAATGCTGTGTAAAAAGTTGTGTAAGTCGCTCTGAATAAGAGTGACTGCTAAATGCCTGCAATGTCTCATGTTTTCTCTTGTAGGAAGGCCAGAACAGGAAAAGATACTTTAGAACACAACATGCAGCAGGTCTAAAGCCTATATTCGAAATGCAGCTTTTGCTCCTGATTTATGCTTTTTTAGGGACACTACATGTGATGAATCGCGAATGTCCTTGGAATAATTTAGTTGTTGAGTTGAATTAAGTTTCTCAGTGCAATACATTTTTTAATGCTAACTATACAAACTGAGTGCTGAGTGTCCATTCTACCTGCCCCGGGAGTTTTCCGCAGTGATCACTAGGGCCGTTTACATTCCACCACAAGCGGACACGACGAGGCTTTGTCGGTGTTACATGATGTGCTAAGCGGACTACAGACCAAGCACCCAGACGCTGCCCTCATCATGGCAGGGGACTTCAACAAGGCAAACCTTTAAAAAGTTATGCCAAACTTTTACCAACACGTCAAATGTTCTACCCGAAAGGACAAGATACTTGATCACTGCTATTCACCGTTCAAGGAGGGCTACAAGGCTACCTCTCTACCATCATTTGGCAAATCAGACCATGCCGCCATCTTCCCGATAAAAGAATACAAACAACGGATGGTACAGGAAGAGGTGGTGTCGCGAGAGGTCAAGTGCTGGACCGCCCAATCAGAGGCCACTCTACAGGACGCGTTGGACGACGTCGACTGGGACAGGTTCCAGTCCACCTCTGATGACGTCAACGTGTTTACGGAAGTGGTGACCGGCTTCATTACAACGGTGGTGGTATCCCTATGGTGAAAGTTAAGTGTTTTCCTAACCAGAAACCGTGGGCTGACAGATCCATCCACGTTGCTCTGAACGCACGCACCACTGCCTATAACGCGGGACTGGTGTCTGGGGACATGACGGAGTACAAGGCGGTGTCCTACAGGCTGAGGTGAGCAATCAAGGATGCGAAGCATCACTACAAGGACAGAGTGGAGCTGAACTCTTTTTATGCACGTTTCAAGGCTAACGATGCTAACATTAGCCCGGCGGCTAGCGCAGTTAGCGTGTATAACACGAGTTCCCCCCCTGGAGCTGCAAGCTCACTTGTCCTGTCAGAGCACTATGTGAGGGGAGCCTTGAAACGGGTGGACACCAGGAAAGCAGCAGGGCCAGACGGAATCTCGGACGAGTCCTCAAGACCTGCGCTGATCTCCTGGCTCCTGTGTTCACCACCATAATCAACCTCTCCCTGGCCCAGTCCATTGTCCCCACATGCTTCAAGAGGTCCACCATTGTCCCTGTACCCAAGAACGCTTCCCCAGCCTGCCTGAATGACTACCGCCCGGTAGCACTCACCTCGGTGGTGATGAAGTGCTTTGAGAGGCTAGTCAAGGACTACATCTGCTCCTCTCTTCCCAGCACCTTGGACCCTCTGCAGTTTGCTTACCGCCCCAACAGATCCACGGACGATGTGGTCTGTCAGGTTCTGCATGCCACTCTCTCACCTCGACAACAGAGGGGGGGCTATGTAAGATTGCCGTTCATTGATTTCAGCTCAGCTTTCAATACCGCAGTCCCCTCCAGACTGGCTGCTAAACTGACTGACCTGGGACTGAACATCTCCGTTTGTGCCTGGATACTGGATTTCCTGACTGCCAGACCTCAGCTGGTTAGAGTGGGTAAGCACACCTCAAACCCCCTCACCCTCAGCACTGGAGCCCCCCAGGGGTGTGTGTTGAGCCCTCTGCTGTACTCCCTGTACACACATGACTGTGAGGCCAGGTTTGAGTCCAACACCATCATCAAGTTTGCTGACGACACAGTGGTGGTAGGCCCGATCACCAACGACGACGAGAAAGCCTATCTCCAGGAGGTGGCAGACCTGTCACTGTGGTGCCAGGACAACCGTCTCTTCCTGAACGTCAGCAAAACCAAGGAGATGGTGGTGGACTTCTGTAAGAAGAAACAGCTGAGGACCGACACCCCTCTACAGATCAATGGGTCACCGGTAGAGAGGGTGAGAAATTTCAAGTACCTCGGTGTCCACATCACAGAGGACCTGACATGGACACTGCACACCGACACTGTGGTGAGAAAGGCAAGGCAGAGCTTGTATCACCTCAGACAGCTGAGGACGTTCAGAGTCTCCAAGAAGATCCTGAAAACCTTCTACTCTGCAACCATTGAGTGAATCCTGCTGGGGAACATCGCCGTCTGGTACGGGAACTGCTCCTCTCTGGACCGGAGAGCCCTGCAGAGGGTGTTGCGGTCAGCTGAGCGTACCATGGGGACCACACTCCCCACTCTGCAGGACCTGTACCCCAGGAGGTGCTTAAGCAGAGCAAAGAGGATTATGAAGGACTCTTTCTTTCCCAACATCGGACTGTTTGAGCTGCTGTGGTCAGGCAAACGCCTATGCAGCCACAGGACCAGCACTGAGAGAATTGGGAGGAGCTTCCTCCCTCAGGCCATCAGTGCTTTTAACTGCACTGCCAGGACAACTGTCCTAAAATAGTATTTTCACCTCAAGCACATAGCACCTTTACCTCTATGTACACTGCAGCACCTTACCGTCCCACGGTTTACTTTGTATTTTTCTTTCGTCTTTCTTGTAGTTATTGTATTATATATCATAGGTTGCACTGCTTCCTATGACTTATATTAGGACTTACTTTTTTAAAAACTTATTTGTATTGCTCGTATTTTTTAAATAACTGCTCTTTATATTCTTCTCTCTTTTAATTTGTATTCATATCTTATTTTATTTTATATTATTAGTATTATTATTTATTTATTTTTTCTGTATATAATTATTATTGAAGCGTTATGTTGCACAGTCTACAAGGAGTTTGTCGCACCAGCATTTCACTATATGTATGTACATGCATGTGACAAATAAGCCTTTGAACTTTAAAACATTCTGTTTAGAGTCATCCACTGCCATTGTTTATGGATCCTAAAAAGGAATCCGGTCTATCTGTGAGCCAAAGAGGGCCAGAGCACTGATTAGATATTTAATCTGATCGTCTGAAAGTCATATTAACTTCAAATATTGAAATAGGAAAAGAATATATCATACCTGTTTTGTGGAGAACAGTTTGTCTGAACTCATCTCATTTGAACGACTTAAATCCAGTGAGCAGTGAATCCTGTGAATAAATCATGAGACACAACTTCGTTAAACTCGTTTACTGCAGCTGTAACTCACAGCACATGGAGACAGAGCTTCCAGTAAAACTCATCCTCTTACTGCAGCTATAACTCACAGCACATGGAGACAGAGCTTCCAGTTAAACTCATCCTCTTACTGCAGCTCTAACTCACAGTACATGGAGACAGAGCTTCCAGGTAAACTCATCCTCTTACTGCAGCTCTAACTCACAGTACATGGAGACAGAGCTTCCAGTTAAACTCATCCTCTTACTGCAGCTCTAACTCACAGCACATGGAGACACAGCTTCCAGTTAAACTCATCCTCTTACTGCAGCTCTAACAGCACATGGAGACAGAGCTTCCAGTTAAACTCATCTCCTTACTGCAGCTCTAACTCACAGCACATGGAGCCAGGGCTTCCAGCTGAATTCATCCTCTTAGTGCAGCTCTAACTCACAGCACGTGGAGACAGAGCTTCCAGTTAAACTCATCCTCTAACTGCAGCTCTAACTCACAGCACAAGGAGACAGAGCTTCCAGTTAAACCCATCCGCTTACTGCAGCTCTAACTCACAGCACATGGAGACAGGGCTTCCAGTTAAACTCATCCTCTTTGTGCAGCTCTAACTCACAGCACATGGAGACAGAGCTTCCAGTTAAACTCATCCTCTTACTGCAGCTCTAACTCACAGCAGAAGGAGACAGAGCTTCCAGTTAAACTCATCCACTTGCTGCAGGTCTAATGCAATATGAACGTGTTTCATTACCTTTGATCACCTGTGAACTCTCCACTGAAGTACATTGGATGATGCATTGAAGGGTCACTCTTCATAGACAGACAGCTGGGTACAGGTGACTCAGCCCAACCTACCTGGACCCTGTGAACAAAACATGGAGACAAATATTACATTGAAACTCATCCTCTTACTGCAGCTCTAACTCACAGAATATGGAGATAAAGTTTCCAGTTAAACTCATCCTCTTACTGCAGCTCTAACTCACAGTACATGAAGACAAAGCTTCCAGTTAAAATCATACTCTTACTGCAGCTGTAACAGTGCGTTCACACAGTGAGTAACTCGGTTGATGAATTGCTGGAAGTCCATTCATTCTCTATGTAGCTGAGCGAGGCCCAGAAACACGAGCAACTGGGCAACTGAGCAACCAAAGTTGCCCTAAAAATGTTGCTCACAGTGTCACAATTTGCTGGCATCGCACGACAACAGCCAATCAGAGTTTCAGGCTTCCTATTTTTCCAACCGATATGATACCATTTCGCAAATTATTATCCCGCTCAGTGAGAAAAAATGGACGAACAACTTATCATTATGGTACAATTACACCCGGTGTTATACAACGTTTTGTAAAAAAGGAGTACAGGGATAAGCGTCTGAAAATGACACTTGGACGGCAGTTTAAGCTTGCTTGCTAGCAAGCTAGTCTGTGAGATAAAGAGATCGCTAGCTAGGCAGCTAACTAGTGAGAGAGATATGGAGAGATACATGGCTAACGAGATGGCAATAGCAAATATTTATCAGTGTCTGACATAACTATAGAAAAAAAATGAGATGATATGTGGCTATATGGGAAATATGCGTCTTTTGTAACGCCGTTATTTCTCGTCAAAAATATGTAGTTGCACAAAACCTCTTAAAAGGATACAACGGGAAGCTCCTGCCCCTCCTTCAGCATAGTAAACTTGAGAAACCCATCAACCCAGTTTCTCGCTGTGTGAACGCAGGGTAACTCACAGCACAAGTAGACAGAGCTTCCAGTTAAACTCATCCTCTTACTGAAACTCTAACTCACAGCAAACTTTGACAGAGCTTCCAGTTAAACTCATCCTATTACTGCAGCTATAACTCACAGCACATGGAGACAGAGCTTCCAGTTAAACTCATCCTCTTACTGCAGCTCTAACTCACAGCAGAAGGAGACAGAGCTTCCAGTTAAACTCATCCACTTGCTGCAAGTCTAATGCAATATGAACGTGTTTCATTACCTTTGATCACCTGTGAACTCTCCACTGAAGTACATTGGATGATGCATTGAAGGGTCACTCTTCATAGGCAGACAGCTGGGTACAGGTGACCCTGCCCTCTTTACCCGGACCCTGTGAACAAACATGGAGACAGAGCTTCCAGTTAAACTCATCCTCTTACTGCAGCTCTAACTCACAGCACATGGAGAAAGAGCTTCCAGTTAAACTCATCCTCTTACTGCAGCTCTAACTCACAGTACATGGAGACAGAGCTTCCAGTTAAACTCATCCTCTTACTGCAGCTCTAACTCACAGCACATGGAGACAGAGCTTCCAGTTAAACTCATCTTTTTACTGCATTTCTAACTCACAGCACATAGACAGAGCTTCCATTTAAACTCACACTCTAACTGCAGCTCTAACTCACAGCACATGGAGACAGAGCTTCCAGTGAAACTCATCCTCTTACTGCAGCTCTAACTCACAGCACATGGAGACAGAGCTTCCAGTTAAACTCATCTTCATACTGCAGCTCTAACTCACAGTACATGGAGACAGAGCTTCCAGTTAAACTCATCCTCTTACTGCAGCTATAACTCACAGCACATGGAGACAGAGCTTCCAGTTAAACTCATCCTCTTACTGCAGCTCTAACTCACAGCACATGGAGACAGAGCTTCCAGTTAAACTCATCCTCTTACTGCAGCTCTAACTCACAGTACATGGAGACAGAGATTCCAGTTAAACTCATCCTCTTACTGCAGCTCTAACTCACAGTACATGGAGACAGAGCTTCCAGTTAAACTCATCCTATTACTGCAGCTATAACTCACAGCACATGGAGACAGAGCTTCCAGTTAAACTCATCCTCTTACTGCAGCTCTAACTCACAGCACATGGAGACAGAGCTTCCAGTTAAACTCGTCTTTTTACTGCATTTCTAACTCACAGCACATGGAGACAGAGCTTCCATTTAAACTCACACTCTAACTGCAGCTCTAACTCACAGCACATGGAGACAGAGCTTCCAGTGAAACTCATCCTCTTACTGCATTTCTAACTCACAGCACATGGAGACAGAGCTTCCAGTTAAACTCATCTTCATACTGCAGCTCTCTAACACAACACATGGAGACAGAGCTTCCAGTTAAACTCATCCTCTTACTGCAGCTATAACTCACAGCACATGGAGACAGAGCTTCCAGTTAAACTCATCCTCTTACTGCAGCTCTAACTCACAGCACATGGAGACAGAGCTTCCAGTTAAACTCATCCTCTTACTGCAGCTCTAACTCACAGTACATGGAGACAGAGCTTCCAGTTAAACTCATCCTCTTACTGCAGCTCTAACTCACAGTACATGGAGACAGAGCTCCCAGTTAAACTCATCCTCTTACTGCAGCTCTAACTCACAGCACATGGAGACAGAGCTTCCAGTTAAACTCATCTTTTTACTGCATTTCTAACTCACAGCACATGGAGACAGAGCTTCCAGTTAAACTCATCCTCTTACTGCAGCTCTAACTCACAGCACATGGAGACAGAGCTTCCAGATAAACTCAATATCTTACTGCAGCTCTAACTCACAGTACATGGAGACAGAACTCCCAGTTAAACTCATCCTCTTACTGCTGCTCTAACTCACAGCACATGGAGACAGAGCTTCCAGTTAAACTCATCCTTTTACTGCAGCTCTAACTCACAGCACATGGAGACAGAGCTTCCAGTTAAACTCATCCTCTTACTGCAGCTCTAACTCACAGCACATCCGAATGTGATATAAAACACATCATGACACTTTAAAATGAGTTAATACACACATGTTGACGACAATGTGCTATCATACACCCCACTAAACCAAAAAGTAGCCACTGAGATTTAAGTTTTATTTAACCGTAGTGTCAGTATGAACTTGTTTCATTACCTTTGATCACCTGTGAACTCTCCTCTGAAGTTGTCTGGAAGATGCATTGAATGATCACTCTTCATAGACAGACAGCTGGGTACAGGTGACCCTGCCCTCTCTACCCGAACCCTGTGAACAAACATGGAGACAGAGCTTCCAGTTAAACTCATCCTCTTACTGCAGCTCTAACTCACAGCACATGGAGGCAGAGCTTCCAGTTAAACTCATCATCTTACTGCAACTCTAACTCACAGCACATGGAGACAGAGCTTCCAGTTAAACTCACACTCTAACTGCAGCTTTAACTCACAACACATGGAGACAGAGCTTCCAGTTAAACTCATCTTCTTACTGCAGCTCTCTAACTCACAACACATGGAGACAGAGCTTCCAGTTAAACTCATCCTCTTACTGCACCTCTAACTCACAGCACATGGAGACAGAGCTTCCAGTTAAACTCGTCATCTTACTGCAGCTCTAACTCACAGTACATGGAGACAGAGCTCCCAGTTAAACTCATCCACTTACTGCAGCTCTAACTCACAGCACATGGAGACAGAGCTTCCATTTAAACTCACACTCTAACTGCAGCTTTAACTCACAGCACATGGAGACAGAGCTTCCAGTTAAACTCATCTTTATACTGCAGCTCTCTAACACAACACATGGAGACAGAGCTTCCAGTTAAACTCATCCTCTTACTGCAGCTCTAACTCACAGCACATCCGAATGTGATATAATACACATCATGACATTTTAAAATGAGTTAATACACACATGTTGACGAGAATGTGCTATCATACACCTCACTAAACCAAAAAGTAGCCACTGAGATTTAAGTTTTATTTAACCGTAGTGTCAGTATAAACTTGTTTCCTTACCTTTGATCACCTGTGAACTCTCCTCTGAAGTTGTCTGGAAGATGCATTGAATGATCACTCTTCATAGACAGACAGCTGGGTACAGGTGACCCTGCCCTCTTTACCCGGACCCTGTGAACAAACATGGAGACAGAGCTTCCAGTTAAACTCATCCTCTTACTGCAGCTCTAACTCACAGTACATGGAGACAGAGCTCCCAGTTAAACTCATCCTCTTACTGCAGCTCTAACTCACAGCACATGGAGACAGAGCTTCCATTTAAACTCACACTCTAACTGCAGCTTTAACTCACAGAACATGGAGACAGAGCTTCCAGTTAAACTCATCTTCATACTGCAGCTCTCTAACACAACACATGGAGACAGAGCTTCCAGTTAAACTCATCCTCTTACTGCAGCTCTAACTCACAGCACATGGAGACAAGGCTTCCAGTTAAACTCATCGTCTTACTGCAGCTCTAACTCACAGCACATGGAGACAGAGCTTCCAGTTAAACTCATCCTCTTACTGCAGCTCTAACTCACAACACATGGAGACAGAGCTTCCAGTTAAACTCATCCTTTTACTGCAGCTCTAACTCACAGCACATTAACTCTCTGATTCATGCATTTTTACCTCTTTCTCGCAGGGCCGTGGGTTCCATCGTCAGTCTCGTTCTCCTCTGAGGAAGTCATTTTAGAAATAGCGCCCCCTGTCTCAGGACACCTGAACATACCAGATCAGATTCACAAGTGGGTTCTGACCCAAATTGGCAGACCTGTAAATACACACAAGAAGAACATGATAACGCACAGACATAATAATACACTGTGAGGGCCACATAATGTAAACGTGTAACACAAAAAGGTAATTTAATTAAGTTTGGTGCATTAAAATATGTACGCACCATATTATGTTATTTGTGCATTTTGTCCCACTGATATACTCAATGTATGTATTGATAATGAGTCCTTTGCGAAGTATCGCAAATTTGTATGCCGGCCCTTTAAGAGTTGCGCTCAAGCAGCAAACAGGTGGTGACGGGCCAGGTGATAGGTTTTTTTAAATTGATTGGGGGCAAGAGGTAGCAACGGAGAATGGAGTAAAGGGGAGTCAGCAGAAAATAATCAAGAATCCTGAGATTTGTTGGCGTTTTTGTTTGGATTGTATTTTTTTCAATCTACAATTATTCAACACAGCTCCAAGACAAGAAAACGAGTAACCTGCTGAACCTACGTTTTAAAAGAATTCTCTTCTACTGCATCAGGAGGGTGAGCCGAAGCTTTTTGGTTTTTTTTTTTTTTTTTTTTTTGCTTCTTTGAATGCAATGCATTGCTTAATTATTTGTTTTTGGAGAGGAAAGAAGATTCTTGCACTTATGCATTAATTTTGGTTTCGGGACTTAGCCTATTATTTTTGGCACGTTTTCTGGATTTGTGTTTCCGTGGATACCGGACAACTAAACTAAACTCGGACTTCAACTTTAACTGTTATTCAATGGACAATCGGTTATTATTTCACATTGCCAGTTTAGTAATGATTGTACCTGGGTTTATGTTTTCCTGATCAAATACTTGCCATATCGTTATTTTGTTGTTGTTTTTTTTTTGTTTGTTTGTTGTTTGGTTGCCTCTGTTGTAATATATAAATTCCGTTCGAATAGAGTCCCGTGAATATAGCGTGTTCATTCTGTTTAAATTGGTCTAAATTATAACACACACACACATACATCAAATCTCATAGAACAGACAGCGACAAATCTGGAATTTAACTGAGCCATAAACTTGTACAGTAATACAATTCCTTCCAAAATATTCTGCACCCATGATAACAACTACTAAGACCGTTCAATATAAGAATTACCAGTGCTGAGGTATATTTTCATTGTCCAACATATGGAATATATTTAATGATATAATGGAAACTACCAAAATGACACATTTCTTTACAAAAATTGTGCATCACAATTATTGGCACCCCTGTATTTGGTACTGTGTGCACCCTCCCCTTGCAGGGATAATGCCACTGAGCCTTTTTACATAACGTGTTATAAGACCAGAGAACACATTGGGAGGGATCTTAGACTCTTCCTCCACCCACAATCTTTCCCGATTCTGATGTCTTTGTTGATCTGTGCTTATGGGCTGTGCTGTTCAATTGAGGCACAGGGTTTCAGGGAGTTTCAACAGTCTTTAGACTGTTGTAGCCATTGCACAATGATGCTTCTGCATCATTAACCTTTTTATTTGTGGATATTAACGTGAATTTGGGGTCATTGTCTTGCTGAAAGATCCACTAGTTTCAGTAGCTGGCAGAGGTAGTCAGGTTTATGGCTAAATTGTCCTGGTACTTGGGTAGAGTTCACGATGCTGCTTTCCTTAACAAAGGCCCGATGACCAGTGTGAGCAAAGTAGCCCCATAACATTAAAGATCCACCACCGTATTTTTCTTTTCAGTATATGCATCCTTAAATCCATCCTACATCATATTCCTGGACATGGCTGTGAGGGGGGCTGGAACCTCTCCCAGCATGCATTGGGCAAGAGGAAGGAAAAAACCCTGAACAGGTCACCAGTCCATCACAGGGCACACACACCATGCACTTACACACTCATACATTCAAGCACTTTAGTGTCTCCAATTAGCTTAAGCTGCATGTCTGGACTGTGGGTGGAAACCCATGCAGACATGGGATGAGAATATGCAAACTCACACACACCACTATGCTGCCCTCCAGCAGTTTTAAACTTCTTCATTATTGCCCTCACAGTAGTAACTAGCATCTTCAGTTTATTTTTTGATCCATTGGCCTGATTTTCAAAGGTCAGCAACCATTTTAATTTCGTTCGTCTGTTCTTTGTCTTTCTCTGCGGCAAAGATGAAAAATGGGTTTCACAACCAGGTTCTCGGTTTAATCCTCCAGTGAAACAGGAAGCCATGGAAGGTCACACGATTTTCTCTTAATATTGATGTAGATTTAGTTTGATTTTATTTATAAGAATCTTAGAGGCTAGAGGGCGCCAGTTCCCCAATCTTAGTTTGTGTTCTGTGCCTGTTGTAGTGCTAATTAAGGTGTTGTGTCGCAAACATTTAATAGCCTGACCAGATTCACATTGCAGGTATCTGTAACTGATTTATGACTAGTCAAAAAGCTAATTTAAGATATCCAACTGCATTTTCACTCATCAAAAAACTTAATCTCAAATTACATTTTGCTAGTAAGATTGAAGTCACTTTCGCCATTCAGTTGTATGGGACCTCCAATTAAGATATGTACAATTCAGTTTTGACTACCCAAAACATGAATTCCAGATACTGTATCGCCATTTAAATTCTGACTAGTTACAACTCAAATTAGAGAGATCTCCACATTAGTTCTGACTTAGTCATAAATTCAGTTAGATATTTAATTCCTCGTGATTTAAGATATGTCAGGTAACGGGGGACCAAGACCCAAACGCAGAGTGGGGAAAACACCAGGAACTCCAAAAAGGTAAATCCTATCAAAGACTTTACTCTCATACAGGTAACAGAAAACAGGGAACAAGAACAAGGTCACGCAGGGCACTTTCAAAAACAGCAGAATTTATAACAAAAAAAACAAAAAAACATGAGGAAACAAAACTCAGGGAGGGCAGAACTCACAGACAGAAACACAGGCTGAAACAGACAGGCAGATACTCTCAGGCAGAAACACAAGGAACCAGCACCCAAATCAGGGAAACAGAGAACTTAAATAGCCACAAAGATAACAAGACACAGGTGAACTCAAAGCACAATCAAACCAGAGCAGGGAGGGATAACGAGACACAAAGAAAAACAATGATAGAATAATTGAAAACAATAATACAATGAACACAGGGGTAACTGAAGAGGGATCAAACTGAAATACAAACTGAAGTACCGCCATCTGGTGGCCCAGAAAAGGAAAAAACAGAAACAGAAAAAGGCAGAATCCTGACAATATCTAAATGATCTTCTTGCATAACTGAATCTAAGATATTACTAGCCAAAATATGGCAAGCCATTTTAGATCATTCGAACAGCTCTTATCATGGCTGCCACTTAGATACTTCTGGGTCATTTCACTCAGTTAGGAACCTTCCTAAGCAAAAAAGACTATGGCTGCGTCCGCATAGTCAAAAAAATTACGTCCTATGTCTTTTCCTAACCACTTTTCCTTGACCTTGATGGAAAATGTCATGAGGTTAAGGAAACATGTGAAGGGGTTAGGAACTCAGTTAGGAACCTTCCTAAGCAAAAAAAGACATGGGTCTTTTGACGCCCAAATAGTCTTTTTTGCTTAGGAAGGTTCCTAACTGAGTGAAATAACCCAAAAATATCTAAGTGGCAGCCATGATAAGAGCTGTTCGAATTCTCTAAATGCTAAGGAAAGGTGCTTCAATGCTTCCTATCTTATCTCCTTTAGCATAGGGCACACTGGACCGTCCTTTACGAAAGGAAAGGAGATAATGCCGTCTATAGGGGTATAGGTGGAGCAGAGCCAGGTCTGATTTCAGTGTAAAGATGTCAAACTGAAAACTAAAAAAAGAATACAGCAGTATGGATTCGCCTTATTATTTTATTACACTTCCTCATATGATCCTTCATCCTTGCCCTTTTTTTATGAAATCTCCTTTGTTTTTGATTTATTATTCTTGTTCTGATTGCTAATTTAACACCCAGCTCCGCTTTATTCTCGAACAGTTTGCTAGCAAAACCAGAAACACCAGCGGTAACATTTTGGAAGGCAGTTGTTTCAAAAATATCACACAACAATCATTCACGAGAACGACAGTGTTTAGTGTGCACGAGATACATAATTGTACGAGCCGCAGAGAATCCCGCAAATTCTTCACTGCAGTGTAAAGACGTTCATACCGGGCAAAAGGTGGATAAAGAACGTTTGTGGAAATTGATCATCACTAATTCTACCCCAGGTCTGCTACAGAATTTTAACCCAACCCGGCAGTGTAAAGGCAGCTTAAGTTAGCCTAGTGTTAGACAATGAATGGGTGTGTACATAACGTTACTTTTATAACAACCATTTTTTATTCAGTAAATAGTAAGTGTTATAGTTGACGTGGCCCAGGTGCCAACTGACTGACGTCACACAGGCGATACTGGTTGGATCCGGTTGGATCTCTGGGAAGTGAGGTCCAAAAACACACCTGCAATTACTGCTTTTCGCCATTGGTACCGCCAAAGAGAACGAAACAGAAATCTTCCAGATTGTAACTTTAAAGAGCCACAAAGATAACAAGACACAGGTGAACTCAAAGCACAATCAAACCAGAGCAGGGAGGGATAACGAGACACAAAGAAAAACAATGACAGAATAACTGAAAACAATAATACAATTAACACAGGGGTAACTAAAGAGGGAGCAAACTGAAACACAAACTGAAGTACCGCCATCTGGTGGCCCAGAAAAGGAAAAAACAAACAGAAAAAGGCAGAATCCTGACAACATCTAAATGATCTTTTTGGATAACTGAATCTAACATATTACTAGCAAAAATATGGCAAGCCATTTTAACATCTAATAACCTGTGCGGTTTCACATTACAGATATTTGTCATTAATTTATGATTAGTCAAAACGCAAATTTAAGATATCTTTAATTAGATTTCGACTAGTTTCGCCACTAAGTTCTATAACTCCAATTAAAGATATCTACAATTCAGTTTTGACTATCTAAAACGTGAATTCCAGATATCACCACTTCAATTATGACTCTTACCATCTTACCCATAGTCGGACGGTACACCGAGCAAAACCCGTGCCGTCAAGCCTAGTTCGTGCATGTCTATGGTCAAAACCCCTGGTTCTCGCGCACCAATCAGAAGCCAGTACCCAGTGTTAGGACGAATTTAGCCTCGCGAGCCAGTCTCTTTTCTCACTTCGTTCAGCAGAAGGAGGAATTTGGACAGGTTGCCAATAGACGGACGCTTTTTCGCTATTTTCTTATAATAATGTGTGCCTGCGTTGTTCCATGTCCGTTTACCCTATAAACAAACAGTTTTAAACAAAGAACCACTTGTCACAAACACATACATATGAATTGTAAGGTCAGCTAACCTTATTTGGAGAGAAAAAAAATAACAAATATTTCAAGAAAAATTAACCTGCCTTTATTCTTGGCACATTTAGGCTATAATCAGTAAACTGTCAACTGTGACAGCAAGGTTTCTTTTTCCCTTCATTTATAAAAATAAATATTACTCTTTCTTATAAGGAATGATCAACAAAAACAATTACAAACCAAAACTATTTAAATGAATAATGGAAAAATATAACAAAAAATAAATTAAAATAATTTGTATACATCATTCGTTTACCTTCAGTATAAAAAGCGAATGTCAGCTCATCTGTTTTGTACCTGAGCGTGAGACGTTGTCATAAAATTTTTCCCGACCGTGAAAACTGCCTGACTTGTTTACATATTGGACAGATGTGGATAGTTGGTAAATCTGTCGCTGTTTCCATCGCAGCACTTTAGACACAAGTAAAATCGGAAGCGTTATCCTAAAATTTCTTCTTACCGTGAAGAGTGCCTGACCCGCAACCGTAGTAATGTGTTAACACGGCGGCACAATTATATCGAGAAAAAACGCTATATTCAACTGCGAACCGGCACTAGCACCAGCCTAGAACCAGCACTAGGTTCGCGTTGGTGGAAAAGGGGTATCATCAGATTCACGCCGTGTTAAAGTAAATGCTTCGTCATATTGGAGGTGCTTCCTCCCTTGCACGAAATATCCTTACTGCAGGTGTTGCATTTTGCTGTGTCGTTATCTTTTTTAATGAAGCGAAGCCAAACTTTTGAGCGTTTGCTGCGGTCAGCCATGGTCCAGGATGTAAACAGATTTAAACGGTAAAAAGTGTCTCTTCTCGCGTGCTTTGTTGACGTACTGCGTAACAAATTATGTGACGATAGGTCCGCGTAGCTGGTCTTGGCAGATAAGTGCAGCTTTTATGGACTGTAAAATGCTCCCTGCAGTTCACTCGGGAGCGCGACTGAAATATGCAGAAGTTAGGAACCGAACTGCAGGATCGAAATGCACGTGCCTTATCGAATCCACGGTTCTTGGAAATTTGGTTCTTGATACCCAACCCTAATTTTACCTGCTATGGACCTCTTTTTAAGATGAGTCTTGAATAAAGTTGAAATGAAATATTGGGATGGCAGGTATGCCATCCCGCCAAGTTACGCCTTGGCGGGGGCATGCCCCATACCTATACAGCACCGAGACTTTGGCACTTTTCAGGGTTCCCCACAGAAATAACCACAACAGACACAGACACTCAGCCCTTAAAAACATTAAATTCTGTTCATTCTGACCCCATTTCAACAGACAGAATTCATAAACAACTTCACATGTCCACACAATAAAGCCCCAAACTAAGGGGATTTTGCGTTTTCTCCTTCTTCTTCTTCTTCTTCTTCTTCTACTTCTTCTTCTCTTTCTTCTTCTTCTTCTTCTTCTTCTTCTCATTCTTATTTTTCCTGCCGCCTATCCCACTAACAACATGTCTCCCCATTGGACATTTCACTGACACCAGCCAAATCTGCACCTACACGACCCAATCAAAAACGCGCATACACACGCAAAATACCCATACATTTTTACTCTGAAACATTTCCTGTTCAAACAGCTAGTCTGCCTGTGGCCTAGTGGGTAAGGTTACAGTCTTGGGAACATGGGGTCCTAGGTTCAAACCCAGCTTGGAACACGTTTCTTTAACCTGCTGCAACCCTCACTAATAATTGTCTACTAGCCTACTTATCAATTATTGCTTTTGCACCATATTTACCCGCCGTTCACCGTTCTGTTATTAACCGGCTACCATATTGCTAAGCCACATGGATTCAACGGGAGCTCTTCTGTGCTTACTGGCCTGTGTTCTTTAAAACCACCGGCAGGTTTGCTAATGATATTTCACGCATTGCATAGCTATGGCATGGTGCTGCACTAACGAAGTCACAGACTGGTAAACCTCCGGTTTCAGGATTGAACCCTGACTCGCCCTCAGGCAGATAATTTCCTCTTTACACTAACGTTTTCTTACGCCTATATTTTCTTTACCAAAACTCACTCACGACCACCCATATGCATTTCATCACGGCAAATGTATTCCTTTTATTAAAAAGTTACACCAGTTCACCACTGTGCCATTTCTACTAACTATATTTCTTCACTTGGCTACCGTACAAAACTTTCATATCAGCAAACGCCACGTTTCTATTTCTACATTCATGTTACCTCGCTCTGTTCTCTATCTAGCCACATACGCTACACACAATTACTACTTATGTACATTCTGCAACTCCGCAGTTTGAACAGCTAATCCAACCGTGGCCTAGTGGGTAAGGTTACAGGCTTGGGAACACTGGGTCGTATGTTCAAGCCCAGCTTGGAACACGTTTCTTTTACTTGCTTCGACCCTCACTAATAATTGTCTACTACTTCTTAATTATTGCTTTTGCACCATATCTACCCGCCGTTCACCGTTTAGTTATTAACCGGCTACAATATTGCTAAGATATATGCATTATGACTTACCGTCTGTACGTTCAGTTATTGACCGGCTACAATATTGCTAAGCCATATGGACTCAACGGAAGCTCTTCTGTGCTTACTGGCTTGTGTTCTTCTTTAAAACCACCGACAGATTCGCTAATGATATTTCACGCATTGCATAGTTATGGCATTAGCTAACGAAGTCACAGACTGGTAAACCTCACTCACTCACGGCCACCCATATGCATTTCATGACGCAAATGTATTCATTTTATTTAAAAGTTACACCAGTTCACCACTGTGCCATTTCTACTAACTATATTTCTTCACTTGGCTACCGTACAAAACCTTAATATCAGCAAACGCCACGTTTCTACATTCATGTTACCTCGCCCTGTTCTCTATCTAGCCACATAGGCTACACACAATTACTACGTATGTACGTTCTGCAACTCCGCATTAAAACATTACATTTAAAATCATGATTCACTCATAAGTATAACTACTAGCACTGAACATGAGAAAAACACATTCGTGCAATAGATTACATTACAGGTAAATAATGTGTGCAATGTTATTTGACCCTCCACTTCAACAACCAATGTTCAATACCGACTGTTATATATACCATTTGATAAGGAATATAAGCTCGCTCATGGTCACTCCATTTACTTCGCACTATACTCCGTGATCATGTCAACCTTCACCTACATGCCCATTCTGCTAAAAACATATTGTTTCAACTACGGAATTTCGTAATTTCATTTTAATTTCTCTCGCACTGTTGTTATTCTCTCATATGCAAAGCCTGCTGGGACATATGCGTCTGCTCCTATTCTCCACTATCATGTTTTCCGGTTCTAGTTTAGCAAAACGGCGAAGAGGATTCCTACCTGCAGATTAGCCTATCAAAATGCCTTATAAACCTTACAAACACTAAAAGTGCATCTCCACGAAATAACAGACAATGGAGCAGGACAGAAGGATAAACCTTACAAACACTAATAGTGCATCTCCACGAAATAACAGACAACGGAGCAGGACAGAAGGCTACACAAGTTGCGACCTAGGGAGTTATAATTCTACGGGCGTGTTGATTATTTTGTCAGTCAAGGCTCGTTGGATGGACGTCAAATCCGTGAGTACATACCATATTCCATCTGCGTTTCTGATGCGTTTACGCTTACGCCACTGCATCCTATCTCACAGCCACTGTTTTACATATATAGCAAACCGAAACTGCTGAACGGTACACGCTCATCAGACTGTACAGATTCACACAACGATAGCCATAATCCACAACCGTTTCTTGCAGGGTCGCATTTCTCACTCTCATAATAAAACGCTTTGCAAAAAGAACTGATATCTCATAAAAAACACGTTTTCAACGTACAAAAATGCCAAGTTACTAAAAAGTATTGATATCAAAATGACGCCAAGTTACGATACTACAAACAATATAGGCTATCTTGCCTCACCGAAATGACATAAGATGTATCTCAAAGCAATGCTACCCAATATTTCCTCAGTTCTTTCAAGTCACTTGGCCCTGTGTTTTCTAATCTTACCATTTCACAATGTCATGCAAACTTTCTGTCAGATCAAAGAGACAAATATTTCGAATTGCCTCATGGAACACATTGAACATTGTACATTGAAATTAATGTATAAATTCATTAATGTACAGAACTGCTGCTGAGCAACGACAGGAAGCACATTTCTCCAGAAAACATGTTTATACTTGCTTCTGAACTGAATTTGAGTACATGTGCAAGTTATTGTATATTTGCTACGTACAATAAATACTGCATGTAAAACACATATTGTACATACATACATAGAGAACTTCTTTATCCGCATGGGGACATTTCCCTGGCAGCATCTTACATTCACATTCACGAACACACTTGTACCAAGAAACATACTATCATTCACGCAACAGAAAGCCTGGGCAGCGAAATACATAGGCCTACATACCAATACAAATTGGACATACACACACCTATTCAATCAATCTTGACTGTGAGAGAGCCATCCACACATATGTTTGGCCTGTCCATGTAGTGCATGCTTATACACAGGGCCAAGTGACTTGAAAGAACTGAGGAAATATTGGGTAGCATTGCTTTGAGATACATCTTATGTCATTTCGGTGAGGCAAGATAGCCTATATTGTTTGTAGTATCGTAACTTGGCGTCATTTTGATATCAATACTTTTTAGTAACTTGGCATTTTTGTACGTTGAAAACGTGTTTTTTATGAGATAGAGTAATCTCTGCCTAATATAATCACTCCACTGTATATTTTGCCTCAATATTGCAAACCAATTAATTTGATTTATTAATGGGAATGATTTCCTATAAAACATAAAAGAATAAGTAACAACCTCTTAATCGTTTAATTAAAAACGAAATCCGGGTTTATACGGCAGCGTCAAAATGTCAACAACGAGCGACAATTGACCTCCGTCTCGCTAGGCTACCTCCTCACGAGGTCGAAGTGGTCATGGAATATCAAAAATACGGAAGTAAACTTTCTTAAAGGTTATTTCAATATTACTTTCTGGTCTAAATGGTAGGCTATGTTCGGACTCCGTGTGAGCTCTTAGCTAATCAGGCTACGCCTTAAACCCACCATTTTATTGCTAGTTGCAGCTGTCAGTTTTTCTGAATTACGCGGGTTAATGCGATTATACCTGCAGATTCCCATTTCTTCCCGCATCCCTTTACCTTCAGCTTCTCTTACCTCAGTTCCACTCCACAACAGACTGTTTACTCCGTTTTTTACATTTAATTTAATTCCTTTTTTCCTGGGGATTCTTTCTCCTCCGTTATTAAAATGACCGTTAAGTTTCAGTTTCTCTTTTGGACCGCATTTCCTTACTTACTGGCTGAACTGAATGTTCGAAGGGCGGAGTTTTATATATCTCATAAAAAACACGTTTTCAACGTACAAAAATGCCAAGTTACTCACACATACAAGACCAGTCCAGGCCTGCCATTAAAAGTATTTATATCAAAATGACGCCAAGTTACGGTACTACAAACAATATAGGCTATCTTGCCTCACCGAAATTAAATAAGATGTATTCCAAAGCAATGCTACCCAATATTTCCTCAATTCTTTCAAGTCACATGTTTTTTATGAGATTATAAATACTACTACTGAACATGAGAAAAGTACATCAGTGCAGTACATCTTTCCAGCAGGTCCTTGTTATCTTAGCAGATTCCTGGCACACTTAAGTGTTTTTGGGACCAGGACTTTGTTTCACGGTCTTTGTCTAAACTACTTAGCCAATCTAATATGCAGTAGTCATGTTTGGTGTTGTTGGAGAGCTAATATCATGAGCAGTTAGATGGTCTCATTCTATGTTGAGAATGTTGTTATTCAAAGTGTGTGTCACATTAAAGTGAAACGCCAATCACAGAAATTTAGCTATTCAGCTGTTACACCTGAAATTGTGAAAATGGCGACACTATGTTTGAACAATTGTCTGCATCCAGTGCTTTGGGTGCTGTTTGGAATAAAATAATAATAATTATTATTATTGTTCACAAATATGATGTTTACATTGTAAAATAAATGGTACTATTGTGCTAAACTTTATGCAACCCACAGCCATACAGTACATTAATTGGGAAAACATATGTCTGGATAGTTTTGTTAAAAAATGTTTTAATAGGCCAAAATATTTTCCATTATTATATGTATTTATTTATTAGTCGCCCCACCCCTTTTCATATGAAAAGTATTGATGTCAAAAAACTTTTAAAGGCCTAGATTTTGCAAGTTTTAATTATAGGCTTATAGACAGTGCTTTGTATGGGTGAGTATCTTGGCATTTTTGTACATTGAAAACGTGTTTTTGTTGAGATATTCCATTATGTACTGTGTTTTATATGAGTTACTGATAATAACAATAATAATAATAATAATAATGCATATAAATGTATGTACCATAATTAAATCTGGAGAGAGACATGTATACACATACATACAGTTGAGGCCAAAAGCTTACATGCACCTAGGCTAAAGATATTCAAACTCAGTCTTTCATAACTCTGCGCATTTCCTGTTGCCAAACATTTAGTTTGGCAAGTCAATTAAGGCATCTGCTTTGTTCACATCAGAGGTAATTTTAAAACAATCAATTAGAGACATATTTATTTCAGCTTTAATTCACTATATCAGAATTCCAGTGGGTCAAAAGTTTACATACACCTAGTTTAGTGTGTCTTTAAACAGGCTGGAAGATTCCAGAAATTGATGCAATTACTTTTTAGAAGCTTCTGATTGGCCAATTGTCATAATTAGGAGTTAATTGGGAGTTAATTGGCACATTTGGCTGTATTTAAGGGCCTACTTTTAGAGCCACTGCCAATTTTGCCCATAATACGATGGGAAAATCCAAGCAACTCTGCCAAAAAATTGTGGACCTCCACAAGTCTGGTTCCTCCACAAGTCTGGTTCCTCCAAACAACTGAAGGTAACATGAACATCTGTACAAACAATCGTATACAAATATAAAAATCTTGGGACCACACAGACACTGCAGAGTTCAGGAAGGAAGCACAAATTAACTCCCAGGGCTAAACAATCTTTGGTCCGAAAGGTTCAACTGAACCCCAAGACCACAACAAAGGAACTGGTGAAGGAGTTGGAAGCATCAGGTACCAAAGTATCTACATCCACCATTAAGAGAATCCTACATCGCCATGGCCTGAAAGGCTGCTGTACAAGGAAGAAGCCCCTACTCCAAGGCCGGCATAAAAAATCCAGAATGAAGTTTGCAGGTGATCTCCAGGACGAAGACCTAGCCTTTTGGAGAAGTGTTCTCTGGTCAGATGAAACAAAAATTGAACTGTTTGGCCATGGTCAGCACTCTGTATGGAGGAAAAAGGGAGAGGCTTTTAATCCGAAGAACACCATCCCAACTGTGAAGTATGGGGATGGCAGCTTCATGTTGTGGGGGTGTTTTGCTGGAAATGGGACTGGTGCACTTCAGAAAATGAATGGCATCATGAGGAAGGAGGATTATCTAGAAATACTGAAGCAAGACCTCCAGACATCAGCTAGAAAGTTAAAACTTGGTCAGAACTTGGTCTTCCAGCAGAACCATGATCCTAAGCATACCTCCAAAGTTGTAACAAAATGGCTTAAAGACAACAAAGTGAAAGTATTGGAGTGGTCATCACAAAGTCCTGACCTGAATCCCATAGAAAATTTGTGGACTGCACTGAAAAAGCATGTCTGAGCAAGGAGGCCCACAAACCTGACTGACTTACAGCAGTTCTGGCAGGAGGAATGAGCAAAAATTCTGGCAAAGTATTGTGAGAAGCCTGTGGAAGCTTACCTCAAGTGTTTGATTCAAGTTAAGCAATTAAAAAGCCTCAACTGTAGCCTACAAGTTAAACTGTATATATAGATGTGGTAGGGGGGGCGTGGTTTGTGCATTGGCTGCAGAGAGAGAGTAGGCGGGGTGGCTCTCAGACTCTGCGCCACAGCTGTTAGAGGTTGCTAATCAGCACCGCTCTTTAAATGTTTAATCGTTTAACGATGTGCTGATTACCTTGACAGTGAGCCTGGGTGTTTTAAAAGGCGTTCGCCAAGGCTGGTGACGGAGGAAGTACGTCAGTACGGCGATTGTATTGTAAAAACCCCATGTAACCGGGTGAACGAAAAGCCGTGTGTTCAGCTACAAATAAAAAAGAAGTGATTACTTCAAACTCGTCTCTCTCTCTCTCTGTATACGCGAGCGGTGGCACTCACCTTGCCACAGTGGTGGCCCGTACGGGGGGGAGAGTCTGGTATCGAGAGAAGAAAGCAGAAATGGTTCAGCCCACCAGCCACGCGAAGTAGAGTCCGGGATGGATCCTAACCTGAACCGGGGAGAGGTAGCACAGCCTCTCGTAGCGCTGGCGTGGATGCTAGAGGGGATGGCTCAGATGCAGGAAAGGCAGGCAGCGGTGCACGCTGAGCAGATGGAGGCGCTGCGTGCACAAGCCTCCCTCCAGACGCAGGCGCTGCGACAGCTGGCCGGCGGCGGCGAAGCCAGCTCCCGGGACCACCAGTCCCGTCCCCAACTCCAGATCCAGCTCCAGAAAATGACCGCCGAGGATGATGTCCAGGCGTTCATAGAAAGTTTTGAGGTGGCAGCGGAGGCGTGCCAGTGGCCCTTGGTGGAGTGGGAGGTACGTCTCCTGCCCCTCTTAACTGGCGATGCTCAACAGGCGGCGCATGGGCTGCCTCCCGGCGCCCGGGCCGATTACAACTCCGTCAAGAGGGCGGTTCTGGACCGGCTGGGCTGCAGCCCGGAGGATCAGAGGCGCCGGTTCCGGGAGGCAAACTTGAGGGCGGGAGACCGGCCCTTCGCCTACGCGCAACGCCTGACCGACATGGCCCGGCGTTGGCTACAGCCAGAAATCCGGTCCACGGGGGGGTCGTCGAGCAGGTCGTCCTGGAGCGGTTCGTGGAGGGGCTGCCGGAAGGGACGACCAACTGGGTTCGGTGCCATCGACCAACCAATTTAGACGGGGCAGTCACGCTGGTGGAGGACCACCTGGCGCTTTACCCTGGCTCCCAGCAGCAAGAGCGGCCGGAACCGGCTCCCCGGAGGAGACCCCCTCTTCGTGCTGGCCCTTCTCCTCTTCCCCGTGCCTCGACCCCTCCCCTCCCTCGACCTAATTTCCCCTCTGCTTATTTTCCCTCTACAGACCCAGGCTCAGTGGCAGGGGGCTCCGCCTCACTGAGGGCTCCTCAGGCGCTCGGACCGCGACTGTCTGATCATGGAAGTGGGGCAGCTGGTCCGGGTGGTTGGACCGCCCACTTCCGCTCCCGACTACTGTTAGTAGTAGTAGTAATAATAACTTCAGAAAAAAGCTGAATTGAGTGTATATTTTCAAGAAAAAATGAGCTCAATTAGATTACACGTAACTCAAATAGGTGCCACCGATAGACCGTATAACAAGAGCAGGTTAAAACATAGTGGACCGAAGCAGCTGACATCATAGACATGCGCAGTGTAACTTTATCACTCACTCAGTCAGTCAGTCACAGACATTCGTGTTTGTAGGGCTGGCCCCGCTGTTGCCGTCCGGCCAAAAATAGGTCAGTTCTAAAGGCACCCAGAGAAAGCCGTGAGTCTCTGTAATTGTTGGTAGTGAGATCCAATCAAATCCCCGTTCACTACCAAGAATCTACCAATGAATTGAAGGGGATAGCCAATCAGAGTGCGTATGTCTACCAAGACTAATCGCTTGCTCGAGTCTCTCGGGCTCAGAGACGCGCAAATATTGAATGAGGTAAATCGCCGTTTTATTTTCCTGCGTCGGTAGGTAAAAATAACCGCAAATTTAACTGAATCATAACTGGGAAAAAGTTACGACAAGCTATGGATAAGTATGGTAACGTTACCAAATGTAAAGAAATATTAATTTTTACAGTGTTATTACCTTAAGTCAGCTTCAAACAAGGCAGCCAACAAACGTTCACCGGTTTAAATTACGGTAGACGACCTAATCTGAGGAACTGTTCTTAATTTATATCAGGCGCAACAAGTTAAATATATTTTTAACCTTTAAGTGTTTTTTCTCTGGCATTATAAATAGCTTGTTTTATATGAGTTTAATATATTCATTCAGCAGTTTGTATGCCTTTATCTGACTGATCCTTTGTAACTGGCTATCTGGATTGAACTCTGGCCATTTTCTGTCATTTATAGCTAATCAAATAACCTTGCTCACACTGTAAGAAAATAAAATGTCCTAGAAATAACCTATAACTAGCTACATTTTTATTTTTCTTTCTTCATTGGGATGGCAGGTATGCCATCCCGCCAAATTACACCTTGGTGGGGCAGTATGCCCCATACCTATACACCACTGAGAGTTTGGCACTTTTCAGGGTTCCCCACAAATATAACCACAACAGCCATAGACACTCAGCCCTTAAAACCATTAATTTCTGTACATTCTGACCCCATTTCAACAGACAGAATTCATAAACAACTTCACACGTCCACACAATAAAGCCCCAAACTAAGGGGATTTTGCGTTTTCTCCTTCTCCTCCTTCCTGCCGCCTAGCCTACAAACAAAATGTCTCCCCATTGGACATTTTACCAACACCAGCCAATCCTTCACCTACACGATCCATCAAAATCTCACATACACATGCAAAATAGGAAATGTTTTAGAGTAAAAAGATATGTCTATCGCAACAGCTAGTTACTTTGTGGCTGAGTGGTCAATGCCATGGTCTATGGATTGCAGGGTCCCTGGTTCAAGCCCCACTAGAAGCAAGTTTCTGCAATGTGCTTTTTTGCTCACTAATATTTGTCTATTACTTATCAACAATTGCTTTTGCACCACATCCACCCAGCTTTCACCGAACGTACACACTGCATTATGATGTACCATCTGCACGTTCACTTAACCGGCTACAATATCTTCTGTAAAACCACGGACAAGTTTGACCAAAAAATTTCACGCATTGAACAGCTATGTCATGGTGGCGCACTGCCAAAGTTACAGAGTATAAAGGCTGGAACACAACCAGAGAATCAGTTAGAGGGGAGGACACCAAAATCAGATGCCCTCCTTATCTCTAGATTGCAGTGTTTGAAACAGTGCCTGTTTGTACACAGTTACACAGAGAGAATAAGGACACAGTGCTGTCTGTACACAGTTACACAGAGAGAATAAGACCACAGTGCTGTTTGTACACAGTTACACAGGGAGAATAAGGACACAGTGCTGTTTGTACAGTAGCACAGAGAGGACGGACTAAACAGTGCAGGTATACACATTTTATTGATGTCTGGGGTTGCGCTGTGTTATAGTGTGTGCTGCACGCACACCCAGTGCTGTCAGAAAAAAGACAGCACGGAGTGAGAAAAGCAACCAATCACACAACACATTCTAATCCACTCTACTACAATCACACAGCACATTCTAATCCACTCTACTACAATCACACAACACATTCTGATTCGTTCTACTACAATCACACAACACATTCTAATTCAGTCTAGCACAGTCTAAACAACAGTCAGTCACACAACACATTCTAATTCAGTCTAGCTCAGTCTAAACAACAATCAATCACAACACAGAATCTACCACCTCACACACTCACACACTGATGCACATACACACGTACACTCATGCACTCTCACACACACACATACATTCTCACAAACACACACACAAACACTCACACACACACACTCTCACACACACACATACTCACAAACACACACACACACTCTCTCTCTCACACACACACACTCACTCACACACACGCACACTCTCTCTCTCTCACACACACACAGCAGTATACTCCATTTGTCAATAGCATTCCACTCACAGTTTGTCAGTTTCCTCTTTGCTGCAGAGATGGGTCCTGCTGAAAGAATAGCTGTGAGTTTGTCCGGTAGATCTCTTCTCGCCTTTTGGTTTTGCCTGGGAGAGCAGTTCTGTACAGATACATACAGGGGGAATGTTTAACCAGCATGCAAACAAACGTGTAGGATGATTGCTGAAATATTCTCCACATTCTCTAACATTCAAGATCTGTAAACCTTGTGCTAACGGAAGATTTAATATTTAAATTATGCAGCACGCAGAAAGTAGAAGTGGAGGAACTAGTGTGAGGTGGGTTTGTTCCCATTCTTCAGAAAAGAGACTATGAAACTCACTGAGAAAACTAGATAAAGTGAAAGGACTGAACTGCGTGCATCAGAAAAACAGTGAGCAATATAAATATCTAGATAATAAAAATAAATATTGAACTGAGAAGAATGACTGAAAAATACCTGTTATTTGGCCACCACATATTGAACACTCAACACGGTTGGCTTATGCAATGATGATGGTTTTAGTGTGAACATGTATTATATGGTCTTTTTAAATTGCGGTCTATCCATTCATGTATTGACTGTTTATCAATGATAGTAACATTACATGACATCACATTTATTTGGCAGATGCTTTCATCCAAAGCAACGTTCAATAAGTGCATACCCAAGGTTTTATTAATATTGTGTAATGTAAACACATGCGTGGTCAGTAAAGGGGTGTGTCCTGACAGATTGGGGCTCAGATGAGGCCTGTCACATCCCTGGCAGTGAACGCAGGAAGCTCTCAGGCCAGGCTGCTGGCTGACCTGTCTCAAACACACCCATAGTTATCAGCCCTCTTACTCAAAGCCCAGCCTGAGGATGAGGCGGCTGGGTCCCTCTTACTCAAAGCCCAGCCTGAGGATGAGGCGGCTGGGTCCCTCTTACTCAAAGCCCAGCCTGAGGATGGGGCGGCTGGGTCCCTCTTACTCAAAGCCCAGCCTGAGGGTGAGGCGGCTGGGTCCCTCTTACTCAAAGCCCAGCCTGAGGATGAGGCGGCTGGGTCCCTCTTACTCAAAGCCCAACCTGGCTTCCCTGGCGGGAATATACCAAGGTGCAGTTTGTGGCAGCAGGGAGTTACCATTGTGTACAGATTGCAGTGGTGGGGAGGTACCATTGTGTACAGATTGCAGTGGTGAGGAGTTACCATTGTGTACATATTGCAGTGGTGAGGAGTTACCATTGTGTACAGATTGCAGTGGCGGGGAGTTACCGTTGTGCAGTTCTCATCTTGGCTGCATATTCTGCTCAGGCAGTGAAGGTAGATGTGGGAGAGGTCAGACATGGTGAACATCTGAATGGAGAACCTCTTCCTTTGAGGGGAACTGCTCTGGAGGTACCAGCGGAAGGTTCTGTCGTTTGGGCAGCTGAAAGAATAATGGGCTGTGTGCCTAATTAAAGCCTTTCACACACATCCAAGCGTCCTGTATTACTGTCATTTACCTCCACCCCTTTTTGAACAAAATCCCCTATCACACTCATTAAAATGTATTAGGAGCACAACGCACATACTCTAATGACAATATAACTTCAAAGAACAATTACCAAACCTTCAATATGGAATACTGTGCGGACCCAAATAGCCTCTAGGTCAAACAGGACAGGATTGCTTAACACTTTGATTTTTTAGTGTTTTTTTATGGGGCGACATAGCTCAGTAGGTAAGAGCGTTTGTCTGGCAGTCGGAGGTTGCCGGTTCAATCTCCCACCCTGGGCGTGTTGAAGTGTCCCTGAGCCGGACACCTAACCCCTAATTGCTCCCAACGAGCAAGTTGGATAATAAGCCATCTACCGTCACCCTAATAAGCCAGAAATAGAAATAATAAAACCAGAAATTGCTACCAAAATATAATATGAAGAATAAAAATGACATTAAAAAAACAAAAGCCATTAAATTACCCAGGTTCATGTTTTTGGCATAAAGAGTGCAATCCTAATGTTATCTGTAATAGGGCTATTCAACTGGCAGCCTGGGCATCAAATGCAACCTACCACTGATGCACTCTTGGGCCTCCAAAATAAAGCCTTTTTATAAGGCATCTACTGTTATCACACATGTACAATAAAAACTTATTCATACACTGTTTTAAAAGTACATGTTAATGAGACAAATACTACACATGTACATGTGAGCAGAGCTTCAGGCACTGGAAATTAATGAATTGATTACAATGAGGCAGCATCAACCCAACAATCGAATCACAGACAAAACGTAAAGGAAAGAGAGAGAACTCACCCCCTCACCCCCCCCTCAGGAGCAGAGAACTCACCCTCTACCCTTGGGAACAAAGGACTAACCCCCCCCCTCCCCTCAGGAGCAGAGAACTCACCACCCTCGGGAACACAGAACTCAACCCCACCCCCACACCCCCACCCCCGTCCTCCACCCTCAATATGAGAGAACTCACCCCCCCTTCAGGAAAAAAGCCTTCTTCTCCTCTTGTGGGTCTGCGGTCTGTGTGGCCCAGCAGGACTCCAGCTGTAGGCTCATGTTGTAGGCCAGGCTGTCTTCACAGTGCAGGGTCACCTGGATGTACAGCTGCTCTGCAGAAGGGAGCTCCACAGGGCCAGTGTAGTTGTATGTGTAAGATGAGTCACTGTACAAGGCCATGCTGATCTCCAGGAGGCGGGACGAATTCACCTGCACCACACTGTGAGAGGTAACCCTGCAGAGGAGCAGAGCAGAACACACAGCAAACACACCATCCGTGTCCACATCCACTAGATTTCCTAGAAAAGCACATTGGTTTTTTTTAAATAGCAATGTGCTAAAAAATAAACCACAGTACCAGCACATGAAATGTATGACCAACAATGTGTGATGGAATAACAGACAAACAAACAGGCTGGATTATGACACACCAATAAAGAACCGCACATGCCATTAGATTAGCCTTAGTGCTAACAAAGACTAAGGTATTTTCATTGAGCTCAGGCTCTGTAACAGTTGTACATGCATAACTACTGAAAATGCTAGTTTGAGGCTTAATGTCCTTCATGCTACTGCCGTGGATGCTGATTGGATGGCTGAATGAGAGAGGGGTGTGTTTCTCACCAGTCCAGACCAGGCTTCATGCGGGCTGTGCTGGTCTGGAGCAGCGGGTAGGCACAGGTCCACAGCACCTTCAGGTCCCTCCGTGTGATGGATCTCCCGCTGCTGAGCGTCACAGTCAGCGCGTTCCTCAACTCCACATGCGTCCTGTTAATCTAAATGAGCAGAAAGCGTGTTGCACACCCAAGGCATTACACACTCATAATACCCAGTGTGATGTGAGGGGTGCTGAATGGAGAGATGGGACAGGTAGAGGTAGTGAGGGGTGCTGAATAGAGAGATGGGACAGGTAGAGGTAGTGAGGCATTACACACTCATAATACCCAGTGTGATGTGTTACACAAGGCATTACACGCTCATAATACCCGGTGTGATGTGTTACACAAGGCATTACACGCTCATAATACCCGGTGTGATGTGTTACACACACAAGGCATTACACACTCATAACACCCGGTGTGATGTGTTACACAAGGCATTACACGCTCATAATACCCAGTGTGATGTGTTACACAAGGCATTACACGCTCATAATACCCAGTGTGATGTGTTACACAAGGCATTACACACTCATAATACTCAGTGTGATATATTACAAACTGCTAAGCAGGAAAAGTACTTAGTGAGGACCTTGGGACAGGCAAAGGTAGTGAGGGGTGCTAAATGGAGAGATGGGACAGGTAGAGGTAGTGAGAGGTACTGAATGGAGACATGGGACAGGTAGAGGTAGTGAGGGGTGCTGAATGGAGAGATGGGACAGGTAGAGGTAGTGAGGGGTGCTGAATGGAGAGATGGGACAGGTAGAGGTAGTGAGGGGTGCTGAATAGAGAGATGGGACAGGTAGAGGTAGTGAGGGGTCCTACATAGAGAGATGGGACAGGTAGAGGTAGTGAGGGGTGCTGAATGGAGAGATGGGACAGGTAGAGGTAGTGAGGGGTGCTGAATAGAGAGATGGGACAGGTAGAGGTAGTGAGGGGTGCTAAATGGAGAGATGGGACAGGTAGAGGTAGTGGGGGTGCTGAATGGAGAGATGGGACAGGTAGAGGTAGTGAGGGGTGCTGAATGGAGAGATGGGACAGGTAGAGGTAGTGAGGGGCGCTGAATGAGAGATGGGACAGGTAGAGGTAGTGAGGGGTGCTGAATGAGAGATGGGACAGGTAGAGGTAGTGAGGGGTGCTGAATGGAGAGGTCTGCAAGAGTAAAGGGTGTTATCATTGTCTGAAGGGAGGAAGAAGCAGTAGCACTTGCAGCTTGCTATGCCAGGTTTAGTGAATCAGTTTTGTGATGGTGTGCATTCCCAGAATGCACCAGCTGTGTGCATGACCTGGATCTGGTGCCGGTACTCACAAGCGTTTGGCCTCCACACTGGGAGGGGGCGCCAGTTATCCTGTAATAATAAAACTTGTCCGTCTCGTTGATGGAGCAGCGACCATCATTGAGGACAACAGTCACATTCCCGCCAAAGTAGTGGATGAGGAAAGGCTTGGAGATGCCCCCAGATACATGGTCCTTCAGGCATAGCGTGAACATCCCCTTCTCTGTTAAGACATGATGTTCTTTAGTCGCATTATGTAGACGTAGTTTTGATTAGCCTTTGGTTCATTACTTACAAAAGTGCATGAAATGCTAGGCTATGCCAATGTTGCCATTTTACAAGTAATACAGAAACAGACACAGCAAACTGCAGCAAACCACATAGGGTTAGTGCATGTATGTAAGAGCAGCAGGCGTGTGTGTGTGTGTGTAAGAGCAGCATTATAGTCTCTCACACACACCATTATACTCTCATACAGAGTTAGTGTGAGTTTTTGTGTGTGTGAGTTTGTGTGCGTGTGTGTGTGTGCGTGTCTGTGTGTGTGTGTGTGTGTGCGCGTGTGTGTGTGTGTGCATGTGTGTGTGTGTGCATGTGTGTGTGTGTGTGTGTGTGTGTGTGTATGTGTGAGTGTGTATATATGTGTGTGAGTGTATGTGTGTGTGTGTGTGCGTGTATACCGTGGCAGGCGGGGCTGAGGATGGGGCTCAGGCTGTAGTACCCCGGCTCACACACGCAGGTGAATGAGTCCAGGGTGTTGATGCAGACGGAGTTGGAGCCGCACTTGTTCAGGGCGGGGGAGTCACACTCATCTGGGTCTGTGGGTTACACAGTATACTGTCAGTCACACAGAGTACACAAGTACGCAGTATACTGCTGCTCCACTCAGTCACACAGAGAACACAAGTACACAGTATACTGCTGCTCCACTCAGTCACACAGAGAACACAAGTACACAAGTATACTGCTGCTTAGTGGTGGGCGATATGGCAAAAATATCAGATCATTTTTTTCAGGAATGATCACGATCCACGATATGATCACGATTCTTTTTCATGTTGGTTTTTAAGACTATTTTGCAAGTTAATGAACAGTGCAATCAAACTAATATCCCTATTTAAGAAAATATTGCCCTTCAAGGAAACAAAACCTAAAAGAAAAAGAATAACAGAGACTATTTGGGCCAAAGTACCAGATTTTAATCAAGTGCATTTCTGCACTTGTTTGTTTTGGCTTTGTACCGCTACCGCTAGCCTCTAGCTGCGTGGCTGTGCCTGAGGCACTCACGTGAGACCCCCTGATTGTTTGGCTTTCCGCGTGCTCTTTGGGGTGCTTTCTCCTGAGGTGATTAAAAGGCTTGTCGTGATGCCATCCGATGTGCGAACATTTTCTTTGAAAACTTTGCAAATAACGGTGTTTCGCACCGTGTCGGTTTTGGAAAACCCAAACCAGTTCCATATCACAGACGTCAAACTTTTTTAGGGACCAACTCCGTCAGCCATGCCACTATGTTGTCAGATAAAAAAGGGGGAGGAAAATAAATCCAAGGCGCTACCGTTTGTTATTATTGGTTTATTGGTGTGTCTGTTAGGGGAGGCGCAACAGGGACTAGTGAAGAGTGTGATTTTAGGTTTGGCTGAGAAAACAACGTTGGATGCCGTGTATGAGCGTTGTCAGAGCAACTGACAGAATGTGCAGTTTCAGTGGAGCCCGATACTCCCGATGTCACGGTTGGGGAAGGTGGGACGCAATTGCGGACCGAGGGGATCTAAAAGTTAACCCCGAGGGGTAACCACAAAACCGCCGAGCGATAGAAAGGGACAGGGGACACACCAAATAATAAAGAGGGCTAAATAATTGCTCCCTCCACTCACTGAACCTTCTGTCAGTGGACTCAGAAAACTAAAAGAAACGAAACACCGCCGCAGCGCAACTACCCAGAAAGTCAAACCCCACTAGAAAAACAGAGTGGAGTAACTTACAAAAGAAAAATGACACTCGCAGCCCGGCGGGTAGAAAACAAAAGGAAAACTAAAGAGACAAGGGCAAAATGTCCTCCACAGCGCTGAGATAATCAGCTCAGAGAAGAAACTAAATGGTGATCAAATCTTGCAGATAGGATCAATGCAATAGCTTCTGCAGATTCTTACACCCCTACACGCCAAGAACATGACAAACAATGAGTGTGCGCTGAACCCCAGAAACCAGGGGCTAGATATAGGACTCCCACACCTGACCCTCATCAGGGACAATTAACTCAGAGCCAATGCGTGTGAGGTGCCACCACCTCACACCCGATCTCTCTGGAAAGGCAGATCGTGGAGACATTTTAATCGTTCACAATCTAATATCGTCATACCGTCCACCCCTACTGCTGCTCCACTCAGTCACACAGAGAACACAGTATGTGAATGCTGGGCGTTGCTATAGCCTCTGGACACCAGACTCACTGTCATGAGGTGAGAGAAGACCTTGTCTCCCACAGTTTTTACTGAGCCTGGGATACCCTGCATTCCCCTCAATGTGGCAATGACTCCCTCCTCAGGAGAAACCAGTTGAGCCTCCTCAGCATGACTGGATTGTTATATGGCAGCAGTGTGAGTTCCTCACCATTATATAGAAGATGATATACACTTTATTGAACCCCATGGAGTAATTTGTCCTCTGCATTTGACCCATCCTTAGTTACCTAGGATCAGTGGGCAGGTGCCCCTCTGTGCTGTGCCTGGGGACCAACTCCACTTCTGAGGCTTTGGTCAAGGGCACCTGCAGGAGCACACCTAACAAGCATGTCTTTGAGTGTGGGAGGAAACCGGAGTACCTGGAGTAAACCCACGCGAACACGGGGAGAACATGCAAACTCCGCACAGAAAGACCCCAAGCCGAGATTCAAACCCACGACCTTCCTGCTGTGAGGCGACAGCGCTAACCACTTGCTGTGAGGCGACAGTGCTAACCACTAAGCCACCGTGCCCGCCCTACAACAATCTTGCATCGCATGAGCTGTCTGTCTATCTGTCCATCTGTCTCTCATTTACATTTCAGGCATTTCACAGACACTCTACAACCTTGAACCAACAGCCTTGGAGCAAAATGTTATACTGCACTGCCACCAGCACTTACACACACACATGCACAAACACACACACAAATGCATGTATGCATGAATGCGCGCAAGCATGCATGCATGCACGGACACACACACACACACACACACACACACTGTCTCAAGGGTTTTATTTCACTGGGAACAGAACAGCCAGTATTCCTCTGTCAGCTACCCATCACACACAAATCCCCCAGCATGTCTCGCACCTACCGTCCCAGTAGATGCTGTCGTCTGTGACGGTGATGTGGGCGTGGCCGAGAGAGATAATATGCTGCAGCTGCTCCTCAGGGCGGAGGATCACTACCCCATCCTGGCTGGAAACATCAAAGCTTTCAAAAGTGATCTTGGTTTTTGTTTTCCTCTCGCTGTCTTCAAACGAGATCAGCTGCACCTCCGCTTTTGGCCAGAACTTACTCAGTAAGTTCTGCAGCTGGTAAAAAGGAAATGGAAACCAAAAAGAAAATTGTAAAGCTGGTCCATTGTGCACAGTTGGCACAGGCTGACTGCAGGTGCCCAGGTGACTAACAGAGGCCTGTCCCAAGTGAAGAAGTGAGAGGAGGATAGTCTCGCTCGTACAAACCACAGCAGGGGTGCACAAGGGCCCGTCCATTTTTAGGCAAACTTTAGCCTGATCAAATCTTAATCTGAGATTTGTAAAAACACCAGCAGTGGCCAATTGGATACTTGGTTAAGAATTAGATAATTGGCTAGGCTAATTGGAACAGGAGTGGCTGCACCGGTGCGTAGTGAGGTAATCAGTGCGCGCAGGTTAAATCTGCCATCCCCACTCACAGAAGGGAGCCTCTGTTTTTACATCTGCTCCTTGGCGGTAACATCTTGCCAACCTTGTAAATAAATGTGGACTATTTGAACATCTTCTCCCTGTGTCTCTGTGCTGGAGGGCCCCTAGGAAAGCCACTTCGGTGCCTGTGGCAGGCTTGTTTGCCACAGTGTGATAAGTGGCAATGACTGCTAGGACCCGGGAACAGGACCCACCTTGCTTTTAATAATGCCCTCCAGCAGGACTCGAGCTTCTGCCCTCGGATCCTCCAGCGATGGCGGCATTGTCCATGGCACAACAAGGAACATTTCATGGCTGGGGAGGTGAACCTGCAGTCCTACAGTTGGGGGGTTAGGGGCACAAACACTGATGTAAAAATGTGTCTGAATGAAAGCTTTCTGCAACCAGCCCATGTTACCAGCCTTCAGGACACAGACCTATCGTGGGCCTGACCAGAGTCCGTGGTTATGAATAAATGTCAAATTCTTGCACCTGTGTATGCAATCACATACGCAAGCCTTTAATAAGACAATTCAGGCCAACTTCAAAACAAAGAGGCGGTCTGTCAGTACCAGCCTGCTTTAACACTGACTGAGGAGGTCTGTCAGTACCAGCCTGCTTTAACACTGACCGAGTCAGTACCAGCCTGCTTTAACACTGACCGAGTCAGAACCAGCCTGCTTTAACACTGACTGAGGAGGTCTGTCAGTACCAGCCTGCTTTAACACTGACCGAGTCAGTACCAGCCTGCTTTAACACTGACCGAGTCAGAACCAGCCTGCATTAACACTGACTGAGGAGGTCTGTCAGTACCAGCCTGCTTTAACACTGACCGAGTCAGAACCAGCCTGCTTTAACACTGACCGAGTCAGAACCAGCCTGCATTAACACTGACTGAGGAGGTCTGTCAGTACCAGCCTGCTTTAACACTGACCGAGTCAGAACCAGCCTGCTTTAACACTGACTGAGGAGGTCTGTCAGTACCAGCCTGCTTTAACACTGACCGAGTCAGTACCAGCCTGCTTTAACACTGACCGAGTCAGAACCAGCCTGCTTTAACACTGACAGAGTCAGAACCAGCCTGCTTTAACACTGACTGAGGAGGTCTGTCAGTACCAGCCTGCTTTAACACTGACCGAGTCAGTACCAGCCTGCTTTAACACTGACCGAGTCAGAACCAGCCTGCATTAACACTGACTGAGGAGGTCTGTCAGTACCAGCCTGCTTTAACACTGACCGAGTCAGAACCAGCCTGCTTTAACACTGACTGAGGAGGTCTGTCAGAACCAGCCTACTTTAACACTGACCAAGGAGGTCTGTCAGTACCAGCCTGCTTTAAGACTGACCGAGTCAGTACCAGCCTGCATTAAGACTGACCGAGTCAGAACCAGCCTGCTTTAACACTGACCAAGGAGGTCTGTCAGTACCAGCCTGCTTTAACACTGACTGAGGCGGTTTGTCAGTACCAGCCTGCTGTAACACTGACCAAGTCAGTACCAGCCTGCTTTAACACTGACCGAGGCGATCTGTTGTTTGGTCTGCAGAGTCAACAACTCTGGGTAGCAGGATGTCTCCAGGGGCATCGTTGGGGGCACTGCCAGGGACTTCCTCTGGGATGAAGTAGAGCACAGCTGGAGCTCCACGCTCGCCACCCTCGCACTCTGGCACCACCTCCAGGTCATACGGGGAGCCAGGCCTCAGGCCCGGCAGAGGCAGGGGGGGGCCTGCCAGCCTCCCCTTCCGGACGCTCGGGCCGCCCCTCTCAGAGAGGCGGTACAAGAAGGCCACGCCCACCCCAGACCTGCCGCTCCACAGGGCTATCGAGTCCTTCTGTCTGAATCTGAGATCCAACACTTCACCAGGGCCTGTGGGCAGAGCAAACCAGCAAACATTCATCAGGGCCTCCCCAACACTTCACCAGAGCTCCTTCCTAAATGACTTTGGGCTTATCCTGGCCTAACGCAAGCTTGGAGTTGGTTGCTAAAGGGCGCAGAACGGTGTGGGGTGGAATTTGACGGTGCCTCACCGAAGACAAAGGGCATGTGGAAAGACCAAAATATTTTTCCAACCTGCAGTTTACCAACAACAAAATTTTGAGAAATGGAGAAAAATTGCAAGTTCAACAAAATGTTCAGTTTTCTTCTAGAACAGTTCATGAGCAATAAACATTTTACATTATTTATTTAAACATACATTGCGCCAAATTCCAAAAATATTTGAGACAAGCATTAATGAGTTTGAAATAGACAATTCTTCTGTGAGACTGACAATTAGATTTATCTCTCCAATATGAGTCGACAAGTGTTTACATTACATTACATTTATTTCGCAGACGCTTTTATCCAAAGCGACGTAAAAAAAGTGCATATCATAGTCATAGACAACTGCTGAACACAGATTCAGTAAGGTACAATACTTATTTTGTACAGCTATTTCTAGCCAAGAACACAGTTCACACAGTGAACACTATTCTGACCTAACCTCTGCAAAGCCAACTAGGCAGAAGAATAAGCTACAGTATTAGGACAAATACAAATTACCAAAAGGCGCTGGGATGGGGCAACATGTAACAAGTGACATGAAAGGGGGTTTTTTTTATTTATTTTATTTTATTTTTTTTTAAAGAGTGAAATATACAGCATGGTGGTGGTTAGTCTAGGTATAGTCTGAAGAGATGAGTCTTCAGGCCACGGCGGAAGATGGGTAGTGAGGGGGAGGTTCGGAGAGGGACGGGGAGTTCGTTCCACCACTGGGGAGCTAGGGTGGAGAAGCAATGTGATCCCTTTACAAGGCGCCCTGCTGCCGCAGAGCGGAGTGGTCGAGCAGGCACATAGAAACGAGTCATGTCCTGCAAGTAGATGGGGGCTGTCCTGTTGGCAGCAGTATAGGCAAGGGTCAGGGCTTTGAACCGGATCCTGGAGGCGACCGGTAGCCAGTGGAGTGATCGCAGCAGAGGAGTGACGTGGGAGAATTTGGGAAGGTTGTAGATGAGTCGGGCAGCGGCATTCTGAATCATCTGAAGTGGCTGTATGGCACAAGCTGGCAGGCTTGCAAGGAGAGAGTTGCAGTAATCAAGGCGAGAGGTCACCGTAGCCTGGACGAGCAGCTGGGTGGAGTGCGTCGTCAGGTATGGTCGAATCATTCTGAAGGAATCTGCAGGACCGTGATGTTGCCTTGATGTGCTCCTTGAGGTCCAGCTGGTCATCCAGGACCACCCCCAAGCTCTTGGCAGAGTGAGAGGCAGTCACTGTGGTGCCATCAACCGTGATTGAGAGCTCACGAAGTAAGGAGGTCTTGCACGGGAAGAAGAGCAGCTCAGTTTTGTTGAGGTTGAGCTTCAGATGGTGGCTGGCCATCCAGGTGGAGATGTCAGCCAGGCAGGAAGAGATCTTATCATTGACCTGTGTGGCCAAGGGGGGGAAAGAAAAGAAGAGTTGTGTGTCATCTGCATAACAATGATAGGAGAAGCCATGTGAATTAATAACTGAACCAAGAGATCTGGGCTGCGTTTCCGAGTTTCGATGTACCTTAACGTTTTACGAAGGTTCTTAAGGTATACCTTTCAAAGGGAAACCGCTTTTTTACGAGTGTTTCCCGGACTATACCTTAAGGCAACTGTTAAGGGACACCTCAAAGGTACATCGTAAGTTGGAGCTGGCCTTCACTGTGGTGCTGAAAAGTTTATCAATCGATGCCAAGCGAATCGATTGTCTCACTTGTAAAGGCTTGTGAATGACGTTTTAATATAACAAGTGTTGTCATAATCATTTTACATTTTACAATCTAATATTGCAGAAGAGGGAGATATGCCTACTAGAGATCATCTGCTAATCTCTTTAAGAGTCTGTTAAGACGAAACCTTGGGATAGTTTCAATAAATACGTACATATAGGCTACAAAGGATAAAATAAAAAGCATCAATCGGGACATATAAGCCATAGTCTGGGACTTCGTGGAAGCCAAGGGAAAAGGATATAGGCTACATATGGGTGAATTATTTTGTTCTTATTGAAACAAAGGTCTAATGTTAATTTGTTTTTGTCACACAATGTATAGGCAACTGTAGCAGCATATCACTGCACTGCACTGATTCCCGCGAACTTTTCTCTGCAATGAAAAAATAATCGTAGATGAAAGGCAAAAGCGCGTCTGTGGAAATTGATCATGATGAATTCTATACCGGGTGCCTTATGAATAGGTCTACCTGTTATGCTGTTGGATAATCTTAAATTTAACCAAGAATATCATTATTGGGTTGTTTACCGAAAATCGTAAAACAACATGGTAAGAAAAATGTTCCATAATGTTGATATTTACTCAGTGCTATTTTGTTTTATATAGGAGGTGTGAGCTAAAGGAAGGGGATGTAGATCATTTGGCTATGTTTGTCCATTATGAGCCACTGTACCTGTATGTGTGTTTATGGCTAGGCCAATCAACGTGCTCTAGTTCGGTCATGCAAGTAGACTCACTCAACGTTGTTTTTGCACACACAGGTTTTATATTCTTAATAAACCGGCGGTTTGTTCCAAGTCAGTGTGATCATTGACTCACACACAAACGAACTAATTTCTACAGGGTATGCAGTCAGAAAAGCCATATCCTAAGTTAGCGCCACTACGTATAAATTAAAAAAACTTTTTTTTCTTTTCACAAATTGGATTAGTATCGTGGATAGGCCCTATACTTAATTACCATCATGATGGGTATAGACAGGTAAAACGACAACATTCTCACGACATGCTATGCACAGACACGTTGATTGGATAATTACTTTTCGTAAAGTTAATATTAAACTCATTTTCGCATGCCGATGTGCTACTAGATGCGCACTGTAGTACAACTGTCGATTTGAAAAGCAAAATGTTGGCATAATAAGGCAAAACTGTGACAGGATTACCGGAGCGCAGCGCTAAGGGACAGCTTACGAGTGCCTCAGACCACCCTTTTAAAGGTATACCTTAATTAAGGTATACCTTAGCTAAGGAGACGCTGGGAAACAGCTCCAGACCTAAAGGAAGAGCTTAAGGTATACCTTACGACGCACGTAGCGCTAAGGAGACTCTGGGAAACGCAGCCCTGGTGTATAAGGAGAACAGCAGAGGACCCAGTACAGATCCCTGCGGCACTCCCATAACAAGTGGATGAGAAGCAGAGGCAGACCCCTTCCAGGTGACTTGGTAGGTCCTATCTGCAAGATAGGAAGCGAACCAAGACAGGGCAGTCCCGGTGATCCCATCCCAGCCAAGGTGGAGAGGAGTATTTTATGGTTGACCGTGTCGAAAGCTGCAGACAGGTCAAGAAGGATCAGGACAGAGGAGAGGCGTGAGGCTCTTGCAGTGGCAAGTGCCTCTGTCACAGCTAGGAGCGCAGTCTCTGTTGAGTGCCCGGATCGGAAGCCAGACTGGTGAGGGTCTAGCAGGTTGTTCTGATGGAGAAAAGAGGTTAGTTGTTTAAGAACTGCTCGTTCAAGGGTTTTGGACAGAAAGGGTAGAAGCGATACGGGTCGATAATTCGTTACATCGGAGGGGTCTGAGGTGGGTTTTTTGAGAAGTGGGGTAACACGAGCCATCTTAAAATCAGAGGGAACATGACCAGAGGAGAGAGAGGAATTAACAATAGAGGACAGATAGGGAAGGAACTCGCTGGAAATGGATTGGAGAACTTTAGATGGGATGGGGTCAAGTGGACAGGTGGTTGCACGATGAGAGGTGATGAGCTGTAATACATCGGAGTCCTCCAGCATCTCAAAGGAGGTCAGTGTGGCTGTGGGTTTGTCCTGGGGGGTTGTGGGGCTCACTGGATGGGCGAAGGAGTTCCGGATTGTAGCCACCTTTCCTTCAAAGGCAGCCAGAAAGTCATCTGCGGAGAGGGAAGAGGGAGGTGGGGGTGGAGGAGGAATGAGGAGGGAAGAGAAGGTGGAGAATAGTTTGTGTGGATTAGAGACACATGCACTGATCTTAGATTGAAAAAATGAGGCTTTCGCTGACGTGAGGGCAGATGTGAAAGTCGCCAGCAGGGTATGATATGCAATCAGGTCATCAGAGGATCGGGATTTCCTCCACTTCCTCTCTGCAGCCCGCAGTGATGTTCTGCTGGAGCATAGTGACTCAGTCAGCCATGGGCAGGGGGGTGAGGAGCGTGCTGGTTTGGAGACAAGAGGTGTTTGATCGAGCGTGCTGGTTTGGAGACAAGAGGTGTTTGATCAATAGATAATTAAGCCCACCACAGAAGTGCATTCACCCACAAGTGTAGGCTTTCCACCCATTCAACCTACTGATGTGGTGTGGCTATCTGTCACACCACTATCTGTCATTTGCACCTCTGAACTGGTAAAGCAGAGGAAGTCAGCAGGACCATAATTATCACCTGTCAAATCACTGGATTCAGATGTCCATCAGACCCCTATTATCACCTGTCAAATCACTGGATTCAGATGATCATCCTTTTCATAAAGTTGACTGTTTATAGCCCATTTTTTAACAGACCTCTCCCACTCACAGACAGGTCCCTCCCCCACACAGCCAGGCCTCTCCCCCACACAGCCCGACCCCTCCCAAAAACAGCAAGGCCTCTCCCCCAAACAGTCAGTCCCCTCCTCCACACAGCCAAGCCCCTCCCCCACACATCCAGGCCCCTCCCCCACACAGTCAATCCCCTCCGCAAAACAGCCAGGCCCCTCCCCAACACAGCTAGTCCGCTCCCCCACACAGCCAGGCCCCTCCCCCACACAGCCAGGCCTCTCCCCCAAACAGCCAGGCCCCTTCCCTACACAGCCAGGCCCCTCCCCAATACAGACAGCCCCGTCCCCCAACGCTATTGGCCCACCTGTTTTTGTCTGGATGGTGCTAACGCTCATGACCGTGCTGTCCCCACACAGGGCCTCCACCCTGCTGCTGTACTGGTGGCAGGGAAGCAGGCCTGTCACTGTGTACCAGGTGAGGAGCGTGGAGCTCTGGAGCTCCCCCTGGTGGTATACCTTAAAGCTGGAGATGGAGGAGATGTTCTGCACAGACCAGCTCACCGTATAGTTGTGGGAGCCAAAGGAGGACTGGTGTAGGTTTATGATTTCAGAGTTTGCTAGAGGACAAAAAAATAAACAAAACTCTTGCATCAGGCAAAGCTTTCAAACAGTAGTATCCAAGACAATATTAGCATTCCCCGGTTAGATGTGTTGGAAGTGATGAAGTCGATTCACTGTTCAAAATTAGAGGAGAGATTGGCACACACTCTTAATCCAGCACATCCCATCATGTGCCAGGTCATGCGCCAGGGACACACTTAACAAAATCACATGATTTCCTTTGGCAGGAGCTTGGTAGTCCTGCACTGACAGCAACATCTAGTGAAAAATCCAAGAAACCTACAAGTACATTAAGTAAGTTGACAGGAAAGCCATACAGGTTTTTTCCACTAGCCTCTACCCTGGGGCTAGATAAAAGTATGCATCAATGTAGGACTGCACCATACATCTAACTGCAGTTTTTAAAGCGTATTAAGACTAACTGCGGGATTGTAGTGTATAGGCGTCTTTATTTAAACTGTTCGCTCCGGCATTATTTACTCAGTAAGTGCTGAATGTGCTGTGGTATCTGCAGCTTCCCATGCCAGGTTACCCAGTCTCTGGACCGGACATTTAAGCATTCTATAGGCAGATGTGACAGCCTTGCCGTGTGGAGATATTGCTAAGCAAGGAAGCAAGCCTGTCTGTGAGTAAGTCAAACCTATGCTGATTTGGAATCAGGAGATGAATCATCAAAATGTGTGCATTTAAAATATGTTGCAAACCACCACTCCAATCCCGCACAGTTCAGTTAAGCTGTGCCATTGTTGTGAATGATGGACTTGTGTGTTATCTTTCTTTCTTTTCCATGGGAGCAACATAGAGAGATTTTACTTTAGTTCACTTACACTACAAGCCAAACGGTATTAGGCTACCTGTGGTTTAAAAAACATGCATCGATAAGATTTCAGTCAATTTAACAATTTTACTCCTCTGCCTCCAGAAAGATTAGACAGACCTCCAATTCATTTCTTTAACTGTAATTAAAGCCAAAGGAGGGTATTTTGAGAAAAGTTGTTTTCAAAGTTGTTTTAAGTAAAACTTGTGTTATCGTAGGTAGAAATTGAAAAATGTCTGTACTTTGGTTCGTTATTCAATAAATGTCAATAAATTAACTGAATTTCTCCCTACCTAAAGTTTCTTCTAAAAATTATTTTTTAAACCCACAGATGGCCTAATACTTTTGGCCTGAACTGTATTGTACACCACACAACCAATACATGGCCAAAAGTATGTGGACACCTGACATTCAACATCTTATCCAAAATAATTGATGTTAATATGGAGTTGGCCCACCCTTTGTTGCTATAACAACTTCCACTCTTCTGGGAAGGCCCTATTCAAGATACCAGAGCACTGCTGCAGGGATTTGCACTGATTGGGCCATTAGGTCTGGCTCACAGTTGGCTTTCCAATCCCAAAGGTGTTGGATGGACTTGCAGTCAGGTTTCTGTGCAGGCCAGTCAAGTTCATCCACACCATTCTCAAACCGTTGGGAAAGCATAGAATCATCCAGAATGTGATTGTATGCTGTAGCATTAAGATTTGCTGTCACTGGGCCTAGCCCAAACCATGAAGAACAGTCCCAGAACAAGGGGTGTTCAGATACTTTTGGTCATATGGTGTGGGTGCCAGACACAGGCGCTCTGTAGCTATACCAGAGTTTCCATCACTGAGGACCATCCTGCTGAGGCGGGACTGGCCCGTAGACTGGCACACCACCTGAAGCCCCAGCTGCACCCTGCTACAGGGAGGCAAGCTGCCCACGGTGAACACCGGGCTGCCCAGCGTGTGTCTGAAGCTCCTCTCCTCCAGGACGTGGCCAGAGCCGTCCACGTGGAAGACCGTGAGCAGGAAGGCGGTGAGGCCCGAGGCGGGGTCGCTCGGGGGGCAGTCCCATCCCACGGTCACGCTGTTGCTGTCCCAAGCGGTCACCCTGAAGTTCCTGGGCACGTCAGGATCTGGGCATTCACACAGGGAACTTAACACGGCACTCTGAGCACGCACCAGCACAGCCAAGCTTTACAATGTGATCATTCACACAAACAGGCTAACCCATGAGCCTATGTTCGGCTACAGTAATTGAACAATGCTAATGAACCTGCTGGTGCTCATATGGCAATAGGGCAGTTCACAGAAGTGTGCTACTTATCAGACCTCCAAAAGAAGGGAGTCAGCAAATTAGATAGATACAGTGCTCAGTAGCAAAATACCCTACTGGATCAGCATTATGTGAACCTTAGGTTCTCCATAATATAATGTGATCAAGTTTTGTATCGTTACAGTAGAAACCTGATAACATGGGAAACAAGTTGGTGTCTTTGGTGGTGGGGTGCTGACTAAAGATCTTGATACAAATGGGTCAGTGGCCAGCCAGATACCAAGGTTAACCCGGTGTGATAAGCTTACAGAAGCAGGATCATTGATCTGTACTGTTTTGTCCTGATTGTGTCTTTATTTCATGGCTTGGTGTTTTGCTTTGATCTTTTTGTATATATGGGGAAAGGTGCAATGGTTCAGGGAGACTCGTCTAAACTCGTCTCCTGCGCATATGCAAATGTGTATAGCCATTTCACCACTCACATTTTGCACCATTGTATATCGTTAATATTACTGGACACACTGAACAATAAACTGCATTCATTTTAACCTGCCATTCTTCGTTGACTCTTGCCACTGTACACCTAGCAGCTTAAGGTCCTAACATACACATAGAACTGAGGATATCAGCACCTCGTAGTTACTGGCCTATACACTAGTGTTGTAACAGTTCATACTCAATTGTATTTATGCAGGCTACACAAGCCAGAGACATGTCTGCCTCTACCAAGTTTTAGACAGCGATCAGTATAGAGACACACTACTGGTGGAAAGCAGTTTCCTCTGGCCATGCATTACTGTTAGCACCAGAGGAAAGGTGAAAACACTATTTTGGAGTCAGATAATCAAGATAACATGAAATTAATCCCATTCCAGCAAGACTACACACGTTCCTTCACCACTCAGATACTTCCACTGTTTGGTTTGCGGACGGGTTTCTTACAGTTGGTGACCTCCACATGCCGTATGGAGTATCTGAGGGGTTTCTTACATGAATCTACTCACATACACCTGCTGGTGCACACACAAATCTACTGGTGCTCATATGAATCTACTGGTGCTCATATGATCCTAAAGGTTCTCTTACAAATTTACTGGTGCTCATATGAATCTACTTGTGCTCATATGAATCCAAAGGTTCTCTTACAAATCTACTGCTGCTCATATGAATCTACTGCTGCTCATATGAATCTACTGGTGCTCATATATACCTGCTGGTGCACATCTGAATCTGCTGGTTCACATATGACTCTAAAGGCTCTCTTACAAATCTACTGGTGCTCATATGAATCTACTGGTGCTCATATGAATCTACTGTGCAAATGTACAGTACTCGGAAATGGCTATGGATAACAGTGCTGCCCATAATGCACATAATGTAGAAAGCACAAGATACTAATAACAATGGCTATTTAGCAGGGAGAATTAAGTGAACAAAATGTCACGTGGTGGATAGAAGCATGAAAATTGGTATGAAAAATACATTTTAAAGACAAGCTGAAAACAGGAACATTCTTGTTACCCATAACATTTGTGTGTGTATTGGAGTGAAATGTATGTATATAGATGGTAATTCAACAAACTTTGTGGTCAGACTGTGAAACTTAACAATAGTCAGGGTTTTGAACACAGTCTAACGTCATACACATTAGTGTCACTTAGGATGTAGGGGAGAGTCGGTATAAACGTAAGGCATAAATATAACACGGTAATTATATTTTTGTTCACTGCTGCTACAGTCGTCATTTGAGGATTGTATACGCGCAATTCAATCCTATACCGAATGATTCATGGAAAAGAAACAGCATTTATCACATGCATTTATTATAAGCACACACCAGATTAGTCTGTATAGTAGGCTTTTGCTATTGGGTTTTGTGTTAGTTTTTAATTGCAAATTAATTGTTTTACATTGGCAAATTGCTCGTAGTTGTGTCTCTCCTGTCAGCATCTAGTTCCTCGTTTACGAAATAGGGAAATGGACAATTATTGAAATGACTGAATTATTCAAATAAACAATTATTGTTTAACATTTTCATGTGGGGAAAAATTATTTCTTTCGAGGCATCTTTGAGAGAGACCAGCAAAGTCGTGCTCAGACGAGAGACACCAGCTACAAGCAAGCGAGGGGAACGTGAAACCTGACACCATGATAGGTTGAATAAAAATAGGTATTAATTATTCAACGGTTTTTACTGACAGAGGTCAAAGTGTGCAATGATTTTAAAATGCAGGTTTTGGTGACGGTCAGGTGCGAATGTCTCGCCCTCTCCTCTGACGTGCGTTTGAGCTGCTGTTTGTAGCCCTTTGTAATTTCATTGGAGCAAATTTCATCCCGCTGTCTGTGGTTGTTGCTGTTTCAATGCCATTAAAATCCTTTTTGCTCAAATATACTGGCTTGTGCAAACTTATTTTCAATTTATCCTCAATAGCACTGTATCCTACAGTGTGAATATAGTTTATTCCACTGATAATGTTTGGTGTGAGGGTTCAGTTGCTAAATAGCCTGCCAGAGGAGAGACCGACACATTCGCACATCTGCATTCCGTATCAGCACCTGGCTATTGTCAGGCAGTGGGGGTGTGAAGACAAGCCAAACTCCAGTAAACAGTCCTAAAAAAGTTTTAGTCATCCAGTCAGACTTAGGCTGCATTCACACCAGATCAGGCAATGCGGCACCTTCCCGCAGGGTTGTGCGGAGGTGTGGGCGTGTCACTACATGGCCCATTTGCATGATGTCATGTTGTGAACTTTAACCCCCCTCCCTCCATTTCCTGTCTGCTAACTCAAACAAATGGAAACAAACCGAAGGAAGCTTCTTGCTATCGTTATTTTGCAGCGTAGATTGCAAGCCAGACGTCGAAGCTGGGTACACAAAATAAACCAAGCGAGGACACAACTGGGAGAGTATCATTGTTTGGTCCATGAACTCCATAGTGCTAGGTACAATAAACTAGCATGCAAGAACTGCTAAATAGCGAGTCTTTTTTTATACAGCTTAATTCCGAAGTTCAGAATTAATATTTAGCTAGTAACTATTGTTTTGGTACTTGTCCCATTACCCGGCACCGTCAAATCATGATGACGATCATAAAATCAAGTCTTAGGAAATGAATTCCATCAGTAATTCATCTGACAGTTGCTCAGTAAACAGCGGAATGCTACATGGTAATTTAAACAACTTACGTGATTGGCCACCGCAGCGTGACGTCGGGTTGCGTTACGGCAAAAGTTGATTCTGGTTCTACTTCTTCCCCCAGGCCGCTACATTTTTTTTTCGGCACCCAATGCGGTCCCCACCCCGCAGCCTAAGTGCACTACCCCGATTCAAATGAACGGGAGGACTGCCGTTTTTCCTGCATTGCCTGATCTAGTGTGAATGCAGCCTTAGCATATATTATTGAGTTTGTTTGTTTAACATCCATACGTTCACCCAACTCAAAAAATGAGAAATGTTTTTATTAGTAAGCTAGCTGGCATGTATTAACTATCATAAACAAGTATTAACTATCAAGTCTAATTTTTCCACCATAATTAAGACACGCGTGACAGAACGTTGCTGACTGTAGCATACTATTCCAATAACTCGGGAGAACCTCCTTGTGGTATAACTTTGACATTTCCATCACAAATGAGCAGTTTTGGCTGCATCTTTTTACTAAGTGGTTGAGCCCCCATAAGGTGATACCTATAATTTGGTGCGTCAGATGTTTGTTTGTTAGCCTAACCGTGATTGTGACACAGCCTTGCTGCGCGATTACTGTGGTCAGAGCCTATGAGCTAGATTTCTGTAACAAAGTGTGATATGCAGATACAGATGCGCATTCCTTCAGTCGAAACGATATTTCTGAAATAATCGGGTCATGGGGCCCCCTAAACTGGCTCCGCACCCCCTGTCCTAATACTCAAGCTCTGCCACTGGGCAGTGGTCAAATAAAGCAATGTGTTTTCACGTGTGCAATTATTTCAAAGGGTAATGAATCTCTTATTGCCTATATTACAAAAACACTATACTTCAGAAATACAACTGTTGGAACTGAACCAGCTGTGCACTTTATTTCAAGAAAATAGTTTTGCAACACAGCCTATCGTTTCATAATATGCATGAAGGTTGTTGTGGGAAGTAACGGAAGTAATAAAAACATGGTCTTTTAAATGTTAAACGACCACATATTCGTGTAAAAACCCATAGAAACATTTTGTATGTTCTATTTGCTCAAAGATTTGAAAGAATAATCTTAAATTTAATTTGGATATCTCCGTTCACCCTGCTGGTTCCTTTTGTTTCGTAAATGAGCAATTTGAGGCGTAAATCGGGCAGTCTGTCAAAAAAATTGATGAAGACTGTTACATTAGGCCATCTATCGCTTGCAGAGATATGGATAATGAGGTATGTAGTGTAGTGCTCATTATCTAGGCTTCACCAAGATCATGTCTGCAGTGTGGTAAGCATTTTAGTTTTACAAATGGGTGTATTTAATTTTCAATTCCTAGTTCTCAACCTGCTGCCAGTGTTCGATGATGCATATCCCTAGGGTGGTCAAACCTGTTTAGACAATTTTTCAGAAAACAGTGTTTGACAGTTTATTTTTAATCCATAATGGCATAAATGACGCACTCTTACTGGTGAATGCAGTGACCACAGTGAGGCACAGGACGGGGGGGGGGGGCGGATGCAGACGCACTCTTACCGGTGAGCGCGGTGAGGCACAGGACCGTGGAGGGGGGGGGGCAGACGCACTCTTACCGGTCAGCGCGGTGAGGCACAGGACCGCGGGGCCGAGCGCCATCTCCACACACGCCACGTAGCTCCGGCAGCCGTCCAGGCCAGCGAAATCGGTAGTGCCACCTGCGCGTGGTCTCATTGCACAGGACCGTCAGGCCGTCCAGGTCCGGCCGGTACAGCGCCACTCTGTGCAGGGGGTTGGGGGGGACATGGGGGCTCCCTCGCCAGGAGACCAATAGCGTGGAGGCACCCCGAGACTCCGCCCTCAGTGGAAAGCGGTGGGTGTGGCCTGGGGAGAGCAGGGTGTGCTTGAGAAACTGGCATTGTAACCCAGGAGGTCATTTATGCCAAGCTGCACTACTGATGGAGCCTTCAAAGACACTAGTTTCCATAGATAAGCTATGGTTAATGAAGAACAGTAAGCCAACATCTAATATTAAGCCATAAAAAGATATTAGTAAAAAGCTAGAATTCTGGAATCCTGAAATGAGGCAATGTTCATTTAATTTGTATAGTGATCATTTCAATTATCCATATGGAAACAATTTAATTATCAGTATGTATGTAGCTATCCAATTAAACTGCTTTATACACTGATTTGGACCATTTAACAAACTGATTCTAAGCTTTGAAGTTATGTGCAAAAAGCCCCATGTATTTGGCACAGAAATTAATTTAATACCCTGAAATTATATTCTTAGTAAAAATAGAAATATTCTGGTAAATTACATATTCAAAGGAAGAAGTAGTTCTGGGGCCTGATGCATAGAGTTTGCGTGGATTTAATTATATTGTACAACCATTTGCACATTTTGTACAATTTGCTTAGAAATGAATGAAGTTTTAAATCACACATGCAGATTTTATTTATAAATCACAAATATCCCTAAACTTGTATTCTCGTGAAGGAGCTTTATGACTCTACCAAGTGAACACCCTCAATTTCCTTATATGGGGGCATCATTTCACCATTTAAATCTCTTGGAAATAGCAGTAAAACTGCTAAATTTAATTGTAGTAAAATATAGAGGAACATACTGGTGGAAAAGTGAATTTAAAAAAAGAATTTTCAGAATGTTAGATTTAAATGCTGTTGCAATTAAAACAATTTGGAATGTGTTAAAATGTTCAGATCTTTGAAAACCTTATCTGGTCAAGTTCAGTTTCTGTTGATGTCCATAAGTGTAAAGAGATAGGCATACCAAGTGCAATGATAAAGTCCTCCTTTTGGTAGAGATAATGAGTGTCGTTTTCACAGGGAAACACTTCATTTGGCTGGAATGCCTTGAGAGCTTCCTGTTGTGAAAGAGAAATTGAAGATTCCGAATTAGCCATTCTAATGGAGAATTTAGGGGTCCGATTAACCACATCATCAACTCCCTTCTGTTAGACTGCAAAAGGGAAAACAGGCACTTGAGAAAAGTGACGACAGCACTAAACTTTTCAGTTTTACTTTTCAATAGTTTCCATGTTCATTCAGACATCTTGAGATGAGAAATTTGAAATGGCTCCAATTCAAAAGCACAAACCATGAGAGGGTCCACAGTGCTAAACATTCTGGTTGTCACGGTACGGGTAGGGGGGACCCAAACGCAGAGGGAAAAAAAAACACAAACTCAAAAGGGAAAATTAACAAAGACTTTACTAACACGACAGGCAAACAAGTAGGGAACAGAGGAGGCCACGAAGGGCAAAAACACAAACTCAAAATATCTAATGAAACAGGAACTCAAAAACACAGGCAGGACAGAGTACAAGTAAGTCAAACAAACACAAACAGATCACAAACACAGGCAGGTACATACGGTCGGCACAAACATACGTAGGAAACAAACACAGGAACAAAGGAAATGCAGAAACTCCAAAAAAACACTAGAAAACCAAGACATGGGCAGGAACACACGGGGCAGAGGCTTACGCACAAACAATCTGACATTACCACAAAGATCCAGCACCTGAGTCAAGGGAGGGGGAAACTTAAATAGAACAGACACTGACGAGACACAGGAGGGCACCATGAACAATCAGGCCACAGAGAGGGAAGGGAAAACGAGACAATCAAGAACCAATAATGAGACAATTGAAAACAATCATACAATTAACACAGGGGGAGCAGGACACAAAACAGAAGTGCCGCCATCTGGCGGCCCAACAGGGGAAACGCAGACAAGAACACAGGACCATGACAGGTTTCCCCTGTGTCAAAATAAAGCCCCACATTCACCAGCTGAGATCTGGTGACTGCAAAGGCCATACCATATGATTCACATCATTTTCATACTCATCAAACCGTTCAGTGACCCCTCAAGCTCGGGATAGAAATGTTTCATCATAGGATAAAGGTGATCGCTCAAAATAACTTTGTATTGATTTGCAGTGATCGTTCCCTCTTAGGGGACAAGCGGACCCAGACCATACCATGAAATTGCGCCCCACAGCATAACAGAGCCACTGGACGCCCTCATTGTAGGGGTCATGCATACAGGCCTATACTGTTTTCTTGGCATACCCCACACATGCACTCGCCCACTTGTGGAGAATATAACAAGGCAGCAGCACCCTACCTGGGAATTTAACCAGTAACCTTTGGGTTGCAAGTCCAGTTCCCATCTTTATAGAAGTAATTGTTCAAATTAAGTGGCCTGCAGCATAATTTAAGAGAGCCATCAATCTGCCACAAGACCGAGGTAATGGACCATATTTTGGAAAACATATGTCTAGCAGTTTCTATTATTGACCATGACAACAGTCATGAGCTAGATTGAAAGGTCAGTAACACTCACCCCACTTCTGCTGGGGGGGAGATACGCAGTTCTGTGCGCACTGCTCACATTGATGGAATCTGATGAGAAAAGCATGTTCAGCATTGGATCCATCTACATCGCCCCCGTCAGCAACAATGTTGGAGACATTGTCGGAGCTAGACGTCGGACTCGGCAGAGGAAATTCGTAAACAGGAATTGGTGGACTGCAGGTCAACCATACATTTGTAAACGGTCAATTAGCTTCGAATTACAATTAATGACCATGTCAGTTTCTGTAATTATATGTTTAACAAAAAATTATATTCTTGAAAGAGATTGGCCAAAAAGTACACGGATCGTACATGGACCTAAAAAGCATCGCCAAAACAGCGATACACTTATAAATCCAATTTACCAATCCAATTATGGATTTCCGTTCTCTTCTCCAATTCAGCTTCAAAGTCAAAGTCACAAACGTGTGAACAACTGAATTTCACACTTACCGGAAACAACTGAAAAGTTCCACACATGGGAGATTCCTTCATAGTCCGCGCGTAATGTGTGTACATCCAGTGTCGTTACTATCAACGACACAAGTTTGCCTTTACTTCCTATGGGTGTAAGTTCATTGCTGTCCAGCCATATCTTGGTATCTGGTCTGATAAGGATTGAGAAAAATGTCACCGTACGAGGTGCATAGGTTTCAAGTAAATGTGCTTTGAGAAGTTATGAACCGAAGGTTCTGATATTCTGAACTTAATACCTCTTCGCGGAGGCGCTGACGTTTAGAACCCAACAGACAGAGAAGACAGGACTGCTGCAGCTTCCTGAAAATGGCAAAGTTGGACGCATTCGTGTGACTATGCATTCAGGTCTATAGGCCTAACTGAATGGACACACCCATTAATGAATTTTAAAAACAAAAGGTAAACGTTACCTATAGGCTACACATGCATAAGGCCATTCAAGCCACAGCAATTTAAAGCCAAAATGACGTTTCCCTTACGCGTTGCCAACACCAGCTGATTCACTCCACTACAGCTGTAAATTAAAATATAATTCTAATTGTACCGCCACTGTGATTCACTGAAACTGGTTCATGTAAACGAGTCATGCAAAAATAAACAAATAAACAATTAAATAAATAAACAAACAAATATGTACTCACCCAAAGAAGAAGAAAGCTGCAGTGCTATCAGTAATGAGAGAATAAACGCGGAGGCAAACCTGTAAATGTACAGATGTAGATTGCATTAGTGGAGCGCGTATTACGAGGACGTATTTATTTAATATATAAACCCACAGAAAATTAGCATATGTACATTTTCAGAGAATAGTTGAACTACTGTCCCTTTGTGAGAAAGCGATATGAGCGAAACGAAACAAAACATTCAGCTGTCGATATAATTTCGCAACACATTAGACCTACTAATACTGATATTGGGCGTATGCTCTGCAAACCCTCTGATTCTAAAATCAGACCGAGTAATTAGACAATTAGCTACACCTTTCAATTAAAATATTGACCACCCTTTTTACTCAGTTAAAAAAGTAAGATGAGTGAAACGACAATTCGTCAGAATCTCTGTGTTAGGTTAAAAAAAACATTTGAACAAACAGGACATTTTCCCATGGTAGTGCATGCTGAATGTTTCTTTCTATTGCCAGGAACAACTTAATCATATATCCTTCTCTAGTTTTTCACACAGGCTCTGTTGGTTTTTGTGGACATTAAACGCGGCAATACATTTAGGTTATAACCCTTATTGTTTGCAAGCATCCTATTGTGTTGAAGATAGGCTAACTGGTAGGGCAACACAGAATAAAGTGTCAGGTAAATATAAAAGCTAAATAGTTACAAATTATATATTGAGTCCTTTCATATGCCGTAAATCTGGCGATGTGTTTAATTGAATCGTAGGGCATGTCGCCATGCAGAATTCTTAAAGGATCCTTCTAACCCAAATGCGACACTGCGTGGTCAAAAGCTGAATTTTGCTCTTATCTGACCGTAAGACTACAGGTACCAAATGCTGTTTGGCAACTCAAGGCTTATGTTTTTATTGCCCTAATTAGAAGCTAATTTCTGGCAATCCTTCCCAGAAGCCTGTTGATATTGAGATCGCGGCTCATGTTAGATTTGAAGACTTTGGTCTGTAATCAATCCACATTCGTCCTTAGCTTCAACAAAAACGGCACACTTCTTTCAGAAATTCTGTTTGGTGAGTTAATTTTAGTGATCATGGAATTTGCCAACCTGAAAAAACATGTAGATTTTGATGGATTAAAAATTATAAGGGTGTACATTTTTTATATATACTCCCTTCCAGAATTATTTTACACTTGATAAAAGTGAACAAAGAAGGCTCTATAAATAAGCAAGCAATGAGCTCAATGAACTATGTGTATAACATGTTTAAAAAGGGGGGTATTTTCTTCAAAATAATAATAATATTTATATTAATTATTATTTTGAAGAAAATATCCCCATTTTTAAACATGATATATATATAGCTCATTGCTTGCTTATTTATAGAGCCTTCTTTGTTTTTGTTTCACTTTTATCAAGTGTAAAAATAATTCTGGAAAGCAGTATATATAAAAAATGTAGGTCGTGTGTTGAAGTTGCTCTGGACAAGTTTCTGCTAAATGTCTACATTCTAGCAATCCCTCACTGAGCCAGCATAACCAATCCCTCAGAAACGCACGCTTACACGCATACATGCACACGCACACACAGAGATGCGCATACGCACAAACGCACGCTTACATGCATACACGTACACGTACACACAGATGCGCATACGTGCGCCCACAAAAAATGCACAGAAATGCGCACAAACAAGTTTCAAGTTTAATTGTCATTCCCACATACATACTATACGGGAACGAAATGTCGTTCCTCACGGTCCAAGGTGCTAACACAAAATACAACAGTCTCGAAACATAAAAACGGAATAAAAGCACAATAAAAACAGTGATAAATATAAATTATGCAGTATGTGTAATTATAAGAACTATAAGAATATAGGTAATATAAATACTGCCTAACCAGTGGTCCCAGTGGTGATTATACGTAGTATAAATAGGTGATGATGGCCCGGAATAAAGGGTCGGTACAGGGTAGTCATAATGTCCGGTACAGGGGCAGAGAGGTGTAATCCAGGTGCGCATCTGCGCACACACACAGATGTGCCCACACACACACGCACGAACCCACACACACATACACTCTCTCTTGCACTTCCATGAAGATGTGGGATGGGGCAGAAAATTAACTGTCAGGGAGGAAAAATAATCAGTGACAACAATTGTAACTACAGATCCCTTTTAAAATACTCCAGATATTACAACCATTTTTACCACATGCCATTATTTAGAGCAATTTCACACTATATTCGGTATTTTTACATAGTATCAATTTATACAGCTGTGTACATATTGAAGCAATTCGGGTGAATTATTCTGCTTACGGTATAACAGCTGTGTCCTACCTGCAAATCGAACCTGAAACCTTTAGAATGCAAGCACAGTTCCTCAACCAGCAAGTTACTCAACCACCAAGTTACTCACACATGCAAAGAACTGTCAGTAGGTCATTAGTTCAAATGGTGTCGGTCATATTTTTTAGACTGAAGTGTTTTTTAATGGACTATTGTACACAACAGACCTACTAATTGTTTGTATATTGGCAGAGGATCTATAGGGCTAGATAACATTAATTTAGAAATGTGGGTAAATACAGTAGTTGAAAAGTACTTATCAGTACAGGCGCAACAGTGAACGTGAACCATTTTGATTTAAAGAAAATCGATATACCTGGTGTGAGGAAGTCATTATCTTGCGCCAGTTTCTATACCGAATTGCAACACAGATTGTACTTAATTTCAGAGGCGTCCGTACCTGCACTAACATAATACACTCGGTCGGTCGTCTCGTTAACAAGGTAGCTAACATTAAACTCGGTGAAAATGCAGAAAGCGGAACTGTCTAAAGTGGGTGTATTTTATTTTGATTTCAGAAATAAATGTTTCCCGCAAAGACATAACCGATGCAAAAGCAATAGCTTAAATGTTTGGTTTTTAGTTAGCCAACCATAGCCGTCCATAATGTTCCATTGGTAAACGTTGCTACCCAGTGAACTATGAGGACAACAGATGTCGGGGCTGCATATTTTTGGTCTTTTAAACGTATGCACCTGTATGTATGTCCAAAGAGGCAACCTATTCTGGTGCATGTGATGATGTAATCAGGCAGGAAGAAGAAAACGCAAAATCCACTAAGTTTGGGGCTTTATTCTGTGGACGTGTGAGGTCAGAAGGTACAGAAATGAATGTTTTTAAGGGTTGAGTCTGTGGTCATTGTGGTTATTTCTGTAAGGAAACCCTGAAAAGTGCCAAACTCTCTGTGCTGTATATGTATGGGGCATGCCACCCCACCAACACGTAACTTTGCAGGATGGCATACCTGCCACCCCAATTTCACATACTTAAGGTATGAATATAGTATCACATGGGAGGACCTGGAACTTGTATAAATACATACAGCCATTCAAATTTGTGCATAATGAAAAACAGGATTGACAGAACATTTCTACTCATTACAGGAATCTTCTGCCTCCTCTTCCTCCTCCTGGCTGTGTTCCGCCTGGCTGCGGATGTGGGTGTGAAGGATGAGGTCCACGGACAGCAGGCTTGACGCAGTGTGCAGGACGGAGAGGAGGAGCTGGTATTTACAGGCCAGGGACTCCAGCCCCCAAACCCTCCAGCTGGGGGGGGCGGCCCCAGAGGCCCTGAGGAAGTGTGACTGGGCATCCAAGAAGCGTGGGCCGGGGTACAGCCGCCTGGGCACGCTCAGTACGGCCCCCGCCACCAGCCGGCAGGCCGCGCGCAGGTCGGGGCAGCGCCGCTGGGAGGCCTGCTGCAGGAGGCAGTGGTGCAGTACGAACTCAAATGCGCCCCCTGCTGGTAGCACGCTGCCTGCCTCTATTAGGACACCTGAAGAGGCGGGGCCTGTTTCCCGGTTACGGGTCCCCAATGCTCCTTCTTTCCCTTCCCCAAAATGGATGCCGGGCCGCTCACCTGATGCCTTGCCATTTCGTAGCCAGGCCGGAATTGGATGTTCAGGTTCTGCTTCGGGCTCTGTGCTGTCAGGATTTTGGCTTTGGCCTGCACACAGTGGCCCCTCACCCTTGTTTGGGTCCCTAATAAGGGCCTGTGTCCCCTCACCCCAGTTTGGGTCGCTAATGAGGGCCTGTGGCCCCTCACCCCTGTTTGGGTCCCGAATTAGGGCCTGTGTCCCCTCACCCCTGTTTGAGTCCCTAATAAGGGCCTGTGCCCCCTCACCCCTGTTTGGGTCCCCAATAATGGCCTGTGGCCCTCCAGCCTCTGTGCTGTCAGTGCTCAGGTGGGCATTGTCCCTCATGCTGGCGGGTGCTCTATCTAACCTTGTGCCATTGTGTAGGCCGGGTTGTTTGACCATGTAATGAGCTACGTTCTCACTGTCCTCCTCCCTGCCCTGCGGGTGATGTGATTGGACAGGACCCTGTGCGTGACGCGACTGGACAGGCTCGTACACGCGCTGAAGCATCCGGGACAGTCCGCAGAAGGCCGTGCTGCACTGCTCCGCCAGGCCGGGACTGGGCCCGCACAGAACCAGGCAGTGCGGTGCCAAGCCCCGCCCCTCTGGGAAGCCCACGTGGGCCAACCTGTCGGGACCCAGCACCACGGGCTTGCAGAATGTCACCGTGGCAACGTGCTCCTCTCCAATCAGGCTCCACCCTGTAGGGTAATCTGTTCAGCAAAACAATCCTGCCAAGTACAAAACTAGCACTGAAATCACATTTACCTAATCAGAATCAGACAAAACAATCCTGCCAAATACAAAACTAACATGATCGCATTAGCCTAACTAGGTACATTGAGCTAAACTAAAGGCTAGGGAGGGGTGGGGAGAGCTGCAGCCTGAAGAGATGAGTCTTTAGTCTGCGCTTGAAGGTAATCAGATTCTCTGCTGTTCTGACCGCCACGGGAAGGTCATTCCACCAGCGAGGGGCCAGGACAGACAGCAGACGCGAACGGGAGGTACAGACACGAAGAGGGGGAGATGCCAAGCATCCAGAGGTGGCAGAACGGAGAGGTCTGGCTGGTGTGTAGGGTCTGATGATCCTCTGGATGTATCCTGGTGCTGACCCCTTAGCTGCCTGGTATGCAAACACCAAAGTCTTAAATTTGATGCGAGCCATAACAGGCAGCCAGTGGAGGTCAGTGAGCAGGGGGGTGACATGGGAATGTCTGGGGAGGTTGTAGACCAGATGAGCTGCGGCATTCTGGATGACCTGCAGGGGTCTGATGGCGGATTAATAATAATAATAATAATAATAATAATAATAATAATAATAATAATAATAAACAAATAATAAATTAAGAAATTAATTAAATACAAATATTAAACTCTAACCTTAAACTCTATTATTAAATATAATAATTTCCTATAATAATGTATTGATATCTATAATAATTATCTATAATTATTTATTATTAAATATAATAATATTATATATTATATTAATTATATCATATGTTTACATTATATATTAATATCAGCATGAGGGTTAACATGTGACTGTTTTGCCAGAGGCTGGGGGTGCACACGATTATTAGGTGCATCGTGTTCATCACAGCTGCCTTCTGGTAAAAGGACTGCATTTCTATAGCGCTTTCATCCAAAGCGCTCTACAATTGATGCCTCTCATTCACCCATTCACACACACACCAACGGTGAAAGGCTGCCATGCAAAAGTACCAATCAGCTCGTTGGGAGCAATTAGGGGTTAGGTGTCTTGCTCAGGGACACTTCGACACGCCCAGGGCGGGGGATCAAACTGGTAACCGTCCGACTGCCAGACAACCACTCTTAGCTCCTGAGCTATGTGGCCCCACACTGCACTGCCTTACGCCTGGTCTACACCGCTTACCTCGCCTGCGCGTGACGGCTACCTCGCCGAACTGCTGCGGCTCGCATGCATGTGTGTGTCCACACCGCCAGCGCTGCTGCTGCGGCGCTGCTACTGCCAGCCCTATCTGTCTACATTGAGTTTGCCTTTGATAATGGCCATCAATAATAGAATGTTTGATTTCATTTCATAAATTTAATTTAGATTTAGTTTAGACAGAAAAAGGTTAAGAAGTGTGTGCTCAATTGTAAAAAAAAAAAAATTAGGGCTTAGTTTCAGATCTTTACAAAAAATGTTTTATTAGACAGAGGGAACTGGAGTAAGCAGTCAACGATTTAGAAACTCCCAACTACTGCCTGGAGTCTCACCCTCTGGAGTTCAGTCCCTTGTAGTAGCGTCACAAGACCACCGGATGGCGGAAAGCATCCACTTTGTGTTTCCAGTATTCCAGTATAATAGCAAAAGTAAATACTCTGATATTTTCGACTATTTCAAGCTCCTGCCACGGCACATAATGGTTTTATTAAATTCCATTTAGCATGAGGATGGCGGTGTAATTTCAAAGAAACACTGCACTGGTTGATGCACTGAAGATGCTCATTTTGTTATATTGTACACACAGAGCACGTACACAGCGCATCAATACACACAGATGCACGCACATGCACAATATGCACACACACGCACACAAACAAATATACACCATGCTCACCCGATCATATAGATAGATGGTTTGACACTGTGGTTTGTGTCTTTGGAGGCCCTACTAGACTGAATGTTCTTTTCTTTCTGGGGAGGCTACGCTCCTTCGGTGTGTGTAGCAGGATGCTGGCCATGTTCTACCAGATCAATGTGGCTGGTGTCCTGTTCTACACCTGTGTGTGCTGGGCTGGGTGCCTCTACTCCAGGAACACAAAGAGGCTCAAACTGATCCAGAAGGCCAGCTGCCACCCGCTGCTGTTGTTTTGGGTGCAGTGGGTGTTTGCCGACTCTCCCCCTCTCCTCTGAGCCAGCCCCCCTTCCCTGCTTCCTCGGCCAGCCCTCTAGCTGCCCTCCTCAGCCTTGCCCCTGCCATGCCTGTGTTCTCCAGAAGGTAGAGCACTGACTGGCGGGTGAACCCCCAGCGTCCCACCTCCACTGGATATACTGTCGCTCTCTAACCGACCTCCTTACACTCCTTACACTCTCACACTCCGCTGCCAGGTCGGAGTACTTCAGGCGTTTCCGCTCATAGGCTGCTTCTGCCCCCTCCTCCCATGGGAGGGTGAGCTCCATAAGGAGCACCACCTTCACCCGAGTGGACCACATCTCCATATAAGGAGCACCACCTTCGCCCGAGAGGACCACGTCTCCATATAAGGAGCACCTCCTTCGCCCGAGAGGACCACATCTCCATATAAGGAGCACCACCTTCGCCCGAGTGGACCACCTCTCCATATAAGGAGCACCATCTTCGCCCGAGTGGACCATGTCTCCATGTTAGGCCACAGGGACGCTGTGCTGATCTCATTTGGGAAATGGAGCTATGGATTGAGATCTACACGCATGCTCCACCCTCTGCCTGGAACCAGGGCTCTACTCCCACCTTTGTGTCCTACGGTCTCCTCCTCCTCTGCTTGCCTCACAAAGTGGGTTTGATGCTCTTTCACAGGAGAGGCGTCTCTGTTTGCCTCCTGTCTGCTGGTCTCTAGTAATTCCAGAAGCTTCCGCAGCAGCTGGTCATACCTCCCCTGTGCTGGAGCTGTCTCACAGCCTGACAGAACGTGCCGGAGGCCTGCTCTGTGCCCCTGTGCTGGAGGCCTGCTCTGTGTCCCTGTGCCGGAAACCTGCTCTGTGTCCCTATGCTGGAGGCCTGCTCTGTGTCCCTGTGGTGGAGACCTGCTCTGTGTCCCTGTGCTGGAGGCCTGCTCTGTGTCCCTGTGCTGGAGCCGTCTCACAGTCTGACAGAACGTGCCGGATGCCTCGTTTGGGGGCAGCACAGAGCGGACGGTCTCATCTGCACGAAACCATTAGCGCATGTTCTGAGGAGAAGCCAGGGTGTCATTATTGGCCCTGATCAGGAAGCTAAGCCTGGCTTGTGGTATCTTCCACCAGTCTGACCCACTGAGTGATCGGTCCTCCACACTTTCCCATGCTGTCCATCCTCCCAGACTACCTTAGCAAATTGCTATAACCTGCTACCTCTCCTGCGCCATCCATGGTGGGATGACCCAGAGTCTTCTGTGTCCCTCTGTTTCCCTGCTGGGGGGTTGTGCCCCTCTGTTTCCCTGCTGGGGCGGTTGTACCCCTCTGTTTCCCTGCTGGGGGGATTGTGCCCCTCTGTTTCCCTGCTGGGGGGTTGTGTCCCTCTGTTTCCCTGCTGGGGGGTGTACCCCTCTGTTTCCCTGCTGGGGGGTTGTGCCCCTCTGTTTCCCTGCTGGGGCGGTTGTACCCCTCTGTTTCCCTGCTGGGGGGGTTGTGTCCCTCTGTTTCCCTGCTGGGGGGTTGTGCCCCTCTGTTTCCCTGCTGGGGCGGTTGTACCCCTCTGTTTCCCTGCTGGGGGGATTGTGCCCCTCTGTTTCCCTGCTGGGAGGGGGGGGGGGGGGTTGTGCCCCTCTGTTTCCCTGCTGGGGGGTTGTGCCCCTCTGTTTCCCTGCTGGGGCGGTTGTACCCCTCTGTTTCCCTGCTGGGGGGTTGTGCCCCTCTGTTTCCCTGCTGGGGCGGTTGTACCCCTCTGTTTCCCTGCTGGGGGGGTTGTACCCCTCTGTTTCCCTGCTGGGGGGGTTGTGCCCCTCTGTTTCCCAGCTGAGGGGAAGCAGTCAGGTAGAAGCAAACTGCAAACACAGAATGCATATCAGGCCACTGCTATATGTACCACAATTAAACCATCAGTGAAAGCCCAGGATATACTGGTATATTTATAAATCAATGACAAAGTATGTTCTACAGCATATCCAGCAATTTACCCACCCAGATATAATTTCTGATTAACAATGCTGTACATTTTCAGCTCTCATAAAACACCAGTAGTACAGATTCTGATGTAGTCAGCTGAAAGGAACTTCTTAGCTTACAAAGGAGATGGGCACATCCAAATTGTTCAGGTGCAGGGCATAAACAATATGTAGAGTAAAAAAAATGTCTGATGTTTGAACAGACTAGGCAGAATGTGTCATTTCAAACAGATTGGAATATGGGTTTAACATCAGCATGCCTTTGGAGCTGAGTGAGTACTTTTAACATGGTCGGTGAAAATAGCGGCGATATGTGTTATTCAACCAATCATTTAAACAGAAACATTTACACTCTAGACATTTGACACGTAAACAGTAAAAATAACACATACAAATGCAACATTACACACTTGCACCAGCAGGCCGTATCTGATAGAAGAAAAATAATCACATTATCAAAACAGACAGAACAGACATTGCCACAGGAATACCTAACACAAACGCAATTTTCCCCCATGTGGAATAAGCCGGCATTTTGGAAAAACAGAGTTGCGCGGTCTCTAATAAGAATGATCAGCATGGCTTACAGGCTCGTCACGGAACAGAAATAATATAAAATGACACCGACACAACAATCCTGTAATGTAATTACAGTATCACATTTTGCAGTAAATTATTGACTCATCAATGTTCAGTCCAAAAGCTCTTATTAGATGCCACTGTTGACATTTTTTAGTTTGGCCTTTACAATCCTTCCAGCTTCTCCCATTGTTATGCCTGGATTTATGACATGGTCAATCACTGTGGCTCTAAATTCATTCAATACAGCAGCATTTCTTCTACCTGCTGGACCACAACCTCAGCCACAGCCTCAGCCACGACCTGTCCATCAGTACCAACTGCATTGGGCTGCTCCATGTTGTCAGACACTGCTGAATGTTGTGCTGTAAAACAGCCTGTTATGTTGGGATTACCAATCGTGCTGCAATGCGACTCACCTGGGCAATGTTGCTGGAAGTGATGAGACAGAATTGCAAACATCTTGATTTCATTTCACAATCTGCATGTCTAGCAATAAGCATTGGAACATTGTACTAATACGAGACGACTGTATTGTGAAAACTGAGTGTGATTTAGAGTTGTGCACTTTGTGGGTAGGTACTGCAATTAGTGTCTTAGGGTACAAATTTTGCCAGTCAGTTTGGCAAATTGAGTTTTCCACATTGAGCCAAAGCAATAATAACATACTGTAATGCATTGCTAATGTGTGACTGAAGATATCAGAAATGCATCTGAAAAAATGAGAAAAACTGTAGGGTCTCAGGAACATCTCAGAGACTGGATGTCATGCAAACCACACTTCTGCCCTGATTTTGGCTTAGTGGTCTAATCCATTCAACTGATGTGCAGCAGATCCAGGTCAAACCTTCAGGAAAACCATTTATTTGAGAGGTAACATAAACATACCAGCTCAATAGACAAGCAGTGCTTTTTCAAAATGTATTGAGTTGTGGTTACACTACAGCAACAGAAGCAAGCATTCATCAGACACTACACAACTTCTCTTATAATGGATTTTATTTCCACTTCTGTAGATGAATGTCATTGCTTCAACTGCAGATTTTAGCCCCATGCTGATCTACTCAAATTGAGCCCAAACATAATCCCATGCAGAATATGAAATAAGTACTACTGTGTCACAGGAGTTCAATACATCACACAATAATAAATCACAACAGCAAAACATTTGATATTTTAATAATTCAGGTTTAATCATTGCATATTATTGTCTGAAAATACAGAAAATTAAAGCAAAAAAAAAAAAATCCTAAAATAATTAATAAGGAAACTCAATCCATCGTTGTTTACAGTAATGAAAGGAAATAAGTACACTGCAGTGATCATTCTGCATTCTCCCTATCAGCTGCATTTGCCAACAGAAATTAGCACATTGGAACTCTTGTGAAAATGAATGAAAGCAACTGTAAAAACTAGTAAAATGCACATTTAAGTGGAGGACTTTGCCACTGGATTCTTTTAAAAAAGATGCAGATACAGGAGACAGAATTATTACTTCAAAAACATTTTACCCTGCCATCTTTTGGCATTATTACACTCAATGTTATATTAATGTTTTAATAATCAAAAGTACATAAACACACCTTGAACATTTGCAATATAAATGTATTAAAATGTAAAACAATATCACATTTAGACAGCAAGTGCTTAACCTGAACTGCTAAAAGATCATACTCTTATGTACAGGGGTTAGGCTGTACTGAGGTTATATATATATATAATATTGGGCACAGCTGAAACTGCACTGGTAAGGCATTGGTCAAGGAAGGTTGCAAGTGTGTCGATGAGTGTGTGTGTGTGTGATTGGGTGAGAGTGTGTTTGTGTGCGTGAATTTGTGAATGTGTGTGCATACATGCGTACGTTTGTGGGAGTGACTGTGGACGTGAACATGTGTGTGTATGTGTGTGAGTGCATGAGTACGTGTGTGCCCGGATTGTGTGTGTGCATGGGTAAGAGAATGTGTGTGCGTGTGCACGCATGTATGTATGTGTGCATGTGTGAGAGTATGATTGAGTGCATGAGTATGTGTGTGTACACACGGGTGCGTGTGTGTATGGGTAAGAGAAAGTGTGTGTGCATGCGTTTGTGTGAATGTGTGTGTGATTGTTTATTTGAGTGTGTGTGCGTGCAAGAGAATGAGTGTATGTGTGTGTGCGTGAGAGTGCCTTTGTGAATGTGTGTGTGTGCATGTGTGAGTGCATGAGTGTGTGTGTGTGTGTGCGTATGGGTAAGAGAATGTGTGTGTTTATACATGTGTGTGCGTGCGTGTGTATGGGAATGAGAATGTGTGTGTGTTGACACGTTTGCGTTTGTGCGTGATTGCATAAATGTGTGTGTGTGTGCGCGCGTTTGTGAAAATGTGTCTCTGTATACTGTATGTGAGTGTCTGAGTGAGAGAAAAAGTGTGTGTGTATGAGTGCGTGTATGTGTGCATGCGCGTGTGTGTGTGTGCGTGAGATTGTGGGTGTCCGTGTGTAGGTGTGTGTGAGTGACTGGGTGTGAGAGAGTGTGCGTGCGTAGGTCTGTGAGTGCGTGTGCATGAGTAAACATGAGTGTATGTATTTGTGAGTGCGTGTGCATGACTGAGAGAGAAAGGGTGTGTGTGAGAGTATGTGTGTGTGTGATGGAGTGTATGTGAGAGAGAGGGTGTGTGTGTGTGTGTGAGACTGGGTGTGCGAGAGGGTGTGTAGGTGTGTGAGTGCGTGTGTGTGAGACTAGGTACATATGAGTGTGTATATATATATGTGTGAGTGTGTGATTGAGTGTGTGTGTATGTTTATACGAGTGTGTGTGTGTATATACGTGCGTGTGTGTGTGTGTGTGCGAGTGTGTGTGTGTGTGTGTGTGTATGTGTGAGTGTGTGATTGAGTGTGTGTATCTGTACATGAGAGTGTGTGTATATATATGTCTGTGTGTGTGTGTGCATGCGTTGGAGTGTGTATGCTCACATGTATGTGTGTATGCATGTGTGTGTGTGCATGCGCATGTGTGTGTGTCTCTACTCCAGTTAGCAGAGGGACACTGAGGAGTGTGTGTGTTGACACGTGTTTGTGTCTCTGCAGGCATGTGTGTGTGTGCGTGAGTGCATGAGTTTGTGTGTGTGTGCGTGCGTTTGTGTGAATGTGTGTGGATGTGAGTGTGTGTGTGTGAGAGAGAGGGTGTATGTGTGTGTGTGTGTGAGTATGAGAGAAAGAGAGAGAGAGAGAGAGTGTGTGCATACGATTATGAGCGTGTGTATGTATGCATGCATGTGTGTGTGCGTGAGAGTGCACTGGTGAATGTGTGTGTGTTTATACATGTGTGTGCATGCGTACGGGAATGTGAATGTGTGTGTTGACATGTTTTTGTGTCTCTGCACGCATGTATGTGTGCGTGCGTGAGTTTGTGTGTGTGTGCGTGCGTTTGTGTGAATGTGTGTGGATGTGAGTGTGTGTGTGTGTTTATACATGTGTGTGCATGCGTATAGGAATGTGAATGTGTGTGTTGACACGTGTTTGTGTCTCTGCACGCATGTATGTGTGCGTGCGTGAGTGCATGAGTTTGTGTGTGTGTGCGTGCGTTTGTGTGAATGTGTGTGTGACTGAGTATGAGAGAGAGAGAAAGTGTGTGTGTGCATACGGTTATGAGCGTGTGTACATATGTATGCATGTGTGTGTGTGCGTGAGAGTGCACTGGTGAATGTGTTTGTTTGTGTGTGCGAGAGATTGTGTGTGTTCATGTGTGTAGGTGTATGTGTGCATGTGTGTCATTGGGTGTGAGAGGGTGTGTATGTGTGTGTAAGAGTGTGAGTGTGTGTGCACGAGTGTGCGTGCGTAGGTGTGTGAGTGCGTGTGCATGAGTGTGAGAAAGCAAGGGTGTGTGTGAATGTATGTGTGTGTGTAGATGTGGGTGTGTGTGTCTATGTGTATCTGAGTGTGTGTGTGTATGTGTATATGAGTGTGTGTGGTGTGTGTGTGTGCGTGGGTATATGAATGTGGTGTGTGTGTGTGTACATGAGTGTATGGTTTTGTGTGTGCGTGCATGTGTGTGAGTGTGTATGCGCATGTGTGTATGTGCACGTGCATATTTGTGTGCGCGCACGTGCGTGTGTGTGTGTGTATGCGTGTGTGTGCGTGTGTGTGAGCGCACGTGTGTGTGTACATGTGTGTGTGTCTCTACTCCAGTTGGCAGAGGGACACTGAGGCATCATACACTCTAAATCCAGCACAGAGGGGTTTGTGTTGAGTGAAGTGTGTGTGGAATCTGTGCAGGAGGGTCAGTGTGTCAGAGTCAGAGACGCTGTAGAAGGACAGAGTGCCGGTTGGACGGTCCACACACACTCCTACCCTGTACACACACACTCCTCTACCATCATCATCATCATCATCACACACTCCTGCTCTGCGGTAGGGGGGGAGGGCAGGTATGTCTGTTCGGTTATAATTGTGCCTGACAAAGTAACTGTGTTCATCAGAGTCACCGTGCTTAAAGCACCGCAGACTCCAGGAGTTTTTATTCTCTCCAAACACACAGTCAGAACCCCCTCCTTTCCTGCGGATTCCTTTATATGTCACTGCTATATCAACCCATCCCCCCTCAGACACACTGCACTCAGCCTCCCAGTAACAGCGCTCACACACACTCTCTCTGCACACAACCTGGTGCAGGTACTCAAATCTCTCTGGATGATCAGGATATGGCTCCTCTCTCCCCGGTGTGTGTGTCACCCTCCTGTTCCCCTCAGACAGAGACAGCTCTCTGTGCGCTGTGTTTGGATCCAGTGTGAGCTGACAGCCGTCTGCACACCAGAGCCATTAATGAGATTAATTATCATTAATTATCACTATTAATATTCACCTTATTATGTGTGTGAGAGAGAGAGGACTGTCATAGTACCTCTGTGTGTGTGTTTGTGTACATGTGTGTTTCTGTTTGTGTGTTTATGTCTGTGAGAGAGAAGTCTCTCGCTCTCTCTCTCACACACACACACACACACACACACACACACACACACACACAGCAGAGTGTGTATCTATGGAAAGTGTTCTGTGTCGATACAGACTCACATTTCCTGGGTCCTGGTTTGGTCCTGTTCTCTCCTCCATGGTCCACACTGTAAGAACAGCAGAACAGAATTCTGAATTTTAACCATCCTTTATTTCCACTCTTAACACACCAATGACATCACATATATAAAAACAAAGGCACAATAAAACACAAAACCACGATCATATGAAAAAAACACAAATCTGTCAGAAAGGAAACTTATTCCATTCACTCACCCTGTTCCATATGCAAAAATAGCTCCCCTCCCTCCACTGAACATAAAACACCCTTATAACACATACACTCTGAAACACACTCAGGTTCTCCATTGCTTAGTAATACTGAAACTCTACCATCACTGTGTCCCTGATCAAACCCCTAACTACAACAACCACATCTTATTTACTGCAGTGATCCCGTGCAGCACCCTCCACAGGAGATCCCCAACTCTCTTGAGTAACGCTGGTTTGTACAGTGCCCTCCATGCCCCGCCCCCCCCCCCCCAACTCCTTTTGTGTGTTTGTGTGAGGTGCACTATGGAAACTCTCTGTACTTACAGCAGTGTGAGTGTGTCCAGTTTAGCAGCAGACAGCGCTCTCACTCCTGAGTCTCCTGGGTGATTGTGTCTCAGGTCCAGCTCTCTCAGGTGTGTGTGTGTGTGTGTGTGTGTGTGTGTGTGAGGTGCAGTGTGGAAACTCTCTGTACTTACAGCAGTGTGAGTGTGTCCAGTTTAGCAGCAGACAGTGCTCTCACTCCTGAGTCTCCTGGGTGATTGTATCTCAGGTCCAGCTCTCTCAGGTGTGAGGGGTTTGAACACAGAGCTGAAGCCAGAGAATCACAGCCTCTCTGTGTGACTCTACAGCCTGACAGCCTGCAGAAAGGACACACACACCTTACATGCATTAATATAAACTAACAGGGCTGTGTGTATCAAACACATAGCAGTGTGTTACACACCTTACACAAATTAATATAAACTAACAGGGCTGTGTGTGTCAAACCCCTGCTACAGCTCAATATAAAATAACAGGGCTCTGGAATTAATCATGACTATTAAAGAAAATGACCAGTTAAACTAAATTTGAACAGATTTAATTAATTTTCATAATTTTGAAGAATGTATGAATAGAAACAATTTGACGCTTCTCAAAAATATGTTTTTTCAAACTGATTTCAGATATAAAATGTGTTTCTACCAAGAGGAAGAACAGGAAAATGCTGCTTTATTTCTGTGAAGAAAAAGAACTCTCTTGTCTATTTTAACTTTAAAAACATTAGTAATATCAGTGCTATATTTAGTCATTATTAACATTAGTGCTGTATTGTGTCACATTGGAACCCTTTTTGATTGAAGGGGTTTGTGTTTGTACTTACCCCAGTCTCTGCAGTTTACAGTGTGGGTCCTCCAGTCCAGCAGAGAGCGCTCTCATTCCTGAATCCTGCAGCTCATTGTCTCTGAGCTCCAGATCTCTCAGCTCTGAGTGAGGAGAGCGCAGGACTGAGGCCAGAACATCACAGCAGCCCTCTGTGAGATTACACCAACCCAGCCTGTGGAGAGACCACATACACACACATACACACACACATGCACACGTACACACACACACACACAACACACATGCACACACACACACACACGCACATACACACACCACACATATAACACACATACGTATACACACACACACACGCACAACACACAAAAATATGCACACGTATACACACACAACCGCACACAACACACATGCGCACACACACACATGCACACACACAAACACACACACAATTGAAATTCACTGCTAATTGTCACACTGTGTACCTTGGCAGCAGATAAATGTGGAATTGCCTATTTGTACAGTACGTGCATTCCTGGGATGTACACAGTACACACAAAAACAGGAAGAGTTTATATTAATTACATTCATAAAGTATTCTGACTAATCCACAAAAAAAGGTTATCACTTGGCTCAATTAACAAAAAATAACTAAAAATAAGGAGCCAATTCAACTCAAAGTTGGGGGCTTCCTGCAAGGATTTCATTGACAAAACTGTTCCATGTTGCGATGATATCACATGGGACACAACATGATTGCAAACATATTTCATTTGCAAACACAAGAAACAGCACTAGTATGATCACTATGGTGATCTATGGTACCTCACCTTCAGTCTACAAACATCTTTATATTTTAAAAACATTCAATCTTCATCTAATAATGTAACCAAGGCGGCAAATGAAATACACTGCAGCATCATCTACTGGCTGCAGAGAAACACCACAACTGATTATTGCCATTGACTGGTACTACAGGTATATGGAGGACCAAAAATTTTAAAATAATAAATAAATAAATAAATGACGCAATAAATGAATTAATGTATAAATACATAAATAAATAAATACAAAAGCAAGAAAATGAAAAAATAAATGAATGTACACAGAAATAAATTAATAGACAAAATCTGACAAATGGGTATTTGCATTTATTTCCATATTTATTTCTTGATTCATTCATTTCTGTGGATGTTCATTTCCATATTTATTTATTGCTTGATTCATTTATTTCTGTATATATTTATTTCCTTATTTATGTTTAAATTAATTTATGTCTGTATATATATATATATATTTCTGTATTTTTTCATCCAAATGTTAATGAGGGGGGGCTGTCAATGAAAATATGTCATAGTGTCACAACATTTCCATTGGTTGATCGATACCAGAGTACGTAGATTCACTGTACATGCCTTGCTTCAACACCGGTTGCTTTTTACCACATTTACGTTAGTAGGGCAGAGCAGGGCAAAACGTAACACAGATTTTATTTTTTTGGTTAGGTAGTGCAGCTTGAGTGACGTATTTCAGGATGAACACTCAGAATGACCCTTGCTTTCTCTCCAACGAAAGGTAAGGGATTTTGATAAACATTTTGGGAGATATTGCCAAATAAAAGTTTGTTTTGGTGGTATGTAAGCACATATTTTTACCATAAGTATTTTTTGGGTGCTGTAATGTGTGTGCATATCAAAGGATCCAAATGTATGTAATCGTAAACAGTCTTTTCGTGACTAACAGATTGCATATTTTTGATAGAGCAATCAGCTCCACCAGCAGGATTAAGACATGCACGCAGACTCACAGAGCAAGGGAACATAACAGGATTGAAAAGGGAAGACATTCAACGGGAACTGCAGAATAATGCTGGGATAACTTGAGAAGGGAAAAGAACAGGACCACATAAAAGAGTTTATGATAAACTTTACTTTGGAGCTTAAAGAACTGTGGCATACATACAGTACGGCTGCACTCAATCTCCTGAACAAGCTACCTCACTACCTCACTGACATCTTACATTGGTTGGCATATCCTGTTTCGAAAAGCCTAGGGCTCCACCTAGTGGATAACCTGACTACACTACAAATGTACAGTATCGTGATAAGTTTTCACCAGTTGGCAATAGGCTATGAAAAACATTTAAATGTAATCAATAGATAGATTAGAAACAGTGTTTGTATCCTAAAACATCAAATTGTATTGAGTTACCTCACTCTGTGTGAACCTTTAAAGGTATTAAAACTTACCTTAGCTCGCCATGTCAGTTTTTGAATGGCATGTCCCAGAAATTCCATTATGGTATGAAATCATAATTAGGATGTAGGTGTGAATGGTTTGTATTAAAAATTATTAATCTAGTTCTAGTTATATCTTCAGAATTGAGCCAAATAGGAAAACTGTTGTTTCCTATACAGGCAAGAGATAGCCAGAGGCTTGAGCCTGGCTGACCTAGCTGAAAATGCTAGTCCTCATTATGTGCTCTTTTGTGTGGATGCTTTGACAGTTTGTTCCAGGTAGCTGCATCACAGAGATTGACCCTGTAGTGTTCAGCCATTTGGAGGAAGTGGCTCTTCGCCTGAATGTTTCACTCCATAATTCAGATTACGCCAGATCAATTGGATGCCCTTCTCACATACTGCCTGAGGAAGCACTGGAGAGTTATTTATTAGTTGGTTTGTCTGTTCATCATGTTGCAGCACAATTAATTAACAATTAATCCCTTGCATGTCCACTTCCCATGAGATCTCAACAGGATTCTTAGCAGGGTGATCTACACTAGATCATTTAAATTTAATACACTTATGCAAAGCAAGTTTTATCCATCTATGTCTCAGTGGTGTTTCTCCCATCTCATTAGTAATGCATTAATTGGTGTTGTTCTGAGTGCCCCACAGCATATCCTCAAAGCTTTTGCCTGTTTAACATGTGATGCCAGGAAAGGAATTGGGGTGCTGTCCACCAGGGGGCAGCATCGGACCTACAGAGAGGTATTGCTGCAGCTGTGGCCCATTACCTAACCATGGGCTCTATAAGAGGCCTAGCTTCCAGGCCTAGGGGAGGGTGCTTTTAGATGGTGTTTGGGAGCATGGCTATGGACAGTAATAATGACTCTGTGCTCTATATAGCAGTGAGGAGTCTCCTTGTGTTTATGCTATATAATGACCCTGTGCAACCTCTACTCTCTGCCTAGCAAGATAAGTAAAGCCAACTGCTGTAGAATTTAAATGTTCTGAAATCCAGACTTTAGCTTTGGATTGGAACCACATAGCGAAGCCATTCAAACCGTTGCGGTAACCGCCATAAAAAATAATAATTTAAACCTCCAGCTACGATTTCAATGTTTACTTTCAAGTACATTTCTGGAATGGCTGTTTCCGAGAAATAGGTTCTGCCCGGCAGTTCATACTGCTTGTCGAAGGACTGAAGCATAGCTCGGAATGATGGCTTTCCTACAGTCTGGAAGGGCACCATCTCCACAACCAAATACTTTGTTACAGTTGTTGTAAGTGCTTGGAAAATAAACAATTGGCCTAAAATAAACGGGAAAAAAACAAAACCCAGCGGTGAAGCGGTGATCAGCTTGACTCTGCGGTGGACGTGATGTGATTGCGTTACCGCGGTAATGCAGTAACCGCGGCAGCTCTAGTTTGCCGGCCACTGACCTGTGTTCAAAGCCTCTCTAACTACTCTGAGAACACTGTCCTCTAGCTGCGCTTCTCGCAGGTCTTCTCGGGTGAACTGTTCTAGTTGACCCAAATTGAGATGAGTTGCAAAAGCATACAGCTCAGGAACACCTTCTCCTGGAACACCTAGTTTGTCTGCCAAGTGCACATCACTGTCACTAGACTCCTGCACATGCACACGACCACAAATCGCCTTCACATCACCCTGTGAAAGGTTTCTCCACGTCTCAGTGTCCAGTTTCGGGAAAGCAAATCAGCCTCAACATTGACCTTCTCAGGGCGATATTTTACTTCAAAATCGTATGTGGCTAGGGCAGCAAGCCACCTATGCCCTGTAGCAAGTTTCCCTGTCGTCAACACGTGATTGCGTTTCCGCGGTAATGCAGTAACCACGGTAGCTATAGTATAAGTATGGATTTCATTAGAGTGCAGAGCAGGTAGTGAATAATGGGGATGGATGAAGACTGCAATATGTGACAGAAGTGAATTCATTCGCCAGAGCAGTTAGGGGTTAGGTGTCTTGCTCAAGGACACTTTGACAAGCCCAGGGCGGGGTTTGAACCGGCAACCCTCCGACTGCCAGACAATCTCTCTTACTTCCTGAGCCATGTCGCCCCAACTTCAGGAGGAACGACTTTGGAATGTGCTCAATTTTGGGAGTGATAGTTGATCAAAACCTTTCAGGTTCTAGGCTCTGTGCTGTTGCAGTAAAGAAGCCAACAGGATGCTGGGATGGACAGTAGTGAGTATAATTCAAAGCTCCAGAGTGCGACCATTTTGGGTGCACATGCGACCAAAAGTCTGTCAAGTGCGACTAAACATTTTCATTGGTCGCACCGGTGCGCCTGATATTTAGCAGGTCTGTCTCTCTGTGTGAGTGTAGTGTTATTTTAATTCCCACCCGCATTCTGCGAAGACCCGCCTCTACTCTGCCTCTGATTGGCTCTGACCCTGATATTCTTCTTCGCTGAATGCAGGTGGGGAAAAAAATAAGGCATGTGTGTATTAGTAATGTGGTGAAATAATAAATCATTAATGAGGAAAATATTCATTACATTCTCTAAAATGTGAACACATTTTAAGCTTCATTTTTCGTCAGGCGTGAATTAGCAGACTAGACTCTCGTTGCGCCAATTGCGGCGTCCATTTGTCTTAAGCAGCAATGGAGGCAAAAAAGATCCGAGAGAAAATTAAAAAAGGAAGGGCAGAAAAGTTCTGTGTGGGAGCGATTTAGTGAATGACGAGTCAAGTGCTGGGTATGTCATATGCAACAGCTGCGAAATAATGAGAAATAGCGGTAATGTGTGATCGGGTGCGGGTCTCGAAATCAGAGAAAATAATTTGTTCGGGTGGGTGGCGGGTGGATGATTACAGTGTGGATTCAGATGATGTCAGAGCCGATCCGTGCATCACTAGTGTGTGTGTGAAACCGCGCCCTGTACTCCTCCGGGAGCAGCGCACACTTTTATTTGAGTTTGATTTTTTTATTTGAGTTTGTCAAGCACTTTAAACATCAGCACTTTTTAAGTTTTTTTTTTAAACAATTGAGGTTATTGCCATTTCTTGTTTGTGCTGTGATTTAAATGAAGAAAAAACATTTATCTGCACCTTTATTCCTGTTTACAATCATTTACATAACGTGTTAAGAAATTACCAATGTGTATGGGAACTGACAAAAAAGCTAACACTTAAAATGTATTATTACGGTGCCAAAAGGCGCGGTGAAAAATGTTGGGTCTAACTAAATTATGTGCTGCTGCACCTAAATGAAAAAGTTAGGCGCACCAGTGCAGCCAATGTAAAAAGTTAGTCTGGAGCCCTGTAAATCCAAGGAAGTTATACTTGTTTTGTACAATACCTTTGTCAGACCACACTTAGTGAACGGTGTGCCGTTCTGGGGACTGTACTACAAGAAAGATATAGAGGATCTGGAAAAGGCTGAAAGAAGGGAAACCAAACTGGTTTCTGGTATGAAAGATAAAAGTTTTGAGGAAAGACTTCAGATGCTTAACTTCTTCAAGCTTAGTAAAAGTAGACTCAGGGTTATTTGATTGAGTCTTTTAAATTCATAAAGGGGATCAACAAAGTGAACTACAAGAGATTCTTCAGGTTCAGCTCTGTTAGTATGACGAGGGGGCATAAAAGCAAATTAGCAAAAGGTAAATTCCGCACCGACGTTAGGAAGTATTTTTTCACACAGAGAGTAGTCACTGTGTAGAATAGCTTGGCGCATGTCTTGTAGTAGAGGCAGAAACTCTGGGGGTTGTCAAGATCAGGCTTGATATGGTGCTGGTTACTATCTAGTTTGTAGGTAAACCTAGCACTAGTGGTAGGTAGTAAAACGGTGAGCATGTCGGGCTGAATGGCCTATTCTCGTAATTATGTTATGTTATTTTTGTTATGTTATGATAGACATGAAACATATTACTATACTGAAGTGGTCAATATTTTACAATGTCAATCATGCATTCAGCATCCAGTCATCACCTGTGACCTGATACTACAGACTCCACTGAAAAATATTCTGGTCAAGAACCACAAACCTGGCAACCCTAAGACTCATGAGGGTTTATCCTGCTTTTCTTTGTTGTGCTAGAGCAGTTGGAAGAGAGGGATGAGAACAATGTGGACAAAGAAAGAATGCTGATGGACACAGGAGTAAAAAGAGAGAAAGCACTTCATATATTTCACTGCACAGAGCCATAATCACTAAATCTATTTAGTTAAGGTCACACAGTACACAGCACTACTCACCCCAGTCTCTGTAGTTTACAGTTTGGACTCATCAGTGCAGCACAGAGCAGCTTCACTCCTGAATCTCCCAGGTTATTGTAGCTGAGGTCCAGATCTCTCAGGGGTGAGTTTGATGACTGAAGAGCAGAGGCCACAATTTCACAGGATGTCTCTGTGAGGCCACAGCTGTATAATCTGAAAGGAGAGTTTATATATTGTTGTATGATTAAATATCGCAATATACTGTAAAATCTGATATGTGCAATGTAACAGTAATCGCATTGAGTGATGAAGAGTGATATTGAGGATTTAAAGTTACTGATGCTCTGAGGAAAATGACTTTGCTACACTCTCCAACTGCAGCACTTTGGGCCTGAGAATTAGATGTCCTGTTGGACAGAACTCTGACAGTTCTACAGATGAAATTCTTACCCAAATGGCCCCCTTTCTTCTGGCATTTGGCACAGATACAACCAAAAGTAAAGATGCAAGAAATAACACACATCTTTCAGGGTGGATAGTGAGTTAGGCTCTGCTTCTTTACTTTTGCTGGTAACTGTGAGAAACTTCCCACAGCATTGCAAGCCAACACACAGCAAAAGCCAGATTCACTTTAGAAACAGGAATGCAAAAAAGTGATCTGTTCACATATAACCAGGTACTGTAGTGCAGTCTGTCTGTTTTGCTGAGGTTATATATAACCATGTAGTGCAGTGCATCTGTTCTGCTGGTGTTACATATAACCAGGTAGTGAAACCAAAGCTATGTAGGAACTGTTAATGATGCCTTTGAGTTCATTTTGTTGTAATTGTGATACGTTTGATGGTGCTGTCTAAGGAGACACCATTTCACTTTTTCCAGGCTTTAGGAATCTTCAGAACCTTGTACAGGGCAGACTTTAGCCTGAGATAAGCCACAGAATTACCTCAAAAACAGGCACTTTAACAGTCCCCTGAGAAGACCTCACCCTGACACCCATTATATCCTACAATCCCTCTACCTTCCTCTTTTCACTCTGTCTACAGGCACTATTGGATTCTGGGTCAGCCTACACTAGAATAAAGCAGAGACCAGGGTGGCACTACTGGCCTTGTAACATGGTGCATTTACTGCCTGACCTAATCTCACAATACAGTAACACAAACATTTCATTCATAACCACACTTGCCTCTCCCAAACCAAACCCAGCATTACATTAATCATAATGTTGAAAAAATATCTCATCTTCTTGAACAATGTAAGAGGGGTACAGACTGAGCAGGCTCTCTCTGGTCATCTCCCACTCACAAATTATCTATGGATTCTTCCCCCCTTTTGAAAAACATGGATTTGATTCAATCAACATTCGTCCTTAACTGACTGACATTTAAAAGGAGGGATTCTTTTTTCTACACAAACACAGTTCAAACTACTTCACCAAACTGAGTTAGATAAGAATAAGAGTAACACTTGTGTTTACTTGTCCAAGTCAAAGTTAAGGACAAATGTTAGTTCAATAAAGACCATATGGCTAATCTGCCAAAAAATCAGACCTTGTTATTCTACTAATAATGCGGCAGACCAAACTCAGCTAAAAACTGGATTAATTAATATCAGATCACTAGCCCCTAATGCAACTCTTGTAAATGAATGAATTACTGATCACCAAGTTGAAATCTTATGTGTAACTGAAACTTGGCTTAAAACTGTATATTGCCTTAAACGAATCCACCCCTCCTGGCTACAGCTATACTCACATTCCCCGTCTGACGGGTCATGGCGGTGGTGTTGCTGCTGTATATCATTTTAATTTTTTTGCTACTTTGAAATCCGGCTTCAAATGTAACTTTTTTGAAGTGCTTGTTCTCAGTTTTGCACATCCAGACAAAAAAGCAGTCCGTTTTATCCTTGCAATTGTATACAGGACACCAGGGCCATACAGTGGCTTTTTACTTGAGTTTGCTGATTTCCTTTCCAGCCTGGTTGTTAATTCAGATAAAGTAGTAATTGTAGGGGACTTAAATATTCACATGGATAGCGAAAGTGATCCTCTCAGATCAGCACTCTATCACTGAATCTATTGGCTTCGATCAACATATACATCAGTCCACACATTCTCATAACCATACCTTTGATCTGGTCTTAACTTATGATACAGAAATAGCAAATATAGCAGTTATGCCTAAAAACCCTGTGCTATCAGACCATTATTTAATTACTTTCCAACTTTCACAAGTCTGTCATGTGCCACCAGATCCTTCATTCTACCTTATCTGTAACCTTTCCTCCAGGACTGCAAATGCTTTTATTAATGAGCTCCCAGGCTCATTTGTGCACTGTGGGGATTTTCTTGGTTCCCACCCAAACGCATACAAAAATGCAAGCATTAGCTCAATTGATCAGCTGACAGACAACATAAATTACGTACTTTCCAGAACCCTGGATACTATCGCACCTCTTAAGAAGAGGAAAGTCCACTATAAGAAATTAGCACCCTGGTACAATGACCATACTCCTGCTCTCCAACAAGCTTCACGCCAACTTGAGTGCAAATGGCGTTCTACTAAATTGCAGGTATTCCTCCAGCACTGGAAAGACAGTCTACTAACTTATAAACATGCCCTCTCCACAGCACGTTCCTCATACTTCTCTACTTTAATAGATGAAAATAGAAACAATCCTAGGCACCTTTTTAACACTGTTGCCAGACTGACCAAGAGTCAAGTTGATCCATGTGCCTCAATATCATTTAGTGGCAATGACTTCATGAATTTCTTTGATGACAAAATTATAAAAATCAGGGGCAAGATTCAAAGTTCTCCTACCACCCCTCATATAGGGTCTGCCCTTCCATCCGCTCAACGCATGGATGCAGAATCTTCAGAAGAATCTTCAGAAAGACGGGCGGCCTATCTGAACTCTTGTGCTCCAATAGATCTCATGGAGTTTAATGCCATAGTTAATTCCTCAAAATCTTCTACTTGTCTTCTAGACCCTATCCCTACGAAGCTTTTCAAGGAGCTATTACCAGTGATTGGAACACCAATGTTACATATTGTCAATGTGTCTTTAGCATCTGGACACATACCACAGACTCATAAACTTGCAGCCATCAAACCCCTTCTTAAGAAGCCAAACTTGGATGTGAATGACCTGTCTAACTAAAGGCTCATCTCGAACCTCCCTTTCTTTCTAAAATACTAGAAAAGGTCATTTCAAAACAACTTGGTTCATTTTTGCACTCCAATCATATATTGGATGTTTTTCAATCTGGTTTTAGACCCTCTCACAGCACTGAAACAGCCCTGGTCAAAGTACTCAATGACCTACTCCTCGCTTCCAACCATGGCTGCATCTCTGTACCTGTGCTTCTAGACTTAAGTGTGGTATTTGACACAGTTGATCACCTCATCCCTCTGGATAGACTTGAAAATCTTGCAGGCCTCCTTGGACAGGCACTCTCTTGGTTCAGGGTTGCTTTTCATCACTTGAGAAACATCTCAAAAATTCAGAAAATACTGTCCTTACATGATGCAGAAAAGCTAGTTCATGCTTTTGCTACTTCAAGATTAGATTACTGCAATGCTCTTTTGTCTGGATGTGCAAATTCCTCTCTGAAGGGCTTCAGCTAATTCAAAATGCAGCAGCTCGTATTCTCACTAGAACAAGGAGATTCGAGCACATCAGCCCAGTGTTAGCATCGCTTCACTGGTTGCCAGTTAAATTCCGAATAGACTATAAGATACTACTTCTTACCTTTAAAGCCTTACATGGGCTTGCCCCTTTGTACTTAAATGATTTACTTCTTCCTTATATTCCCTCACAAATGCTCTGTTCGCAGGGTGCAGGCCTCCTTGTTATTCCTAGAATATCTAAAAGTACCATAGGTGGTAGAGCCTTCTCCTATCGTGCTCCCCTCCTGTGGAACAAGTTGCCTGCCCATGTTCGGGGCGCAGACACTATCACCTTATTTAAAGCTAGGCTCAAAACATATATTTTTAGTCTCTCTTATATTTGAGGGGCAGGAGTGGGTGGCAGGCATAGCCATAGAGTCTCTGGCAGACTGAGCGGTTAGTGCTGTCACTGGATCATCATTGGTAGTGCAGTGTTAAGCTGAACCGGTCATGGTCTGGTGATGACTGTCTCAAGCCTGCCCTCATGGCTGCGTTGGCCCCTGCCTCTGTTTCCCTTAGCTATGCTGCTATAGCCTTATTCTGCCAGGGGTTTTCCTTATCGCACACAGGCACCTCTGTCTCTTCTGCTCTGCTTGCTAATATACCATTTGAACCCCCTAACAATGTGCTTTATTCTTGTTTTCCTCGGCTCTGGGCACCTGCCCGGAGCTCTAGCCCAAGTTTGCTGAGCACCCCCCCTGGCCCGCAGCTCCAGCCCTAGACTAGCTAGACCAGCTGGACACCCCGCCTCCTGCCACTGTTGATTTTCCATAACAAACCGGTGCCTGCCCACGGCAGATGGGCTCCCCCTCTGAGTCTGGTTCTGCTCAAGGTTTCTTCCTGTTGTCAGTCAGGGACTTTTTCCTTGCCACTGTTGCCCTAGCCTTACTCTTTGGGGGCCGGTTCTCTGTAAAGCTGCTTAGTGACAAAGCTCCTTTGTTAAAATACAAATTATAAAAAAATTGAAATAAAGTGTTGGCCTGTAAAGCAAAAGTGAGCCTGTGATCTTGTGCCATTTGCCTTGCTTCTCAGCTCTGCCTTGGTCTATTTTGATCACAGTCTTGGATCTCTGGTCTTGATTCTTTAGCTGCTTATTTTACCATCCTGGGTCACAGTGGGACAGACAAGCTGTGGTTCTGCGGTACCTTTCATTCATTTTTTTCACAATTATATTATTTATTTTCCATGTCTGTCTAATTTTGTGTAAAGGAAGTGTAGCTTGTATTTTTTTATTTGATGGGGAATATGTTCATCTTAATACTGTAACATACTATACCCTCCCTTCATTTAAATCTGTGAGTTGTATGTTTGGACCATTATTGATCCATCACATTGGTTTGCCTAACAAGGAATTCATGATGTATTTAATAACTGGTATCTTTAATGATAATATGTAAATTAAATCTAATAAAATACATTTTACATGTTGGATACATTTTTTACATTTGATAGTACTTCTGTATTCATTAAATGAGGGCACAATCTGTTAAAATAGCTTGACTCAAAAATCATAATTCTCACTTGCCTGACAATTCTATTGTATTCTATGTTCACTTTAACTATGAAGTGTTTATAAAAACATGCTGTCATTATCTACTTTAATAATTACATAATACTCACATGGCCTTCCTGCAGTTTCTGAGTACTGGTAGCAGTCTCTGATAACCTGCTGCTGATGTGTTGTAGGTCTTCAAGTGAAACTCATCCAGGACCTCCTCTGTCATCAGTAACATAAAGGCCAGAGCTGAACATTGGTGTGGTTCCAGCTTTTCATTAGAGTGTTTTCCTGATCTCTGGAACTTCTTTATTTCTTCCACTGGAGTGTTTTTATTCAGTTCATTGAGACAGTGGAACAGATTGATGGTCCTTTCTGCTGAAGATTCTTCTTTGATCTTCATCCCAATGTACTGGACTGTGTTCCTAATGCTCTTTGAACTGCTCTCTTTCTGTGGGACTGGTACAGATGATCTGCTTCCTGTCTGTGTCTGAGGGTGTGGTACAGGTGATCTGCCTCCTGTTTGCATCAGCAGTGTTCCTAAGAGAGTCTGAATGGAGTTCAGAGAGAGGCCTAGAAGGAATCTGAGGAAAAGGTCCAGGTGTCCATTCTTACTCTCTAAGGCCTGATCCACTGCACTCCTGTGTAACTCAGACAGCTGCACTCTGTCACTGCAAGGTTTTGATTCTTCTGCTCTGAGTACATTTCTGTTCTCATTCACACATGAATGAAACACAAACAAGGCAGCCAGATACTCCTGAATGCTCAGATGCACAAAGCAGTAGACCTTCTCCTGATCCAATCCACACTCCTCTTTAAAGATCTCTGTGCACACCCCAGAGTACACTGAAGCTTCACTGACATCAATGCCCATCTCTCTCAGGTCCTCTTCATAGAATATCAGATTGCCCCTTTCCAGCTGTAGAAAAGCCAGCTGCCCCAGTTTAAGGAGGATTTCTGTATCTGACTCTGACATTTCTGGGTTTGTCACATCGGTGCCATGATACTTCTTATTCTTCACATTAGTCTGAATGAGCAAAAAGTGTGTGTACATTTCAGTCAGAGTTTTGGGCATTTTTCTATTGCCTACTTTACCCAACATTGTCTCCAGCACAGTGGCAGAAATCCAGCAGAAGACTGGTATGTGACACATGATGTGCAGACTCCTGGATGACTTTACGTGTGAGATAATTCTGCTGGCCTTTTTCTCATCTCTGATTCTCTTCCTAAAGTATTCCTCCTTCTGTGGGTCATTGAACCCTCGTACCTCTGTCACCTGGTGGACGCACTCAGGAGGGACCTGATTGGCTGCTGCTGGTCGGGAGGTGATCCAGAGGCGAGCAGAGGGAAGCAGATTCCCCAGAATGAGGTTGGTCAGCAGCACATCCACTGATGATGACTCTGTTACATCACAGCAGATCTTATTGCTTTGGAAATCTAGAGGAAGTCGACACTCATCCAGACCATCAAAGATAAATACAATTTTCACTTTATCGCCTTCAATACTCTTGATCTCTTTCAGTTGTGGAAAGTAGTGCTGCAGAAGTTGCATCAAATTGAATTCTCTCTCCTTTTTCAGATTCAGATCTCGGAAAGGAAGAGTGAAGATGAAATCAATGTCCTGATTGGCTTTTCCTTCTGCCCAGTCCAGAATGAACTTCTGCACAGAGACGGTTTTCCCAATGCCAGCGATGCCCTTTGTAAGCACAGTTCTGATTGGTTTCTCTTGTCCAGGTAAAGACTTAAAGATGTCATTGCAGAGGATTGCAGTCTCCTGTGTGGTGTGTCTCTTGGATGCTGTCTCAATCTGTCTGACCTCGTGTTCATCATTGATCCCCCCACTTCCCCCCTCTGTGATGTAGAGCTCTGTATAGATCTCATTGAGGAGGGTTGGGTTGCCCTGCTTTGCTAAACCTTCAAATATGCATTCAAACTTCTTCTTCAGAGCAGTTTTCAGTGCCTGCTGGGCTCTTTCTATGGATTTATCTGAGGAGAGGAAACATGAGAAACAATGTTCAAAATAACAGAACAGATAATACAAAATACATATGCAGTCCATTTTCACCATGGTTTACACACCTCTTTAGGTGTTACGCACTTCTCACAGTGTGTTCTACACACAAAATGAAAACATATCAAACAATGAAAAAGGATTCAATTCCTTTATCACATTCAATTTCATAATTTTTCATAGTATGATGTGGTAAATATGGTCTTCATGGGTACATGTATTAATTTAATCATCTTATACTTTTTATGCTCAGTGCTCATTAATCCTGGATGAAAACTCAGACCAGATTTGAATCTCTTTCAGGGACATTTAATCTCATGTGCATTTGCTTGCCCCATAATCACTGCTGGATGGAATATTTTAATTTAAACACTGTTGTGTACATGTAGTGTGTGATGTTTTCAATATGCAAGACTGTTGATGTAAAACATTATTATGAAAGTGTAGATGCTATAAATCAGGGGTGGCCAACTCCGGTCCTGGGGAGCCGCAGGGTCTGCGGGTTTTTGTTTTGACCTTAAATACAACAACCACTTACACAAAATAAACCAGGTGAGATGCGTCAACTATGTAATCAACTGCTTTAATTGATCAATTAAGTGCCGAGTAAAAACAAAAGCCAGCAGACCCTGCGGCTCTCCAGGACCTGGGTTGGCCACCCCTGCTATAAATCAAAACATTGTACTCTTATATTCGATTGCTAAGCTCATTTCAGCATTCAAATGGACACACAGTAGCAATGAGTGAAAACTCTTACTGTGCTGCTCATCTCTCTCCAGTGAGTCAGTGAGATCCTTCTGCTTCACAAGGCTGCTGGTCAGCTGTATCAGTGTGAAATAAACACATAAAGAGGTGTGCTGTATGAGTGTGAAATAAACACATGAAGAGGTGTGCTGTATCAGTGTGTGAAATAAACACATGAAGAGGTGTGCTGTATGAGTGTGAAATAAACACATGAAGAGGTGTGCTGTATCACTGTGAAATAAACACATGAAGTGGTGTGCTGTATCAGAGCCATTGAAACAATCAGATTCTTGCAATATGTCTCATGTTTTCTCTTATAGGAAGGCCAGAATGGGGACAGATACTTTTAAACCATATACATGCAGAAGGTCCAAAGCCTCAAGTTTATAGTGCACCTTTTATCCCTGATTAATGCACAGTAAAATGTCCAGTTAATGTCCAGTGTTAATTTAACTCTTAACAGATAACATTTGGTCCCACATTGCAGAGTGGGATGAAACATTATCTGTTAAAAGATATGAGAGTTGAATTAACACCAGACATTTTATTGTGTGGTTTTGTAGAGACACTACTTGTGATAAATCAAGAGTTCCCATAGAATAAATCAGTTCCTCAGTGCAATACATTTGGAAAATTCTGACTATAAACTGCATGCTTCAAACACTCTGTTTGGAGTCTTACTCTGCCATTGTGTTTGGGTCCTGAAAAAGAATTTGCGTCTTTCTGTGAGCCCAGGAAGGCCAGATAGCACTCTACAAAATTAAAAAACCTAATTTCATATGCAATCTTATCAATAAAAGGGTACTAATTCATTTTATGTCATGCGATCACATTCAAAGGAAATGCAGTGTACAGTACAAGACAATCACACAAGCAAATATTAAAATAGAAAAAAATATAAATAATACCTGTTTTGAGAACAGTTTCTCTGAACTCCTCTCTACAATATGCTTGGACACCTGTGAGCAGTGGATCCTGTGAACAAATCATGAGAAAAAGTTTACAGTTAAACTCATCTTCTTACTGCAGCTCTAACTCACAGCACATGGAGACAGAGCTTCCAGTTAAACTCATCCTCTTACTGCAGCTCTAACTCACAGCACATGGAGACAGAGCTTCCAGTTAAACTCATCCTCTTACTGCAGCTCTAACTCACAGCACATGGAGACAGCGCTTCCAGTAAATTCATCTTCTTACTGCAGCTCTAACTCACAGCACATGGAGACAGATCTTCCAGTGAAACTCATCCTCTTATTGCAGCTCTAACTCACAGTACATGGAGGCAGGGCTTCCAGTTAAACTCATCCTCTTATTGCAGCTCTAACTCACAGCACATGGAGACAGAGCTTACAGTTAAAATAATCCTCTTACTGCAGCTCTAACTCACAGCACGTGGAGACAGATCATCCAGTTAAACTCATCCTCTTACTGCAGTTCTAACTCACAGGACATGGAGACACAGCTTCCAGTTAAAATCATCCTATTACTGCAGCTATAACTCACAGCACATGGAGACAGAGCTTACAGTTAAACTCATCCTCTAACTGCAGCTCTAACTCACAGCACATGGAGACACAGCTTCTAGTTAAAATCATCCTCTTACTGCAGCTATAACTCACAGCACATGGAGACAGAGCATCTAGTTAAACTCATCCTCTTACTGCAGCTATAACTCACAGCACATGGAGACAGAACTTCCAGTTAAACTCATCCTCTTACTGCAGCTCTAACTCACAGTACATGGAGACAGAGCATCCAGTTAAACTCATCCTCTAACTGCAGCTCTAACTCACAGCACATGGAGACAGAGCTTCCAGTTAAACTCATCATCTTACTGCAGCTCTAACTCACAGCACATGGAGACAGAGCTTCCAGTTAAACTCATCATCTTACTGCAGCTCTAACTCACAGCACATCCGAATGTGATATAAAACACATCATGACACTTTAAAATGAGTTAATACACACATGTTGACGAGAATGTACTATCATACACCCCACTAAACCAAAAAGTAGCCACAGAGATTTAAGTTTTATTCAACCGTAGTGTCAGTATGAACTTGTTTCATTACCTTTGATCACCTGTGAACTCTCCTCTGAAGTTGATCGGATGACGCATTGAATGATCACTCTTCATAGACAAACAGCTGGGTACAGGTGACCCTGCCCTCTCTACCCGGACCCTGTGAACAAAACATGGAGACAGAGCTTCCAGTTAAACTCAGACTCTTACTGCAGCTCTAACTCACAGCACATGGAGACAGAGCTTCCAGTAAAACTCATCCTCTTACTGCAGCTCTAACTCACAGCACATGGAGACAGAGCTTCCAGTTAAACTCATACTCTTACGGCAGCTCGAACTCACAGCACATCCGAATGTGATATAAGGCCCTGTCCGCACCTATATGGATTTATCTGAAAAAGTAGTTATTTCCCCCTCCCATCCACATGACCGGTGTTTTAAAAAATATCTCCCTCCACACGAGAACACTAAAACAACGATTTCCGCATGCGCAATACACCAATTGCCATGGTAAGAGATGCACAAGTTGACGTCATGATGTCAGCGTTTTCATAAAGCTCCGTTTTTCTTGTCCACACGAAGACAGAGAACCCGGAGTTTTGAAAAATCTCCACCTTGGAAGGCGTTTTCAAAAAGCTTAGTTTTCAGTGACTTAAAAAGCCATTTTCGTGTGGATGGGAGGCCAAAACGGAGTGGGAAAAAACTAGGTTTAAAAAAAAATCCGTACACGTGTGGACAAGGCCTAAAACACATCATGACACTTTAAAATGATTTAATACACCTGTGTGGACCTGAACGTGCTATCCTGCACCCTACTACACCTGAAAGTTGGCAATTAAATTTAAGTTTAGTTCAACAATAGTGTCAATGTGAACTTGTATCGTTACCTTTGATCACCTGTGAACTCTCCTCTGAAGTTGTCTGGAAGACGCATTGAATGATCACTCTTCATAGACAAACAGCTGGGTACAGGTGACCCTGCCCTCTCTACCCGGACCCTGTGAACAAAACATGGAGACAGAGCATCCAGTTAAACTCATCCTCTTATTGCACCTCTAACTCACAGCACATGGAGACAGAGCTTCCAGTTAAACTCATCCTCTTACTGCAGCTCTAACTCACAGCACATTAACTCTCTGATTCATGCATTTTTACCTCTTTCTCGCAGGGCCGTGGGTTCCATCGTCAGTCTCGGTCATCTTTGAGGAACTCATTTTAGAAACAGCACCCCCTGTCTCAGGACACCTGAACACACCAGATCAGATTCACAAGTGGGTTCTGACCCAAATTGGCAGACCTGTAAATACACACAAGAAGAACATGATAACGCACAGACATAATAATACACTGTGAGGGCCACATAATGTGAATGTGTAACACAAAAAGGTAATTAAATTACATTTGGTGCATTAAAGTATGTACACACCATATTTTTGCATTTTATCCCACTGATATACTCAATGTATGTATTGATCTCATAAAAAACATGTTTTCAACGTACAAAAATGCCAAGTTACTCACACATACAAGACCACTCCAGGCCTGCCATTAAAAGTATTGATATCAAAATGACATCAGGTTACGGTACTACAAACAATATAGGCTATCTTGCCTCACCGAAATTAAATAAGATGTATTCCAAAGCAATGCTACCCAATATTTCCTCCATTCTTTCAAGTCACTTGGCCCTGTGTGTATAAGAATGCACACATGCTGCTAGGGAAATGTCCCCATGGGGATAAAGAAGTTCTCTGTGTATGTATGTACAATATGTATTTTACATGCAGTATTTATTGTACGTAGCAAATCTACAATAACTTGTACATGTACTCAAATTCAGTTCAGAAGCAAGTATAAACATGTTTTCTGGAGAAATATGCTTCCTGTAGTTACTCAGCAGCAGTTTTGTACATGAATTTCAGTGTGTTCCATGAGGCAATTCGAAATATTTGACTCTGTGATCTGACACAAAGTTTGCATGACATTGTAAAATGGTACAAAACACAGGGCCAAGTGACTTGAAAGAATGGAGGAAATATTGGGTAGCATTGCTTTGGAATACATCTTATTTAATTTCGGTGAGGCAAGATTTCCCTAGCAGCATGTTACATTCACATTTACGAACACACACTTATACCAAGAAACATACTATCATTCACGCAACAGAAAGGCTGGGCAGCAAAATACATACATACCAACCCAAATTGGACATATAGACACCTATTCAATCAATCTTGACTGTGAGAGAGCTATCCACACATATGTTTGGCCTGTCCATGTAGTGCATTCTTATACACACAGGGCCAAGTGACTTGAAAGAATGGAGGAAATATTGGGTAGCATTGCTTTGGAATACATCCTATTTAATTTCGGTGAGGCAAGATAGCCTATATTGTTTGTAGTACCGTAACCTGGCGTCATTTTGATATCAATACTTTTAATGGCAGGCCTGGAGTGGTCTTGTATGTGTGAGTAACTTGGCATTTTTGTACATTGAAAACATGTTTTTTATGAGATATCATTTCTTTTTGCAAAGCATTTTATTATGAGAGTGAGAAATGCGAAGTGACCCTGTAAGAAACGGTTGTGGATTATGGCTATCCTTGTGTGAATTTGTACAGTCTGATGAGCGTGTACTGTTTAGCAGTTTCGGTTTGCTATATATGTAAAACAGTGGCTGTGACAAAGGGTGCGATGGCGTAAGTGTAAACGCAACAGAAACGCAGGTGAAATATGGCCAGTGTATGTACTCGCGGATTTGACGGCCATCCAACGAGCCTTGATTGAGAAAAGAATCAGCAAGCCCGTAGAATTAGAGCTCCCTAGGTCGCAACTTGTGTACTCTGCTGTCCTGCTCCGTTGTCTGTTATTTCATGGAGATGCACTTTTAGTGTTTGTAAGGTTTATAAGGCATTTTGATAGGCTTATCTGCAGGTGGGAAACCTCTTCGCTGTTTTGCTAAGCTAGAACCGGAAAACTTGATAGTGGAGAATAGGAGCAGACACATATGTCCCAGCAGGCTTTGCATATGAAAAAATAACAACAGCGTGAGAGAAATTAGGATGAAATGATGAAATTGCGTAGTTGAAACAATATGTTTTTAGCACAATGGGCATGTAGGTGAAGGGTGACATTATCACAGACTATAATGCGAAGTAAATGAAGTGACCATGAGCGAGCTTAGTTTCCTTATGGTATGGAACGGTATATATAAGTCGGTATAAAACATTGGCTGTTAAAGTGGAGGGTTAAGTGACGTGTGAATTCTATTGCACTGATGTGCTTTTCTCATGTTCAGTACTAGTAGTTATACTTATGAGTGAGTCATGATTTTAAATGTAATGTTTTAATGGGGAGTTGCAGAACGTACATACGTAGTAATTGTTTGTATGTGGCTAGATAGAGAACAGGGCGAGGTAACATGAATGTAGAAACGTGGCGTTTGCTGATAAGAAGGTATTGTACGGTAGCCAAGTGAAGAAATATAGTTAGTAGAAATGGCACAGTGGTGAACTGGCGTAACTTTTTAATAAAAGGGATACATTTGCCGTAATGAAATGCATATGGGTGGCCGTGAGTGAGTTTTGGTAAAGAAAATATAAAAGCGTAAGAAAACGTTAGTGTAAAAGAGGAAATTATCTGCCTGAGGGCGAGGCGGGATTCAATCCTTCAACCGGAGGTTTACCAGTCTGTGACTTTGTTAGTGCAGCACCATGACATAGCTATACAATGCATGAAATATCATTAGCAAACCTGTCCGTGGTTTTAAAGAAGAACACAGGCCAGTAAGCACAGAATAGCTCCCGTTGAATCCATATGGCTTTGCAATATTGTAGCCGGTTAATAACTGAACGTGCAGACGGTACGTCATAATGCAGTGTATACGTTCGGTGAACAGCGGGTAGATATGGTGCAAAAGCAATAATTGAGAAGTAGTAGACAATTATTAGTGAGGGTAAAAATAGGTTAAAGAAACATGTCCTTAGCTGGGCTTGAACCTAAGACCCCATGTTCCCAAGACTGTAACCTTAACCACTAGGCCACAGGCAGATTAGCTGTTTAAACAGGAAATGTTTCAGAGTAAAAAGGTATGGGTATTTTGCGTGTGTATGCGAGTTTTTGATTGGGTCGTGAGGGTGAGGATTTGGCTGATGTCGGTAAAATGTCCAATGGGGAGACATGTTGTTAGTGGGATAGGCAGCAGGGAAAATAAGAATGAGAAGAAGAAGAAGAAAAAGGATAAAACGCAAAATCCCCTTAGTTTGGGGCTTTATTGTGTGGACGTGTGAAGTTGTTTATGAAATCTGTCTGTTGAAATGGAGTCAGAATGTACAGAATTTAATGTTTTTAAGGGCTGAGTGTCTGTGGCTATTGTGGTTATTTCTGTGGGGAACCCTGAAAAGTGCCAAACTCTCGGTGCTGTATAGGTATGGGGCATGTCCCCGCCAAGGCATACCTGCCATCCCAATAATGAGTCCTTTGCGAAGTATCGCAATTTGTATGCTGCCTCTTTAAGAGTTGCACTCAAGCAGCAAACAGGTGGTGACTGGCCAGGTGATAGGTTTTTTGAAATAGACTGGGGGCAAGAGGTAGCAACGGAGAATGGAGTAAAGGGGAGTCAGCAGAAAATAATCAAGAATCCTGAGATTTGTTGGTGTTTTTGTTTGGATTGTATTTTTTTCAATCTACAATTATTCAACACAGCTCCAAAACAAGAAAACGAGTAACCTGCTGAACCTACGTTTTAAAAGAATTCTCTTCTACTGCATCAGGAGGGTGAGCCGATGCTTTTTGGGTTTTTTTTTTTTTGCTTCTTTGAATGCAATGCATTGCTTAATTATTTGTTTTTGGAGAGGAACGAGATTTTTGCACTTATGCATTAATTTTGGTTTCGGGACTTATTATTTTTGGCACGTTTTCTGGATTTGTGTTTCGTGGATACCTGGCAACTAAACTAAACTCGGACTTCAACTTTAACTGTTATTCAATAGACAATCAGTTACTATTTCACATTGCCATTTGAGTAATGATTGTACCTGGGTTTATGTTTTCCTGATCAAATACTTGCCGTATCGTTATTTTGTTGTTTTTTTTTTTTGTTTGTTTATTGTTTGGTTGCCTCTGTTGTAATATATAAATTCCGTTCGATTAGATTCCCGTGAATATAGCGTGTTCATTCTGTTTAAATTGGTTTGAATTTGTTATAACACACAGACACACACATACATCAAATCTCATAGAACAGACAGGGACAAATCTGGAATTTAACTGAGCCATAAACTTGTACAGTAATACAATTCCTTCCAAAATATTCTGCACCCATGATAACAACTACTAAGTCCGTTGAATATGAAGATGACCAGTGCTGAGGTATATTTTCATTGTCCAACATACGGAATATATTTAATGATATAATGGAAACTACCAAAACGACATTTCTCAGATGATACAACAATTTTACAAAAATTGTGTGTCACAATTATTGGCACCCCTGTATTTGGTACTGTGTGCACCCTCCCTTTGCAGGGATAATGGCAATGAGTCTTTTTACATAACGTGTTATAAGACCAAAGAACACATTGGGAGGGATCTTAGACTCTTCCTCCACCCACAATCTTTCCAGATCCTGATGTCTTTGTTGATCCGTGCTTATGGGCTGTGCTGTTCAATTGAGTCACAGGTTTTCAGGGAGTTTCAGCAGTCTTTAGACTGTTGTAGCCATTGCACAATGATGCTTCTGCATCATTAACCTTAGTGTTAATGACATTAGTTAACATTAGTGTCTCCAATTAGCTTAAGCTGCATGTCTGGACTGTGGGTGGAAACCCATGCAGACATGGGATGAGAATATGCAGACTCCACACACACCACCATACTGCCGTCCAGCAGTTTTAAACTTCTTAATTATTGCCCTCACAGTAGTAACTAGCATCTTCAGTTTATTTTTTGATCCATTGGCCTGATTTTCAAAGGTCAGCAACCATTTTCATTTCATTCGTCAGTTCTTTGTCTTTCTCTGCGGCAAAGATGAAAAATGGGTTTCAGAAGCAGGTTCTCAGTTTAATCCTCCAGTGAAACAGGAAGCCATGGAAGGCCACAAGAGTTTCTCTTAATATTGGTGTAGATTTATTTTGATTTTATTTTATTTCTAAGAATCTTTAGGGGTGCTAATTATTTTTATATATATTTGGGAAATAACCCTACCTGAATCCAACCGTCACACTAGAGGGCGCCAGTTCCCCCAATCTTAGTTTGTTTTCTGTGCCTGTTTAATGCTAATTAAGGTGTTGTGTCACAAACATTTAATAGCCTGACCAGATTCACATTACAGGTACCTGTAACTGATTTATGACTAGTCAAAGAGCTAATTTAAGATCTAACTGCATTTTCACTCATCAAAAAACTTTTAATATCTCAAATTACATTTTGCTAGTAAGATTGAAGTTACTTTCGCCATTCAGTTGTATGGGACCTCCTATTAAAATATATCTACAATTCAGTTTTGACTATTCAAAACGTGAATTCCAGATACCGTATTGCCATTTCAATTATGACTAGTCATAACTCAAATTAGAGATATCTCCACATTAGTTCTGACTTAGTCATAATTTCAGTTAAAGATATTTAATTCCTCCCAATTTAAGATGTCAGGTAACGGGGGACCAGGACCCAAACGGGAAAAACACCAGGAAGGCACAATCAAACCAGAGCAGGGAGGGATAACGAGACACAAAGAAAAACAATGACAGAATAATTGAAAACAATAATACAAGTAACACAGGGGTAACTAAAGAGTGAGCAAACTGAAATACAAACTGAAGTACCGCCATCTGGCGGCCCAGAAAATGAAAAAACAGAAACAGAAAAGGGCAGAATCCTGACAATATCTAAATTATCTTTTTGGATAATTGAATCTAAGATATTACTAGCCAAAATATGGCAACCCATTTTAACATCTAATAACCTGTGCGGTTTCACATTACAGATATTTATCATTAATTAATGACTAGTGAAAACGCTAATTTAAGATATCTCTAATTGTATTTTGTAATATATAACTCCAATTAAAAATATCTACAATTCAGTTTTGACTATCTAAAACGTGAATTCCAGATATCACCACTTAAATCATGACTCTTAGCAAGTATGAAGCAGTCATAACCCATAGTCCGCCACCGAGCAAAACCCGTGCCATCAAGTTTAGTTTATGCACGCTTATGGTTAGAACCCCTGGTTCTCGCGCACCAATCAGAAGCCAGTACCCAGTGTTCGGAGGAAGGTGGACGGACGCTTTTTCGCTATTTTCTTATAATAATGTGCCTGCGTTGTTTCTTGTCCGTTTACCCTATAAACAAACAGTTTGAAACAAAGCACCACTTGTCACAAACACATACATTTATGAATTGTAAGGTCAGCTAACCTTATTTTTTTTCCTTGTGGGAAAACTAGAAGACCATCGCCGGTTAGCCTAGGCGCACGGCTAGCCTGCCCATAGACAGACACCCCGAATAAGCCTGCGATTAGTAGACAGTAAACTGTCGCGATATCGTCACCCCTCAGTGGCGCCCCCACCTGTACGCCAAATACGCACACTGCGTACCCTAGCAGTGGCACAAGGCTGGCCGGCGGTTTTGATTATTTGATTAAGCGGAATTAGCGGAAAGTTTCTTTCAAAATGCGTTTAAAATCCTTGGATGCTAGCCCTCCGTCATTGGGTTCATTGCTAGCAAGTTAGATAGCTGGCATCTAAGTGATCTAAAATAAAAAGAAAACGTGTTTATAAAAAACTCACGGCTAAGTTTATTAACTCAAAACTACGGCAAAATGAGAGTCAAATCATGTTTTTGCTGGATCAGTCCTTTCCTACCATAAAGTAGGCTAAGTTATATAATAAGCTATATTCCAATCAACCGATTTCATTTCAAAACGTGGCTTGTTTCGTAGTGCAGTCTTTGCAGGCCTAGATGGTTCCTCTACGTTTGCCGAAAATGAGCTGCTGCCACTTGTAGGTTTTGCGTGGCAACTTTTTTGAGTGTGCGTACCATGAACGAGAATCCTGCGGGCGCCCCTGAGTAAGATGATAACATGTATCATGTGCCATTATCTGTATTGTCTATTTTACCTGCTATGGACCTCTTTTTAAGATGAGTCTTGAATAAAGTTGAAATGAAATGATATAGGCTATAGAGTAATCTCTGCCTAATATAATCACTCCACTGTATATTTTGCCTCAATATTGCAAACCAATTAATTTGATTTAGTAATGGGAATGATTTCCTATAAAACATAAAATAATAAGTAACAACCTCTTAATTGTTTAATTAAAACAAAATCCGGGTTTATACTGCAGTGTCAAAGTGTCAACAACAAGCGACAAGTCCTGTGACATCCGACTCGCTGGGCTACCTCCTCACGAGGTAGAATTAGTCATGGAATATCAAAAGTAGGCTACTGAAGTAAACTTTCTGAAAGGTTATTTTAATATTACTTTATGGTATAAATGGTATGTTCGGATTCTGCGTGAGCTCTTAGCTTATCAGGCATTGTCATTGTCAGTTTTTCGGAATTACGCGGGTTAATGCGATTATACCTGCAGATTCCCATTCCTCCCCGCAGCCCTTTACGTTCAGCTTCTCTTACCTCAGTTCCACTCCACAACAGACTGTTTACTCCGTTTTTTACATTTAATTTAATTCCTTCTTTCCTCGGGATTCTTTCTCCTCCGTTTTAAAAATGACCGTTAACTTTCAGTTTGTCTTTTGGACCGCATTTCCTTACGTAGCCTACTGGCTCAACTGAATGTTCGATGGGCGGAGTTTTATATATTTATATCTAGGCTATTTCTTGGCTGCATCAGTCACGATATTTAATACGTTATGCAGAAGAAACAAATATTTCATCCATGTTCACCTTTGCCAAATTTTAGCACATAGCCTACATATATCAGGCCTATTCAACAACTCGTGAATTATAATGTTGGGATTTATCGTTCTCCAATATAATGGTGTAACCTGTAGGCTGAACACACAAATAAGCCTTTTTGATTATAACAAAGCATTTCAAGACAAATAGCCTACTACAGACAGCAAATTAAATAAATACATCATTTAACGCTCCACCAGTCTCCCTGTCATAGTCACTGACCCTTTAACATCCTGAGTGATGGCCCTATGTAACACGCTAATGTGTGAGGTAAGTGATTTTTGTTATTTCCTATTACAAAATAATGAGAAACAACAAGCATGTGCTTTTGTTCGTAAGTTTAGGTGTAATTTTTGGTATTTTGTCTGTACGTCTTGTGCCTTCCCCAATCAACTGTTTCTTTTTTTTCTCTCTCACTTTTTTGTTGTTGACTATTTTTAAGGTTAAGCTATTTGCTCTTTGTATACTCATCAAATGTGTTTGTTTGTTAAGTATTTAAATAAAATAATAAAAAACTAACGAGAGCTGACTTTCCATGTTACCTGCTCTTACCAGTTCCACTGACATTTTATTTTATTTCATGGCGACACTATGTTTGAACAATTGTCTGCATCCAGTGCTTTTGGTGCTGTTTGGAATAAAATGTATTATTATTATTATTATTATTCACAAATATGATTTTTACATTGTAAAATAAATGGTACTATTGTGCTAAACTTTATGCAACCCACAGCCATACAGTACATTAATTGGGAAAACATGTCTGGATAGTTTTGTCAGATTAAAAAATGTTTTAATAGGCCAAAATATTTTCCATTATCATATGTATTTATTTATTCATCGCCCCACCCCTGTTTTATATGAAAAGTATTGATGTCAAAAAACTTTCAAAGGCCTATATTTTGCAAGTTTTAATTATAGGCTTATCGACAGTACTTTGTATGGGTGAGTATCTTGGCATTTTTGTACATTGAAAACATGTTTTTGTTGAGATATTTCATTATGTACTGTGTTTTATATGAGCAACTGATAATAATAATTCATATAAATGTACCATAATTAAATCTGGAGAGACATGTATACACATACATACAGTTGAGACCAAAAGCTTACATGCACCTAGGCTAAAGATATTCAAACTCAGTCTTTCATAACTCTGCACATTTCATGTTGCCAAACATTTAGTTTGGCATGTCAATTAAGGCATCTGCTTTGTTCACATCAGAGGTAATTTTAAAACAATCGATTAGAGACATTTATTTCAGCTTTAATTCACTATATCAGAATTCCAGTGGGTCAAAAGTTTACATACACCTAGTTTAGTGTGTCTTTAAACAGTCTGGAAGATTCCAGAAATTGATGCAATTACTTTTTAGAAGCTTCTGATTAGCCAATTGTCATAATTAGGAGTTAACTGGGAGTTAATTGGCACATGTGGCTGTATTTAAGGGCCTACTTTTAGAGCCACTGCCTTTTTGCCCATGATACGATCCAAGCAACTCTGCCAAAAAATTGTGGACCTCCACAAGTCTGGTTCCTCCTTAGGAGCAATTTCCAAACAACTGAAGGTAACACGAACATCTGTACAAACAATTGTATACAAATATAAAAATCTTGGGACCACAGAGACACTGCAGTGTTCATGAAGGAGGCACAAATTAGCTCCCAGGCCTAAACAATCTTTGGTCCGAAAGGTTCAACTGAACCCCAAGACCACAACAAAGGAACTGGTGAAGGAGTTGGCAGCACCAGGTACCAAAGTATCTATATCCACCATTAAGAGAATCCTACATCGCCATGGCCTGAAAGGCTGCTGTACAAGGAAGAAGCCCCTACTCCAAGGCCGGCATAAAAAATCCAGAATGAAGTTTGCAGGTGATCTCCAGGATGAAGACGTAGCCTTTTGGAGGAGCGCTCTCTGGTCAGATGAAACAAAAATGGAACTGTTTGGCCATAACGGTCAGCACTATGTATGGAGGAGAAAGGGAGAGGCTTTTAATCCGAAGAACACCATCCCAACTGTGAAGTATGGGGATGGCAGCACCATGTTGTGGGGGTGTTTTTCTGGAAATGGGACTGGTGCACTTCAGAAAATAAATGGCATCATGAGGAAGGAGGATTATCTAGAAATACTGAAGCAAGACCTCAAGACATCAGCTAGAAAGTTAAAACTTGGTCAGAATTTGGTCTTCCAGCAGGACAATAATCCTAAGCACACCTCCAAAGTTGTGACAAAATGGCTTAAAGACAACAAAGTGAAAGTATTGGAGTGGCCGTCACAAAGCCCTGACCTGAATCCCATAGAAAATTTGTGGACTGCACTGAAAAAGCGTGTCTGAGCAAGGAGGCCCACAAACCTGACTGAGCTACACCAGTTCTGTCAGGAGGAATGAGCAAAAATTCTGGCAAAGTATTGTGAGAAGCCTGTGGAAGCTTACCCAAAGCGTTTGATTCAAGTTAAGCAATTAAAAGGCAATGCCACTAAATACTAACAAAGTGCATGTAAACCCTTGACCCACTGAAAATCTGATATAGGACATACAAGCTGAAATAAATGTCTCTTAGCTATTATTTTGAAATGACCTCTTATGGAAATAAAGTAGATACCCTAATTGACTTCACACAGGAAATGCATGGTAACGTGAAATGTGTGGAGTTGTGAAAAATTGAGTTTGAATGTCTTTAGCCGAGGTGCATTTAAACCTTTGGCCTCAACTGTAGCCTACAAGTTAAACTGTATACTAGAACTGTTAGTTGGAGTTTGGGTTGCTTACAGCAGTAGCTTAGGTGGTTGAATTTCATGATTGGAGGCGACAGTGATAACGTTGTCGTAAATATTGTTTCCCCCCATTATTACCCCATAACGCGGCAGTTTTTCTTTGGAATCCTGTAGAGTAGTAATTCTTCCTCGACTCAGTGCACACACTGACGCTGCGAACAAATAGGGTTCCGTTTCTTAAATTATTTGTACACGTCCGGTTTGTGGTCCCGACCAGACAATTGAATGAGTAATTGATTGAATAAATTTGTAGTTTGTAATGAATTTGCTTGTCTGGGACTCCCTGATCTGACGGTTTCAAGGGGGTTTCCCGGCGTCGTGGCTGGTTTCCAGGGGATTCCCCCTGGCTAACGTGGATGACAGACAACAGGAGCAGAGTTAACACCATCCTACAGCCATCCTGCTTGTCTCTTAGGAGTGATGATTTATATCGGCGTGTAAGCACACGCACATTACAGCGTTCCTGCTCTGAACATGGACTCAGGCTGGTTGATCTGAATGTACAGAGTAAACGGGCAAATGCTGACTTATGCATCACATCTCATGTACAAAATCTATGCTCAAATGGTTTTAAGGCCATGTCTGAAGGGTTTATCTATGCTTCCTGTACTTTCGGGGGCACTCGGTGCTGTGCGGTCTTCACTCATAAACCGGTTGGATTTCATTCATATTTTAATAATCTGACTTTTTATCCTAGGAGCAGGCATATCATAAGCTCCCCAGAAACCTGATGCTAAAGGCATTGTTCAGTTCTGTTGTGCAGAGTGACCGCAAATGACCAATGTAACACCAACAATTATAATATGAAGCTTATTTTCATATACACAATTTCTAGATGATCTTATTCAGATTCCTTCTCACATATAGCAAGTCATCTAGCAGAATTGCAGAGTGAGACACGCTGATCATGGAGGAAAATCATGAAACTCCACAACAGAGCCCATAACAATGCCTCTACATGCACAAGATGTCTTCCAGTGTGGAGAGTATGTATAATGTTATTTAAATGTTTTCAGAAATCGCATGGCACTTTCTGAAATGGCCTTAACTTGATGCACTTAAACTAGTTTTTCCTATTCATATAAAGGTTATAGATAAATACTTGTGACCTTTGTGACAGAAATTGCTTGCACATGGAAAATACAGTGGATTTCCTATAAACCATCTCTACTGAACTTGACTTGACTTTATTGTCCCTGTAGAGAAATGTGGTTTGCAGCACTGAGTTATGTTAAAGGGCATCACAGACGCAGACAATAGAAAGTTAGAAACATTGCAAATGTCACAGTAGTAGTAGCACAGGAGTATGCAATATGCAGGGATGCAGCACAGGCAGCCCAGTGTGACACAGACAGCTGGAGCAGCCAGATCAGCTGGTATTAGGCGTGGCTGGTGCCTGATGGCTCTCTGATATCGGAGTGAGTTCCAGTTTCATTTTTGAAAGTAGAAATATATAACTTGACATAACTGTGAGACAATATTTTACAGTAAGATAAGATTGCTATTAAGCTACTTGAACCAATTCATATGCAGATGAAGACATTTGATTGCAAAAGCAACTGTCAACTGAGAAACATTAGCCATAATCTGAATGCTGACTTCAGTGACTATTGAGCATGTGGCTTCATCTAGTGGTGCTTTCTTTAATAGGTTTTATAAAAGGTTGTCAGGTTTTGAATGCCTTCACATTACGGTAGGCCTCCCATCAAATGTATATCACGTTAAATGTCATTAAAAATAAATTATTTTTAAGATTATTACTACTATTATTATTATTAGTAGTAGTAGTAGTAGTAACAACTTCAGAAAAAAGTTGAATTGAGTGTATATTTTCCAGAAAAAATGAGCTCAATTAGATTACACATAACTCAAATGGGTGCCACCGATAGACCGTATAACGAGACCAGGTTAAAACCTAGTGGACCGAATCGGCCGACGTCACAGACATGGGCGGTGTAACTTTATCACTCAGTCAGTCAGTCAGTCACAGACATTCGTGTTTGTAGGGCTGGCCCCGCTGTTGCGGTCCGGCCAAAAATAGGTCAGTTCTAAAGGCACTCCGAGAAAGCCGTGAGTCTCTGTAATTGTTGGTAGAGAGATCCAATCAAATCCCCGTTCGCTACCAAGAATCTACCAATGAATTGAAGAGGATAGCCAATCAGAGCGCGTATGTCTACCAAGACCAATCGCTTGCTCGAGTCTCTCGGGCTGAGAGACGCGCAAATATTGAATGAGGTAAATCGCGGTATTATTTTCCTGCGTCGGTAGGTAAAGATAACCGCAAATTTAAATGAATCATAACTGGGAAAAAGTTACGACAAGCTATGGATAAGTATGGTAATGTTACCAAATGTAATATTAATTAATAATATTAATATTAATTTTTAGTCTTACATTAGTTAAGTCAGCTTCAAACAAGGTAGCCAAGTAACGTTCACCGGTTTAAATTACAGTAGACGATCTAATCTGAGGAACTGTTCTTAATTTACATCAGGCGCAACAAGGTAAAAATATATTTTTAACCTTTAAGTGCTTTTTCAGCAGTTTTATGCCTTTAATTCATCTGAATGATCCTTTGTAACTAGCTATCTGGATTGAACTCCGTTTTCTGTCATTTATAGCTAATCAAATAATCTTGCTCACACTGTAAGAAAATAAAATGTCCTAGAAATGATCGATAGCTAGTTACATTTTTATTTTTCTTTCTTCATTGGGATGGCAGGTATGCCATCCGGCCACATTACACCTTGGCGGGGCGGCATGCCCCATACCTATACAGCACCGACACTTTTCAGGGTTCCCCACAAATATAACCACAACAGCCATAGACACTCAGCCCTTAAAAACATTAATTTCTGTACATTCTGACCCCATTTCAACAGACAGAATTCATAAACAACTTCACACGTCCACACAATAAAGCCCCAAACTAAGGGGATTTTGCGTTTTCTCCTTCTCCTCCTTCCTGCCGCCTAGCCTACAAACAAAATGTCTCCCCATTGGACATTTTACCAACACCAGCCAATCCTTCTCCAACACGATCCAATCAAAATCTCACATACACATGCAAAATAGACATATCTTTTTACTCTAAAACATTTCCTGTCTCAACAGCTAGTTCCTTTGTGGCCGAGTGGTCAATGTCATGGTCTATAGATCGCAGGGACCCTGGTTCATGCCCTGCCGGAAGCAAGTTTCTGAACTGTGCTTTTTTGCTCACTAATATTTGCCTATTACTTATCAACAATTGCTTTTGCACCAAATCTACCCAGCTTTCACCGAACGTATACACTGCATTATGATGTACCATCTGCACGTTCACTTAATCGGCTACAATATCTTCTGTAAAACCACGGACAGGTTTGACCAAAAAATTTCACGCATTGAACAGCAATGTCATGGTGGCGCACTGCCAAAGTTACAGAGTATAAAGGTTGGAACACAACCAGAGAGTCAGTTAGAGGGGAGGACACCAAAATCAGATGCCCTCCTTATCTCTAGATTGCAGTGTTTGAAACAGTGCCTGTTTGTACACAGTTACACAGAGGGAATAAGGACACAGTGCTGTTTGTACAGTAGCACAGAGAGGACGGACTAAACAGCGCAGGTATACACACTTTATTGATGTCTGGGGTTGCGCTGTGTTATAGCGTGTGCTGCACGCACACCCAGTGCTGTCAGAAAAAAGAGGCCAATCAATCCTCCGGCCACTGATAGCATGATCTGGGCTCCAGGCCCTGCAAGGAGTGAGAAAAGCAACCAATCACACAGCAAATTCTAATCCATTCTACTACAATCACAGAACACATTGTAATCCATTCTACTACAATCACACAACACATTCTGATTTATTCTACTACAATCACACAACACATTCTAATTCATTCTGTACAATCACAGAACACATTCTAATTCATTCTACTACAATCACACAACACATTCTAATTCAGCCTTGAACAGTCTAAACAACAATCAATCACAACACCACATTCCAATTCAGTCTAGAACAGTCTAAACAACAATCAATCACAACACACATTCTAATTCAGTCTAGAACAGTCTAAACAACAATCGATCACAACACAGAATCTACCAGCGCCCCCCCCCCCCCCCCCCCCGCCCCGCCCCGCCCCGCCCAAAATGATTTCTTTTCATGGGGCTGAAAATCCCTGACTGCGCCCCTGTGGAAAAGTGCTATATAAATGCAATGATTCATTCAGTCATTCATTATTTGGCTGTTTAATGCAAATATCTGAAAGCCCACCTATTCAAACTAGCCCTTAACTACTTATTCTATTTTAAATAAACAGAACAAACCCTTCTCTTTTCGTATGCAAGTTGAGGCATGCAGCCCATCAGTGACATCTGATTGAACCATAGCTGTAACTAGCCACGTGACGCTAGTTGAAAACATATTCCAAGTAACCAAATTGTGAATTTTAAACATTACCACTTTTACTAGAACCACTACTTCTGCTTTTGCAGCGGAAACAATAATAATAAACTACAATATGCACACATGTATGCACTCACACTCACAACCTCACTCACTCACACACACGCTCACAGTCACTCATTAATTCACACAGTTATGCATTAACTCACACACTCACGCACACACACACACACTCACAGTCACTCACACACGCTCACAGTCCATCATTAACTCACACAATCACGCATTAACTCACGCACACACACACACGCTCAGTCACTCACTAACTCACACACACACACTCACAGTCACTCACTAACTCACACACGCAGACATACACATGCTCACAGTCACTCCCTAACTCACACTCACGCACACACACTCATGTACACACACACACACACAAACGCACTCACACACACGCAGAAACACAGATGCTCTCACACACACTCACATTCACGCACACGCACACACGCGCACAAATACTCACACACACTCACTCACACACACGCTCTCACACACACACTCACATTCACACACTCATGCACACAACAACTCATACATACACACACACATGCACACACACTCAGACGCACACTCACGAACACACAAGCTCACTCTCTCTCAAACAGACACTCACAAACACGCACATACATTCTCTCACATGCACACACACACTCACACACATTCTCACACGCGCGCGCACACACACACACACACAAACACACACATACATTCTCTCACATGCACACACACACACTCACTCTCACACACATTCTGACACACGCGCGCACACACACACTCACACTAATGCACACACACTCTCACTCACACTCACGAACACACAAGCTCACTCTCTCTCAAACAGACACTCACAAACACGCACATACATTCTCTCACATGCACACACACACACACTCACACACACTCACACGCGCGAGCACACACACGCACACAAACACACACATACATTCTCACACACGCGCGCACACACACACTCACACTAATGCACACACACTCTCACTCACACTCACACACACAGACATTCGCATGCACGCACGCACACACACACACACATTTTCTCTCACACACTCGCACATGCACACACACACTCTCACACACACACACACACTCTCTCTCTCTCTCTTTCTCACACACACACAGCAGTATATTCCATTTGTCAATGTCACTGCACTCACAGTTTGACAGTTTCCTCTTTGCTGCAGAGATGGGTCCTGCTGAAAGAATAGCTGTGAGTTTGTCCGGTAGATCTCTTCTCACCTTTTGGTTTTGCCTGGGAGAGCAGTTCTGTACAGATACATACAGGGGGAATGTTTAACCAGCATGAGAACAAACGTGTAGGATGATTGCTGAAATATTCTCCACATTCTCTAACATTCAAGATCTGTAAACCTTGTGCTAACGGAAGATTTAATATTTAAATTATGCAACACGCAGAAAGTAGAAGTGGAGGAACTAGTGTGAGGTGGGTTTGTTCCCATTCTTCAGAAAAGAGCCTATGAGAACTCACTGAGAAAACTAGATAAAGTGAAAGGACTGAATTGCATGCATCAGAAAAACAGTGAGCAATGTAAATATCTAGATAATAAAAATAAATATTGAACTGAGAAGAATGACTGAAAAATACCTGTTATTTGGTCACCACATATTGAACACTCAAAACGGTTGGCTTATGCAATGATGGTGGTTTTAGTGTGAACATGTATTATATGGTCTTTTTAAACTGCGGTCTATCCATCCATGTATTGACTGTTTATCAATGATAGTAACATTACATGACATTATATTTATTTGGCAGATGCTTTTATCCAAAGCAACCCCAAGGTTTTATTAATATTGTGTAATGTAAACACATGCATGGTCAGTAAAGGGGTGTGTCCTGACAGATTGGGGCTCAGATGAGGCCTGTCACATCCCTGGCAGTGAACGCAGGAAGCTCTCAGGCCAGGCTGCTGGCTGACCTGTCTCAAACACACCCATCGTTATCAGCCCTCTTACTCAATCCCAGCCTGAGGAGGAGGCGGCTGGGTCCCTCTTACTCAAAGCCCAGCCTGAGGATGAGGCGGCTGCGTCCCTCTTACTCAAAGCCCAGCCTGAGGATGAGGCGGCTGGGTCCCTCTTACTCAAAGCCCAGCCTGTGGATGAGGCGGCTGGGTCCCTCTTACTCAAAGCCCAGCCTGTGGATGAGGCGGCTGGGTCCCTCTTACTCAAAGCCCAGCCTGAGGAGGAGGCGGCTGGGTCCCTCTTACTCAAAGCCCAGCCTGAGGATGAGGCGGCTGGGTCCCTCTTACTCAAAGCCCAGCCTGAGGATGAGGCGGCTGGGTCCCTCTTACTCAAAGCCCAACCTGGCTTCCCTGGCGGGAATATACCAAGGTGCAGTTTGTGGCAGCAGGGAGTTACCATTGTGTACAGATTGCAGTGGTGGGGAGTTACCATTGTGTACAGTTTGCAGTGGTGGGGAGTTACCATTGTGTACAGATTGCAGTGGTGGGGAGTTACCATTGTGTACAGATTGCAGTGGTGAGGAGTTACCATTGTGTACAGATTGCAGTGGTGGGGAGTTAACATTGTGTACAGATTGCAGTGGTGAGGAGTTACCATTGTGTACAGATTGCAGTGGTGGGGAGTTACCATTGTGTACAGTTTGCAGTGGTGGGGAGTTACCATTGTGTACAGATTGCAGTGGTGAGGAGTTACCATTGTGTACAGTTTGCAGTGGTGGGGAGTTACCGTTGTGCAGTTCTCATCTTGGCTGCATATTCTGCTCAGGCAGTGAAGGTAGATGTGGGAGTGGTCAGACATGGTGAACATCTGAATGGAGAACCTCTTCCTTTGAGGGGAACTGCTCTGGAGGTACCAGCGGAAGGTTCTGTCGTTTGGGCAGCTGAAAGAATAATGGGCTGTGTGCCTAATTAAAGCCTTTCACACACATCCAAGCGTCCTGTATTACTGTCATTTCCTTCCACCCCCTTTTGAACAAAATCCCCTATCACACTCATTGAAATTTATTAGGAGCACAACGCACATACTCTAATGACAATATAGCTTCAAAGAACAATTACCAAACCTTCAATATGGAATACTGTGCGGACCCAAATAGCCTCTAGGGCAAACAGGACAGGATTTTTTAGTGTTTTTTTATGGGGCGACATAGCTCAGTAGGTAAGAGCGTTTGTCTGGCAGTCGGAGGTTGCCGGTTCAATCTCCCACCCTGGGCGTGTTGAAGTGTCCCTGAGCCGGACACCTAACCCCTAATTGCTCCCAACGAGCAAGTTGGATAATAAGCCATCTACCGTCACCTAATAAGCCAGAAAGAGAAATAATAAAACCAGAAATTGCTACCAAAATATAATATGAAGAATAAAAATTACATTAAAAAAACAAAAGCCATTAAATTACCCAGGTTCATGTTTTTGGTATAAAGAGTGCAATCCTAATGTTATCTGTAATAGGGCTATTCAACTGGCAGCCTGGGCATCAAATGCAACCTACTACTGATGCACTCTTGGGCCTCCAAAATAAAGCCTTTTTATAAGGCATCTACTGTTATCACACATGTACAATAAAAACTTATTCATACACTGTTTTAAAAGTACATGTTAATGAGACAAATACTACACATGTACATGTCAGCAGAGCTTCAGGCACTGGAAATTAATGAATTATGATTACAATGAGGCAGCATCAACCCAACAATCGAATCACAGACAAAACGTAAAGGAAAAGAGAGAGAACACACCGCCTCACCCCCCTCTCAGGAGCAGAGAACTCATCACCCTGAGGAACAGAGGACTCACCCCCAAGGGAGCAGAGAACTCACCACCCTGAGGAACAGATAAATAATCCCCACCCCACTCAGGAACACAGAACTCAACCCCACCCCCACACCCCCCCCCCTCAATATGAGAGAACTCACCCCCCCTTCAGGAAAAAAGCCTTCTTCTCCTCTTGTGGGTCTGCAGTCTGTGTGGCCCAGCAGGACTCCAGCTGTAGGCTCATGTTGTAGGCCAGGCTGTTCTCACAGTGCAGGGTCACCTGGATGTACAGCTTCTCTGCAGAAGGGAGCTCCACAGGGCCAGTGTAGTTGTATGCGTAAGATGAGTCACTGTACAAGGCCATGCTGATCTCCAGGAGGCGGGACGAATTCACCTGCACCACACTGTGAGAGCTAACCCTGCAGAGGAGCAGAGCAGAACACACAGCAGACACATCATCCGTGTCCACATCCACTAGATTTCCTAGAAAAGCACATTTGTTTTAAAATAGCAATTTGCTAAAAAATAAACCACAGTACCAGCACATGAAATGTATGACCAACAATGTGTGATGGAATAACAGACAAACAAACAGGCTGGATTATGACACACCAATAAAGAACCACACATGCCATTATATTAGCCTTAGTGCTAACAACGACTAAGGTATTTTCATTGAGCCCAGGCTCTGTTACAGTTGTACATGCATAACTACTGAAAATGCTAGTTTGAGGCTTAATGTCCTTCATGCTACTGCCGTGGATGCTGATTGGATGGCTGAATGAGAGAGGGGTGTGTTTCTCACCAGTCCAGACCAGGCTTCATGCGGGCTGTGCTGGTCTGGAGCAGCGGGTAGGCACAGGTCCACAGCACCTTCAGGTCCCTCCGTGTGATGGATCTCTCGCTGCTGAGCGTCACAGTCAACGCGTTCCTCAACTCCACATGCGTCCTGTTAATCTAAATGAGCAGAAAGCGTGTTACACACCCAAGGCATTACACACTCATAATACCCAGTGTGATGTGTTACACACACAAGGCATTACACACTCATAATACCCAGTGTGATGTGTTACACACCCAAGGCATTACACACTCATAATACCCAGTGTGATGTGTTACACACACAAGGCATTACACACTCATAATACCCAGTGTGATGTGTTACACACCCAAGGCATTACACACTCATAATACCCAGTGTGATGTGTTACACACCCAAGGCATTACACGCTCATAATACCCAGTGTGATGTGTTACACACACAAGGCATTACACGCTCATAATACCCAGTGTGATGTGTTACACACACAAGGCATTACACGCTCATAATACCCAGTGTGATGTGTTACACACTGCTAAGCTGGAAAGGTACTCAGTGAGGACCTTGGGACAGGTAGAGGTAGTGAGGGGTGCTGAATGGAGAGATGGGACAGGTAGAGGTAGTGAGGGGTGCTGAATGGAGAGATGGGACAGGTAGAGGTAGTGAGGTGTGCTGAATGGAGAGATGGGACAGGTAGAGGTAGTGAGGGGTGCTGAATGGAGAGATGGGACAGGTAGAGGTAGTGAGAGGTGCTAAATAGGGAGATGGGACAGGTAGAGGTAGTGAGGGGTGCTGAATGGAGAGATGGGACAGGTAGAGGTAGTGAGGGGTGCAGAATGGAGAGATGGGACAGGTAGAGGTAGTGAGGGGTGCTGAATGGAGAGATGGGACAGGTAGAGGTAGTGAGGGGTGCTGAATGGAGAGATGGGACAGGTAGAGGTAGTGAGGGGTGCAGAATGGAGAGATTGGACAGGTAGAGGTAGTGAGGGGTGCTGAATGGAGAGATGGGACAGGTAGAGGTAATGAGGGATGCTGAATGGAGAGATGGGACAGGTAGAGGTAGTGAGGGGTGCTGAATGGAGAGATGGGACAGGTAGAGGTAGTGAGGGGTGCTGAATGGAGAGATGGGACAGGTAGAGGTAGTGAGGGGTGCTGAATGGAGAGATGGGACAGGTAGAGGTAGTGAGGGGTGCTGAATGGAGAGATGGGACAGGTAGAAGTAGTGAGGGGTGCTGAATGAGAGATGGGACAAGTAAAGGTAGTGAGGGGTGCTGAATGAGAGATGGGACAGGTAGAGGTAGTGAGGGGTGCTGCATGGAGAGATGGGACAGGTAGAGGTAGTGAGGGGTGCTGAATGGAGCGATGGGACAGGTAGAGGTAGTGAGGGGTGCTGAATGGAGAGATGGGACAGGTAGAGGTAGTGAGGGGTGCTGAATGGAGAGATGGGACAGGTAGAGGTAGTGAGGGGTGCTGAATGGAGAGATGGGACAGGTAGAGATAGTGAGGGGTGCTGAATGGAGAGATGGGACAGGTAGAGGTAGTGAGGGGTGCTGAATGGAGAGATGGGACAGGTAGAGGTAGTGAGGGGTGCTGAATGGAGAGATGGGACAGGTAGAGATAGTGAGGGGTGCTGAATGGAGAGATGGGACAGGTAGAGGTAGTGAGGGGTGCTGAATGGAGAGATGGGACAGGTAGAGGTAGTGAGGGGTGCTGAATGGAGAGATGGGACAGGTAGAGGTAGTGTGGGGGGCTAAATGGAGAGATGGGACAGGTAGAGGTAGTGAGGGGTGCTGAATGAGAGATGGGACAGGTAGAGGTAGTGAGGGGTGCTGAATGGAGAGATGGGACAGGTAGAGGTAGTGAGGGGTGCTGAATGAGAGATGGGACAGGTAGAGGTAGTGAGGGGTGCTGAATGGAGAGATGGGACAAGTAGAGGTAGTGAGAGGTGCTGAATGGAGAGGTCTGCTAGAGTAAAGGGTGTTATCATTGTCTGAAGGGAGGAAGAAGCAGTAGCATTTGCAGCTTGCTATGCCAGGTTTAGTGAATCAGTTTTGTGACGATGTGCATTCCCAGAATGCACCAGCTGTGTACATGACCTGGATCTGGTGCTGGTACTCACGAGCGTTTGGCCTCCACACTGGGAGGGGGCGCCAGTTATCCTGTAATAATAAAACTTGTCCGTCTCGTTGATGGAGCAGCGACCATCATTGAGGACAACAGTCACATTCCCGCCAAAGTAGTGGATGAGGAAAGGCTTGGAGATGCCTCCAGATACATGGTCCTTCAGGCATAGCGTGAACATCCCCTTCTCTGTTAAGACATGATGTTCTTTAGTCGCATTATGTAGACATAGTTTTGATTAGCCTTTGGTTCATTACTTACACAAGTGCATGAAATGCTAGGCTATACCAATGCTGCCATTTTACAAGTAATACAGAAACAGACACAGCAAACCGCAGCAAACCACATAGGGTGTGTGCATGTGTGTAAGAGCAGCAAGCGTGTGTGTGTGTGCGTGCGTGTGTGTGTGAGTATGTGTGTGAGTATGTGTGTGTGTGTAAGAGCAGCATTATAGTCTGTCACATACACTATTATACTCTGTATGAGAGTATAATGGTGTGTGTGTATGTGTGTGAGTGCGTAAGTTTGTTTGCGTGTGTGTGTGTGTGTGAGTTTGTGTGCACGTGTGTGTGAGTTTGTGTGCGCGTGTGTGTGTGTGAGTTTGTGTGCACGTGTGTGTGAGTTTGTGCGCGAGTGTGTGTGTATGTGTGTGTGTGTGTGTGGGTTTGTGTGTGTGTGCGTGTATACCGTGGCAGGCAGGGCTGAGGATGGGGCTCAGGCTGTAGTACCCCGGCTCACACACGCAGGTGAAGGAGTCCAGGGTGTTGATGCAGACGGAGTTGGAGCTGCACTTGTTCAGGGCGGGGGAGTCACACTCATCTGGGTCTGTGGGTTACACAGTATACTGTCAGTCACACAGAGAACAAGTACACAAGTACGCAGTATACTGCTGCTCCACTCAGTCACACAGGGAACACAAGTACACAAGTACACTTAGGGGTGGACGATATGGCAAAAATATATCACAGTTTGATCCACGGTATGATCACGATTCTTTTTCATGTTGGTTTTTCAGACTATTTTGGAAGTTAATGAACAGTGCAATCAAACTAATATCCCTATTTAAGAAAATATTGCCCTTCAAGGAAACAAAACCTAAGGGCAGAGCAACTGATAGAATGTGTACTTTCACTGCAGCCCGATACTCCCGATCTCTCTGGAAAGGCAGATCGTGGAGACATTTTAATCGTTCACAATCTAGTATCGTCATACCGTCCACCCCTACTGCTGCTCCACTCAGTCACACAGAGAACACAGTATGTGAATGCTGGGCGTTGCTATAGCCTCTGGACACCAGACTCACTGTCATGAGGTGAGAGAAGACCTCGTCTCCCACAGTTTTTACTGAGCCTGGGATACCCTGCATTCCCCTCAATGTGGCAATGACTCCCTCCTCAGGAGAAACCAGTTGAGCCTCCTCAGCATGACTGGATTGTTATATGGCAGCAGTGTTTAGGAGTTCCTCACCATTATATAGAAGAAGATGATATACTTTATTGAACCCCATGGGGTAATTTTTCCTCTGCATTTGACCCATCCTTAGTTACTTAGGATCAGTGGGCAGCTGCCTCTCTGTGCTGTGCCTGGGGACCAACTCCAGTTCTGAGGCCTTGGTCAAGGGCACCTGCAGGAGCGCACCTAACATGCATGTCTTTGAGTGTGGGAGGAAACCGGAGTACCCGGAGTAAACCCACGCGAACACGGGGAGAACATGCAAACTCCGCACAGAAAGACCCCAACCCGAGATTCAAACCCACGACCTTCCTGCTGTGAGGCGACAGCGCTAACCACTTGCTGTGAGGCGACAGCGCTAACCACTATGCCACCGTGCCCGCCCTACAACAATGTTGCATCGCATGAGCTGTCTGTCTATCTGTCCATCTGTCTCTCATTTACATTTCAGGCATTTCACAGACACTCTACAACCTTGAACCAACAGCCTTGGAGCAAAATGTTATACTGCACTGCCACCAACACTTACACACACACATGCACAAACACACACACAAATGCATGTATGCATGAATGCGCACAAGCATGCACGCATGAACATGTGCACACACGTGCATGCGCTAACACACGCGCACACACGCACTTATGGCAGTCCATCGATGACAATGATGACGTTGCTCCAGATTCATTTGTTGGGGGTTTATTGGGGTGTATTACGCCTGTGCATAGCCATGTGGCTGTGCAGGCCAATGCGTGATCCGCAAGTCTTGCCACATGAGGGGCAGGGGTATACGGCACAGGAAAGGGGGGGCCCTGCAGCACGTTGGTGCCTCTGTGCACGCCGCTGCATTCTCCTCTCTGTAGCCTGCTCCTGAAGGTGAGTGATTCCCTGGTGGCAGGTGGAGCTCCAGGTGTGGCGATCAGCAGCCAGGGACTCTAGTACTGGTGGTTTGATGTTGCACTTCTTCAGGAGGGTTTTTAGGTGATCCTGACCATCCAAGAGCTGGCCATAGAGGATCTGTCTAGGTAGCCGGTGGGCAGGCATGCGGATCACATGCCCGACCCAACGCAGATGTCTTTGCGCAAGGAACACGGCAATGCTGGGTGTATGAGTCCGGTCGTGGATTGCCACATAGGGCACCCTGTCTTCCCAGGACACACCCAGGATCCTTTGGAGGCAGCGGATGTGGAAGGCCTCTAGAGTTCGTATGTGCCTCTGGTAGGGGGTCCAGGTTTCCGAACCATAAAGCAGTGTGGAGAGGCAAACTGCCTTGTACACAGCTGCTTTGGTGGAGATGGTTAGGTTCCTGTTCTGGAAGACCCTGGACTTGAGCCTGCCGAAGGCAGCAGAGGCCAGACCAATACGAACCTGGGTGTCGTCGTCGATGTTGCAGGAGGGGGACAGAATGCTACCGAGGTAGGTGAAATGAGGGACGATGGCAAGAGGATGACTATCAAGGGTGAAGGTAGGCGCATGTGGTTGGGGGATGGACTCTTGCACGACTATCTGCGTTTTCTTGATGTTGATCTGGAGACTAATGGCGCTGTATATGGAAGCAACCGCAGTAGGGATTCTGGTGAGTGGGCGAGGAGAGCACAGTCATCAGCGTACTGTAGCTCCAGGATGTGTTGGGTGGTGGTTTTGGTGAAGGCTTGAAGTCGCCGGATATTAAAAAGATTTCCATCTAGTCTGTACTGTATCTGTACCCCATCTGTGGGATCCAGGGATTTGTGAGACAGCAGGGTGATGGTGGAGAGGAACATGTTGAAAATAGTTGGGGCTAGAACACACCCTTGCTTGACCCCCACATCCACAGGGGATTGGGGATTGTTGACCACCGATGCTCACACAGGCTTGCATCCCGTCATGGAGCTGCCGTACGATGTTCCTGAACTTTGGTGGAACCCCCAGCTTCCCGAGTACTTCCCACAGCAATTCCCGGTTTACAGTGTTGAAGGCCTTGGACAGATCAATGAACGCTAGTTACAAGTCTTTGCGGTGTTCTCTGCATTTTTCCTGTACCTGTCTAGCAACAAAGATCATGTCTGCAGTGCTTCGATCATGCCTAAAGCCACACTGGGATTCGGGCAGATGTCTTCAGTTACATGGGTTGCTAGGCAGAGTAGCATGATCCGTGCTAGCACCTTCCCGGCCACTGATAGGAGGGAGATACCTCTGCTGTTACCACAGTCTGCTTTGTCACCCTTGCGCTTAAAGATTGTGATGATGTTAGCATCCTTCCAATCTTGCAGGATGACTTCAGATGACCAGATGGCAGTGATCAGTTGGTGTATTCTACGGGTAAGGAGGTATCCCCCATGTTTTAGTATTTCTGCCGGGATTCCGTCAAGGCCCGGGCTCTTGTGTTTCTTGAGGCCCATAGTGGCTTTGTGTACCTCTGAGAAACTGGGGGGGGGTGGGTGGGTGAGTCCAAATGGTTGACAGGGGGCAGGCAGGGGAGGTCAGAGAGTAGTACGTAGGGTGCTCCAGGTAGAGCTGATGTTGGGATCTGCTGGTGTTTCGGGGATCCTAGACAGTTGGTTTGCAATCTGTTCCCTGAGCTGGTTGATTGAGTGCGTGGACTTCAGTGCATCACAGTTGAGCTTCCTGCATGGTGGTGTTTTCCTCAGTTGAGGGCGGATTTCCAGGTTGAGTTTGGCTCTGATCAAGCGATGGTCTGTCCAACAGTTGGCTCCATGCATGGCCCTGGTGACTCGCACCTCCTTCCTGTCAGCTTGGTGGACAATGATGTAGTCCAGGAGATGCCAGTGTTTAGAGCGGGGGTGTTGCCAGGAGGTCTTGAATTTGTTCTTGAGTTGGAACAAGGTGTTTGTAATGACCAGTTGATGCTCAGAGCAGAGAGTAAGGAGGCGAAGACCGTTGTCATTAAGCTTGCCAACACTGTGCAGTCCGAGCACATCCTTCCATAATCCACTGTCAGAGCCCACTCTTGCGTTAAAATCGCCTAGGAGAATGAGCTTGTCAGTGGATGCTGTTTTATTTATGGCGGAGTGCAGGGAGGCGTAGAAGAGTTCCTTGCACTCAGGGTCAGCAACCAGTGTTGGGGCGTATGTGCTGATGAGGGTGGCATAACGATTGTCTGTGAGGGGAATCCGCCAGGTCATCAGTCTTTCACTGATGCCAACTGGGGATTCTGGGATCTTCTGAAGTAGGCTTGTCCTCACAGCAAAACCTACACTATGGAGGCGACGAGAACCTTCCGGAAGCCCCTTCCAGAAGATAGTGCAGCCTTCTCCCATCTCTGTTATAGAGTCCTCGCCATGGAAGCGGGTTTCGCTGAGGGCCACAATGTCGATGTTGTACCTCTTCAGCTCGTGCGCAACCAGCGCTGTTCTTCTTCGGGGACGACAGGAATCATCACGTACATCCAGGAGAGTTCGGTCATTCCAGGTCGCAATTGTGATTTTTATGTGGGTTTTTTTCTTTTTTTTGTTAATTTTCGACCGGATGAGGGATGACCCGGCAGCTGCGGTAGGCTGCCCGGGTTGAAGAGGAACAGACCTTTTATAGGCCACATTTTCTAAGCCCTTCCCTCTCAGGGTGAGCAGGGCGGAGCTGCTCAGTCACATGAGGAGCTGCCGGAGAGGCACGCTGTTCCATCCCGAGCCTCGGCGACCATCTTTCCCACGCCAGGGTTAGACTAGATACTCCCAGTCACATCCTGACCTGTATCCACCGCCCTTCCCCATCGCCGCAGGACTTAGGGGGTGGGGGTTGGGGTGGGAATGGGGTAGGGTATTTGGAGCAGGCTTGCGCAATTAATAGATTAGAGTGAAGGTAGTTGTGCGCAGTCTCTACCCTCACTGTCTTGGATCCACCCTATGTTTTCCAGTGGCATGAAGAGCTCATGACGACCTTCTATAGAGGGGAGTTGCAGAAGACTGCCAGAACACCGGTCTGTTGGTGACTGCCTAATGCAGGTTTTCTCCACAGATTTATCATTAGGGGTTTACTCCCGTAGCCATAGCACGTGCAAGTGCACCCACTGGGCATTGGGGCAGTGGATGGTGGCAGTCAGGATGTGTCCACACGCCGGTGGGCCTGTGCTGCCTACCTCTGGGGTCCACTGCAGCTCCGAGACCCCCTGCTGTCTGGCCCGAGGCTGCAAAGCACACTGTTACCAACGAGGAGGCACAGTAGAGATCTGGGTGATGGAGAGGCTATGTACTGACAAGGAAAGACTTACGCACTCTGCTTTTCCAAAACTCAGTTGAGTTAGTCAGCGGCAGTGCCTGGGAGCGAGAAGCAAGCAAGCAGACAAGCATGCAGCTATGCTAGCTCAGGGGGGCTGCACTAGGCACATCACACCACCCCTGTGGACCAAGTCCACCAGTCCACACGCACACACACACACACAGTCTCAAGGGTTTTATTTCACTGGGAACAGAACAGCCAATATTCCTCTGTCAGCTACCCATCACACACAAATCCCCCAGCATGTCTCGCACCTACCGTCCCAGTAGATGCTGTCGTCTGTGACGGTGATGTGGGCGTGGCCGAGAGAGATAATATGCTGCAGCTGCTCCTCAGGGCGGAGGATCACTACCCCATCCTGGCTGGAAACATCAAAGCTTTCAAAAGTGATCTTGGTTTTTGTTTTCCTCTCGCTGTCTTCAAACGAGATCAGCTGCACCTCCGCTTTTGGCCAGAACTTACTCAGTAAGTTCTGCAGCTGGTAAAAAGGAAATGGAAACCAAAAAGAAAATTGTAAAGCTGGTCCATCATGCACAGTTGGCACAGGCTGACTGCAGGTGCCCAGGTGACTAACAGAGGCCTGTCCCAAGTGAAGAAGTGAGAGGAGGATAGTCTCGCTCGTACAAACCACAGCAGGGGTGCACAAGGGCCCGTCCATTTCAGGATTTTAGGCAAACTTTAGCCTGATCAAATCTTAATCTGAGATTTGTAAAAACACCAGCAGTGATTATCAAAAGTGATTGTTTTCAATTTTGTTGAAGGTGATAAAAGTTCAACTAAAATAATGCTATGAAAACATGTACTACAAAACGCTATAAACAGAACGGTGCGATAAGCGGCAATGACTGCTAGGACCCGGGAACAGGACCCACCTTGCTTTTAATAATGCCCTCCAGCAGGACTCGAGCTTCTGCCCTCGGATCCTCCAGCGATGGCGGCATTGTCCATGGCACAACAAGGAACATTTCATGGCTGGGGAGATGAACCTGCAGTCCTACAGTTGGGGGGTTAGGGGCACAAACACTGATGTAAAAATGTGTCTGAATGAAAGCTTTCTGCAACCAGCCCATGTTACCAGCCTTCAGGACACAGACCTACCGTGGGCCTGACCAGAGTCCGTGGTTATGAATAAATGTCAAATTTTTGCACCTGTGCATGCAACCACATACGTAAGCCTTTAATAAGATAATTCAGGCCAACTTCAAAACAAAGAGGCGGTCTGTCAGTACCAGCCTGCTTTAACACTGACCGAGTCAGTACCAGCCTGCTTTAACACTGACCGAGTCAGAACCAGCCTGCTTTAACACTGACCGAGTCAGAACCAGCCTGCTTTAACACTGACTGAGGAGGTCTGTCAGTACCAGCCTGCTTTAACACTGACCAAGGAGGTCTGTCAGTACCAGCCTGCTTTAACACTGACCGAGTCAGTACCAGCCTGCTTTAACACTGACTGAGAAGGTCTGTCAGTACCAGCCTGCTTTAACACTGACCAAGGAGGTCTGTCAGTACCAGCCTGCATTAAGACTGACCGAGTCAGAACCAGCCTGCTTTAACACTGACCGAGTCAGAACCAGCCTGCTTTAACACTGACCGAGTCAGAACCAGCCTGCTTTAACACTGACCGAGTCAGAACCAGCCTGCTTTAACACTGACTGAGGCGGTTTGTCAGTACCAGCCTGCTGTAACACTGACCAAGTCAGTACCAGCCTGCTTTAACATTGACCGAGGCGATCTGTTGTTTGGTCTGCAGAGTCAACAACTCTGGGTAGCAGGATGTCTCCAGGGGCATCGTTGGGGGCACTGCCAGGGACTTCCTCTGGGATGAAGTAGAGCACAGCTGGAGCTCCACGCTCGCCACCCTCGCACTCTGGCACCACCTCCAGGTCATACGGGGAGCCAGGCCTCAGGCCCGGCAGAGGCAGGGGGGGGCCTGCCAGCCTCCCCTTCCGGACGCTCGGGCCGCCCCTCTCAGAGAGGCGGTACAAGAAGGCCACGCCCACCCCAGACCTGCCGCTCCACAGGGCTATCGAGTCCTTCTGCCTAAATCGGAGATCCAACACTTCACCAGGGCCTGTGGGCAGAGCAAACCAGCAAACATTCATCAGGGCCTCCCCAACACTTCACCAGAGCTCCTTCCTAAATGACTTTGGGCTTATCCTGGCCTAACGCAAGCTTGGAGTTGGTTGCTAAAGGGCGCAGAACGGTGTGGGGTGGAATTTGACGGTGCCTCACCGAAGACAAAGGGCATGTGGAAAGACCAAAATATTTTTCCAACCTGCAGTTTACCAACAACAAAACTTGGAGAAATGGAGAAAAAGTGCAAGTTCAACAAAATGCTCAGTTTTCATCTAGAACAGTTCATGAGCAATAAACATTTTACATTATTTATTTAAACATACATTGCGCCAAATTCCAAAAATATTTGAGACAAGCATTCTGCCCTACAAAGCCTAAGTGCAGTAACTACACTAAGGGTAAAACTGAGAAAAATGGCTTTAAAATGTTTTAAAGTGTTGAGACCGACAATTTGACACATTTCTCCAATAAGAGTCGACAAGTGTTTGATCAATAGATAATTAAGCCCACCACAGAAGTGCATTCACCCACAAGTGTAGGTTTTCCATCCATTCAACCTACTGATGTGGTGTGGCTATCTGTCACACCACTATTTGTCATTTGCACCTCAAAGCAGAGGAAGTCAGCTGGACCATAATTATCACCTGTCAAATCACTGGATTCAGATGATCATCCTTTTCATAAAGTTGACTGTTTGTAGCCCATTTTTTAACAGACCTCTCCCCCTCACAGCCAGGTCCCTCCCCCACACAGCCAGGCCTCTACCCCACGCAGCCCGACCCCTCCCCAAAACAGCAAGGCCTCTCCCCCAAACAGTTAGTCCCCTCCTCCACACAGTCAAGCCCCTCCCCCACACATCCAGGCCCCTCCCCCACACAGTCAATCCCCTCTGCAAAACAGCCAGGCCCCTCCCCCACACAGCCAGGCCGCTCCCCCACACAGCCAGGCCCCTCCCCCACACAGCCAGGCCCCTTCCCAATACAGACAGCCCTGCCGCCCAACCCTATTGGCCCACCTGTTTTTGTCTGGATGGTGCTAACGCTCATGACCGTGCTGTCCCCACACAGGGCCTCCACCCTGCAGCTGTACTGGTGGCAGGGAAGCAGGCCTGTCACTGTGTACCAGGTGAGGAACGTGGAGCTCTGGAGCTCCCCCTGGTGGTACACCTTAAAGCTGGAGATGGAGGAGATGTTCTGCACAGACCAGCTCACCGTATAGTTGTGTGAGCCAAAGGAGGACTGGTGTAGGTTTATGATTTCAGAGTTTGCTAGGGGACAAAAAAATAAACAAAACTCTTTCATCAGGCAAAGCTTTCAAACAGTAATATCCAAGGCAATATTAGCATTCCCCTGTTAGATGTGTTGGAAGTGATGAAGTCGATTCACTGTTCAAAATTAGAGGAGAGATTGACACACAAACTCTTAATCCAGCACATTCCATCATGTGCCAGGTCATGCGCCAGGGACACACTTAACAAAATCACATGATTTCCTTTGGCAGGAGCTTGGTAATCCTGCACTGACAGCAACATCTGGTGAAAAATCCAAGAAACCTACAAGTATATTAATTAAGTTGACAGCAAAACCATAGAGGTTTTTTCCACTAGCCTCTGCCTTGGGGCTAGATAAAAGAATGCATCAATGTAGGACTGCACCATACATCTAACTGCAGTTTTTAAAGCGTATTAAGACTAACTGTGGGATTGTAGTGTATAGGCGTCTTTTTATTTAATCTGTTCGCTCCGGCATTATTTACTCAGTAAGTGCTGAATGTGCTGTGGTATCTGCAGCTTCCCATGCCGGGAATCAGGAAATGAATCATCAAAATGTTTTTAAAATATGTTGCAAACCACCACTCCAATGCCGCAAAGTTCAGTTAAGCTGTGCCATTGTTGTGAATGATGGACTTGTGTTATTTTTCTTTCTTTTCCACGGGAGCAACACAGAGAGATTTTACTTTAGTGAACGGGGATCACTGGTATTGTATGATCTTCTTCGGTTTAATTTTGTTTAATAAAACGTGATACTGTTGTCATAATTTCTCAGTTGTAGCATAGATCATTTAAGCTAGCCAGCTACAGGTTTAACAGGAAATTAAAACTGGACAATAATGTAGCTGCACCATACCCACTGATAGTATATTCAGTATAACCCGCTGTGTTGGCAGGTGTGTTATGCACTTTACACTGTGCACTGCTCGTCTCTGGTCCCGAAAATACCAACAGTCACAAGCCGCACCCAGTACACCATGTCACACCGTTGACTGCGCCCATGCAACACTGATTCCATTAAATAGCCCTAAATCTTACTCTAGGAATACCTCCTGGATCAATAATTATATACACCCCTTAAAATGGGATTGTAGAAAGGCCGAGCGCCAAGTTCATTACAGTCTTTTGAAGGATCTTATGCTAAAATTTTAATACTACAGGTAAGAATCGAGACCAAAGTAATTCTCCAATCTGATATCTGAAAATAGCCACAACCCAAGAGTCCTTTTCAATACCATCGATAGCATTGTCAATCCGTAATCAAAATGCAATCTGAAATCATCTGTTGTGTGAAAAGTTTGCCTTTCTTTGTCAATAAGATTATTAATATCGGAGTTCCAAATTCTGTTAATATCAGAGGTCCATTGTTCAGCCTCTTTTGAAGAACCCTAATCTAGATTCCACTGTCCTAAACAATTACAGGCCAATCTCAAAGTTTCCATTTCCTTAGAAGGTATTTGAAAAGGTGTTGTCAAAGCAGTTATTGACTTTTATAATTACTAATAATCTATTTACAAAATTCCAAGCTAACTTTCACGCAATGCATAATACCAAAACGGCTCTTCACAAAGTAACTAACAATTTTCATTTAAACGCAGATAACGGTGCTTGCTCAGTACTGGTTTTATAGATCTCAGTGCTGTCTTTGATATGGTTGTTATGGTTTAATTGACCGCCTTACAGACTGGGTGGGCATTGTGAATCCTGCCCTGACGTGGTTTCCTGCTCATCTCACTGGCAGGCAATGGAGGAGGAGTTAGGCTTAGATGTGCAGGCCAAGTAAACATATTGTGGCAAAAAGGTTATTCCCAGTAAGAAATTGTAAAGAAGCTTAAGATTTCCAGGTGCAGTGTTCAGTACATGCAGGGCAGGATCCAGCTGATGGACAGCTATTTTACCAGAAGACCAAGAAATAGCAAAATAAACTGTCAAAGTTAATAGCAAAGTAAAACTGCACCACAACTACAGGAAAAGCTCAATGCAACAACAGAGACACCAGTTTTTCCAGTGAAACAGTGGCTATGATCTGCTGGTCTAAAATGTTGTGTATCTGCAAAAAAGCCCTTGCTGCACACTATTAACAAGAAAAGACTCCAGTGGGCCAAGCACCATCAATACTGGACCAAGAAAGTTTGGTAAAAGGCATATATATATATATATATATATATATATATATATATATATATATATACACACACACACATACATATATACATACAGTATATACAGCACATTTACTTGGCTCTGCAAATCTAAGCCTAACTTGCTCCTCCTTTGCCATATTTCTTACAACTTTAGTGCCAAATTCACTTACACTACAAGCCAAATGGTATTAGGCTACCTGTGGTTTAAAAAAAACGCATCAATGAGATTTCAGTCAATTTAACAATTTTACTCCTCTGCCTCCAAAAAGATTAGATAGACCTCCAATAATTTCTTTAACTGTAATTAAAGCCAAAGGAGGTTATTTTGAGAAAAGTTGTGTTTTAAGTTGTTTTAAGTAAAACTCATTGTTGTGTTATTGTAGGTAGAAATTGAAAATGTCTATACTTTGGTTTGTTATTCAATAAATGTCCATAAATTAACTGAATTCCGCCGTACCTAAAGTTTTTTTCTAAAAATTATTTTTTTTTAAACCCACAGATGGCCTAATACTTTTGGCCTGAACTGTACTGTACACCACACAACCAATACATGGCCAAAAGTATGTGGACACCTGACATTCAACATTTTATCCAAAATAATTTATGTTAATATGGAGTTGGCCCACCCTTTGTTGCTATAACAACTTCCACTCTTCTGGGAAGGCCCTATTCAAGATATCGGAGCACTGCTGCAGGGATTTGCACTGATTGGGCCATTAGGTCTGGCTCACAGTTGGCTTTCCAATCCCAAAGGTGTTGGATGGACTTGCAGTCAGGTTTCTGTGCAGGCCAGTCATGTTCATCCACACCATTCTCAAACCGTTGGGAAAGCATAGAATCATCCAGAATGTGATTGTATGCTGTAGCATTAAGATTTGCCGTCACTGGGCCTAGCCCAAACCATGAAGAACAGTCCCAGAACAAGGGGTGTCCAGATACTTTTGGTCATATGGTGTGGGTGCCAGACAGAGGCGCTCTGTAGCTATACCAGAGTTTCCATCGCTGAGGACCATCCTGCTGAGGCGGGACTGGCCCACAGACTGGCACACCACCTGAAGCCCCAGCTGCACCCTGCTACAGGGAGGCAAGCTGCCCACGGTGAACACCGGGCTGCCCAGCATGTGTCTGAAGCTCCTCTCCTCCAGGACGTGGCCAGAGCCGTCCACGTGGAAGACCGTGAGCAGGAAGGCGGTGAGGCCCGAGGCGGGGTCGCTCGGGGGGCAGTCCCATCCCACGGTCACGCTGTTGCTGTCCCAAGCGGTCATCCTGAAGTTCCTGGGCACGTCAGGATCTGGGCATTCACACAGGGAACTTAACACGGCACTCTGAGCACGCACCAGCACAGCCAAGCTTTACAATGTGATCATACACACAAACAGGCTAACCCATGAGCCTATGCATGTTCGGCTACAGTAATTGCACAATGCTAATGAACCAGCTGGTGCTCATATGGCAATAGGGCAGCTCACAGAAGTGTGCTACTTATCAGACCTCCAAAAGAAGGGAGTCAGCAAATTAGATAGATACAGTGCTCAGTAGCAAAATACCCTACTGGATCAGCATTATGTGAACCTTAGGTTCTCCATAATACAATGTGATCAAGTTTTGTATCGTTACAGTAGAAACCTGATAACATGGGAAACAAGTTGGTGTCTTCGGTGGTGGGGTGCTGACTAAAGATCTTGATACAAATGGGTCAGTGGCCAGCCAGATACCAAGGTTAACCCGGTGTGATAAGCTTACAGAGATAGCACAAGCAGGATCATTGATCTGTACTGTTTGGTCCTGATTGTGTCTTTATTTCATGACTTGGTGTTTTGCTTTGATCTTTCTGTATATATGGGGAAAGGTGCAATGGTTCAGGGAGACTCGTCTAAACTCGTCTCTGCGCATATGCAAATGTGTATAGCCATTTCACCACTCACATTTTGCACCATTGTATATTGTTAATATTACTGGACACACTGAACAATAAACTGCATTCATTTTAACCTGCCATTCTTCGTTGACTCTTGCCACTGTACACCTAGCAGTTTAAGGTCCTAACATACACATAGAACTGAGGATACCAGCACCTCGTAGTTACTGGCCTATACACTAGTGTTGTACCTGTTCATACTCAATTGTATTTATGCAGGCTACACAAGCCAGAGACACATCTGCCTCTACCAAGTTTTAGACAGCGATCAGTATAGAGACACACTACTGGTGGAAAGCAGTTTCCTCTGGCCATGCATTACTGTTAGCACCAGAGGAAAGGTGAAAACACTATTTTGGAGTCAGATAATCAAGATTACATGAAATTAATCCCATTCCAGCAAGACTACACACGTTCCTTCACCACTCAGATACTTCCACTGTTTGGTTTGCGGACGGGTTTCTTACAGTTGGTGACCTCCACATGCCGTATGGAGTATCCGAGGGGTTTCTTACATGAATCTACTGGTGCTCACATATACCTGCTGGTGCACATCTGAATCTGCTGGTTCACATTTGAATCTAAAGGCTCTCTTACAAATCTACTGGTGCTCATATTAATCTAAAGGTTCTCTTATAAATCTACTGGTGCTCATATGAATCTACTGGTGCTCATATGAATCTAAAAGTTCTCATATGAAAAAACTGGTGCTCATACGAATCTGCTGGTTCACATTTGAATCTAAAGGCTCTCTTACAAATCTACTGGTGCTCATATGAATCTAAAGGTTCTCTTACAAATCTACTGGTGCTCATATGAATCTAAAGGTTCTCTTATAAATCTACTGGTGCTCATATGAATCTACTGGTGCTCATATGAATCTAAAGGTGCTCATATGAATCTACTGGTGCTCATATGAATCTAAAGGTGCTCATATGAATCTAAAGGTTCTCATAATTCTACTGGTGCTCATATGAATCTACTGGTGCTCATATGAATCTAAAGGTTCTCATACGAATCTACTGTGCAAATGTACAGTACTTGGAAGTGGCTATGGATAACAGTGCTGCCCATAATGCGCATAATGTAGAAAGCACAAGATACTAATAACAATGGCTATTTAGCAGGGAGAATTAAGTGAACAAAATGTCACGTGGTGGATGGAAGCATGAAAATTGGTACGAAAAATACATTTTAAAGACAAGCTGAAAACAGGAACATTCTTGTTACCCATAACATTTTTGTGTGTATTGGAGTGAAATGTATGTATATAGATGGTAATTCAACAAACTTTGTGGTCAGACTGAAACTTAACAATAGTCAGGGTTTTGAACAGAGTCTAACGTCATACACATTAGTGTCACTTATGATGTAGGGGAGAGTCGGTATAAACGTAAGGCATAAATATAACACGGTAATTATATTTTTGTTCACTGCTGCTACAGTCGTCATTTGAGGAATGTATACGCGCAATTCAATCCAATACCGAATGATTCATGGAAAAGAAACAGCATTTATCACATGCATTTATTATAAGCACACACCAGATTAGTCTGTATAGTAGGCTTTTGCTATTGGGTTTTGTGTTAGTTTTTAATGCAAAATGAATTGTTTTAAATTGGCAAATTGCTCGTAGTTGTGTCTCTCCTGTCAGCAACTAGTTCCTCGTTTACCAAATAGGGAAATTGACAATTATTGAAATGACTGAATTATTGAAATAAACAATTATTGTTTAACATTTTCATGTGGGGAAAAATTATTTCTTTCGAGGCATCTTTGAGAGAGACCAGCAAAGACGTGCTCAGACGAGAGACACCAGCTACAAGCAAGCGAGGGGAACGTGAAACCTGACACCATGATAGGTTGAATTACATTACATTACATTACAGGCATTTGGCAGACGCTCTTATCCAGAGCGACGTACAACAAAGTGTATAACCATAACCAGGAACAAGTATGACGAAACCCCTAGAGAGAAGTACCGGTCCAAGTACAGGGAACAACCGCATAGTTCAACCTGGACCCTGGTGGTTAAACTGATTAACACTAACAACGAGAACGGCAACAACGCAATCTATGGAAAAATAAAAATAAATAAAAATACAAGTAGTCGTTAAGACTGGCGCATCAACTAAGTCACCTATTAAACAGCTGCCTAGTTACAACCCTAAGTTTAGTCATTTACAGGGGGGGAAGGGATGGGGAGAGGTGCAGCCTGAAGAGGTGGGTCTTCAGTCGTCGTTTGAAATGGGTCACAGTCTCAGCTGTTCTGACCTCCACAGGGAGGTCATTCCACCATCGTGGGGCCAGAACAGAGAGGAGACGTGTTCTGGAAGTGCAGGTGCGAAGAGGGGGAGGTGCTAGGCGTCCTGAGGTAGCAGAACGGAGGGATCTGGCTGGCATGTAGGGTTTGAATAAAAAATAGGTATTAATTATTCAACGGTTTTTACTGACAGAGGTCAAAGTGTGCAATGATTTTAAAATGCAGGTTTTGGTGACGGTCAGGTGCGAATGTCTCGCCCTCTCCTCTGACGTGCGTTTGAACTGCTGTTTGTAGCCCTTTGTAATTTCATTGGAGCAAATTTCATCCCGCTGTCTGTGGTTGTTGCCGTTTCAATGCCATTAAAATCCTTTTTGCTCAAATATACTGGCTTGTGCAAACTTATTTTCAATTTATCCTCAATAGCACTGTATCCTACAGTGTGAATATAGTTTATTCCACTGATAATGTTTGGTGTTTGAGGGTTCAGTTGCTAAATAGCCTGCCAGAGGAGAGACCGACACATTCGCACATCCGCATTCCGTATCAGCACCTGGCTATTGTCAGGCAGTGGGGGTGTGAAGACAAGCCAAACTCCAGTAAACAGTCCTAAAAAAGTTTTAGTCATTCAGTCAGACTTAGGCTGCATTCACACCAGATCAGGCAATGCGGCACCTTCCCGCAGGGTTGTGCGGAGGTGTGGGCGTGTCACTACATGGCCCATTGCGTGATGTCATGTTGTGAACTTTAACCCCCCCCCCTCCATTTCCTGTCTGCTAACTCAAACAAATGGAAACAAACCGAAGGAAGCCTCTTGCTATCGTTATTTTGCAGCGTAGATTGTAAGCCAGACGTCGAAGCTGGGTACACAAAATAAACCAAGCAAGGACACAACTGGGAGAGCATCATCGTTTGGTCCATGAACTCCATAGTGTTAGGTAGTAAGGCCAGTGCAGCACAGATATGGATGCATTTTCACGTCCGTGCTTAAAAAGTTGGGCATGTGATGCTTTACAATTGTGCGCCTGTTGTTCCCTCACCTAAATGTAGGCATAGCATCTAAAAATTCAGCTAAAAGCGCAAACAGCACAATTCCTTCAGCAATCAATCACCCTGTCTGAGTATGAACACGGTAACTAGGGTGATTAAACAAACAAAAACTGTGGCCACCTTTGCAGGGTTCTGCATCTTAAACCATTACAAGGACTACGGGTAAATGGTAAATGGACTGCATTTATACAACGCTTTTATCCAAAGTGCTTTACAATTGATGCCTCTCATTCACCCATTCACACACACACTCACACCAATGGTGAAAGGCTGCCATGCAAGGTACCAATCAGCTCGTTGGGAGCAATTAGGGGTTAGGTATCTTGCTCAGGGACACTTCGACGGCGGGGATCGAACCGGCAACCCTCCAACTGCCAGACAACCGCTCTTACCTCCTGAGTCCCCATAGGGTGATACCTATAATTTGGTGAGTCAGATGTTTTTTGTTAGCCTAACCGTGTTTGTGATACAGCCTTGCTGCGCGATTACTGTGGTCAGAGCCTATGAGCTAGATTTCTGTAACAAAGTGTGATATGCAGATACAGGTGTGCATTCCTTCAGTCACAGCGATATTTCTGAAATAATCGGGTCATGGGGCCCCCTAAACTGGCTCCGCACCCCCTGTCCTAATACTCAAGCTCTGCCACTGGGCAGTGGTCAAATAAAGCAAGGTGTTTTCACGTGTGCAATTATTTCAAAGGGTAATGAATCTCTTATTGCCTATATTACAAAAACACTATACTTCAGAAATACAACTGTTGGATCTGATCCAGCTGTGTACTTTATTTCAAGAAAATAGTTTTGCAACATAGCCTATTGTTTCATAATATGCATGAAGGTTGTTGTGAGAAGTAACGGAAGTAATAAAAAGACGCACTCTTACCGGTGAGCGCGGTGAAGCACAGGAACGTGGGGGGCAGGGGGCAGACGCACTCTTACCGGTCAGCGCGGTGAGGCACAGGACCGCGGGGCCGAGCGCCATCTCCACACACGCCACGTAGCTCCGGCAGCCGTCCAGGCCAGCGAATCGGTAGTGCCACCTGCGCGTGGTCTCGTTGCACAGGACCGCCAGGCCGTCCAGGTCCGGCCGGTACAGCACCACTCTGTGCAGGGGGTCGGGGGGGACACGGGGGCTCCCTTGCCAGGAGACCAATAGCGTGGAGGCACCCCGAGACTCCGCCCTCAGTGGAAAGCGGTGGGTGTGGCCTGGGGAGGGCAGGGTGTGCTTGAGAAACTGGCATTGTAACCCAGGAGGTCATTTATGCCAAGCTGCACTGCTGATGGAGCCTTCAAAAGACACCAGTTACCATAGACAAGCTACTGTTAATGAAGAACAGTAAGCCAACATCTAATATATTAAGCCATAAAAAGATTATGCTAGAATTCTGGAAACCTGAAATGAGGCAATGTTCATTTTTCAGGCGTCATACACAGCAAACAAATTATTCATCAAATATACAAAAGCATTCTGATATTATATTTAATATGCAGAGTGATACACATAAAGTCACGGATTAAAGCCAAATTTACAGTTACTTCAACTTTACACAGAAAAACTGCCCACACCAACAACTAATAATTATCAATATACCTACAGTAGTAGGTTTCATTAGGTCATATTGAATTATGACCTAATGGAACCTATCACTCCATCTATTACACATCTAAACAGCAACCTGAATCTAAGCTTTTAAGTTACATGTTGAATTAACGTCAAATTCATTAGTATTTATCATAGCAATACTGGTTTTCTGATACAGTATAACACCTGCTAAACTGCATTCAAACAAAAGATATATACATTCTGATAACTGTTAAACTTGTAAATAAATAAAAAGAAACTCTTCATTTGTATAGTGATCATTTCAATTATTCATATGGAAACAATTTAATTATCAGTATGTATGTAGCTATTGAGTTAAACAGCTTTATACACTGATGTGGACCATTTAACAAACTGATTCTAAGCTTTGAAGTTATGTGCAAAAAGCCCAATGTATTTGGCACAGAAATTAATTTAATACCCTAAAATTATTATAGTAAAAATAGAAATATTCTGGTAAATTACATATTCAAAGGAAAAAGAAGTTCTGGGGCCTGATGCATAGAGTTTGCGTGGATTTAATTATATTGTACAACCATTTGCACATTTTGTACAATTTGCTTAGAAATGAATGACGTTTTAAATCACACATGCAGATTTTATTTATAGATCACAAATATCCCTAAACTTGTACGCTCGTGAAGGAGCTTTATGACTCTACCAAGTGAACACCCTCAATTTCCTTATATGGGGGCATCATTTCACCATTTAAATCTCTTGGAAAAAGCAGTAAAACTGCTAAATTTTAATTGTAGTAAAACATAGAGGAACATACTGGCAGAAAAGTGAATAAAAAAAGAATTTTCAGAATGTTAGATTTAAATGCTGTTGCGATGCAAACAATTTGGAATGTGTTTAAATCTTCAGATCTTTGAAAACCTTATCTGGTCAAGTTCAGTTTCTGTTGATGTCCATAAGTGTAAAGAGAGGCATACCAAGTGCAATGATAAAGTCCTCCTTTTGGTAGAGATAATGAGTGTCGTTTTCACAGGGAAACACTTCATTTGGCTGGAATGCCTTGAGAGCTTCCTGTTGTGAAAGAGAAATTGAAGATTCCCAATTAGCTGTTCTAATGGAGAATTTAGGGGTCCGATTAACCACATTATCAACTCCCTTCTGTTAGACTGCAAAAGGGAAAACAGGCACTTGAGAAAAGTGACGACAGCACTAAACTTTTCAGTTTTACTTTTCAATAGTTTCCATGTTCATTCAAATATCTTGAGATGAGAAATTTGAAATGGCTCCAATTCAAAAGCACAAACCATGAGAGGGTCCACAGTGCTAAACATTCTGGTTTCCCCTGTGTCAAAATAAAGCCCCACATTCACCAGCTGAGATATGATTCACATCATTTTCATACTCATCAAACCGTTCAGTGACCCCTCGAGCTCAGTGAATGGGGACACTGTCATCCTGGAAGAGACCACTCGCATCAGGATGGAAATGATTCATCATAGGATAAAGGTGATCACTCAAAATAACCTTGTATTGATTTGCAGTGATCGTTCCCTCTAAGGGGACAAGCGGACCCAGACCATACCATGAAATTGCGCCCCACAGCATAACAGAGCCACTGGACGCCCTCATGGTAGGGGTCATGCATACAGGCCTGTACTGTTCTCTTGGCATACCCCACACATGCACTCGCCCACTTGTGGAGAATATAACAAGGCAGCAGCACCCTACCTGGGAATTTAACCAGTAACCTTTGGGTTGCAAGTCCAGTTCCCATCTTTATAGAAGTAGTTGTTCAAATTAAGTGGCCTGCAGCATAATTTAAGAGAGCCATCAATCTGCCACAAGACCAAGGCAATGGACCATATTTAGGAAAACATATGTCTAGCAGTTTCTATTATTGACCATGACAACAGTCATCAGCTAGATTGAAAGGTCAGTAACACTCACCCCACTTCTGCTGGCGGGGAGATACGCAGTTCTGTGCGCACTGCTCACATTGATGGAATCTGATGAGAAAAGCATGTTCAGCATTGGATCCATCTACATCCCCCCCGTCAGCAACAATGTTGGAGACATTGTCGGAGCTAGACGTCGGACTCGGCAGAGGAAATTCGTAAACAGGAATTGGTGGACTGCGGTGTCAACCATACATTTGTAAACGGTCAATTAGCTTCGAATTACAATTAATGACCATGTCCGTTTCTGTTATTATGTTTAACAAAAAATTATGTTCTTGAAAGAGATTGCCCAAAAAGTACACGGATCGTACATGAACCTAAAAAGCATCGCCAAAACAGCGATACACTTATAAATGCAATTTACAATTATGGATTTCCGTTTTCTTCTCCAATTCAGCTTCAAAGTCAAAGTCACAAACGTGTGAACAACTGAATTTCACACTTACCGGAAACAACTGAAAAGTTCCACACATGGGAGATTCCGTCATATTCCGCGCGTAATGTATGCACATCCAGTGTCGTTACCATCAACGACACCATTTAGCCTTTACTTCCTATGGGTGTAAGTTCATTGCTGTCCAGCCATATCTTGGTATCTGGTCTGATAAGGATTGAGAACAATGTCACCGTACAAACAACGAGGTGCATAGGTTTCAAGTAAATGTGCTTTGAGAAGTTATGAACCGAAGGTTCTGATATTCTGAACTTAATACCTCTTCGCGGAGGCGCTGACGTTTAGAACCCAACAGACAGAGAAGACAGGACTGCTGCACCTTCCTGAAAATGGCACGTATTCGTGTGACTATACATTCAGGCCTATAGGCCTAACTGAATGGACACACCCATTAATCAATTTTAAAAACAAAAGGTAAACGTTACCTATAGGCTACACATGCATATGGCCATTCAAGCCATAGCAATTTAAAGCCAAAATGACATTTCCCTTACGCGTTACCAACACCAGCTGATTCACTCCACTACAGCTGTAATTTAAAATATAATTCTAATTGTACCGCCACTGTGATTCACTGAAACTGGTTCATGTAAACGAGTCATGCAAAAATAAACAAATAAACAATTAAATAAATAAACAAACAAATATGTACTCACCCAAAGAAGAAGAAAGCTGCAGTGCTATCAGTAATGAGAGAATAAACGCGGAGGCAAACCTGCAAATGTACAGATGTAGATTGCATTAGTGGAGCGCGTATTACGAGGACGTATTTATTTAATATATAAACCCACAGAAAATTTTCAGAGAATAGTTGAACTACTGTCCCTCTGTGAGAAAGCGATATGACCGAAACGAAACAAAACATTCAGCTGTCGATATAATTTCGCAACACATTAGACCTACTAATACTGATATTGGGCGTATTCTCTGAAAACCCTCTGATTCTAAAATCAGACCGAGTAATTAGACAATTAGCTACACCTTTCAATTAAAATATTGACCACCCTTTTCACTCAGTTAAAAAAGTAAGATGAGTGAAACGACAATTCGTCAGAATCTCTGTGTTAGGTTAAAAAAAAACATTTGAACAAACAGGACATTTTCCCATGGTAGTGCATGCTGAATGTTTCTTTCTATTGCCAGGAACAACTTAATCATATATCCTTTCACACAGGCTCTGTTGGTTTTTGTGGACATTAAACGCGGCAATACATTTAGGTTATAACCCTTATTGTTTGCAAGCATCCTATTGTGTTGAAGATAGGCTGACTGGTAGGGCAACACAGAATGCACGTGTCAGGTAAATATAAAAGCTAAATAGTTACAAATTACATATTGAGTCCTTTCATATGCCGTAAATCTGGCGATGTGTTTAATTGAATCGTAGGGCATGTCGCCATGCAGAATTCTTAAAGGATCCTTCTAACCCAAATGCGACACTGCGTGGTCAAAAGCTGAATTTTGCTCTTATCTGACCGTAACACTCAGTAGGTACATTATTACATTACATTACATTATAGGCATTTAGCAGACGCTCTTATCCAGAGCGACGTACAACAAGTGCATAGGTTTCATGATGTAGAGGCGCAAAAGAAACACTAGAGTGAAGTAAGGATCGTAGTGCCAGAAGTGACCACATCGATCAGGACTCCAACCCTGTAGAGTAAGCTTGTTCAGCAGCAAGAATCCTACCAAGTACAAAGTACAAACTAGCACTGGAATCACACCTAATCATACAAAAACAATCCTGCCAGATACACTAACATAATCAAATTATCCTAGCTAGGTACAATGAGCTGAACTATAGGCTAGGGAGGGGTGGGGAGAGGTGCAGCCTGAAGAGATGAGTCTTCAGTCTGCGTTTGAAAGTGGTGAGATTCTCTGCTGTTCTGACCATCACGGGGAGGTCATTCCACCAGCGAGGGGCCAGGACAGACAGCAGACGGGAGCGGGAAGCGCAGACGCGAAGAGGGGGAGGTGCCAAGCGTCCAGAGGTGGCAGAACGGAGAGGTCTGGCTGGTGTGTAGGGTCTGATGATCCTCTGAATGTACCCTGGTGCTGACCCCTTAGCTGCCTGGTATGCGAGCACCAAGGACTTAAATTTGAATGCTGTTTGGCAACTCAAGGCTTATGTTTTTATTGCCCTAATTAGAAGCTAATTTCTGGCAATCCTTCCCAGAAGCCTGTTGATATTGAGATCGCGGCTCATGTTAGATTTGAAGACTTTGGTCTGTAATCAATCCACATTCGCCCTTAGCTTCAACAAAAACGGCACACTTCTTTCAGAAATTCTGTTTGGTGAGTTAATTTTAGTGATCATGGAATTTGCCAACCTGAAAAAACATGTAGATTTTGATGGATTAAAAATTATAAGGGTGTACATTTTTTATATATACTCCCTTCCAGAATTATTTTACACTTGATAAAAGTGAACAAAGAAGGCTCTATAAATAAGCAAGCAATGAGCTCAATGAGCTATGTGTATAACATGTTTAAAAAAAGGGGGGTATTTTCTTCAAAATAATAATAATATTTATATTAATTATTATTTTGAAGAAAATATCCCCATTTTTAAACATGTTATACATATAGCTCATTGCTTGCTTATTTATAGAGCCTTCTTTGTTTTTGTTTCACTTTTATCAAGTGTAAAAATAATTCTGGAAAGCAGTATATATAAAAAATGTAGGTCGTGTGTTGAAGTTGCTCTGGACAAGTTTCTGCTAAATGTCTACATTCTAGCAATCCCTCACTGAGCCAGCATAACCAATCCCTCAGAAACGCACGTTTACACGCATACATGCACACCCACACACAGAGATGCGCATACGCACAAACGCACGCTTACATGCATACACGTACACGTACACACAGATGCGCATACGTGCGCCCACAAAAAATGCACAGAAATGCGCACAAACAAGTTTCAAGTTTAATTGTCATTCCCACATACATACTATACGGGAACGAAATGTCGTTCCTCACGGTCCAAGGTGCTAACACAAAATACAACAGTCTCGAAACATAAAAACGGAATAAAAGCACAATAAAAACAGTGATAAATATAAATTATGCAGTATGTGTAATTATAAGAACTATAAGAATATAGGTAATATAAATACTGCCTAACCAGTGGTCCCAGTGGTGATTATACGTAGTATAAATAGGTGATGATGGCCTGGAATAAAGGGTCGGTACAGGGTAGTCATAAAATGTCCGGTACAGGGGCAGAGAGGTGTAATCCAGGTGCGCATCTGCGCACACACACAGATGTGCCCACACACACACGCACGAACCCACACACACATACACTCTCTCTTGCACTTCCATGAAGATGTGGGATGGGGCAGAAAATTAACTGTCAGGGAGGAAAAATAATCAGTGACAACAATTGTAACTACAGATCCCTTTTAAAATACTCCAGATATTACAACCATTTTTACCACATGCCATTATTTAGAGCAATTTCACACTATATTCGGTATTTTTACATAGTATCAATTTATACAGCTGTGTACATATTGAAGCAATTCGGGTGAATTATTCTGCTTACGGTATAACAGCTGTGTCCTACCTGGAAATCGAACCTGAAACCTTTAGAATGCAAGCACAGTTCCTCAACCAGCAAGTTACTCACACATGCAAAGAACTGTCAGTAGGTCATTAGTTCAAATGGTGTCGGTCATATTATTTAGACTGAAGTGTTTTTTAATGGACTATTGTACACAACAGACCTACTAATTGTTTGTATATTGGCAGAGGATCTATAGGGCTAGATAACATTCATTTAGAAATGTGGGTAAATACAGTAGTTGAAAAGTACTTATCAGTACAGGCGCAACAGTGAACGTGAACCATTTTGATTTAAAGAAAATCGATATACGTGGTGTGAGGAAGTCATTATCTTGCACCAGTTTCTATACCGAATTGCAACACAGATTGTACTTAATTTCAGAGGCGTCTATCTCCACTAACATAATACACTCGGTCGGTCGTCTCGTTAACAAGGTAGATAACATTAAACTCAGTGAAAATGCAGAAAGCGGAACTGTCTAAAGTGGGTGTATTTTATTTGGATTTCAGAAATAAATGTTTCCCGCAAAGACATAACCGATGCAAAAGCAATAGCTTAAACGTTTGCTTTTAGTTAGCTAGCAAGCCAGTTTAGAGTTAGAGGTTTGCTTGAGTCTGAGGGGGGATTTGAACCTGGGTTTGTCACTCGTCCATAATGTTCCATTGGTAAACGTTGCTACCCAGTGAACTATGAGGAAAACAGATGTCGGGGCTGCATATTCTTGGTCTTTTAAACGTATGCACCTTTATGTATGTCCAATGAGGCAACCTATTCTGGTGCATGTGATGATGTAATCAGGCAGGAAGAAGAAAACGCAAAATCCACTAAGTTTGGGGCTTTATTTTGTCGACGTGTGAGGTCAGAAGATACAGAAATGAATGTTTTTAAGGGTTGAGTCTGTGGTCATTGTGGTTATTTCTGTAAGGAAACCCTGAAAAGTGCCAAACTCTCGGTGCTGTATATGTATGGGGCATGCCACCCCACCAACACGTAACTTTGCAGGATGGCATACCTGCCACCCCAATTTCACATACTTAAGGTATGAATATACTATCACATGGGAGGACCTGGAACTTGTATAAATACATACAGCCATTCAAATTTGTGCATAATGAATAACAGGATTGACAAAACATATCTACTCTTCTTCCTCCTCTTCCTCCTCCTGGCTGTGTTCCGCCTGGTTGCGGATGTGGGAGTGAAGGATGAGGTCCACGGACAGCAGGCTTGGCGCAGTGTGCAGGACGGAGAGGAGGAGCTGGTATTTACAGGCCAGGGACTCCAGCCCCCGAACCCTCCAGCTGGGGGGGACGGCCCCAGAGGCCCTCAGGAAGTGTGACTGGGCATCCAGGAAGCGTGGGCCGGGGTACAGCCGCCTGGGCACGCTCAGTATGGCGCCCGCCACCAGCCGGCAGGCCGCGCGCAGGTCGGGGCAGCGCCGCTGGGAGGCCTGCTGCAGGAGGCAGTGGTGCAGTACGAACTCAAACGCGCCCCCTGCTGGTAGCACGCTGCCTGCCTCTATTAGGACACCTGAAGGCGTGGGCCTGTTTCTCGGGTACGGGTCCCCAATGCTCCTTCTTTCCCTTCCCCAAAATGGACGCCGGGCCGCTCTCCTGATGCCTTGCCATTTCGTAGCCAGTCCGGAATTGGATGTTCAGGTTCTGCTTCGGGCTCTGTGCTGTCAGGATTTTGGCTTTGGCCTGCACACAGTGGCCCCTCACCCTTGTTTGGGTCCCTAATAAGGGCCTGTGTCCAATCACCCCAGTTTGGATCGCTAATGAGTACCTGTGGCCCCTCACCCCTGTTTGGGTCCCCAATAATGGCCTGTGGCCCTCCAGCCTCTGTGCTGTCAGTGCTCAGGTGGGCATTGTCCCTCATGCTGGCGGGTGCTCTATCTAACCTTGTGCCATTGTGTAGGCCGGGTTGTTTGACCATGTAATGAGCTACGTTCTCTCTGTTCTCCTCCCTGCCCTGCGGGTGATGTGATTGGACAGGACCCTGTGCGTGACGCGACAGGACAGGCTCGTACACGCGCTGAAGCATCTGGAACAGTCCGCAGAAGGCCGTGCTGCACTGCTCCGCCAGGCCGGGACTGGGCCCGCACAGAACCAGGTAGTGCGGTGCCAAGCCCCGCCCCTCTGGGAAGCCCACGTGGGCCAACCTGTCGGGACCCAGCACCACGGGCTTGCAGAATGTCACCGTGGCAACGTGCTCCTCTCCAGTCAGGCTCCAGTCACCGGGGTCGGCAAAGAGCTCCGCCCCCGCCAGCCGACAGAACAGCGCCAGCTCGTCACTGTCCACGCACTCCACCACGGACAGGCCGGCCCACCGAGCGAGGTCCAGCGCCAGCTCCGACTGCTTCGCTGCCGAGCGCCGCGCTCGCCAAGTTCAGAGAGACGCCAGGGGGCGCCAGAGGGGACTGGAGCGGCACGCTTGTGGCCAGCGCTCGGAGCGGCCCGTCGCCAGGGCAACGCACCGCAAAGTCTCTGTGGATCACCAGGCCCTGGAGGACCCGGGACCGGCTCACGGGCAGGCCTGGTACGGGCGTGTGGAGCGCGGCGAAGTGGCGGGCGATCAGGGTCACGCCGGTGCAGTCCTGCTCACACCGCCACCTGCGGTAGAACTCGCAGGCCGTCTGGCTCAGGACCCCCCAGTGGGAGCTCGCCGTCTTTCCCCGGAAGTAGGCGTCCGTGAGCGGGCGCAGGTGGGCGGGGTCCTGGAGAAGGGACAGGGCGCGAGGGGCGAGGCCCTGCCCGATCACGCCATCCAAAACGAGCGTCTGGAAGGAAAGCAGAATGTGAGCCACGCGGCGGGCCTGAATGCCGTGGAGATGGTCGCCGTGGATACCCCGCAGAAGCGCCCCCAGCAGGAGAAGGAAGGACTTGGCTCCATCACCCATGATCTTACAGTGTGCTGATACACATCCCACCAGAACTCTGTCACAGGCACAACACAACACCATTATCAGCACACACATCTCTATCCATAGTCTTTTACTCACTATTACTCATACAGTATGATTTACACAGTTACTCATACACATTGGTAACCACACAGTATTATTTACACACAGTTACTCACGCAGTATATTTGACACACTATTACTCATACAGTATGAACTGCAGTTACTCATACACATTGCTAATTGCGCAGTATTATTTACACACTGTTACTCACACAGAATGATTCACACAGTTACTCATACACATTGCTAATCACACAGTATGAATTACACACTGATACTCACAGTATTATTTACACACTGTTACTCACACATTATGATTTACACACTGTTACTCACACAGTATGATTTACACACTGTTACTCACACAGTATGATTTACAGTCACTCATACACACTATTAATCATACAGTATGATTTATACAGTTACTCATACACATTGCTAATCACACAATATTTACACACTCTTACTCACACAGTATGATTTACAGTGTTACTCATGCAGTGTTACTCACAGTATGATTAACACACTGTTACTACAGCATGATTTACACAATGCTCCTCACACAGTATGAATTACACACTGATACTCACACAGTATGAATTACACACTGATACTCACACAGTGTGATTTACGCACTGTTACTCACACAGTATGATTCACACACTGTTACTCACACAGTATGATTTACACACAGTTACTCACACAGTATAACTTACACACTGTTACTCACACAGTATGATTTACACAGTTACTCATACACATTGCTAATCACACAGTATTATTTACGCACTGTTACTCAGACAGTATGATTTGCACACTGTTACTCACACAGTATGATTTACACAGTTACTCATACACATTGCTAATCACACAGTATTATTTACGCACTGTCACTCACACAGTATGATTTACAGTAACTCATACACACTATTACTCATACAGTATGATTTATACAGTTACTCATACACATTGCTAATCACACAATATTTACACCCTCTACCTCACACAGTATGATTTACAGTGTTACTCACAGTATGATTAACACACTGTTACTACAGCATGATTTAAACACTGTTACGCACACAGTATGATTATACACTGTTACTCACACAGTATGATTTACAAACTGTTACTCACACAGTATGATTCACACACTGTTACTCACACAGTATGATTTACACACTGTTACTCACACAGTATGATGCACACACTGTTACTCACACAGTGTTATTTACACACTGTTACTCACACAGTATGATTCACACACTGTTATACACGCAGTATTATTTACACACTGTTAATCAAACAGCTTTTTCCACTTGTATACTTTCGTTTCTCATTTATAGTGCAAACGTCACATCCTCAACATCGAACTGTCCATACTGCAGTACGACGTAGTGGTGAAAAACCGTTTCTGAGCTGGATGAATGGAAGAAGCCCCAGGTTGTTGGCTGTGCTGTATTTCAGTAAGAGGGAGAACAGGTTCTGGGGCCTGTTACCTGGCAACGGGATGGTCAAGCCGAAGCGAGGTAAGGATCCTCCGGCCATCCCTGGTGATGAGGACCTCTCCAGAGTCGCGGGTGAAGAGGACCTGGCCCCCGGACGGACCGAAGCACGGGCCCACCACCGCCTCCAAGGCCTGGGTGACCTGCAGCAGGGTCCCCAACTCCACCCTCTGCACCCCCTTCATCTCCACACTGCCTTTAACAGGGGCCTGCTGTACACACAGGGCGCAATCACTGAGCTGCATTTCCCACACAGACACAGCGTACTCAATCTGAAATGCACACGGTGCATTTCCCACACAGACACAGCGTACTCAATCTGAAATGCACACAGTGCATTTCCAACACAGACACAGCGTACTCAAACTGAAATGCAGGCGGTGCATTTCCCACACAGACACAGCGTACTCAATCTGAAATGCACACGGTGCATTTCCCACACAGACACAGCGTACTCAATCTGAAATGCACACGGTGCATTTCCCACACAGACACAGCGTACTCAATCTGAAATGCACACGGTGCATTTCCCACACAGACACAGCGTACTCAATCTGAAATGCACACGGTGCATTTCCCACACAGACACAGCGTACTCAAACTGAAATGCACACGGTGCATTTCCAACAAAGACACAGCGTACTCAATCTGAAATGCACGCGGTGCATTTCCCACACAGGCACAGCGTACTCAAACTGAAATGCACACGGTGCATTTCCCACACAGGCACAGCATACTCAAACTGAAATGCACACGGTGCATTTCCAACAAAGACACAGCGTACTCAAACTGAAATGCAGGACTCCAACCCTGTAGGGTAACCTGTTCAGCAAACAAACAAACAATCCTGCCAAGTACAAAACTAGCACTGAAATCACATTTGCCTAATCAGAATCAGACAAAACAATCCTGCCAAATACAAAACTAACATGATCGCATTAGCCTAACTAGGTACATTGAGCTAAACTAGAGGCTAGGGAGGGGTGGGGAGAAGTGTAGCCTGAAGAGATGAGTCTTTAGTCTGCGCTTGAAGGTAATCAGATTCTCTGCTGTTCTGACCGCCACGGGAAGGTCATTCTACCAGCGAGGGGCCAGGACAGAGAGCAGACACGAACGGGAAGTACACACACGAAGAGGGGGAGGTGCCAAGCGTCCAGAGGTGGCAGAACGGAGAGGTCTGGCTGGTGCGTAGGGTCTGATGATCCTCTGGATGTATCCTGGTGCTGACCCCTTAGCTGCCTGGTATGCAAGCACCGAAGTCTTAAATTTGATGCGAGCCATAAGAGGCAGACAGTGGAGGTCAGTGAGCAGGGGGGTGACATGGGAATGTCTGAGGAAGTTGTAGACCAGACGAGCTGCGGCATTCTGGATGAGCTGCAGGGGTCTGATGGCGGATTAATAATAATAATAATAATAATAATAATAATAATAATAAACAAATAATAAATTAAGAAATTAATTAAATACCAATATTAAACTCTAACCTTAAACTCTATTATTAAATATAATAATTTCCTATAATAATGTATTGATATCTATAATAATTATCTATAATAATTTATTATTGAATATAATAATATTATATATTATATGAATTATATCATATGTTTGCATTATATATTAATATCAGCATGAGGGTTAACAGTGTGTGACTGTTTTGCCAGAGGCTGGGGGTGCACACGATTATTAGGTGCATCGTGTTCATCACAGCTGCCTTCTGGTAAATGGACTGCATTTCTATCGCGCTTTCATCCAAAGCGCTTTACAATTGACACCTCTCATTCACCCATTCACACACACACTCACACACCAACGGTGAAAGGCTGCCATGCAAAAGTACCAATCAGCTCGTTGGGAGCAATTAGGGGTTAGGTGTCTTGCTCAGGGACACTTCGACACGCCCAGGGCGGGGGATCAAACTGGTAACCGTCCGGCTGCCAGACAACCACTCTTAGCTCCTGAGCTATGTGGCCCCACACTGCACTGCCTTACACCTGGTCTACACCGCCTACGTGTGACGGCTACCTCGCCGAACTGCTGCGGCTCGCACGCATGTGTGTGTCCACACCGCCAGCGTTGCTGCTGCGGCGCTGCTACTGCGAACCCTATCTGTCTACATTGAGTTTGCCTTTGATAATGGCCATCAATAATAGAATGTTTGATTTCATAAATTTAATTTATATTTAGTTTAGACAGAAAAAGGTTAAGAAGTGTGTGCTCAATTGTAAAAAAAAAAAAATTAGGGCCTAGTTTCAGATCTTTACAAAAAATGTTATATTAGACAGAGGGAACTGGAGTAAGCAGTCAACGATTTAGAAACTCCCAACTTCAGCCTGGAGTCTCACCCTCTGGAGTTCAGTCCCTTGTAGTAGCGTCACAAGACCACCGGATGGCGGAAAGCATCCACTTTGTGTTTCCAGTATTCCAGTACAGCCCACAGGTCTGATAGCAAAAGTAAATACTCTGATATTTTCGACTATTTCAAGCTCCTGCCACGGCACATAATGGTTTTATTAAATTCCATTTAGCATGAGGATGGGGGTGTAATTTCAAAGAAACACTGCACTGGTTGATGCACTGAAGATGCTCATTTTTATTGTACACACAGAGCACGTACACAGCGCATCAATACACACACATGCACGCACATGCACAATATGCACACACACGCACACAAACACACACACAAACACATATACACCATGTTCACCCGATCATATAGATAGATGGTTTGATACTGTGGTTTGTGTCTTTGGAGGCCCTACTAGACTGAAGGCTCTTTTCTTTCTGGGGAGGCTACGCTCCTTCGGTGTGTGTAGCAGGATGCTGGCCATGCTCTACCAGATCATTGTGGCCGGTGTCCTGTTCTACACCTGTGTGTGCTGGGATGGGAACCTCTACTGCAGGGACACAAAGAGGCTCAAACTGATCCATAAGGCCAGCTGCTACCCTCTGCTGTTGTTTTGGGTGCACTGGGTGTTTGCCGACTCCCCCCCCCCCTCTGAGCCAGCCCCCCTTCTCTGCTTCCTCGGCCAGCCCTCTAGCTGCCCTCCTCAGCCTTGCCCCTGCCATGCCCGTGTTCTCCAGAAGGTAGAGCACTGACTGGCGGGTGAACCCCCAGCGTCCCACCTCCACTGGATATACTGTCGCTGTCTAACCGGCCTCCTTACACTCCTTACACTCTCACACTCCGCTGCCAGGTCGGAGTACTTCAGGCGTTTCCGCTCATAGGCTGCTTCTGCCCCCTCCTCCCATGGGAGGGTGAGCTCCATAAGGAGCACCACCTTCACCCGAGAGGACCACGTCTCCATATAAGGAGCACCACCTTCACCCGAGTGGACCACATCTCCATATAAGGAGCACCACCTTCGCCCGAGTGGACCATGTCTCCATATAAGGAGCACCACCTTCGCCCGAGTGGACCATGTCTCCATATAAGGAGCACCACCTTCGCCCGAGAGGACCACGTCTCCATATAAGGAGTACTGTTCTGTGTCCCTGTGCTGGAGGCCTGCTCTGTGTCCCTGTGCTGGAGCGGTCTCACAGCCTGACAGACCTGCTCTGTGTCCCTGTGCCGGAGGCCTCCTCTGTGTCCCTGTGCTGGAGGCCTGCTCTGTGTCCCTGTGCCGGAGGCCTCCTCTGTGTCCCTGTGCTGGAGCTGCCTCACAGTCTGACAGAACGTTGACTGCTTACTCCAGTTCCCTCTGTCTAATATAACATTTTTTGTAAATGCCTCGTTTGGGGGCAGCACAGAGCGGACGGTCTCATCTGCACCAAATCATTAGCGCAGGTTCTGAGGAGAAATCAGGGTGTCATAATTGGCCCTGATCAGGAAGCTAAGCCTGGCTTGTGGTATCTTCCACCAGTCTGACCCACTGAGCGATCGGTCCTCCAAACTTTCCCACACTGTCCATCCTCCCAGACCACTTTAGCAAACTGCTATAACCTATATGTATAAAAAATATGTAGAGTTAAAAAAATGTCTGATGTTTGAACAGACTAGGCAGAATTTGTGTCATTTCAAACAGATTGGAATATGGGTTTAACATCAGCATGCCCTTGGAGCTGAGTGAGTACGTTTAACATGGTCGGTGAAAATAGTGGTGATATGTGTTATTCAACCAATCATTTAAACAGAAACATTTACACTCTAGACATTTGACATGTAAACAGTAAAAATAACACATAAAAATGCAACATTACAAACTTGCACCAGCAGGTCTTATCTGATATAAGAAAAATCACATTATCAGAACAGACAGAACAGACATTGCCACAGGAATACCAATCGTGCTGCAATGCGACTCACCTGGGCAATGTTGATGGAAGTGATGAGACAGAATTGCAAACATCTTGAATTTTGCCAGTTAGTCTGGCAAATTGAGTTTTCCACATTGAGCCAAAGCAATCATACCATACTGTAATGCATTTGTAATGTGTGACTGCAGATATCAGAAATGCATCTGAAATAATGAGGAAAAACTGTAGGGTCTCAGGAACATCTCAGAGACTGGATGTCATGCAAACCACACTTCTGCCCTGGTTTTGGCTTAGTGGTCTAATCCATTCAACTGATGTGCAGCAGATCCAGGGTCAAACCTACAGGAAAACCATTTATTTGAGAGGTAACAAACATACCAGCTCAATAGACAAGCAGTGCCTTTTCAAAATGTATTGAGTTGTGGTTACACTGCAGCAACAGAAGCAAGCATTCATCAGACATCACACAATAATAAATCACAACAGCAAAACATTCAATATTTTTATAATTCAGGTTTAATCATTGAATATTATTGTCTGAAAATACAGAAAATTAAGGGGAAAAAAAACAAAAAAAAAACAATCCTAACAGAATTAATAAGGAAACTCAATCCATCATTGTTTACAGTAATGAAAGGAAATAAGTACACTGCATTCTCCCTATCAGCTGCATTTGCCCACAGAAATGTGCACATTGGAACTCTTGTGAAAATGAATGAAAGCAACAGTAAAAACTAGTAAAATGCACATTTGCACATGGGGCGACATGGCTCAGGAGGTAAGAGCGATTGTCGGGCAGTCAGAAGGTTGCCGGTTCAAGCCCCGGCCTGGACGTGTCGAAGTGTCCTTGAAAGCAACAGTAAAAACTAGTAAAATGCACATTTAAGTGGAGGAGCTTGCCACTGGATTCTTTTTAAAAAGATGCAGATACAGGAGATAGAATTATTACTTCAAAAACATTTTACCCTGCCATCTTTTGGCATTATTACTCTCAATGTTATATTAATGTTTTAATAATCAAAAGTACATTAACACACCTTGAACATTTGCAATATAAATGTATTAAAATGTAAAAATCACATTTAGACAGCAAGTGCTTAACCTGAACTGCTAAAAGATAATACTCTTATGTACAGGAGTTAGGTTGTAGTGAGGTTATATATATATATATATATATATATATATATATATATATATATATATATATATATAATATTGGGCACAGCTGAAATTGCACTGGTAAGGCATTGGTCAAGGAAGGTTGCAAGTGTGTCGATGAGTGTGTGTGTGTGATTGGGTGAGAGTGTGTTTGTGTGCGTGAATTAGTGAATGTGTGTGCATACATGCGTACGTTTGTGGGAGTGACTGTGGATGTGAACATGTGTGTGTGTGTGTGTGTGAGTGCATGAGTATGTGTGTGCCCGGATTGTGTGTGTGTATGGGTAAGAGAATGTGTGTGTGCGTGTGCACGCATGTATGTGTGTGTGCATGTGTGATAGTATGATTGAGTGCATGAGTATGTGTGTGTGTACACACGGGTGCATGTGTGTATGGGTAAGAGAAAGTGTGTGTGCATGCCTTTGTGTGAATGTGTGTGTGATTGTTTATTTGAGTGTGTGTGCATGCAAGAGAATGAGTGTATGTACAGTTGAGGTCGAAAGTTTCCATACACCTGCAAAGCAAATTTATTTCATGGCAGTTTTGAGGTTCCAATTATTTCTACAAGTCTTATTTTTCTTTAATGGAATGATTGGATCTTATACTTGTTTGTCACAAAATACATTCATGAAATTTGGTTTTGTAATATATTTAGTGTGAGTTCTCTGAAAACAAAAATATACAAACAGGTTCAGAAATAAACATACAGCAACTTAAATTATCTATTTTGATGATGTAGAAAGTTGTGACAATCAAATTTCCTTTGTGGCATGGCCCCTTAACTCCTTGTGAGTGATCATAATTGACTACAGCTGATGACTTCTCTGAGGCAATTTAAAAAGGGCTCGTTAGTCACAACCAGCCTGCACTACAATGGGAAGGTCAAGGATCTGAAAAAGCATATCATTGACTTGAACAAGTCAGGAAAGTCACTCGGAGCCATTGCAAAGCTGATCTACTGTGCAAACCAAGTTTAAAGTGCATGGAGTGGTTGTGTCACTGCCACGAACAGGAAGAAAACGCAAGCTCTCCCCTGCTGCTGAGAGAAAATTGGTCAGGCTGGTCAAGATGCAACCAAGAATCACCAAGAAGCAGATCTGCAATGAATTGCATGCTGATGGAATACAGACATCAAAGTCCACAGTCAAACGTGTTTTACATCGCCATGGTCTGAGAGGCTGCTGTGCAAGAAGGAAGCCCTTGCTCCAGAACCGGCACCTTAAGGCTCGACTCAAGTTTACAAATGACCACATGGACAAAAATACAACCTTCTGGGGGAAGGTCCTGTGGTCAGATGAGACAAAAATTGAGTTATTTGGCCACAATGACCAGAGATATGTTTGGAGGGAACAAGGTGAGGCCTTCAACCCCAAGAACACCATCCCTACCGTCAAGCACAGGGGTGGTAGTATTATGCTCTGGGGATGTTTTGCTGCCAGTGGAACTGGTGCATTACAAAAAATAGACGGAATCATGAAAAAGGAGGATTACCTCAAAATCCTTGAGGACAACCTGAAACGATCTGCTAGAAAGTTGGGTCTTGGACGCAGCTGGGTCTTCCAACAAGACAATGACCCCAAACACACCTCAAAAGTGGTGAAGGAATGGCTAAACCAGGCTAGAATTAAGGTTTTAGAATGGCCTTCACAGAGTCCCGACCTCAACCCCATCGAGAACATGTGGACACTGCTGAAGAGACAAGTCCGTATCAGGAAGCCAACAAATTTAGTCGAACTGTACCAATTTTGTCAAGAGGAGTGGTCCAAGATTCAACCACAAGCTTGCCAGAAACTTGTGGATGGCTACCAAAAGCGTCTACTTGAGGTTTAGATGGCTAAAGGTCATGCGACCCTAATATTAGAAGCGCTGTATGTTTAGTTCTGAACCTGTTTGTATATTTTTGTTTCAGAAAACTCACAATAAATATATTACAAAACCAAATTTCATGAATGTTTTTTTTGTGACAAACAAGTTTAAGCTCCAATCATTCCATCACAGAAAAATAAGACTTGTAGAAATAATTGGAACCTCAAAACTGCCATGAAGTAAATTTGCTTTGCAGGTGTATGGAAACTTTCGACCTCAACTGTATGTGTATGTGTGTGTGCGTGAGAGTGCCTTTGTGAATGTGCGTGTGTTTATACATGTGTGTGTGTGTGTGTATGTATGGGAATGTTTGTGTATACATGTGTATATTGTGTGTGCACGCATGTATGTGTATGCATGTGTGTGCATGTGTGAGTGCATGAGTATGTGTGTGTGTGCGTATGGGTAAGAGAATATGTGTGTTTATACATGTGTGTGTGCGTGCGTATGGAAATGAGAATGTGTGTGTGTTGACACGTTTGTGTTTGTGCGTGATTGCATAAATGTGTGTGTGTGTGTGTGCGTTTGCGAATGTGTGTGTCTGTATACTGTGAGTGTGTGAGAGAGAGAAAAAGTGTGTGTGTATGAGTGCATGTATGTGTGCATGTGTGTGTGTGTGTGCGTTTGCGAATGTGTGTGTTTGCATACTGTATGTGAGTGTGTGAGTGAGAGAAAAAGCGTGTGTGTATGAGTGCGTGTATGTGTGCATGTGTGTGTGTGTGTGCGTGAGATTGTGTGTGTCCGTGTGTAGGTGTGTGTGAGTGACTGGGTGTGAGAGAGTGTGCGTGCATAGGTCTGTGACTGCGTGTGCATGAGTAAACATGAGTGCATGTATTTGTGTGTGCATGTGTGTGATTGGGTGTGTGAGTGATTGGGTGTGAGAGGGTGTGTATGTGTGTGTAAGAGTGTGAGTGTGTGTGCACGAGTGTGTGCGTGTGTAGGTGTGTGAGTGCATGTGCATGAGTGTACATCAGTGTGTGTATTTGTGAGTGTGTGTGCATGAGTGTGAGAAAGCAAGGGTGTGTGTGAGAGTATGTGTGTGTGTGGATGTGTGTATGTGGGTGTATGTGTCTATGTGTATCTGAGTGTGTGTGTGTATGTGTATATGAGTTTGTGTGGTGTGTGTGTGTGAGTGGGTATATGAATGTGATGAATGCGGTGTGTGTGTGTGTGCATGAGTATATGTATTTGTGTGTGCGTGCATGTGTGCGAGTGTGTATGCGCACGTGTGTTTGTATGTGTGTGTGTGCACGTGCATATTTGTGTGTGCGCGCACGTGCGTGTGTGTGTGTCTCTACTCCAGTTGGCAGAGGGACACTGAGGAGTTCCTCACATAAAATCCAGCACAGAGGGGTGTGTGTTGAGTGAAGTGTGTGTGGAATCTGTGCAGGAGGGTCAGTGTGTCAGAGTCAGAGACGCTGTAGAAGGACAGAGTGCTGGTTGGACGGTCCACACACACTCCTACCCTGTACACACACACTCCTTTACCAGCATCATCATCATCACACACTCCTGCTCTGCGGTAGGGGGAGGTGAGGGCAGGTATGTGTGTTTGGTTCTCATTGTGCCAGACAGAGTAACTGAGTTTATCAGAGGGACCGGGCTTAAAGCACTCCAGACTCCAGGAGTTTTTATTGAATCCAAACATACAGTCATAATCCCCTCCTTTCCTGCTGATTCCTTTATCTGTCACTGCTATATAAACCCCTCCCCCCCACTCAGACACACTGAACTCAGCCTCCCAGTAACAGCGCTCACACACACTCTCTCTGCACACAACCTGGTGCACAGACTCAAATCTCTCTGGATGATCAGGATATGGCTCCTCTCTCCCCGGTGTGTGTGTCACCCTCCTGTTCCCCTCAGACAGAGACAGCTCTCTCTGCGCTGTGTTTGGATCCAGTGTGAGCTGACAGCCGTCTGCACACCAGAGACATTAATGAGATTAAATATCACTATTAATATTCACCTTATTATGTGTGTGAGAGAGAAAGGACTGTCATAGTACGTGTGTTTGTGTACGTGTGTGTTTCTGTTTTTGTGTTTATGTGTGTAAGAGAGAAGTCTCTCGCTCTCTCTCTCACACACACACACACACACACACACACACAGCAGAGTGTGTATCTATGCAAAGTGTTCTGTCGATACAGACTCACATTTCCTGGGTCCTGGTTTGGTCCTGTTCTCTCCTCCATGGTCCACACTGTAAGAACAGCAGAACAGAATTCTGAATTTTAACCATCCTTTATTTCCACTCTTAACACACCAATGACATCACATATATAAGAACAAAGGCACAATAAAACACAAAACCACGATCATATGAAAAAAACACAAATCTGTCAGAAAGGAAACTTATTCCATTCACTCACCCTGTTCCATGTGCAAAAATATCTCCCCTCCCTCCACTGAACATAAAACACCCTTATAACACACACACTCTGAAACACACTCAGGTTCTCCATTGCTTTGTAATACTGAAACTCCACCATCACTGTGTCCCTGATCAAACCCCTGACTACAACAACCACACATCTTATTTACTGCAGTGATCCCGTGCAGCACCCTCCACAGGAGATCCCCAACTCTCTTGAGTAATGCTGGTTTGTACAGTGCCCTCCATGCCCCCCCCCCAACTCCTTCTGTGTGTGTGTTTGTGTGAGGTGCACTAAGGAAACTCTCTTTACTTACAGCAGTGTGAGTGTGTCCAGTTTAGCAGCAGACAGCGCTCTCACTCCTGAGTCTCCTGGGTGATTGTGTCTCAGGTCCAGCTCTCCCAGGTGTGTGTATGTGTGTGTGTGTGTGTGTGTGTGTGAGGTGCAGTGTGGAAACTCTCTGAACTTACAGCAGTGTGAGTGTGTCCAGTTTAGCAGCAGACGGCGCTCTCACTCCTGAGTCTCCTGGGTGATTGTGTCTCAGGTCCAGCTCTCTCAGGTGTGTGTGTGTGTGTGTGTGTGTGAGGTGCATTGTGGAAACTCTCTGAACTTACAGCAGTGTGAGTGTGTCCAGTTTAGCAGCAGACAGCGCTCTCACTCCTGAGTCTCCCGGGTGATTGTATCTCAGGTCCAGCTCTCTCAGGTGTGAGGGGTTTGAACACAGAGCTGAAGCCAGAGAATCACAGCCTCTCTGTGTGACTCTACAGCCTGACAGCCTGCAGAGAGGACACACATACGTTACATGCATTAATATAAACGAACAGGGCTGTGTGTGTGTCAAACACATAGCAGTGTGTTACACACCTTACACACATTACTATAAACTAACAGGGCCGTGTGTGTCAAACACATAGCAGTGTGTTACACACCTTACACATATTAATATAGACTAACAGGGCTGTGTGTGTCAAACACATAGCAGTGTGTTACACTCCTTACAACACATTAATATAAACTAACAGGGCTGTATGTGTCAAACACATAGCAGTGTGTTACACACCTTACACATATTAATATAGACGAACAGGGCTGTGTGTGTCAAACACATAGCAGTGTGTTACACTCCTTACAGCACATTAATATAAACTAACAGGGCTGTGTGTATCATACCTTACACACATTAATATAAACGAATAGGGCTGTGTGTATCAAACACATAGCAGTGTGTTACACACCTTACACACATTAATATAAACTAACAGGGCTGTGTGTGTCAAACGCATAGCAGTGTGCTACTTTACAGCACATTAATATAAACTAACAGGGCTGTGTGTATCAAAACACATATCAGTGTGTTATACACCTGTGGTGTGGGGATGGCTGGTTTAAGCAGCCACACCTGCCCTGGGTCAAGCTAATTAGACCTGGCCAATTGGATAATTGGTTAAGAATGAGATAATTGGCCAGGCTAATTGGACCCGGGAACAGGAGTGGCTGCACCTGTGCGTAGTGAGGTAATCAGTGTGCACAGGTTAAATCTGCCATCCCCACTCACAGAAGGGAGCCTCTGTCATGACAGTTTTATATCTGCTCCTTGGCGGTAACATCTTGCCAACCTCGTAAATAAATGTGGACGGTTTGAACATCATCTCCCTGTGTCTCTGTGCTGGAGGGCCCCTAGGAAAGCCACTTCGGTGGCCTGTGGCAGGCATGTTTGCCACAGTGGCGCCCAACGTGGGGCTGCTCCGGCACAGGGAAGAGGCACAGGAGGGCCAGCCTGGAGGCACACTGGAGGAGGTGCAACTGAGGTGTTCCCGACATGGCTTCAGACAGATCCTCCAGGCCAAAGACAGGGAGCGGGAGATGATCAGGGAGGGGAAGGAAGTGATCCTCAGCTGGGACGCTGGGGAGCTGGACCTGGCCGGGAAGGCAGGTTAGCTACGGGCGGTGCACGAGAGGTGGTCGCGCCGTGAGCTGGACTTGGCCGGGAAGGCGGGTCAGCTACGGGCGGCGCACGAGCGGTGGCCGCGCCGTTTTGCTTCCTTTTTTGTCCCTTTTGTTGTTTTAGTTTGTTGTTTTGGCCTGGTTGGTTTGCCCGGAGCCCATGAGGGGGTAAGCCTGCAGCAGCCTGCCAGCAGAGCCGACTGGCGGCCACCTCAGCCACGAGGGTTCCTGGTCCCCAGCGCCACAAGGAAACCAGCCCACCAACCCAGCCACCCCACCACAGCCCCTGGAACAGCCCAAGCCGGTGACACCCCCACCAGCCAGCCGAGCAGCCCAGGATTCCCTACGCTCCGAGAGGGAGGAGGGCTGCCTCATCGTCCAGGGGGTCGTGCTATATAGTGCTATATTTAGACATTAGTGCTGTATTTTGTCACATTGGAACCCTTTTTGATTGAAGGGGTTTGTGTTTGTACTCACCCCAGTCTCTGCACTTTACAGTGTGGGTCCTCCAGTCCAGCAGAGAGCGCTCTCACTCCTGAATCCTGCAGCTCATTGTCTCTGAGCTCCAGATCTCTCAGCTCTGAGTGAGGAGAGCGCAGGACTGAGGCCAGAACATCACAGCAGCCATCTGTGAGATTACACCAACCCAGCCTGTGGAGAGACCACACACACACACACACACACACACACACACACGCACATGTACACACACACACACATACACACACACACACACACAACACACATGCGCACACACACACACACACCACACAGACACACACACACACACAGACACACACACACATACAACCACACACACAATTGAAATTCACTGCTAATTGTCACACTGTGCACCTTGGCAGCAGATAAATGTGGAATTTCCTATTTGTACAGTACGTGCATTCCTGGGATGTACACAGTACACACAAAAACAGGAAGAGTTTATATTAATTATGTTCATAAAGTATTCTGACTAATCCACAAAAAAAGGTCATCACTTGGCTCAATTAACAAAAAATAACTAAAAATAAGGAGCCAATTCAACTCAAGGTTGGAGGCTTCCTGCAAGGATTTCATTAACAAAACTGTTCCATGTTGCGATGATATCACATGGCAAACAACATGATTGCAAACATATTTCATTTGCTAACACAAGAAACTGCAGTAGTATGATCACTATGGTGTACTTTACCTCACCTTCAGTCTACAAACATCTTTATATTTTAAAAACATTCAATCTTCATCTAATAATGTAACCAAGGCGGCAAATGAAATACACTGCAGCGCCATCTACTGGCTGCAGAGAAACACCACAACTGATTATTGCCATTGACTGGTACTACAGGTATATGGAGGACCAAAAATTTTAAAATAATAAATAAATGACTCAATAAATAAATTAATGTATAAATAAATAAATAAATACAAAAGCAAGAAAATGTAAAAATTAATGAATGTACAAATAAATTAATAGACAAAATCTGACAAATGGGTATTTGCATTTATTTCCATATTTATTTCTTGATTCATTCATTTCTGTGGATGTTCATTTCCATATTTATTTATTGCTTGATTCATTTATTTCTGTATATATTTATTTCCTTATTTATGTTTTGATTAATTTATGCCTGTATATATATATAGTGACGTGGATCGGGGCATGCCCCCACAGTGCCCCTCCCAGCCTTATAGGCATCAGCTAAAACCTGCCACCAGGCCAGCTCTTCAGGACCCAGGACAGCGCCCCACTATGAAGCCCAGCCACAGGACCCTGGAGAGCGGCAAACTGGAAATTCCTCAACTCCCTCCTTTGCAGTCAACACACCTGCAATCAATGAGGCAACACAGCTGCCGCCACTCCAGGGAGATGGCTGGGAGCTTAAAAGGAGGCCTTTTGTCTCCCTTGAGGAGAGGGGGTTTTGGGCTGCAGGAGAGCTGTTGAAAACTGTTGATAACTTTTTCCCTACTTTGCAGAATCCGGTGGAGACGCAGGACCACATCCCTCTTCCTGCTTTGAAGAGGGATCCCCTCAGCGGTCTCCCGGACGCTGTTACTCCTAATTTTGGTTGCTTTACTTTAAGTTAATTCTGACAAGAGACTTTAGTTGTCGAGTTTGGTTTTGGTTTTTTTGTATATAATTTTTGGTAAATAAAAGGCCCTGTTGGGCTATTTTTCCCCAAACCTCCGGTCTGTGTATTTCTGTGCCGCCCCGCCTGCACCGTCACGCCCAGTGCGGTGCCACAATATATTTCTGTATTTATTTCTGTATTTTTTTAATCCATATGTTAATTAGGGGGCTGTCAATGAAAATATGTCATAGTGTCACAATATTTCCACTGGATGATCGATACCAGAGTACGTAGATTCACTGTACATGTCTTGCTTCAACACCGGTTGCTTTTTACCACATTTACGTTAGTAGGGCAGAGCGGGGAAAAAAGTAACACAGATTTTATTTTTTTGGTTAGGTAGTGCAGCTTGAGTGACGTATTTCAGGATAAACACTCAGAATGACCCTTGCTTTCTCTCCAACGAAAGGTGAGGGATTTTGATAAACATTTTGGGAGATATTGCCAAATAAAAGTTTGTTTTGGTGATATGTAAGCACATTGTTTTACCATAAGTATTTTTTGGGTGCTGTAATGTGTGTGCATATCAAAGGATCCAAATGTATGTAATCGTAAACAGTCTTTTCGTGACTAACAGATTGCATATTTTTGATAGAGCAATCAGCTCCACCTGCAGGATTAAGACATGCACGCAGACTCACAGAGCAAGGGAACATAACAGGACTGAAAAGGGAAGACATTCAACGGGAACTGCAGAATAATGCTGGGATAACTTCAGAAGGGAAAAGAACAGGACCACATAGAAGAGTTTATGATAAACTTTACTTTGGAGCTTAAAGAACTGTGGCATACATACAGTACGGCTGCACTCAATCTCCTGTACAAGCTACCTCACTACCTCACTGACGTCTTACATTGGTTGGTATATCCTGTTTCGAAAAGCCTAGGGCTCCACCTAGTGGATAACCTGACTACACTACAAATGTACAGTATTGTGATAAGTTTTCACCAGTTGGCAATAGGCTATGAAAAACATTTAAATGTAATCAATAGATAGATTAGAAACAGTGTTTGTATCCTAAAACATCAAACTGTATTGAGTTACCTTACTTTGTGTGAACCTTTAAAGGTATTAAAACTTAGGTTAGCTCGCCATGTCAGTTTCTGAATGGCATGTCCCAGAAATTCCATTATGGTATTAAATCATAATTAGGATGTAGGTGTGAATGGTTTGTATTAAAAATGATTAATCTAGTTCTAGTTATATTTTCAGGATTGAGCCAAATAGGAAAACTGTTGTTTCCTATACAGGCAAGAGATAGCCAGAGGCTTGAGCCTGGCTGACCTAGCTGAAAATGCTAGTCCTCATTATGTGCTCTTTTGTGTGGATGCCTTGACAGTTTGTTCCAGGTAGCTGCATCACAGAGATTGACCCTGTAGTGTTCAGCCATTTGGAGGAAGTGGCTCTTCGCCTGAATGTTTCACTCCATAATTCAGATTACGCCAGATCAATTGGATGACCTTCTCACATACTGCCTGAGGAAGCACTGGAGAGTTATTTATTAGTTGGTTTGTCTGTTCATCATGTTGCAGCACAATTAATTAACAATTAATCCCTTGCATGTCCACTTCCATGAGTTCTCAACAGGAGGCTTAGCAGGGTGATCTACACTAGATCATTTAAACTTAATCCAGTTATGCAAAGCAAGTTTTATCCATCTATGCCTCAGTGGTGTTTCTCCCATCTCATTAGTAATGCATTAATTGGTGTTGTTCTGAGTGCCCCACAGCATATCCTCAAAGCTTTTGCCTGTTTAACATGTGATGCCAGGAAAGGAATTGGGGTGCTGTCCACCAGGGGGCAGCATCGGCCCTACAGAGAGGTATTGCTGCAGCTGTGGCCCATTACCTAACCATGGGCTCTATAAGAGGCCTAGCTTCCAGGCCTAGGGGAGGGTGCTTTTAGATGGTGTTTGGGAGCGTGGCTATGGACAGGTGGGATTTTTTTCCTTACCGCAAAAATTAGCGAAGCCATTCAAACCGTTGCGGTAACCGCCATAAAAAAAATTATAATTTAAACCTCCGGGCTACGATTTTGTTTTTTACAAGTACATTTCTGGAATGGCTGTTTCCGAAAAATAGGTTCTGCCCAGCAGTTCATACTGCTTGTCGAAGGACTGAAGCATAGCTCGGAATGATGGCTTTCCTACAGTCCGGAAGGGCACCATCTCCACAACCAAATACTTTGTTACAGTTGTTGTAAGTGCTCGCCACTTGTTGCTGTCCCGGTTGTATTTAGTCACTCTGGCAAATGCCTCTGAGACTCCTAACTGACGTAGTGCCGAGCCGGTACCTCCCGAGGTAGATGGGGTGCCTTTCATTGCATCGTATAACGGACGATGAGTGGTCCTAAGATGCGATGCTAGATTTGTCCTGTTTCCTCGCATGACGTTGATTTTCTTGCTGCAAATGCGGCACACTGCCTCATCCAAATTCTTTGGCTTTCCATCTTCATCGGGCTCAAAGCCAAAATGTTCCCAAACAGGAGAAGTAACATTGGGTTTCGCTACAAGATCCATGTTTTTAGCCTAATTTGAAGCGAAAACTTTCCGTAGCCAACAGTTGCAAAGCACGTTCTGGGTGACACATTCTCCTGATCAGAACAGTTAACTGCGCAACTGTGAGTGTAAAACTTTCGAACACATGGAGTGAAGAAAATAGGCTACACAATTATAATTATAATTATTTTTAAAATTGCAATTGCATTTATTTCAGATCACAACTTTTACAAGTAAAATTGGAACATAACCAATTGGCCTAAAATAAACGGGAAAAAAACAAAACCCAGCGGTGAAGCGGTGATCAGCTTGACTCTGCGGTGGACGTGACGTGATTGCGTTACCACGGTAATGCAGTAACCGCGGCAGCTCTAGTTTGCCGGCCACTGACCTGTGTTCAAAGCCTCTCTAACTACTCTGAGAACACTGTCCTCTAGCTGCGCTTCTCGCAAGTCTTCTCGGGTGAACTGTTCTAGCTGACCCAAATTGAGATGAGTTGCAAAAGCATACAGCTCAGGAACACCTTCTGCTGGAACACCTAGTTTGTCTGCCAAGTGCACATCACTGTCACTAGACTCCTGCACATGCACACGACCACAAATCGCCTTCACATCACCCTGTGAAAGGTTTCTCCACGTCTCAGTGTCCAGTTTCGGGAAAGCAAATCAGCCTCAACATTGACCTTCTCAGGGCGATATTTTACTTCAAAATCGTATGTGGCTAGGGCAGCAAGCCACCTATGCCCTGTAGCATTAAGTTTCCCTGTCGTCAACACGTGATTGCGTTTCCGCGGTAATGCAGTAACCGCGGTAGCTCTAGTGTAAGTATGGATTTCATTAGAGTGCAGAGCAGGTAGTGAATAATGGGGATGGATGAAGACTGCAATATATGACAGAAGTGAATCCAGAAGTCGGTGGAAACCTGGCAAATGAAACTCAATACAGCTCAATGTAAAGTTCTACATGTGGGAAATAAAAACATCAGGCTAGATCACTTTATGGGAGGAACGACATTGGAATGTGCTCAATTTTGTGAGTAATAGTTGATCAAATCCTTTCAGGTTCTAGGCACTGTGCTGTTGCAGTAAAAAAGCCAACAGGATGCTGGGATAGTAGTGAGTATAAATCAAGGCTCCAGAATGCGACCATTTTGGTTGAACATGCGACCAAAAATCTGTCAAGTGCGACTAAACATTTTCATTGGTCGCACCGGTGCGCCTGACATTTAGCAGGTCTGTCTCTCTGTGTGTGTAGCGTTATTTTTTTTCCCACCCGCATTCTGCGAAGACCCGCCCCTACTCTGCCTCTGATTGGCTCTGACCCTGATATTCTTCTTCGCTGAATGCGGGTGGGGAAAAAAATTAGGCATGTGTGTATTAGTGATGTGCGGATCGCAGTTATATCCGCGGGCACCACGGTTAATCTGCGGATCGGGTGGGCCGAGTCATAAAAATTAACATTCTGATTAATAGCGGATGGGTTACGGGTGGGTGAAATAATACATCATTAATGAGGAAAATATTAATTACATTCTCTAAAATGTGAACATATTTTAAGCTTCATTTTTCGTCAGGCGCGAATTAGCAGACTAGACTCTCGTTGCGCCAATTGCGGCGTCCATTTGTCCTAAGCAGCAATAGAGGCAAAAAAGATCAGAGAGATAATTTAAAAAAGGAAGGGCAGAAAAGTTAAGTGTGGCAGCGATTTAGTGAATGACGAGTCAGGTGCTGGGTATGTCATATGCAACAGCTGCGAAATAATGAGAAATAGCGGTAATGTGTGATCGGGTGCGGGTCTCTAAATCAGATAAAATAATTTGTTCGGGTGGGTGGCGGGTGGATGATTTATGCGTACATGCGGATTCGGATGACGTCAGAGCCGATCCGCGCATCACTAGTGTGTATGTGTGAAACCGCGCCCTGTACTCCTCCGGGAGCAGCGCACACTTTTATTTGAGTTATTTGAGTTTGATTTATTTATTTGAGTTTGTCAAGCACTTTAAACATCAGCACTTTTTAAGTTTATTTTTTAAACAATTGAGGTTATTGCCATTTCTTGTTTGTGCTGTGATTTAAATAAAGAGAAAACATTTATCTGCACCTTTATTCCTGTTTACAATCATTTACATGTGTTAAGAAATTACCAATGTGTATGGGAACTGACAAAAAAGGTAACACTTAAAATGTATTATTACGGCGCCAAAAGGCGCGGTGAAAAATTTTGGGTCTAACTAAATTATGTGCTGCTGCACCTAAATGAAAAAGTTTGGCACACCAGTGCATCCAATGTAAAAAGTTAGTCTGGAGCCCTGTAAATCCAAGGAAGTTATACTTATTTTATACAATACCTTTGTCAGACCACACTTACAGAATTGTGTGCAGTTCTGGGGACTGTACTACAAGAAAGATATAGAGGATCTGGAAAAGGCTGAAAGAAGGGAAACCAAATTGGTTCCTGGTATGAAAGATAAAAGTTTTGAGGAAAGACTTCAGATGCTTAACTTCTTCAAGCTTAGTAAAAGTAGACTCAGGGTTATTTGATTGAGTCTTTTAAATTCATAAAGGGGATCAACAAAGTGAACTACAAGAGATTCTTCAGGTTCAGCTCTGTTAGTATGACGAGGGGGCATAAAAGGAAATTAGCAAAAGGTAAATTCCGCACCGACGTTAGGAAGTATTTTTTCACACAGAGAGTAGTCACTGTGTAGAATAGCTTGGCGCATGTCATGTAGTAGAGGCAGAAACTCTGGGGGTTGTCAAGACCGGGCTTGATACGATGCTGGATACTATCTAGTTTGTAGGTAAACCAAGCACTAGTGGTAGGTAGGAAGATGGTGAGCATGTCGGGCTGAATGGCCTATTCTCGTCATTATGTTATGTTATTTTTGTTATGTTATGATAGAAGTGAAACATATTACTGTACTGAAGTGGTCAATATTTTACAATGTCAATCATGCATTCAGCATTCAGTCATCACCTGTGACCTGATACTACAGACTCCACTGAAAATTACATTCTGGTCAAGAACCACAAACCTGGCAACCCTAAGACTCATGAGGGTTTATCCTGCTTTTCTTTGTTGTGCTAGAGCAGTTAGAAGACAGGGATGAGAACAATGTGGACAAAGAAAGAATGCTGGTGGACACAGGAGTAAACAGAGAGAAAGCACTTTTTATATTTCACTGCACAGAGCCATAATCACAAAATCTATTTAGTTAAGGTCACACAGTACACAGCACTACTCACCCCAGTCTCTGTAGTTTACAGTTTGGACTCATCAGTCCAGCACAGAGCAGCTTCACTCTTGAATCTCTCAGGTTATTGTTGCTGAGGTCCAGATATCTCAGGGGTGAGTGTGATGACTGAAGAGCTGAGGCCACAATTTCACAGGACCTCTCTCTGAGGTCACAGTAGTTCAGTCTGCAAAGAAGCGTTTATATATTATTACATGATTAAATAGCGCAATATACTGTAAAATCTGATATGTGCATGTAACAGTAATCGCGAGTGATGAAGAGTGATGTTGAGGATTTTCAGTTTGTGATGCTCTGAGGAAGTTCTTTGCTACACTCTCCAACTGCAGCACTTTGGGCCTGAGAATTAGACGTCCTGTTGGACAGAACTCTGACAGTTCTACAGATGAAATTCTTACCCAAATGGCCCCCTTTCTTCTGACATTTGGCACAGATACAACCAAAAGTAAAGATGCAAGAAATAACACACATCTTTCAGGGTGGATAGTGAGTTAGGCTCTGCTTCTTTACTTTTGCTGGTAACTGTGAGAAACTTCCCACAGCATTGCAAGCCAATACACAGCAAAAGCCAGATTCACTTTAGAAACAGGAATGCAAAAAGTGATCTGTTCACATGTAACCAGGTACTGTAGTGCAGTCTGTCTGTTTTGCTGAGGTTATATATAACCATGTAGTGCAGTGCATCTGTTCTGCTGGTGTTACATATAACCAGGTAGTGAAACCAAAGCTATGTAGGAACTGTTAATGATGCCCTTGAGTTCATTTTGTTGGAATAGTGATACATTTGATGGTGCTGTCCAAGGAGACACCATTTAGCTTTTTCCAGGGTTTAGGAAACTTCAGAACCTTGTACAGGCCAGACTTTAGCCTGAGATAAGCCACAGAATTACCTCAAAAACAGGCACTTTAACAGTCCCCTGAGAAGACCTCACCCTGACACCCATTATATCCTACAATTCCTCTACATACCTGTTTTCACTCTGTCTACAGGCACTATTGGATTCTGGGTCAGCCTACACCAGAATAAAGCAGAGACCAGGGTGGCACTACTGGCCTTGTAACATGGTGCATTTACTGCCTGACCTAATCTCACAATACAGTAACACAAACATTTCATTCATAACCACACTTGCCTCTCCCAAACCAAACCCAGCATTACATTAATCATAATGTTGAAAAAATATCTCATCTTCTTGAACAATGTAAGAGGGGTACAGACTGAGCAGGCTCTCTCTGGTCATCTCCCACTCACAAATTATCTATGCATGGACTAGGGATAAAAGGGGGATTCTTCCCCCCTTTTGAAAAACATGGATTTGATTCAATCAACATTCGTCCTTAACTGACTGACATTTAAAAGGAGGGATTCTTTTTTCTACACAAACACAGTTCGAACTACTTCACCAAACTGAGTTAGATAAGAATAAGTGTAACACTTGTGTTTACTTGTCCAAGTCAAAGTTAAGGACAAATGTTAGTTCAATAAAGACCATAGGGGTGTTTGTATGGCTAATCTGCAAAAAATCAGACCTTGTTATTCTACTAATAATGCGGCTGACCAAACTCAGCTAAAACTCAGCTAAAAATTGGATTAATTAATATCAGATCACTAGCCCCTAAGGCAACTCTTGTAAATGAATTAATTACTGATCACCAAGTTGAAATCTTATGTGTAACTGAAACTTGGCTTAAAACTGTATATTGCCTTAAATGAATCCACCCCTCCTGGCTACAGCTATACTCACGTTCCCCGTCTGACGGGTCGTGGCGGTGGTGTTGCTGCTGTATATCATTCTAATCTTTTTGCTACTTTGAAATCCGGCTTCAAATGTAACTTTTTTGAAGTGCTTGTTCTCAGTTTTGCACATCCAGACAAAAAAGCAGTCCGTTTTATCCTTGCAATTGTATACAGGCCACCAGGGCCATACAGTGGCTTTTTACTTGAGTTTGCTGATTTCCTTTCCAGCCTGGTTGTTAATTCAGATAAAGTAGTAATTGTAGGGGACTTCAATATTCACATGGATAGTGAAGGTGATCCTCTCAGATCAGCACTCTTGTCTATCACTGAATCTATTGGCTTCGATCAACATATACATCAGTCCACACATTCTCATAACCATACTCTTGATCTGGTCTTAACTTATGATACAGAAATAGCAAATATAGCAGTTATGCCTAAAAACCCTGTGCTATCAGACCATTATTTAATTACTTTCCAACTTTCACAAGTCTGTCATGTGTCACCAGATCCTTCATTCTACCTTATCTGTAAGCTTTCCTCCAGGACTGCAAATGCTTTTATTAATGAGCTCCCAGGTTCATTTGTGCACTGTGGCTCCCACCCAAACGCATACAAAAATGCAAGCATTAGCTCAATTGATCAGCTGACAGACAACATAAATTACGTACTTTCCAGAACCCTGGATACTATCGCACCGCTTAAGAAGAGGAAAGTCCGCTATAAGGAATTAGCACCCTGGTACAATGACCATACTCGTGCTCTCAAACAAGCTTCACACCAACTTGAAAGCAAATGGTGTTCTACTAAATTGCAGGTATTCCTCCAGGACTGGAAAGACAGTCTACTAACTTATAAACATGCCCTCTCCACAGCACGTTCCTCATACATCTCTACTTTAATTGATGAAAATAGAAACAATCCTAGGCACCTGTTTAACACTGTTGCCAGACTGACCAAGAATCAAATTGATGAATTACTTTGATGACAAAATTATAAAAATCAGGGGCAAGATTCAAAGTTCTCCTACCACCCCTCATATAGGGTCTGCCCTTCCATCCGCTCAACGCATGGATGCAGAATCTTCAGAAGAATCTTCAGAAAGACGGGCGGCCTATCTGAACTCTTTTGCTCCAATAGATCTCATGGAGTTTAATGCCATAGTTAATTCCTCAAAATCTTCTACTTGTCTTCTAGACCCTATCCCTAAGAAGCTTTTCAAGGAGCTATTACCAGTGATTGGAACACCAATGTTACATATTGTCAATGTGTCTTTAGCATCTGGACACATACCACAGACTCTTAAACTTGCAGCCATCAAACCCCTTCTTAAGAAGCCAAACTTGGATGTGAATGACCTGTCTAACTACAGGCTTATCTCGAACCTCCCTTTCTTTCTAAAATACTAGAAAAGGCCATTTCAAAACAACTTGGTTCATTTTTGCACTCCAATCATATATTGGAAGTTTTTCAATCTGGTTTTAGACCCTCTCACAGCACTGAAACAGCCCTGGTCAAAGTACTCAATGACCTACTCCTCGCTTCCGACCATGGCTGCATCTCTGTACTTGTGCTTTTAGACTTAAGTGCAGTATTTGACACAGTTGATCACCTCATCCTTCTGGATAGACTTGAAAATCTTGTAGGCCTCCTTGGACAGGCACTCTCTTGGTTCAGGGTTGCTTTTTATCACTTGAGAAACATCTCAAAAATTCAGAAAATACTGTCCTTACATGATGCAGAAAAGCTAGTTCATGCTTTTGTTACTTCAAGATTAGATTACTGCAATGCTCTTTTGTCTGGATGTGCAAATTCCTATCTGAAGGGCTCCAGCTAATTCAAAATGCAGCAGCTCGTATTCTCACTAGAACAAGGAGATTCGAGCACATCAGCCCAGCGTTAGCATCGCTTCACTGGTTGCCAGTTAAATTCCGAATAGACTATAAGATACTACTTCTTACCTTTAAAGCCTTACATGGGCTTGCCCCTTTGTACTTAAATGATTTACTTCTTCCTTATATTCCCTCACGAACGCTCTGTTCACAGGGTGCAGGCCTCCTTGTTATTCCTAGAATATCTAAAAGTACCATAGGTGGTAGAGCCTTCTCCTATCGTGCTCCCCTCCTGTGGAACAAGTTGCCTGCCCATGTTCCGGGCACAGACACTATCACCTTATTTAAAGCTAGGCTCAAACCATATATTTTTAGTCTCTCTTATATTTGAGGGGCAGGAGTGGGTGGCAGGCATAGCCATAGAGTCTCTGGCAGACTGAGCGGTTAGTGCTGTCACTGGATCATCATTGGTAGTGCTGTGTTAAGCTGAACTGGTCATGGTCTGGTGATGGCTGTCTCAAGTCTGCCCTCGTGGCTGCGTTGGCCCCTGCCTCTGTTTCCCTTAGCTATGCTCCCATAGCCTTATTCTGCCGGGGTTTTCCTTATCGCACGTGGGCACCTCTGTTTCTTCTGCTCTGCTTGCTAATCTACCATTTGAATCCCCTAACAACGTTTTTTTTCCTCGTTGTCCTCGGCTCTGGGCATCTGCGAGTTGTATGTTTGGACCATTATTGATCCATCACATTGGTTTGCCTAACAAGGAATTCATGATGCATTTAATAACTGGTATCTTTAATGATAATATGTTAATTAAATCTAATAAAATACATTTTACATGTTGGATACATTTTTTACATTTGATGCTACTTCTGTATTCATTAAATGAGGGCACAATCTGTTAAAATAGCTTGACTCAAAAATCATAATTCTCACTTGCCTCACAACTTTATTGTATTCCATTTTCACTTTAACTATGAAGTGTTTATAATAACATGCTGTCATTATCTACTTTAATAATTACATAATACTCACATGGCCTTCCTGCAGTTCCTGAGTACTGGTAGCAGTCTCTCATAACCTGCTGCTGATGTGTTGTAGGTCTTCAAGTCAAACTCATCTAGGATCTCCTCTGACATCAGTAACATAAAGGCCAGAGTTGAACATTGGTGTGGTTTCAGCTTTTCATTAGAGAGTTTTCCTGATCTCTGGAAATTCTTGATTTCCTCCACTAGAGAGTTGTCATTCAGTTCATTGAGGCAGTGGAACAGATTTATGGTCCTCTCTGCTGAAGATTCTTTTTTGATCCTCTCCTTAATGTACAATACTGTTTTCTCAATGCTCTCTGATCTGCTTTCCTGTCATGTGTCTGTGGATCTGGTACAGGTGATCTGCTTCCTGTCTGTGTCAGTATTCCTCCTAATAGAGTCTGAATGGAGTCCAGAGAGAGGCCTAGAAGGAATCTGAGGAAAAGGTCCAGGTGTCCATTCTTACTCTGTAAGGCCTGATCCACTGCAGTCGTGTGTAACTCAGACAGCTGCACTCTGACTCTGCGTCTGCGAGGTTTTGATTGTTCTGCTCTGAGTACATTTCTGTTCTCATTCACACATGAATGAAACACAAACAAGGCAGCCAGATACTCCTGAATGCTCAGATGCACAAAGCAGTAGACCTTCTCCTCACCCAACCCACACTCCTCTTTAAAGATCTCTGTGCACACCCCAGAGTACACTGAAGCTTCACAGACATCAATGCTCATCTCTCTCAGGTCCTCTTCATAGAATATCAGATTGCCCCTTTCCAGCTGTAGTAAAGCCAGCTGCCCCAGTTTCAGGATGATTTCTGTATTTGATGCTGACATTTTCTTTGGGGTTGTCTCATTGGTGCCATGATACTTCTCATTCTTCACATTAGTCTGAATGAGCAGGAAGTGTGTGTACATTTCAGTCAGAGTTTTGGGCAGGTCTCCACTCACTTTATCCAACATTGTCTCCAGAACAGTAGCAGAAATCCAGCAGAAGACTGGTATGTGACACATGATGTGCAGACTCCTGGATGACTTTACGTGTGAGATAATTCTGCTGGCCTTTATCTCATCTCTGATTCTCTTCCTAAAGTATTCCTCCTTCTGTGGATCCTTGAACCCTCGTACCTCTGTCACCTGGTGGACGCACTCAGGAGGGACCTGATTGGCTGCTGCTGGTCGGGAGGTGATCCAGAGGAGAGCAGAGGGAAGCAGATTCCCCAGAATGAGGTTGGTCAGCAGCACATCCACTGATGATGACTCTGTTATATCACAGCAGATCTTATTGCTTTGGAAATCTAGAGGAAGTCGACACTCATCCAGACCATCAAAGATGAACACAACTTTGACTTCATCATCTTCAAAACTTTTGATCTCTTTCAGTTGCGGAAAGTAGTGCTGCAGAAGTTCCATGAGGCTAAATTCTCCCTCCTTTTTCAGATTCAGATCTCGGAAAGGAAGAGTGAAGATGAAATCAATGTCCTGATTGGCTTTTCCATTTGCCCAGTCCAGAATGAACTTCTGCACAGAGACTGTTTTCCCAATGCCAGCGATGCCCTTTGTAAGCACAGTTCTGATGGGTTTCTCTTGTCCAGGTAAAGGCTTAAAGATGTCATTGCAGAGGATTGCAGTCTCCTGTGTGGTGTGTCTCTTGGATGCTGTCTCAATGTGTCTGATCTCATGTTCATCATTGACCCCCCCACTTCCCCCCTCTGTGATGTAGAGCTCTGTATAGATCTCATTGAGGAGGGTTGGGTTGCCCTGCTTTGCTAAACCGTCAAATATGCATTCAAACTTCTTCTTCAGAGCAGTTTTCATTGCCTGCTGGGCTCTTTCTATGGATTTATCTGAGGAGAGGAAACATGAGAAACAATGTTTAAAATAACAGAACAGATAATAAAAAATACATATGCAGTCAATTTTCACAATGGTTTACACACATCTTAAGGTGTTACACACTTCTCACAGTGTGTTCTACACACAAAATGAAAACATATCAAACAATGAAAAAGGATTCAATTCCTTTATCACATTCAATTTATTAATTTTTCATAGTATGATGTGGTAAATATGGTCTTCATGGGTCATGTAGTAATTTAATCATCTTATAATTTTTATGCTCAGTGCTCATTAATCCTGGATAAAAACTCAGACCAGATTTGAATCTCTTTCAGGGACATTTAATCTCATATGCATTTGCTTGCCCCATAATCACTGCTGGATGCAATATTTTAATTTAAACACCTTTGTGTACATGTAGTGTGTGATGTTTTCTATATGCAAGACTGTTGACGTAAAACACTATTATGAAAGTGTAGATGCTATAAATCAACAAAACATTACAAAACATTGTACTCCGTTATATTTGAATGCTAAGCTCATTTCAGCATTCAAATGGACACACAGTAGCAATGAGTGAAAACTCTTACTGTGCTGCTCATCTCTCTCCAGTGAGTCAGTGAGATCCTTCTGCTTCACAGGGCTGCTGGTCAGCTGTATTAGTGTGAAATAAACACATGAAGAGGTGTGCTGTATCAGTGTGAAATAAAGACATGAAGAGGTGTGCTGCATCAGTGTGTGAAATAAATACATGAAGTGGTGTGCTGTGTCAGTGTGTGAAATAAACACATGAAGTGGTGTACTGTATCAGTGTGAAATAAACACATGAAGATGTGTGCTGTATCAATTTGTGAAATAAACACATGAAGATGTGTGCTGTATCAGTGTGTGAAATAAACACATGAAGAGGTGTGCTGTATCAGTGTGAAATAAAAACATGAAGAGGTGTGCTGTATCAGTGTGAAATAAACACATGAAGAGGTGTGCTGTATCAGTGTGAAATAAACGCATGAAGAGGTGTGCTGTATCACTGTGAAATAAACACATAAAGATGTGTGCTGTATCAGTGTGTGAAATAAACACATGAAGAGGTGTGCTGTATCAGTGTGAAATAAAAACATGAAGAGGTGTGCTGTATCAGTGTGAAATAAAAACATGAAGAGGTGTGCTCTATCAGTGTGAAATAAACGCATGAAGAGGTGTGCTGTATCAGTGTAAAATAAACACATGAAGAGGTGTGCTGTATCAGTGTAAAATAAATACATGAAGTGGTGTGCTGTATCGGAGCCATTGAAACAATCAGATTCTTGCAATATATCTCACGTTTTCTCTTATAGGAAGGCCAGAATGGGGACAGATACTTTTAAACAGAATACATGCAGAAGGTCCAAAGCCTTGAGTCTGAAGTGCACCTTTTATCCCTGATTAATGCACAGTAAAATGTCCAGTTAATGTCCAGTGTTAATTCAACTCTTAACAGATAACATTTGGTCCCACATTGCAGAGTGGGATGAAACATTATCTGTTAAGAGTTGAGAGTTGAATTAACACTGGACATTTTATTGTGTGGTTTTGTAGAGACACTACTTGTGATAAATCAAGAGTTCCCATAGAATAAATCAGTTTCTCAGTGCAATACATTTGGAAAATTCTGACTATAAACTGCATGCTTCAAACACTCTGTTTGGAGTCTTACTCTGCCATTGTGTTTGGGTCCTAAAAAATAATTTGCGTCTTTCTGTGAGCCCAGGAGGGCCAGGTAGCACTCTACAAAATTAAAAAACCTGATTACATATTCAATCTTATCAATTAAAGGCTACTAATTCATTTTTTATCATGCGATCATATTCAAAGGAAATGCAGTGTACAGTACAAGACAATCACACAAGCAAATATTAAAATAGAAAAAATATAATACCTGTTTTGAGAACAGTTTCTCTGAACTCCTCTCTACAAGACGGTTGGACGCCGGTGAGCAGTGAATCCTGTGAACAAATCATGAGACAAAGTTTACAGTTAAATTCATCTTCTTACTGCAGCTTTAACTCACAGCACATAGAGACAGAGCTTCCAGTTAAAATCATCCTCTTACTGCAGCTCTAACTCACAGCACATGGAGACAGAGCTTCCAGTTAAACTCATCCTCTTACTGCAGCTCTAACTCACAGCACATAGAGACAGAGCTTCCAGTTAAACTCATCCTCTTACTGCAGCTCTAACTCACAGCACATGGAAACAGAGCTTCCAGTTAAACTCATCCTCTTACTGCAGCTCTAACTCACAGCACAAGGAGACAGAGCAACCAGTTAAACTCATCCTCTTATGGAAGTTCTAACTCACAGCACATGGAGACAGAGCTTCCAGTTAAACTCATCCTCTTACTGCAACTCTAACTCACAGCACATGGAGACAGGGCTTCCAGTTAAACTCATCCTCTTACTGCAGCTCTAACTCACAGCACAAGGAAACAGAGCAACCAGTTAAACTCATCCTCTTATGGAAGTTCTAACTCACAGCACATGGAGACAGAGCTTCCAGTTAAACTCATCCTCTTACTGCAACTCTAACTCACAGCACATGGAGACAGGGCTTCCAGATAAACTCATCCTCTTACTGCAGCTCTAACTCACAGCACAAGGAGACAGAGCAACCAGTTAAACTAATCCTCCGACGAAAGTTCTAACTCACAGCACATGGAGACAGGGCTTCCAGATAAACTCATCCTCTTACTGCAGCTCTAACTCACAGCACAAGGAGACAGAGCAACCAGTTAAACTCATCCTCCGACGAAAGTTCTAACTCACAGCACATGGAGACAGAGCTTCCAGTTAAACTCATCCTCTTACTGCAGCTCTAACTCACAGCACATGGAGACAGAGCTTCCAGTTAAACTCATCCTCTTACTGCAGCTTAAACTCACAGCACATGGAGACAGAGCTTCCAGTTAAACTCATCCTCTTACTGCAGCTCTAACTCACAGCACAAGGAGACAGAGCTTCCAGTTAAACTCATCCTCTGGCTGCAGGTCTAATTCAATACGAACATGGTTCATTACCTTTGATCACCTGTAAACTCTCCTCTGAAGTTGATTGGATGAGTCAATGAATGGTCACTCTTCATAGACAGACAGCTGGGTACAGGTGACCCAGCCCTATCTACCTGGACCCTGTGAACAAAACATGGAGACAGAGCTTCCAGTTAAACGCATCCTCTTACTGCAGCTCTAATTCACAGCACAAGGAGCCAGAGCTTCCAGTTAAACTCATCCTTTTATTGCAGCTCTAACTCACAGCACATGGAGACAGAGCTTCTTAGTTAAACTCATCCTCTTACTGCAGCTCCAACTCACAGCACATGGAAACAGAGCTTCCAGTTAAACTCATCCTCTTACTGCAGCTCTAACTCACAGCACATGGAGACAGAGCTTCCAGTTAAACTCATCCTCTTACTGCAGCTCTAACTCACAGCACAAGGAGACAGAGCAACCAGTTAAACTCATCCTCTTACTAAAGTTCTAACTCACAGCACATGGAGACAGAGCTTCCAGTTAAACTCATCCTCTTACTGCAACTCTAACTCACAGCACATGGAGACAGGGCTTCCAGATAAACTCATCCTCTTACTGCAGCTCTAACTCACAGCACAAGGAGACAGAGCAACCAGTTAAACTCATCCTCCGACGAAAGTTCTAACTCACAGCACATGGAGACAGAGCTTCCAGTTAAACTCATCCTCTTACTGCAGCTCTAACTCACAGCACATGGAGACAGAGCTTCCAGTTAAACTCATCCTCTTACTGCAGCTTAAACTCACAGCACATGGAGACAGAGCTTCCAGTTAAACTCATCCTCTTACTGCAGCTCTAATTCACAGCACAAGGAGACAGAGCTTCCAGTTAAACTCATCCTCTGGCTGCAGGTCTAATTCAATACGAACATGGTTCATTACCTTTGATCACCTGTGAACTCTCCTCTGAAGTTGATTGGATGAGTCAATGAATGGTCACTCTTCATAGACAGACAGCTGGGTACAGGTGACCCAGCCCTATCTACCTGGACCCTGTGAACAAAACATGGAGACAGAGCTTCCAGTTAAACGCATCCTCTTACTGCAGCTCTAATTCACAGCACAAGGAGCCAGAGCTTCCAGTTAAACGCATCCTTTTATTGCAGCTCTAACTCACAGCACATGGAGACAGAGCTTCTTAGTTAAACTCATCCTCTTACTGCAGCTCCAACTCACAGCACATGGAAACAGAGCTTCCAGTTAAACTCATCCTCTTACTGCAGCTCTAACTCACAGCACATGGAGACAGAGCTTCCAGTTAAACTCATCCTCTTACTGCAGCTCTAACTCACAGCACAAGGAGACAGAGCAACCAGTTAAACTCATCCTCTTATGGAAGTTCTAACTCACAGCACATGGAGACAGAGCTTCCAGTTAAACTCATCCTCTTACTGCAACTCTAACTCACAGCACATGGAGACAGGGCTTCCAGATAAACTCATCCTCTTACTGCAGCTCTAACTCACAGCACAAGGAGACAGAGCAACCAGTTAAACTCATCCTCCGACGAAAGTTCTAATTCACAGCACATGGAGACAGAGCTTCCAGTTAAACTCATCCTCTTACTGCAGCTCTAATTCACAGCACAAGGAGACAGAGCTTCCAGTTAAACTCATCCTCTGGCTGCAGGTCTAATTCAATACGAACATGGTTCATTACCTTTGATCACCTGTGAACTCTCCTCTGAAGTTGATTGGATGAGTCAATGAATGGTCACTCTTCATAGACAGACAGCTGGGTACAGGTGACCCAGCCCTATCTACCTGGACCCTGTGAACAAAACATGGAGACAGAGCTTCCAGTTAAACGCATCCTCTTACTGCAGCTCTAATTCACAGCACAAGGAGCCAGAGCTTCCAGTTAAACTCATCCTTTTATTGCAGCTCTAACTCACAGCACATGGAGACAGAGCTTCTTAGTTAAACTCATCCTCTTACTGCAGCTCCAACTCACAGCACATGGAAACAGAGCTTCCAGTTAAACTCATCCTCTTACTGCAGCTCTAACTCACAGCACATTAACTCTCTGATTCATGCATTTTTACCTCTTTCTCACAGGGCCGTGGGTTCCATCGTTAGTCTCGGTCTCCTCTGAGGAACTCATTTTAAAAACAGCGCCCCCCATTCTCAGGACACCTGAACACACCAGATCAGATTCACAAGTGGGTTCTGACCCAAATTTGCAGACCTGTAAATACACACAAGAAGAACATGATAACGCACAGACATAATAATACACAGATACACAAATACATCAAATCTCATAGAACAGACAAATCTGGAAATTAACTGAGCTATAAACTTGTACAGTAATACAATTCCCTCCAAAATATTCTGCACCCATGATAACAATTACTAAGACCGTTGAATATAAAGATTACCAGTGCTGAGGTATATTTTCATTGTCCAACATACGGAATATATATAATGATATAATGGAAATTACCAAAATTACACATTTCTCAGATGATACAACAATTTTTCAAAAAATGTGCATCACAATTATTGGCACCCCTTATTTGGTACTGTGTGCACCCTCCCCTTGCAGGGATAATGGCACTGAGTCTTTTTACATAACGTCTTATAAGACCAGAGAACACATTGGGAGGGATCTTAGACTCTTCCTCCACCCACAATCTTTCCAGATCCTGATGTCTTTGTTGATCCGTGCTTATGGGCTGTGCTGTTCAATTGATTCACAGGTTTTCAGGGAGTTCAGCAGTCTTTAGACTGTTGTAGCCATTGCACAATGATGCTTCTGCATCATTAACCTTTTTATTTGTCGATTTTAACGTGAATTTGGGATCATTGTCATGCTGAAAGATCCACTAGTTTCAGTCTGCTGGCAGAGGTAGTCAGGTTTAGGGCTAAATTGTCCTGGTACTTGGGTAAAGTTCACGATGCTGCTTTCCTTAACAAGGGCCCCAGGACCAGTATGAGCACATTAAAGATCCACCACCGTATTTTTCTTTTCAGTATATGCATCCTTAAATCCATCCTACATCATATTCCTGGACATGGTTGTGAGGGGGGTTGGAGCCTCTCCCAGCATGCATTGGGCAAGAGGCAGGAAAAAACCCTGAACAGGTCACCAGTCCATCACAGGGCACACACACCATGCACTTACACACTCATACATTCAAGCACTTTAGTGTCTCCAATTAGCTTAACCTGCATGTCTTTGGACTGTGGGAGGAAACCCATGCAGACATGGGATGAGAATATGCAAACTCCACACACACCACCATGCTGCCCTCCAGCAGTTTTAAACTTCTTCATTATTGCCCTCACAGTAGTAACTAGCATCTTCAGTTTATTTTTTGATCCATTGCCTGATTTTCAAAGGTCAGCAACCATTTTCATTTCGTTCGTCAGTTCTTTGTCTTTCTCTGTGGCGAAGATGAAAAATGGGTTTCAGAAGCAGGTTCTCAGTTTAATCCTCCAGTGAAACAGGAAGCCATGGAAGGCCACAAGAGTTTCTCTTAATATTGATGTAGATTTCATTTGATTTTATTTTATTCAGAAGAATCTTTAGGGGTGCCAATTATTTTTATATATTTTTGGGAAACAACAACTCTACCTGAATCCAACCGTCACACTAGAGGGCGGCAATTCCCCCAATCTTAGTTTGTTTTCTGTGCCTGGTTAGTGCTAATTAAGGAGTTGTGTCGCAAACATTTAATAGCCTGACCAGATTCAGATTACAGGTATCTGTAACTGATTTATGACTAGTCAAAGAGCTAATTTAAGATCTCTAACTGAATTTTCACTCATCAAAAAACTTAATCTCGAATTACATTTTGCTAGTAAGATTGAAGTTACTTTCGCCATTCAGTTGTATGGGACCTCCAATTAAGATATCTACAATTCAGTTTTGACTATCCAAAACGTGAACTCCAGATACTGTATCGCCATTTCAATTATGACTAGTCATAACTCAAATTAGAGATCTCCACATTAGCTCTGACTTAGTCATAATTTCAGTTAAAGATCTTTAATTCCTCCGGATTTAAGATATGTCAGGTAACGGGGGACCAGGACCCAAACGGAGAGTGGGGAAAAACACCAGGAACTCCAAAATGGCAAATACAATCAAAGACTTTACTCTCATACAGGTAACAGAAAACAGGGAACAAAAACAAGGCCAGACAGGGCACTTTCAAAAACAAAAACAGCTGAATTTTCAAAAAAAAAAAAACAGAACTCAGGCAGGGCAGAACTCACAGACAGAAACGCGGGCAGAAACACGGGCACCGCGGTTGTCTTTTCCTAAGTTTTTAAAAAATTCTCCTTAACATCTTTCCTTAACCTCATGACGTTTTCCATCGAGGTCAAGGAACAGTGGTTAGGAAAAGACATAGGACAAAATTTTTGTGCTTAGGAAGGTTCCTAACTAAGTGAAATAACCCGGAAGTATCTAAGTGGCAGCCATGATAAGAGCTGTTCGAATTCTCTAAATGCTAAGGAAAGGTGCTTCAATGCTTCCTATCTTATCTCCTTTAGCATAGGGCACACTGGACCGTCCTTTACGAAAGGAAAGGAGATAATGCCGCCCCACAATTCCTTACGGCAGCAACATTTAAAGTGAAGCACAATTCAGCCGTTCACGAAAACAAACGATCAACATGACTGAGTTGTGCGGTGGTTCTTAAGCTATTATATGCATAGGCTTATAATCAGATCATAATCAGCATATTAATCATAACACAGAAGTCTGTCTTTCAAGAAAAAGGGATAGGAGACGTTTTTAGCTAGATTGTTTTTAATTCCACATGTTTAAAACTTATGAATGATGATATGTACAGTAGTAAATTTGTAGGCCTAACATGGTATGCCTATCTTGCATTAAATTTAATGAATTATTTTCATACAATCAAATTAATTGGGATTCATGTCGATAAATATGAGTGGACAGGAGGATGAGCGTGAGCAACCATTCTCAATGTGACAACCATTTCGTTTCACTTTTGTGACTGGTAGCCTATATTCCTTTTTTAATTCAATTCCAACCCTGGTAATGAAGTAATATTTTTCACCGGGTTGTCCACGTTTATATAGCCTGCATGAAACATCACTGTAAGAATGCACGGGGCGAAGTAATTAAGATGCGCTTTTAGTAGTCCATCTTCAGAACATTGGGATGGCAGGTATGCCATCCCGCCAAGTTACGCCTTGGCGGGGGCATGCCCCATACCTATACAGCACCGAGAGTTTGGCACTTTTCAGGGTTCCCCACAGAAATAACCACAACAGCCACAGACACTCAGTCCTTAAAAACATTAAATTCTGTACATTCTGACCCCATTTCAACAGACAGATTTCATAAACAACTTCACATGTCCACACAATAAAGCCCCAAACTAAGGGGATTTTGCGTTTTCTCCTTCTTCTCTTTCTTCTTCTTCTCATTCTTATTTTTCCTGCCGCCTATCCCACTAACAACATGTCTCCCCATTGGACATTTTACCGACATCAGCCAAATCTTGACCTACACGACCCAATCAAAAACTTGCATACACACGCAAAATACCCATGCATTTTTACTCTGAAACATTTGCAGTTTAAACAGCTAATCGGCCTGTGGCCTAGTGGGTAAGGTTACAGTCTTGGGAATATGGGGTCTTAGGTTCAATCCCAGCTAGGGACATGTTTCTTTAACCTGCATTTTATAATTCATAATTTTAATCACTAATAATTGTCTACTACTTCTCAATTATTGCTTTTGCACCATATCTACCCGCCGTTCACCGAACGTATAGGCTACACTGCATTATGACGTAACGTCTGCATGTTCAGTTATTAACCGGCTACAATATTGCAAAGCCATATGGATTCAACGGGAGCTCTTCTGTGCTTACTGGCCTGTGTTCTTCTTTAAAACCACGGACAGGTTTGCTAATGATATTTCACGCATTGCATAGCTATGTCATGGTGCTGCACTAGCAAAGTCACAGACTGGTAAACCTCCGGTTGAAGGATTGAATCCCGCCTCGCCTTCAGGCAGATAATTTCCTCTTTTACACTAACGTTTTCTTACGCTTATATTTGCTTTACCAAAACTCACTCAAGGCCACCCATATGCATTTCATGACGGCAAATGTATTCCTTTTATTAAAAAGTTACACCAGTTCACCACTGTGCCATTTCTACTAACTATATTTCTTCACTTGTCTACCGTACAAAACCTTCTTATCGGCAAACGCCCACGTTTCTGCATTCATGTTACCTCGCCCTGTTCTCTATCTAGCCACATACAAACAATTACTACGTATGTACGTTCTGCAACTCCCCATTAAAACATTACATTTAAAATCATGACTCACTCATAACTATAACTACTCGTACTGAACATGAAAAAAGCACATCAGTGTAACGAATTTCACACATTACTTAACCCTCCACTTTAATAATTAGTACTTTATACCGACTGTTATATATACCATTCGATAAGGAACCTAAGCTCGCTCATGGTCACTTCGTTTACTTCGCACTATAGTCTATGATCATGTCAACCTTCACCTACCCTTCACCTACCCTACCCATGCCCATTCTGCTAAAAACATATTGTTTCAACTACGCAATTTCATCACATCTCCTAATTTCTCTCACACTGTTCTTATTTTCTCATATGCAAAGCCTGCTGGGACATAGGCCTATGCTTCTGCTCCTATTCTCCACTATCAAGTTTTCCGGTTCTAGCTTAGCAAAACAGCGAAGAGGATTCCTACCTATTCATTCATTCCAGATAAGCCTATCAAAATGCCTTATAAACCTTACAAACACTAAAAGTGCATCTCCACGAAATAACAGAAAACGGAGCAGGACAGAAGGGTACACAAGTTGCGACTTAGGGAGCTCTAATTCTACGGGCTTGCTGATTCTTTTGTCAATCAAGGCTCGTTGGATGGCTGTCAAATCCGTGAGTACATACACTGGCCATATTTCACCTGCGTTTCTGAGGCGTTTACACTTACGCCACTGCACCCTTTGTCACAGCCACTGTTTTACATATATAGCAAATGGTACACGCTCATCAGACTGTATAAATTCACACAAGGATAGCCATAATCCACAACCGCTTCTTACAGGGTCACTTCGCATTTCTCACTCTCATAATAAAACGCTTTGCAAAAAGAAATGATATCTCATGAAAAACACGTTTTCAACGTACAAAAATGCCAAGTTACTCACACATACAAGACATACATGATTCTATAACTCATTCATTCAGACTGCCAAAATCCAGGCCTGCCATTCAAAGTATTGATATCAAAATGACGCCAAGTTACGGTACTACAAACAATATAGGCTATCCTGCCTCACCGAAATTAAATAAGATTTATTCCAAAGCAATGCTACCGTGGTAGGAGCCGCAATGTCAAGGCCAAGAGGCGCCACCTCCCACCCCAGTGACCACAGACTGTAGCCCCTACTGTAGCTTAGTCCTCCGCAGTAATCAGGAAGTGACGCAAACTGTACCTCATTGGTCCACAACAAATATTATAACAGTGCCCAAATGACACAATAAATCATGAAATCGACCCATGGACAGTCATAAGACGAATAAAATACACATATTGTGACTATTTGTTCTCATGAGAAAAAATTATTGACTTTGTATTTTGACCGCATTTGTACCGTAGACTTACATGGAAACCGGATATGAAAACACCTATACTGGAGCCAACCGTAGTGGCGCTAGTGAGCAACCAGGAACAACAAGACCAGGAAATGAGCTTCAAAAACGAAGTCTGGTTTTGGCCGCTTGATTCGGACGCAGCCTTTTCGTCCGCTTACCTGTAGATGGACGCTTTTTCGCGTAATAGGTGCCTGCGTTCTTCCTTGTCCGTTCACCCGATATATAAGCAGCTTGAAACACAGCAACTGACAACAGACAACAACAGACAACTTGTCACAAACACATACGTATAGGAATTGTAAGGTCAGCTAACCTTATTTTTTTCCTAGTGGGAAAACTAGAAGACCTTCGTCGGTTAGCCTAGTCAAAGATAGACGGACACCCCCAGTCAAAGCCTGCGAGAGTAGACAGTAAACTGTAGCGAGATCGTCATCCAATGCCGAATTGCCCCATTTTATTCACTCGAACAGGGTAATGTTTATTAAAGTCGTCGTAATATGTTCATATATGTTTGGATGGACATGGAATTTCACACAAAGGTAGTTTAATTACCCTAAATACCGGACACCTAGGCTACTTCCAACCCCCACATCTTTTCGAAATTTTCAATAAAAAGGACGGGACCAACGCCGCAAAGAAGCGTGTCCGGGTTCTTGAGGGTGTCCGACTATGAGTAAAATGATATCATATAGGCCTAGAGTAATCTCTGCCTAACATAATCACTCCACTGTATATTTTTCCTCAATATTGCAAACCACTTAATTTTAGTAGGCTAATGGGAATGATTCCCTCTAAAACATGAAAAAAGTAACAACCCCTTAATTGTTTAATTTAAAACAAAATCAGGGTTTATAGTGCAGTAAGTGTAAAAATGTCAACAACAAGCGACAAGTCCTGTGACGTCCGTCTCACTAGGCTACCTCCTCACATGGTAGAAGTGGTCATGGAATATCAAAAAACTGAAGTAAACTTTCTTTTAAAGGTTATTTTTAAATTACTTTCTGGTCTAAAAGGTATGTTTGGATTCCGTATGAGCTCTTAGCTTGTTAGGCTACGCATTAAACTCGCTATTTTATTGCCAGTTATCCGTTTTTCTGAATTACGCGGGTTAATGCGATTATACCTGCAGATTCCCATTCCTCCCCGCAGCCCTTTACCTTCAGCTTCTCTTACCTCAGTTCCACTCCACAACAGACTGTTTACTCCGTTTTTTACATTTCATTTTATTCCTTCTTTCCTAGGATTTCTTTCTCCTCCATTTTTAAAATGGCCGTTAAGCTTCCGTTTCTGTTTTGGACCTTTCCTTACTTACCTGTTTACCTGCTCAACTGAATGTTCGATGGGTGGAGTCATCTGTTGTGGAGTGGAACTGAGGTAAGAGAAGCTGAAGATAAAGGGCTGCGGGGAGGAATGGGAATCTGCAGGTATAATTTATTAGCTGCATCAGTCACGGTATTTAATAAGTTATGCAGAATAAACAAATATTTCATCCATGTAGATCTTTGCCAAATTTTAGCACATACAGTGAGCACCATAATTCATTGGACAGTGACACATTTTTTGTTATTTTGGTTCTGTACTCTAGCACTTTGAGTTTGAAAGGATACAATGACAATGAGGTTGAAGTGCAGAGTGTCAGCTTTAATTTGAGGGCATTTTCATCCATATCGAATGAACCGTTTAGAAATGACAGAACCTTTTGTACATGGTCCCCCCATTTTAAGGTACTACAAGTATTTGTTGAATTGGCTTCACAGATGTGTTTCGTTAGGCAGGTGTATTAATTTGTGTCGTTAGTGAATGCAGAAGAGAGCTGTTGATGTCTAGTCTTGATTCTAGACTTTGCAATTGCCTTTGGAGATTGTTGTTGGGGTGTGACAACATGAGGAAGACAGCAGTGTCGATGCAAAATAAGCCGGCCGTCATAAGGCTCAGAAATGAAAATTAATCAATCAGGAACATTGCAAAAACCCTGGGCATGCCCAAGTCAACAGTTTGGTTCATCATTAACAAGAAAAAAAACAACTGGTGAATTCAATTATGTCAAAAGACCCGGTAGACTGAGGAAGACCACTGTAGTGGATGACCGGAGAATACTCTCTATGGTGAAGAAAACCCCCCTGACAACAGCCCAACAGATCAAAAACACTCTCCTTGATGCAGGTGTAGATATGTCAAAGTCTACCATACGTAGAAGACTACACCAGCAGGACTACAGAGGGTACACTACTAGATGCAAACCACTGATAAGCCTGAAGAACAGAAAGGCGAGATTACAGTTTGCTAAAAAGCACCTAAAAAAGCCCCAAGAGTTCTGGAACAAAGTCTTGTGGACAGATGAGACAAAGATTAACATGTACCAGAGTGATGGAAAGAGGAAAGTGTGGAGAAAAAAAGGAAATGCCCATGATCCAAAGCATACCACCTCATCTGTGAAACATGGTGGAGGGGGTGTTATGGCTTGGGCCTGTATGGCTGCCAGTGGAATGGGCTCACTTGTCTTCATCGATGATGTGACTGCAGACAGAAGTAGAACAATGAATTATGAAGTCTACAGAAATATTTTATCTGCTCAGATCAAACCAAATGCCTCCAAACTCATTGGACGGCACTTCATCATGCAGCAAGACAATGACCGAAACATACTGCTAGAGCAATGAAGGGGTTTTTGACGGCCAAAAAGTGGAAAATCCTTGACTGGCCGAGTCAATCACCGGATCTGAATCCAATTGAACATGCATTTTACATGCTGAAGAGGAGACTGAAGGCAAAGAGTCCCCGAAACAAACAGGAACTGAAGATGGCTGCAGTACAGGCCTGGCAGAGCATCACCAGGGAAGATACCCATCGTCTGGTGATGTCTGTGCATCGCAGACTTCAAGCAGTCATGCATGCAAAGGATGTGCGACCAAATATTAAAAATGATTACTTTATTCTACATTATGCTAAACTGTCCAATATTTTTTGATGCCTGAAAATGGGGGGGGGGCTATGTGTAAAAGGTTCTATAATTTCTAAACGGTTCATCCGATATGTATGAAAATAGCCTCTAATTAAAGCTGACAGTCTGCACTTCAACCTCATTGTCATTGTATCCTTTCAAACCAAAATAACAAAAAATGTGTCACTGTCCAATGAATTATGGTGCTTACTGTACATATATCAGGCCTATTCAACAACTCGTGAATTATATTGATGTTGGGACTTAGAGTTCTCCAATATCTGTAGGCTGAACACAGAAATAAGCCTTTTTGATTATAACAAACCATCTCAAGACAAATAGCCTACTACAGACAGAAAATTAAATAAAAAAATAAATAAATAAACTATTTAATGCTCCACCAGTCTCCCTGCCAGTCACTGACCCATTAACATCCTGAATGATGGCCCTATGTAACATGCTAAAGTGTGAGGTAAGTAATTTTTTTATTTCTTATTACAAAATAATAAGAAATAACAAGCATGTGCTTTTGTTTATAAGTTTATGTGTAATTTTTGGTATTTTGTCTGTACATTTTCTTGTGCCTTCCCGAATCAACGGTTTCTTTTCTCTCTTTTTTTTTTTTTGTTGTTGACAATTTTTAAGGTTATTTGCCCTTCGTATACTCATCAAATGTGTTTGTGAAGTATTAAAATAAAATAATAAAAAACTAACGAGAGCTGACTTTCCACGATACCTGCTCTTACCAGTTCCACTTCATTTTATTCAAAATGCGTCACAAGACACTTTATTTTATTTTATTTGCATTTCAGGGCTGAAATGTGAGATCTGACCCACAGTCTCTTTCTCCAGTCGGGAGTATCTGGAGACGGGACGTGTCAAAAGCAAAATGGACGGATCAAAAGCATGTTTCTATTGGTCAATGATTCGGTGAGTCACGTATATTATCCAATCAAAAGCATGATCCAAAGGCGTAGATGTATCAAGATGGTTTTGACGTTTCTGAGACGGCATATCTGTTTTTGTTGTCGGTCCTGGAGGTGAATAGTAGGCTATGTCGGTGCATAAATTATGCGCGAAAACAAAAGTTGTGGTATTTGTGTAATCTGTTAATTTACACAATTTATTTGAAAATGGCATTTGATCGTCAGTGATTACGACGCTGAAGTTGGCTCCCGATTCGCAGCTCCCGACTCGAAAATTCCGCTCCACCTTAAATTGGCGAGGTCTCTTTCCAGCAGGTTCTTGTTATCTTAGCAGATTCCTGGCACACTTAAATGTTTTTGGGACCAGGACTTTGTTTCACGGTCTTTGTCTAAACTATTTAGCCAATCTAATATGCAGTAAAGTCATGTTTGGTGTTGATGGAGAGCTAATATCATGAGCTGTTAGATGGTCTCATTCTATGTTGAGAACGTTGTCATTCAAAGTTTATGTGTCACATGAAAGTGAAACGCCAATCACGGAAATTGAGCTATGCAGTTGTTACACTTGAAATTGTGAAAATGGCGACACTATGTTTGAACAGTTGTCTGACTCCAGTGCTTTGGATGCTGTTTGGAATAAAATTATTATTATTATTATTATTATTCACAAATATGATTTTTACATTGTAAAATAAATGGTACTATTGTGCTAAACTTTATGCAACCCACATACATACAGTACATTAATTGGGCAAACATATGTCTGGATAGTTTTGTAAGATTAAAAAATGTTTTAATAGGCCAAAATATTTTCCATTATTATATGTATTTATTTATTCACCGCCCCACCCCTTTTTTATATCAAAAGTATTGATGTCAATACTTTTAAAGGCCTAGATTTTGCAAGTTATAATTATAGGCGTATAGACAGTGCTTTGTATGGGTGAGTATCTTGGCATTTTTGTACATTGAAAACGTGTTTTTGTTGAGATTTCATTATGTACTGTGTTTTCTATGAGTAACTGGTAATAATAATAATAATAATAATAATAATGCATATAAATGTATGTACCATAATGAAATCTGGAGAGAGATATACACATGTATACATACATATGTATACACATACATACAGTTGAGGCCAAAAGCTTACATACACCTAGGCTAAAGATATTCAAACTCAGTCTTTCATAACTCTGCACATTTCGTGTTGCCATACATTTAGTTTGGCAAGTTAATTAAGGCATCTGCTTTGTTCACATCAGAGGTAATTTTAAAACAATCGATTAGAGACATTTATTTCAGCTTTAATTCACTATATTCAAATTCCAGTGGGTCAAAAGTTTACATACACCTAGTTTAGTGTGTCTTTAAACAGTCTGGAAGATTCCAGAAATTGATGCAATTACTTTTTACCATAACTTTTGTCATAATTAGGAGTTAACTGGGAGTTAATTGGCACATGTGGCTGTATTTAAGGGCCTACTTTTAGAGCCACTGCCTTTTTGCCCATGATACGATGGGAAAATCCAAGCAACTCTGCCAAAATATTGTGGACCTCCACAAGTCTGGTTCCTCCTTAGGAGCAATTTCCAAACAACTGAAGGTAACACGAACATCTGTACAAACAATTGTATACAAATATAAAAACCTTGGGACCACAGACACTGCAGAGTTCAAATTAACTCCTAGGGCTAAACAAACTATGGTCAGAAAGGTTCAACTGAACCCCAAGACAACAACAAAGGAACTGGTGAAGGAGTTGGCAGCATCAGGTACCAAAGTATCTACATCCACCATTAAGAGAATCCTACATTGCCATGGCCTGAAAGGCTGCTGTACAAGGAAGAAGCCCCTACTCCAAGGCCGGCATAAAAAATCCAGAATGAACTAGAAATACTGAAGCAAGACCTCAAGACATCAGCTAGAAAGTTAAAACTTGGTCAGAACTTGGTCTTCCAGCAGGACAATGATCCTAAGCATACCTCCAAAGTTGTAACAAAATGGCTTGAAGACAACAAAGTGAAAGTATTGGAGTGGCCATCACAAAGCCCTGACCTGAATCCCATAGAAAATTTGTGGACTGCACTGAAAAAGCGTGTCCGAGCAAGGAGGCCCACAAACCTGACTGAGTTACACCAGTTCTGGCAGGAGGAATGAGCAAAAATTCTGGCAAAGTATTGTGAGAAGCCTGTGGAAGCTTACCCCAAGTGTTTGATTCAAGTTAAGCAATTAAAAGGCAATGCCACCAAATACTAACAAAGTGTATGTAAACTTTTGACCCACTGAAAATCTGATATAGTACATACAAGCTGAAATAAATGTCTCTTAGCTATTATTTTGAAATGACCTCTTATGGAAATAAAGTAGATACCCTAATTGACTTAACACAGGAAATGCATGGTAACATGAAATGTGTGGAGTTGTGAAAAATTGAGTTTGAATGTCTTTAGCCGAGGTGCATGTAAACTTTTGGCCTCAACTGTAGCCTACAAGTTAAACTGTATATATAGATGTGGTGGGGGGGCGTGGTTTGTGCGTTGGCTGCAGAGAGAGAGTGGGCGGGGCGGCTCTCGGACTCTGCGCCACAGCTGTTAGAGGTTGCTAATCAGCACCGCTCTTTAAATGTTTAATTGTTTAACGATGTGCTGATTACCTTGACAGTGAGCCTGGGTGTTTTAAAAGGCGTTCGCCGAGGCAGACGGGCTGGCTGGTGACGGAGGAAGTACGGCAGTACGGCGATTGTATTGTAAAAACCCCATGTAACCGGGTGAACGAAAAGCCGTGTGTTCGGCTACAAATAAAAAAGAAGTGATTACTTCGAACTTCTCTCTCTCTCTCTCTATACGCGAGCGGTGGCACTCACTTTGCCACAGTGGTGGCCCATACGGGGAGGAGAGTCTGGTATCGAGAGAAGAAAGCAGAAACGGTTCAGCCCACCAGCCACGCGAAGTAGAGTCCGGGATGGATCCTAACCTGAACCGGGGAGAGGTAGCACAGCCTCTCGTAGCGCTGGCGCGGATGCTAGAGGGGATGGCTCAGATGCAGGAAAGGCAGGCAGCGGTGCACGCTGAGCAGATGGAGGCGCTGCGTGCACAAGCCTCCCTCCAGACGCAGGCGCTGCGACAGCTGGCCGCCGCCAGCGAAGCCAGCTCCCGGGACCACCAGTCCCGTCCCCAACTCCGGATCCAGATCCACAAAAATGACCGCCGAGGATGATGTCCAGGCGTTCATAGAAAGTTTTGAGGTGGCAGCGGAGGCGTGCCAGTGGCCCTTGGTGGAGTGGGTGGTACGTCTCCTGCCCCTCTTAACTGGCGATGCTCAACAGGCGGCGCATGGGCTGCCTCCCGGCGCTCCCGCCTGATTACAACTCCGTCAAGAGGGCGATTCTGGACCGGCTGGGCTGCAGCCCGGAGGATCAGAGGCGCCGGTTCCAGGAGGCAAACTTGAGGGCGGGAGACCGGCCCTTCGCCTACGTGCAACGCCTGACCGACAAGGCCGGCATTGGCTACAGCCAGAAATCCGGTCCACAGGGGGGTCGTCAAGCAGGTCGTCCTGGAGCGGTTCGTGGAGGGGCTGCCGGAAGGGACGGCTACTGGGTTCGGTGCCATCGACCAACCAATTTAGACGGGGCAGTCACGCTGGCGGAGGACCACTTGGCGCTTTACCCTGGCTCCCAGCAGCAAGAGCGGCCGGAACCGGCTCCCCGGAGGAGACCCCCTCTTCGTGCTGGCCCTTCTCCTCTTCCCCGTGCCTCGACCCCTCCCCTCCCTCGACCTAATTTCCCCTCTTCTTATTTTCCCTCTACAGACCCAGGCTCAGTGGCAGGGGGCTCCGCCTCACTGAGGGCTCCTCAGGCGCTCGGACCGGGGTGTTGGCGGTGCGGGCAGCCGGGTCATCTGCGCCGCGACTGTCCGATCGTGGAAGTGGGGCAGCTGGTCCGGGTGGTCGGACCGCCCACTTCCGCCTCCGATCCAGAGGGAGCGTACTGCATCCCGGTAAGGGTGCAAGGGAGTGAACACCGGGCGCTGTTGGACTCGGGGGCTACGCAGTCCATGATACAACAAAGCCTGGTTCGATCCGAGGCATTGGTGAAGGCGTCCTGGGTTTCCGTTCGGTGTGTGCACGGGGATGTGCACGAGTATCCTGTAGTACCCGTGGAAATTCGTTACCAGGGAAAAACGCATATTCTGAAGGCTGCGGTTAGCTCCCGGCTCTCGCACCCCCTAATTTTGGGCACTGATTGGGCGGGGTTTCGAAAGATTTCTGGGAACCTGTTTGGGGTCTGACCACGATTGATAGGGATGTGTGACGTCTGTCCGACACGGCCGAGGGGGGGGCAGACCCAGGTGAGCCTCAGGTTGAGACTCCCCGGGTCCCGGTGTTCCATCCCATGGAGGATTTCCCACTCGAGCAGTCTCGGGACGACACCTTACGCTTTGCCTATGACCAAGTGATGCGCATTGATGGTCAGCAGGTGCGCCCCGACGCAGTACTCTCTCACCCTTATTTTTCTATCATTAGGGACAGGTTGTATCGAGTTGGTCGTGACGCTCAGACCGGTGAAGAAACGACCCAGTTGTTGGTACCAAAAAGCTGCCGGGAAATGGTTTGATTACTTCGAACTTGTCTCTCTCGCTATACGCGAGCGGTGGCACTCACCTTGCCACAGTACAACGGTTAGTTGGAGTTTGGGTTGCTTACAGCAGTAAAATTGAATTTCATGATTGGAGGCGACAGTGATAACGTTGTCGTAAATATTGTTTCCCCCCATTATTACCCCATAACGTGGCAGTTTTTTTTGGAATCCTGTAGAGTAGTAGTCCTTCCTCGACTCAGTGCACACACTGACGCCGCGAACACATAGGGTTCCGTTTCTTAAATTATTTGTACATGTCCGGTCTGTGGTCCCGATTGAATGAGTAATTGATTGAATAAATTTGTAGTTTGTAATGAATTTGCTTGTCTGCGACTCCCTGATCTGACATCAGTTTCAAGGGGGTTTCCCGGCGTCGTAGCTGGTTTCCAGGGGATTCCCCCTGGCTAACGTGGATGACAGACAACAGGAGCAGAGTTAACACCATCCTACAGCCATCCTGCTTGTCTCTTAGGAGTGATGATTCATATCGGCGTGTAAGCACACACACATTACAGCGTTCCTGCTCTGAACATGGACTCAGGCTGGTTTATCTGAATGTACAGAGTAAACGGGCAAATGCTGACTTGTGCATCACATCTCATGTACAAAATCTATGCTCAAATGGTTTTAAGGCCATGTCTGAAGGGTTTATCTATGCTTCCTGTACTTTCGGGGGCACTCGGTGCTGTGTGGTCTTCACTCATAAACCGGTTGGATTTTATTCATATTTTAATAATCTGACTTTTTATCCTAGGAGCAGGCATATCATAAGCTCCCCAGAAACCTGATGCTAAAGGCATTGTTCAGTTCTGTTGTGCAGAGTGACCGCAAATGACCAATGTAACACCAACAATTATAATATGAAGCTTATTTTTATATACACAATTTCTAGATGATCTTATTCAGATTCCTTCTCACATATAGCAAATCATCTAGCAGAATTGCAAAGTGAGACGCTGATCATGGAGGAAAATCATGAAACTCCACAACAGAGCCCATAACAATGCCTCTACATGCACAAGAGGTCTTCCAGTGTGGAGAGTATGTTTAATGTTCTTAAAATGTTTTCAGAAATCGCATGGCACTTTCTAAAATGGCCTTAACCTGATGCACTTAAAACTAGTTTTAACTATGCATATAAAGGTTATAGATAAATACTTATGTGACCTTTGTGACAGAAATTACTTGCACATGGAAAATAGAGTGGATTTCATATAAGCCATCTCTACTGAACTTGACTTGACTTTATTGTCCCTGTAGAGAAATGTGGATTGCAGCACTGTGTTATGTTAAAGGGCATCACAGACGCAGACAATAGAAAGTTATAAACATTGCAAATGTCACAGTAATAGTAGCACAGGAGTATACAATATGCAGGGGTGCTACACAGGCAGCCCAGTGTGACACAGACAGCTGGAGCAGCCAGATCAGCTGGTATTAGGCGTGACTGGTGCCTGATGGCTCTCTGGTGTCTGAGTGAGTTCCAGTTTTATTTTTGAAAGTAGAAATATATAACTTGACATAACTGCGAGACAATATTTTACAGTAAGATAAGATTGCTATTAAGCTACTTGAACCAATTCATATGCAGATGAAGACATTTTATTGCAAAAGCAACTGTCAAACTGAGAAACATTATCCATAATCTGAATGCTGACTTCAGTGACTATTCAGTATATGGCTCCATCTAGTGGTGGTTTCTTTAATAGGTTTTATAAAAGGTTGTCAGGTTTTGAATGCCTTCACATTATGGTAGGCCTACCATCAAATGTATATCATGTTAAATGTCATTAAAAACAAATTATTATTATGATTATTACTATTACTATTATTGTAGTGGTAAAAATAGGTTAAGTTTCTGTCCTTTTGTTTCCTATGTTCCAGTAAACGTTTCCCACTTTTATCCACTTCACTGGGAGTTGGGCGCAGTTGTCTGACGTGTGTTGTAATGAAAATAAAAATGCATTATTGTTGTTGTTCTTGTTGAATTTATTTACAAAATAAATTAACATAAAACTGCAATAATAAACTTAGAATTAAAGTTCATTTAAAGTTTTCCAGATTCCACGGGTCCACTTTGGTTGTGCAAAACACGGTCAATGACCGTTTCCGCTCGCACCCGTCTACTCCCGCGGGCCCGCCTCACCGCACCATCTTAAATATAATTTATTCCCCCTTCTCCTATAGAGGGACACACTCATAAAATAATCAATGCACACTAAACAATAAATAACAAATACATGATAAATTCCATTATAATTTCAATTTAAATGTAGAACAGAATAAATAAACTTCATAATACCTTTTTGGGGTTCTAAACTAACATAAATTAATGGCTCCTACAATTATTATTAGTAGAAGTAGTAGTAGTAGTAATAATAATAACTTCAGAAAAAAAGTTGAATTGAGTGTATATTTTCCAGAAAAAATTAGCTCAATTAGATTACACATAACTCAAATGGGTGCCACCCATCGACCGTATGACAAGACCAGGTTAAAACAGTATATTGCTGGACCGAACCGGCCGACGTCACAGACAGGCGCGGTGTAACTTTATCAATCACTCATTACATTACATTACATTCATTTGGCAGACGCTTTTATCCAAAGCGACGTACAAGAAGTGCATTTTCATGATCGTAGACAACTGCTGAACACGGGTTCAGTAAGGTACAATTACTTATTTTGTACAGCTATTTCTAGCTGAGAACAATGAACACTAACCTGGTCTAACATCTGCAAAGCCAAACTAGGCAGAAGATTAAGCTAGAGTATTAGGACAAATACAATTTACCAAGAAGTGCAGGGATGGGGCAACATGTAACAAGTGACAAGGAAAAGGTTTTTTTTTTTTTTTTTTTTTTTTAATATATATATATATACACAGCATGGTGGTGGTTATTCTAGGTATAGTCTGAAGAGATGAGTCTTCAGGCCACGGCGGAAGATGGATAGTGAGGGGGAGGTTCGGAGAGGGACGGGGAGTTCGTTCCACCACTGGGGAGCTAGGGTGGAGAAGCTCTGTGATCCCTTTGGGCGGGTGGGAGGGGTTACAAGACGCCCTGCTGCTGCAGAGCGGAGTGGTCGAGCAGGCACATAGAATTGAGTCATGTCCTGCAAGTAGATGGGGGCTGTCCTGTTGGCGGCAGTGTAGGCAAGGGTCAGGGCTTTGAATCGGATCCTGGCAGCGACCGGTAGCCAGTGAAGCGATCGCAGCAGAGGAGTGACGTGGGAGAATTTGGGGAGGTTGTAGATGAGCCGGGCAGCGGCATTCTGAATCATCTGTAGTGGCTGTATGGCACAAGCTGGCAGGTTTGCAAGGAGAGAGTTGCAGTAATCAAGGCGAGAGGTCACCGTAGCCTGGACGAGCAGCTGGGTGGAGTGCGTCGTCAGGTATGGTCGAATCCGCCTGATGTTGTATAGGAGGAATCTGCAGGACCTTGATGTTGCCTTGATGTGCTCCTTGAGGTCCAGTTGGTCATCCAGGACCACCCCCAAGCTCTTGGCAGAGTGAGAGGCAGTCACTGTGGTGCCATCAACCGTGATTGAGAGTTCACGAAGCAAGGAGGTCTTGTGCGGGAAGAAGAGCAGCTCAGTTTTGTTGAGGCTGAGCTTCAGATGGTGGCTGGCCATCCAGGTGGAGATGTCAGCCAGGCAGGAAGAGATCTTATCATTAGTCAGTCAGTCACAGACATTCGCGTTTGTAGGGCTGGCCCCGCTGTTGCGGTCCGGCCAAATATAGATCAGTTCTAAAAACATAGAAGGTCCCTGTTCTTGCTGAAAGCATACAACCATTTATGATGTCTACAACAATGATAATTTGATGATACTCGTAGAGCAACAGTAATACACAAAAAGCCAACCTTCATGCTGATGCCTGTGACGCTCTGACCAGAGAAAGCTACTGTAACCCATCTAGTGACAAGTTATGACAAGGCTAGCTCTCAGAACTCTCAGAACGTTACAGCTTCATGTACTTGCTGTGCTTATTCTGTTATCGGCCTTTGTGAACAGCCCAAACAGTGGATTCTGGTTCAAGTGAGGAAGTGCCCATCAGACCAAAACTCAGTCATTTCCACAACTACATAAGTGTACTTATGCCTTAGTAATTGCAGCAGATATGGCTGTGAACTAAAATGTTTTACAAATAATTCAGACAATGTTTGATCGATCAGAGAAACAGTTTTCATGTCTATATGAGCACACATAGTGAATCACTGCCCATTCTTTCACTGCTCTGCCTCAGTTCCTGTAGATTCAGTGGCAAACCTGCAGTGATTAATGCACTTCAGACTGTGTTCTGCGGTGTACAGCTGCTTGGAGGCTTAAGGTAGTGAAGGGAAGTGTATGTTTCTGTATTTCTGTATGCACTCCTGGCCACTTCTGTCTAGGCCTGCAGCCTCGTCCCAGTCTCCACATTCCCAGTTACCATGGCGATGAGGGAGAGGAGCGATGGAGAGCTACGGGGAGGATGGAATGCAGCTCAGGGCCGTCCCGAGTGCACTCCTGAGAGGACCCGAAATGCTCTGGCACCCACCATGGTGACATACCGCCCCCGTCCCAGGCACTATAGTGTGCTGTTGTGTTGTGTGCTGAGATGCCTAATTACTGATGTAACATGCGTGTGTGACCACAGACAGAGCCTTCATGCCTGTGAGATGTGACCATATGAGGTGTGATGCTTATAAACTACTATCAAGACTGAGATAACTTAGTGAGTCTTTGGAGAATGCCACTGCATGCTGTGTAGTGGGTATTTCCCTGGTGCATATTGTACTAAATTCTGTTACAGTGGGAACATGTCGTCTGACCTGATGATTTCCTGTCTGCCTCATGTACCTGCTTTGAGTGGTTCCTATCAATTCAGAGATTATTTGGCATATTGTATGGTAGTTAGCATTTCTTATAGATGCTGGTAAGGTGTAATTTTATTGAAATTAGGCTTGGGGCTGCTGGATGGCTCATTCGGTTAAGGCCCCATGCTGAGGTGCATGGATGAGCCTCACGGCCTCGGGTCGAATCCGAACCGTGCCAGTGCCGACTGTGGCCGGTAGCTCCACAAGGCGACGCACGACTGTGTTGCCCAGGGTACGGGAGGGTTCAGTCAGACAGGGATCTGCGTTTCATCGCTCTCTAGCGATCCCCCTTGGGCGCTCATATGACTGCATGTCAGAGCTGCTTATGAAAGGTCTTCCTCCGGCATGAAAAACAGCTTTTGTGTTCTATTCAGACAGAACAGACATTGCCACACAAATACCTAACACAAACGCAATTTTCCCCCATGTGGAATAAGCCGGCATTTTGGATAAACAGAGTTGCGCGGTCTCTAATAAAAATGATTAGCATGGCTTACAGGCTCGTCACAGAACAGAAATAATATAAAATGACACCAATACAACAATCCTGTAATGTAATTACAGTATCACATTTTGCAGTAAATTATTGGCTTATCAATGTTCTGTGCAAAAGCTCTTATTAGATGCCACTGTTGACATTTTAAAGTTTGGCCTCTTTCCAGCTTCTCCCATTGTTATGCCTGGATTTATGACATGGTCAATCACTGTGACTCTAAATTCATTCAATACAGCAGCATTTCTTCTACCTGCTTGACCACAACCTCAGCCACAGCCTCAGCCACGACACGTCCGTCAGTACCAACTGCATTGGGCTGCTCCATGTTGTCAGACACTGCTGAATGTAGTGCTGTAAAACAGCCTTTTATGTTGGGATTACCAATCGTGCTGCAATGCGACTCACCTGGGCAATGTTGCTGGAAGTGATGAGACAGAATTGCAAACATCTTGATTTCATTTCACAATCCGCATGTCTAGCAATAATCACTGGAACATTGTACTAATACGAGACGACTGTATTGTGAAAACTGAGTGTGATTTAGAGTTGTGCACTTTGTGGGCAGGTACTGCAATTAGTGTCTTAGGGTAAGAATTTTGCCAGTCAGTTTGGCAAATTGAGTTTTCCACATTGAGCCAAAGCAATCATAACATACTGTAATGCATTTGTAATGTGTGACTGCAGATATCAGAAATGCATCTGAAAAAATGAGAAAAACTGTAGGGTCTCAGGAACATCTCAGAGACTGGATGTCATGCAAACCACACTTCTGCCCTGGTTTTGGCTTAGTGGTCTAATCCATTCAACTGATGTGCAGCAGATCCAGGTCAAACCTACAGGAAAACCATTTCTTTGAGAGGTAACATAAACATACCAGCTCAATAGACAAGCAGTGACTTTTCAGAATGTATTGAGTTGTGGTTACACTACAGTAACAGAAGCAAGCATTCATCAGACACTCCACAACTTCTCTTATAATGGATTTTATTTCCACTACTGTAGATGAATGTCATTGCTTCAACTGCAGATTTTAGCCCCATGCTGATCTACTCAAATTGAGCCCAAACATAATCCCATACAGAATATGAAATAAGTACTACTGTGTCACAGGAGTTCAATACATCACACAATAATAAATCATAACAGCAAAACATTCGATATTTTTATAATTCAGGTTTAATCATTCCATATTATTGTCTGAAAATACAGAAAATTAAAGCAAAAAAGAAACAAAAAAAAAACAATCATAAAAGAATTAATAAGGAAACTCAATCCATCATTGTTTACAGTAATGAAAGGAAATAAGTACACTGCAGTGATCATTCTGCATTCTCCCTATCAGCTGCATTTGCCAACAGAAATTTGCACATTGGAACTCTTGTGAAAATTAATGAAAGCAACTGTAAAAACTAGTAAAATGCACATTTAAGTGGAGGAGTTTGCCACTGGATTCTTTTAAAAAAGATGCAGATACAGGAGATAGAATTATTACTTCAAAAACATTTTACCCTGCCATCTTTTGGCATTATTACTCTCAATGTTATATTAATGTTTTAATAAAAGTACATAAACACACCTTGAACATTTGCAATATAAATGTATTAAAATGTAAAAAAATCACATTTAGACAGCAAGTGCTTAACCTGAACTGCTAAAAGATAATACTCTTATGTACAGGGGTTAGGCTGTACTAAGGTTTTATATATATATATATATATATACACATATATATATAATATTGGGCACAGCTGAAATTGCACTGGTAAGGCATTGGTCAAGGAAGGTTGCAAGTGTGTCGATGAGTGTGTGTGTGTGTGATTGGGTGAGAGTGTGTTTGTGTGTGTGAATTTGTGAATGTGTGTGCATGCATGCGTACATTTGTGGGAGTGACTGTGGATGTGAACATGTGTGTGTATGTGTGTGAGTGCATGAGTATGTGTGTGCCCGGATTGTGTGTGTGTATGGGTAAGAGAATGCGTGTGCGTGTGCACGCATGTATGTGTGTGTGCATGTGTGAGAGTATGATTGAGTGCATGAGTATGTGTGTGTGTACACACGGGTGCGTGTGTGTATGGATAAGAGAAAGTGTGTGTGCGTGCGTTTGTGTGAATGTGTGACTGTGTATTTGAGTGTGTGCGTGCAAGAGAATGAGTGTACGTATGTGTGTGTGCGTGAGAGTGCCTTTGTGAATGTGTGTGTGTTTATACGTGTGTATGTGTGTATGTATGGGTGTCAGAATGTTTGTGTATACATGTGTATATGGTGTGTGCACGCATGTATGTGTATGCATGTGTGTGCATGTGTGAGTGCATGAGTATGTGTGTGTGTGTGTGTGCGTATGGGTAAGAGAATGTGTGTGTTTATACATGTGTGTGCGTGCGTGCGTATGGGAATGTGTGACTGTGTATTTGAGTGTGTGCGTGCAAGAGAATGAGTGTACGTATGTGTGTGTGCGTGAGAGTGCCTTTGTGAATGTGTGTGTGTTTATACGTGTGTGTGTGTGTATGTATGGGTGTCAGAATGTTTGTGTATACATGTGTATATGGTGTGTGCACGCATGTATGTGTATGCATGTGTGTGCATGTGTGAGTGCATGAGTATGTGTGTGTGTGTGTGTGTGTGTGTGTGCGTATGGGTAAGAGAATGTGTGTGTTTATACATGTGTGTGCGTGCGTGCGTATGGGAATGAGAGTGTGTGTGTGTGCATACGGGTATGAGCGTGTGTGTGTGTGCATACGGGTATGAGCGTGTGTATGTTTGCATGCGCGCGTGTGTGTGTGTGATTGTGTGTGTCCGTGTGTAGGTGTGTGTGAGTGACTGGGTGTGAGAGAGTGTGCGTGCATAGGTCTGTGAGTGTGTGTGCATGAGTAAACATGAGTGTATGTATTTGTGAGTGCGTGTGCATGACAGAGAGAAAGGGTGTGTGTGAGAGCATGTGTGTGTGTGATGGAGTGTATGTGAGAGAGAGAGGGTGTGTTTGTGTGACTGGGTGTGTGAGAGGGTGTGTAGGTGTGTGAGTGCGTGTGTGTGAGTCTAGGTGCATATGAGTGTGTGTATATATGTGTGTGAGTGTGTGACTGAGTGTGTGTGTATGTGTATATGAGTGTGTGTGTATATAAGTGTGTGTGTGTGTATATGAGTGTGTGTGTGTGTATACATGTGTGTGTGTGTGTGAGTGTGTGTGTGTGTGATTGAGTGTGTGTATGTGTACATGAGCGTGTGTATATATACATGTGTGTGTGTGTGTGCATGTGTTCAAGTGTGTATGCGCATGTGTGTGTGTGTGTATGCGTGTGTGTGTGTGCATGTTTGTGTGTGCGCACATGTGTGTGTGTCTCTACTCCAGTTAGGAGAGGGACACTGAGAAGTGTGTGTATTGACACGTGTTTGTGTCTCTGCAGGCTTGTGTGTGTGTGCGTGAGTGCATGAGTTTGTGTGTGTGTGCGTGCGTTTGTGTGAATGTGTGTGGATGTGAGTGTGTGTGTGTGTGAGAGAGAGGGTGTGTGTGTGTATGAGTGACTGAGTATGAGAGAGAGAGAAAGTGTGTGTGCATACGGTTATGAGCGTGTGTACATATGCATGCATGTGTGTGCGCGTGAGAGTGCACTGGTGAATGTGTGCGAGAGATTGTGTGTGTTCATGTGTGTAGGTGTGTGTGTGTGCATGTGTGTGACTGGGTGTGTGAGTGATTTGGTGTGAGAGGGTGTGTATGTGTGTGTAAGAGTGTGAGTGTGTGTGCACGAGTGTGTGCGTGCATAGGTGTGTGAGTGCGTGTGCATGAGTGTGAGTGTGAGAGAGAAAGGGTGTGTGTCAGAGTATGTGTGTGTGTAGGTGTGGGTGTGTGTGTCTATGTGTATCTGAGTGTGTGTGTGTGTATGTGTATATGAGTGTGTGTGGTGTGTGTGTGTGTCAGTGGGTATATGAATGTGGTGTGTGTGTACATGAGTGTGTGTGTGTGTGTGCACGTGCATGTTTGTGTGTGCGCGCGTGTGCATGTTTGTGTGTGCACACGTGCGTGTGTGTGTGTGTATGCGTGTGTGTGTGTGCACGTGCGTGTGTGTGTGTCTCTACTCCAGTTGGCAGAGGGATACTGAGGATCTCCACACATAAAATCCAGCACAGAGGGGTGTGTGTTTAGTGAAGTGTGTGTGGAATGTGTGCAGGAGGGTCAGTGTGTCAGAGTCAGAGACGCTGTAGAAGGACAGAGTGCCGGCCGGACGGTCCACACACACTCCTACCCTGTACACACACACTCCTCCACCATCATCATCATCATCATCACACACTCCTGCTCTGTGGTAGGGGGAGGGGGGGGCAGGTAGGTCTGTTCGGTTCTTATTGTGCCAGACAGAGTAACTGAGTTTATCAGAGTCACCGTAATCATCAAAGCACCGCAGAATCCAGGAGTTTTTATTCAGTCCAAACCCAGAGTCATAAACCTGTCCTTTCCTGCTGATTCCTTTATCTGTCACTGCTATATCAACCCTTCCCCCCTCAGACACACTGAACTCAGCCTCCCAGTAGCAGCGCTCACACACACTCTCTGTGCACACAACCTGGGGCACACGCTTAAATCTCTTTGGATGATCAGGATATGGCTGCTCTCTCCTCGATGAGCGTGTCACCCTCCTGTTCCCCTCAGACAGAGACAGCTCTCTGTGCGCTGTGTTTGGATCCAGTGTGAGCTGACAGCCGTCTGCACACCAGAGACATTAATGAGATTAATTATCATTATTAATATTCACCTTATTATGTGTGTGAGAGAGAAAGGACTGCCATAGTACATGTGTGTGTGTGTTTGTGTACATGTGTGTTTCTGTTTGTGTGTTTATGTGTGTAAGAGAGAAGTCTCTCTCTCTCTCACACACACACACACACACACACACACACACACACACACACAGAGTGTATATCTATGGAAAGTGTTACAGTGATAAAGACTCACATTTCCTGGGTCCTGGTTTGGTCCTGTTCTCTCCTCCATGGTCCACACTGTAAGAACAGCAGAACAGAATTTTGAATTTTAACCATCCTTTATTTCCACGCTTAACACACCAATGACATCACATATATAAAAACAAAGGCACAATAAAACACAAAACCACGATCATATGAAAAAAACACAAATCTGTCAGAAAGGAAACTTATTCCATTAACTCACCCTGCTCCATGTGCAAAAATATCTCCCCTCCCTCCACTGAACATAAAACACCCTTATAACACACACACTCTGAAACACACTCAGGTTCTCCATTGCTTTGTAATACTGAAACTCCACCATCACTGTGTCCCTGATCAAACCCCTAACTACAACAACCACATCTTATTTACTGCAGTGATCCCGTGCAGCACCCTCCACTGGAGATCCCAAACTCTCTTGAGTAACGCTGGTTTGTACAGTGCCCTCCATGCCCCCCCCTCCATGTGTGTGTGTGGTGCACTAAGGAAACTCTCTGTACTTACAGCAGTGTGAGTGTGTCCAGTTTAGCAGCAGACAGCCCTCTTACACCTGAGTCTCCTGGGTGATTGTGTCTCAGGTCCAGCTCTCTCAGGTTTGTGTGTGTGTGTGTGTGTGTGTGGTGCACTAAGGAAACTCTCTGTACTTACAGCAGTGTGAGTGTGTCCAGTTTAGCAGCAGACAGCGCTCTCACTCCTGAGTCTCCAGGGTGATTGTGTCTCAGGTCCAGCTCTCTCAGGTGTGTGTGTGTGTGTGTGTGTGTGAGGTGCATTGTGGAAACTCTCTGTACTTACAGCAGTGTGAGTGTGTCCAGTTTAGCAGCAGACAGCGCTCTCACTCCTGAGTCTCCCGGGTGATTGTATCTCAGGTCCAGCTCTCTCAGGTGTGTGTGTGTGTGTGTGTGTGTGTGTGTGTGTGTGAGGTGCAGTGTGGAAACTCTCTGTACTTACAGCAGTGTGAGTGTGTCCAGTTTAGCAGCAGACAGCGCTCTCACTCCTGAGTCTCCTGGGTGATTGTATCTCAGGTCCAGCTCTCTCAGGTGTGAGGGGTTTGAACACAGAGCTGAAGCCAGAGAATCACAGCCTCTCTGTGTGACTCCACAGCCTGACAGCCTGCAGAGAGGACACACACACCTTACATGCATTAATATAAACTAACAGGGCTGTGTGTGTCAAACACATAGCAGTGTGTTACACACCTTACATACATTAATATAAACTAACAAGGCTGTGTGTGTCAAACACATAGCAGTGTGTTACACTCCTTACACACATTAATATAAACTAACAGGGCTGTGTGTGTCAAACAAAGCAGTGTGTTACACACCTTACACACATGAATATAAACTAACAGGGCTGTGTGTGTCAAACGCATAGCAGTGTGTTACACTCCTTACACAAATTAATATAAACTAACGGGGCTGTGTGTGTCAAACACATAGCAGTGTGTTACACTCCTTACAGCACATTAATATAAACTAACAGGGCTGTGTGTGTCAAACACATAGCAGTGTGTTACACTCCTTACACACATTAATATAAACTAACAGGGCTGTGTGTGTCAAACACATATCAGTGTGTTACACACCTTACACACATTAATATAAACTAACAGGGCTGTGTGTGTCAAACACATAGTAGTGTGTTACACTCCTTACAGCACATTCATATAAACTAACTGGGATTTGTGTGTCAAACACATAGTAGTGTGTTACACTCCTTACACACATTAATACAAACTAACAAGGCTGTGTGTGCCAAACACCTAGCAGTGTGCTACTTTACAGCACATTAATGTAAACTAACAGGGCAGTGTGTGTCAAACACATAGCAGTGTGTTACACACCTTACACAAATTAATATAAACTAACAGGGCTGTGTGTGTCAAACACATAGCAGTGTGTTACACACCTTACACACATGAATATAAACTGACAGGGCTGTGTGTGTCAGACACATAGCAGTGTGTTACACACCTTACACACATTAATATAAACTAACAGGGCTGTGTGTGTCAAACCCCTTCTACAGCTCAATATAAAATAACAGGGCTCTGGAATTAATCATGCCTATTTAAGAAAATGACCAGTTAAACTAAATTTGAACAGATTCAATTAATTTTCATAATTTTGAAGATTGTATGAATAGAAACGATTTGACGCTTCTCAAAAAAAAGTTTTTTCCCCAACTGATGTCAGATTTAAAATGTGTTTCTACCAAGAGGAAGAAAAATAACTCTCTTGTCTATTTTAACATTAAAAACATTAGTAATATCAGTGCTATATTTAGTCATTATTATCATTAGTGCTGTATTGTGTCACATTGGAACCCTTTTTGATTGAAGGGGTTTGTGTTTGTACTCACCCCAGTCTCTGCACTTTACAGTGTGGGTCCTCCAGTCCAGCAGAGAGCGCTCTCACTCCTGAATCCTGCAGCTCATTGTCTCTGAGTTCCAGATCTCTCAGCTCTGAGTGAGGAGAGCGCAGGACTGAGGCCAGAACATCACAGCAGCCCTCTGTGAGATTACACCAACCCAGCCTGTGGAGAGACCACACACACACACACACACACACACACACACACAACAACACACAACACACATGCACACACACACACACATACGTGCACGTGCACACACACACAAACACACACAATTGAAATTCACTGCTAATTGTCACATTGTGCACCTTGGTAGCAGATACATGTGGAATTTCCTATTTGTACAGTACGAGCATTCCTGGGATGTACACAGTACACACAAAAACAGGAAGAGTTTATATTAATTACGTTCATAAAGTATTCTGACTAATCCACAAAAAAAAGGTTATCACTTCGCTCAATTAACAAAAAATAACTAAAAATAAGGAGCCAATTCAACTCAAAGTTGGGGGCTTCCTGCAAGGATTTCATTAACAAAACTGTTCCATGTTGTGATGATATCACATGGGACACAACATGATTGCAAACATATTTCATTTGCAAACACAAGAAACAGCACTAGTATGATCACTATGGTGTACTTTACCTCACCTTCAGTCTACAAACATCTTTATATTTTAAAAACATTCAATCTTCATCTAATAATGTAACCAAGGCGGCAAATGAAATACACTGCAGCGCCATCTACTGGCTGCAGAGAAACACCACAACTGATTATTGCCATTGACTGGTACTACAGGTATATGGAGGACCAAAAATGTAAAAATAATAAATAAATGAATGACTCAATAAATGAATGAATGTATAAATAAATAAATAAATAAAAACAAAAGCAAGAAAATGTAAAAATAAATGAATGTACACAGAAATAAATTAATAGACAAAATCTGACAAATGGGTATTTGCATTTATTTCCATATTTATTTCTTGATTCATTCATTTCTGTGTATGTTCATTTCCATATTTATTTATTGCTTGATTCATTTATTTCTGTATATATTTATTTCCTTATTTATGTTTTGATTAATTTATGTCTGTATATATATATATATTTATTTCTGTATTTTTTCATCCATATGTTAATGAGGGGGCTGTCAATGAAAATATGTCATAGTGTCACAATATTTCCATTGGTTGATCGATACCAGAGTACGTAGATTCACTGTACATGCCTTGCTTCAACACCGGTTGCTTTTTACCACATTTACATTAGTTGGGCAGAGCGGGGCAAAACGTAACACAGATTTTATTTTTTTGGTTAGGTAGTGCAGCTTGAGTGACGTATTTCAGGATAAACACTCAGAATGACCCTTGCTTTCTCTCCAACGAAAGGTAAGGAATTTAGATAAACATTTTGGGAGATATTGCCAAATAAAAGTTTGTTTTGGTGATATGAAAGCACATTGTTTTACCATAAGTATTTTTTGGGTGCTGTAATGTTTGTGCATATCAAAGGATCCAAATGTATGTAATCGTAAACAGTCTTTTCGTGACTAACAGATCGCATATTTTTGATAGAGCAATCAGCTCCACCTGCAGGATTAAGACATGCACGCAGACTCACAGAGCAAGGGAACATAACAGGATCGAAAAGGGAAGACATTCAACGGGAACTGCAGAATAATGCTGGGATAACTTCAGAAGGGAAAAGAACAGGACCACATAAAAGAGTTTATGATAAACTTTACTTTGCACTGGAGAGTTATTTATTAGTTGGTTTGTCTGTTCATCATGTTGCAGCATAATTAATTAACAATGAATCCCTTGCATGTCCACTTCCCATGAGATCTCAACAGGATTCTTAGCAGGGTGATCTACACTAGATCATTTAAACTTAATACACTTATGCGAAGCAAGTTTTATCCATCTATGCCTCAATGGTGTTTCTCCCATCTCATTAGTAATGCATTAATTGGTGTTGTTCTGAGTGCCCCACAGCATATCCTCAAAGCTCTTGCCTGTTTAACATGTGATGCCAGGAAAGGAATTGGGGTGCTGTCCACCAGGGGGCAGCATCGGCCCTACAGAGAGGTATTGCTGCAGCTGTGGCCCATTACCTAACCATGGGCTCTATAAGAGGCCTAGCTTCCAGGCCTAGGGGAGGGTGCTTTTAGATGGTGTTTGGGAGCGTGGCTATGGACAGGTGATTTTTTTCCTTACCGCAAAAATTAGCGAAGCCATTCAAACCATTGCGGTAACCGCCATAAAAAAAATTATAATTTAAACCTCCGGGCTACGATTTTGTTTTTTACAAGTACATTTCTGGAATGGCTGTTTCCGAAAAATAGGTTCTGCCCGGCAGTTCATACTGCTTGTCGAAGGACTGAAGCATAGCTCGGAATGATGGCTTTCCTACAGTCCGGAAGGGCACCATCTCCACAACCAAATACTTTGTTACAGTTGTTGTAAGTGCTCGCCACTTGTTGCTGTCCCGGTTGTATTTAGTCACTCTGGCAAATGCCTCTGAGACTCCTAACTGACGTAGTGCCGAGCCGGTACCTCCCGAGGTAGATGGGGTGCCTTTCATTGCATCGTATAACGGACGATGAGTGGTCCTAAGATGCGATGCTAGATTTGTTCTGTTTCCTCACATGATGTTGATTTTCTTGCTGCAAATGCGGCACACTGCCTCATCCAAATTATTTGGCTTTCCATGTTCATCGGGCTCAAAGCCAAAATGTTCCCAAACAGATGAAGTAACGTTGGGTTTCGCTACACGATCCATGTTTTTAGCCTAATTTGAAGCGAAAACTTTCTGTAGCCAACAGTTGCAAAGCACGTTCTGGGTAACACGTTCTCCGATCAGAACGTTAACTGCGCAACTGTGAGTGTAAACTTTCGAACACATGGAGTGAAGAAAATAGGCTACACAATTATAATTATAATTATCTTAAAAATTGCATTGCATTTATTTCAGATCACAACTTTTACAAGTAAAAATTGGAACATAAACAATTGGCCTAAAATAAACGGGAAAAAAACAAAACCCAGCGGTGAAGCGGTGATCAGCTTGACTCTGCGGTGGACGTGACGTGATTGCGTTACCACGGTAATGCAGTAACCGCGGCAGCTTTAGTTTGCTGGCCACTGACCTGTGTTCAAAGCCTCTCTAACTACCCTGAGAACACTGTCCTCTAGCTGCGTCTTCTCGGGTGAACTGTTCTAGCTGACCCGAATTGAGATGAGTTGCAAAAGCATACAGCTCAGGAACACCTTCTGCTGGAACACCTAGTTTGTCTGGCAAGTACACATCACTGTCACTAGACTCCTGCACATGCACACGACCACAAATCGCCTTCACATCACCCTGTGAAAGGTTTCTCCACGTCTCAGTGTCCATGTACATGTGGGAAATAAAAACATCAGGCTAGATTACTTTATGGTAAATGGACTGCATTTATATAGCGCTTTTATCCAAAGCACTTTACAATTGATGCCTCTCATTCGCCAGAGCAGTTAGGGGTTAGGTGTCTTGCTCAAGGACACTTCGACACGCCCAGGGCGGGGTTTGAACCGGCAACCCCCCGACTGCCAGACAATCTCTCTTACCTCCTGAGCCATGTCGCCCCAACTTCGGGAAGAACGACTTTGGAATGTGCTCAATTTTGGGAGTAATAGTTGATCAAAACCTTTCAGGTTCTAGGCACTGTGCTGTTGCAGTAAAAAAGCCAACAGGATGCTGGGATAGTAGTGAGTATAAATCAAGGCTCCAGAGTGCGACCATTTTGTTGCACATGCGACCAAAAATCTGTCAAGTGCGACTAAACATTTTCATTGGTCGCACCGGTGCGCCTGATATTTAGCAGGTCTGTCTGTGTGTGTGTTGCGTTATTTTTTACCCCACCCGCATTCTGCGAAGACCTGTCCCTACTCTGCCTCTGATTGGCTCTGACCCTGATATTCTTCTTCGCTGAATGCGGGTGTGGAAAAAAATAAGGCATGTATGTATTAGTGATGTGCGGATCGCAGTGAAATCCGCGGGCACCACGGTTAATCTGCGGATCGGGCGAGCAGAGTCATAAAAATTAACATTCTGATTAATAGCGGATGGGTTGCGGGTGGGTGAAATAATACATCATTAATGAGGAAAATATTAATTACATTCTCTAAAATGTGAACATATTTTAAGCTTCATTTTTCGTCAGGCGCGAATTAGCAGACTAGACTCTCGTTGCGCCAATTGCGGCGTCCATTTGTCTTAAGCAGCAATGGAGGCAAAAAAGATCAGAGAGAAAATTAAAAAAGGAGAATTAAAAAAAGGAAGGGCAGAAAAGTTCCGTGTGGGTGCAATTTAGTGAATGACGAGTCAAGTGCTGGATATGTCATATGCAACAGCTGCGAAATAATGAGAAATAGCGGTAATGTGTAATCGGGTGCGGGTCTCTAAATCAGAGAAAATAATTTGTTCGGGTGGGTGGCGGGTGGATGATTTATGCGTACATGTGGATTGGGATGACGTCAGAGCGCATCAATAGTGTGTATGTGTGAAACCGCGCCCTGTAATCCTCCGGAGCAGCGCACACTTTTATTTGAGTTATTTGAGTTTGATTTATTAACTTGAGTTTGTCAAGCACTTTAAACATCAGTACTTTTTAAGTTTACTTTTTAAACAATTGAGGTTATTGCAATTTCTTGTTTGTGCTGTCATTTAAATAAAGAAAAAACATTTATCTGCACATTTATTCCTGTTTACATTCATTTACAATAACGTGTTAAGAAATGACCAATGTGTATGGGAACTGACAAAAAAGGTAACACTTAAAATGTATTATTACGGTGCCAAAAGGCACGGTGAAAAATTTTGGGTCTAACTAAATTATGTGGTAGGTAGGAAGATGGCGAGCATGTCGGGCTGAATGGCCTATTCTCGTCATTATGTTATGTTATTTTTGTTATGTTATGATAGAAGTGAAACATATTACTGTACTGAAGTGGTCAATATTTTACAATGTCAATCATGCATTCAGCATTCAGTCATCACCTGTGACCTGATACTACAGACTCCACTGAAACCTTACGTTATAGTCAGGAACCACAAACCTGCCAACCCTATATTTCACTGCACAGAGCCATAATCACTAATTCTATTTAGTTAAGGTCACACAGTACACAGCACTACTCACCACAGTGTCTGTAGTTTACAGTCTGGACTCATCAGTCCAGCACAGAGCAGCTTCACTCCTGAATCTCCCAGGTTATTGTTGCTGAGGTCCAGATCTCTCAGGGGTGAGTTTGATGACTGAAGAGCAGAGGCCACAATTTCACAGGACTTCTCTGTGAGGTCACAGCCATTCAGTCTGCAAAAGAGAGTTAATATATTATTGTATTTTTAAATAGTGCAATATCCTGTAAAATGTGATATGTGCAATGTAACAGTAATCATGTTGAGTGATGAAGAGTGATACTGAGGATCTGCAGATATCCACCCCACACTTGCTGCAGCTGTGCTTCAGCTGAACTTACTGTAAGAGGCCCTCTGTGTCAGTTCTGTTCTTTTCTAACACAGCTAGGTCTATTACAGGATCCAGAAGAAGCCATGGGGAGATGACAGACCAGCAGGTTGAAGGAGCCATGTATTTTCCCCTCTAATTGTAGCTTTCCCCATTGCATACTTGCACAATTAATAAGAGCTTTTCTCCTCTTTCTGCCCTTGCATGTCCACTTCCCATGTGTCATCAATAGGATGCTTAGCAGGGTGATCTACACTAGATCATTTAAACTTAATCCAGTTATGCAAAGCAAGCTTTATCCATCTATGCCTCAGTGGTATTTCTCCCATCTCATTAGTAATGCATTAATTGGTGTTGTTCTGAGTGCTTCACAGCATATCCTCAAAGCTTTTGCCTGTTTAACATGTGATGCCAGGAAGGGAATTGGGGTGCTGTCCACCAGGGGGCAGCATCGGCCCTACAGACGGGTATAGCTGCAGCTGTGGTTCACTGCAATCACATCAGCTGTGGCCCATTACCTAACCATGGGCTCTATAAGAGGCCTAGCTTCCAAGCCTATGGGAGGGTGCTTTTAGATTGTGTTTGGGAGCTGGGCTATGGACAGTATGGTGGGTTGGTGCCAGTTTTGTTTGGAGCAGCTAAAGGTGCATATAATAACCCTGTTCTCAATATAGCAGTGAGGAGTCTCCTTGTGTTTCTGCTATATAATGACCCTTTGCTCTATATAGGACAGTGAGGAGTCTCCTTGTGTCCCTGCTATATAATGACATGGTGCTCTATATAGCAGTGAGGAGTATCCTTGTGTCCCTGCTATATAATGACCCTCTGCCTAGCAAGATAAGTAAAGCCAACTGCTGTTGAATTACACAGCACTACTCACCCCAGTTTCTGCAGTTTACAGTTTGGACTCAGTGCAGCACAGAGCAGCTTCACTCCTGAATCTCTCAGGTTATTGTTGCTGAGGTCCAGATCTCTCAGGGGTGAGTTTGATGACTGAAGAGCAGAGGCCACAATTTCACAGGACTTCTCTGTGAGGCCACAGCCATTCAGTCTGCAAAAGAAAGTTGATATATTATTGTATACTGTAAAATCTGATAAGTGCAATGTAACAGAAATCACATTGAGTGATGAAGAATGATATTGAGGATTTAAAGTTACTGATACTCCGAGGAAAATGATTTTGCTACAATCTCAAACTGCAGCACTTTAGGCCTGAGAATTAGACGTCCTGTTGGACAGAACTCTGACAGTTCTACAGATGAAATTCTTACCCAAATGGCCCCCTTTCTTCTGACATTTGGCACAGATACAACCAAAAGTAAAGATGCAAGAAATAACACACATCTTTCAGGATGGATAGTGAGTTAGGCTCTGCTTCTTTACTTTTGCTGGTAACTGTGAGAAACAGCATTGCAAGCCAATACACAGCAAAAGCCAGATTCACTTTAGAAACAAGAATGCAAAAAAGTGATCTGTTCACATGTAACCAGGTACTGTAGTGCAAGTCTGTCTGTTTTGCTGAGGTTATATATAACCATGTAGTGCAGTCTGTCTGTTCTGCTGGTGTTACATATAACCAGGTAGTGAAACCAAAGCTATGTAGGAACTGTTAATGATCCCTTTGAGTTCCTTTTGTTGGAATAGTGAGACATTTGATGGTGCTGTCCAAGGAGACACCGTGTAGCTTTTTCCAGGCTTTAGGAAACTTCAGAACCTTGTACAGGCCAGACTTTAGCCTGAGATAAGCCACCGAATTACCTCAAAAACAGGCACTTTAACAGTCCCCTGAGAAGACCTCACCCTGACATCCCTTATATCCTACAATTCCTCTACCTTCCTATTTTCACTCTGTCTATAGGCACTATTGGATTCTGGATCAGCCTACACCAGAATAAAGCAGAGACCAGGGTGGCACTACTGGCCTTCTAACATGGTGCATTTACTGCCTGACCTAATCGCACAATACAGTAACACAAACATTTCATTCATAACCACACTTGCCTCTCCCAAACCAAACCCAGCATTACATTAATCATAATGTTGAAAAAATCTCTCATCTTATTTCTTAAGAGGGGTACAGATGGAGCAGGCACTCTCTGGTCATCTCCCACTCACAAATTATCTATGCATGGACTAGGGATAAAAGGGGGATTCTTCCCCCCTTTTGAAAAAACATGGATTTTATTCAATCAACATTTGTCCTTAACTGAATGACATTTAAAAGAAGGGATTCTTTTTTCTACACAAACACAGTTCAAACTACTTTACCAAACTGAGTTAGATAAGAATAAGTGACACTTGTGTTTACTTGTCCAAGTCAAAGTTAAGGACAAATGTTAGTTCAATAAAGACCATAGGGGTGGTTGTATGCCTAATCTGCAAAAAATCAGACCTTGTAATTCTACTAATAATGCGGCTGACCAAACTCAGCTAAAAATTGGATAAATTAATATCAGATCACTAGCCCCTAAGGCAACTCTTGTAAATGAATTAATTACTGATCACCAAGTTGAAATCTTATGTGTAACTGAAACTTGGCTTAAAACTGTATATTGCCTTAAATGAATCCACCCCTCCTGGTTACAGCTATACTCACGTTCCCTGTCTGACGGGTTGTGGCGGTGGTGTTGCGGCTGTATATCATTTTAATTTTTTTGCTACTTTGAAATCCGGCTTCAAATGTAACTTTTTTGAAGTGCTTGTTCTCAGTTTTGCACATCCAGACAAAAAAGCAGTCAGTTTTATCCTTGCAATTGTATACAGGCCACCAGGGCCACACAGTGGCTTTTTACTTGAGTTTGCTGATTTCCTTTCCAGCCTGGTTGTTCATTCAGATAAAGTAGTAATTGTAGGGGACTTCAATATTCACATGGATAGTGAAGGTGATCCTCTCAGATCAGCACTCTTGTCTATCACTGAATCTACTGTCTTCGATCAACATATACATCAGTCCACACATTCTCATAGCCATACTCTTGATCTGGTCTTAACTTATGATACAGAAATAGCAAATATAGCAGTTATGCCTAAAACCCCTGTGCTATCAGACCATTATTTAATTATTTAATAACTGGTATCTTTAATGATAATATGTAAATTAAATCTAATAAAATACATTTTACATGTTGGATACATTTTTTACATTTGATGGTACTTCTGTATTCATTAAATGAGGGCACAATCTGTTAAAACAGCTTGACTCAAAAATCATAATTCTCACTTGCCTGACAATTTTATTGTATTCTATTTTCACTTTAACTATGAAGTGTTTATAAAAACATACTGTCACTATCTACTTTAATTATTACACCATACTCACATGGCCTTCCTGCAGTGCCTGACTACTGGTACCAGTCTCTGATAACCTGCTGCTGATGTGTTGTAGGTCGTCAAGTCAAACTCATCCAGGATCTCCTCTGACATCAGTAACATAAAGGCCAGGGCTGAACATTGGTGTGGTTCCAGCTTTTCATTAGAGAGTTTTCCAGTTCTCTGGAAATTCTTGATTTCCTCCACTAGAGAGTTGTCATTCAGTTCATTGAGACAGTGGAACAGATTTATGGTCCTCTCTGCTGAAGATTCCTCTTCGATCCTCTCCTTTATGAACAATACTGTTTCCTCAATGCTCTCTGATCTGCTTCCTGTCTTTGTCAGTATTCCTCCTAATAGAGTCTGAATGGAGTCCAGAGAGAGGCCTAGAAGGAATCTGAGGAAAAGGTCCAGGTGTCCATTCTTACTCGCTAAGGCCTGATCCACTGCAGTCCTGTGTAACTCAGACAGCTGCACTCCGTCACTGCGAGGTTTTGATTCTTCTGCTCTGAGTACATTTCTGTTCTCATTCACACATGAATGAAACACAAACAAGGCAGCCAGATACTCCTGAATGCTCAGATGCACAAAGCAGTAGACCTTCTCCTCACCCAACCCACACTCCTCTTTAAAGATCTCTGTGCACACCCCAGAGTACACTGAAGCTTCACTGACATCAATGCCTATCTCTCTGAGGTCCTCTTCATAGAATATCAGATTGCCCCTTTCCAGCTGTAGTAAAGCCAGCTGCCCCAGTTTCAGGATGATTTCTGTATTTGATGCTGACATTTTCTTTGGGGTTGTCTCATTGGGGCCATGATACTTCTCATTCTTCACATTAGTCTGAATGAGCAGGAAGTGTGTGTACATTTCAGTCAGAGTTTTGGGCAGGTCTCCCCTCACTTTATCCAACATTGTCTCCAGAACAGTAGCAGAAATCCAGCAGAAGACTGGTATGTGACACATGATGTAGAGACTCCTGGATGACTTTATGTGTGAGATAATTTTGCTGGCCTTTTTCTCATCTCTGATTCTCTTACTGAAGTACTCCTCCTTCTGTGGGTCATTAAATCCTCGTACCTCTGTCACCTGGTGGACGCACTCAGGAGGGATCTGATTGGCTGCTGCTGGTCGGGAGGTGATCCAGAGGAGGGCAGATGGAAGCAGATTCCCCTTAATGAGGTTGGTCAGCAGCACATCCAATGATGATGACTCTGTTATATCACAGCAAATCTCATTGCTTTGGAAATCTAGAGGAAGTCGACACTCATCCAGACCATCAAAGATGAACACAACTTTGACTTCATCATCTTCAAAACTTTTGATCTCTTTCAGTTGTGGAAAGTATTGCTGCAGAAGTTCCATGAGACTAAATTCTCTCTCCTTTTTCAGATTCAGATCTCGGAAAGGAAGAGTGAAGATGAAATCAATGTCCTGATTGGCTTTTCCATCTGCCCAGTCCAGAATGAACTTCTGCACAGAGACTGTTTTCCCAATGCCAGCGATGCCCTTTGTAAGCACAGTTCTGATTGGTTTCTCTTGTCCAGGTGAAGGCTTAAAGATGTCATTGCAGATGATTGCAGTCTCATGTGTGGTTTGTCTCTTGGATGCTATCTCAATCTGTCTGATCTCATGTTCATCATTGACCCCCCCACTTCCCCCCTCTGTGATGTAGAGTTCTGTATAGATCTCATTGAGGAGGGTCTGGTGGCCCTGCTTTGCTAAACCTTCAAATATACATTCAAACCTCTTCTTCAGATGAGTTTTCAGTGCCTGCTGGGCATTTTCTTTGAATTCATCTGAGGAGAGGAAATATGAGAACCAATGTTTAAAATAACAGAAATAGACAAAACATACTTACGCAGAAAGTTTTCACAATGTTTTACACAGCTCTGAAAGTGTTGCACATTAAGTTGTAGCTATACCTATGTAGATAAACTGTAACTAATTTGGTAACAAGAGGTTATTACTGATTAACGCCAATGTAGGAAACATGGAACAGTTAACAATATTTTTGATTACACATGTGAAACAAGGCCAGCCCTGTTACATCTCTTCTGTTAATATGAAATAATTCTGTATCATGAGGACACATTGTGAAATTAACAAGCAAGGTTTATTTGTTATGTATCATGAAGATATGCCCTATATGGTATAACTGCACCTTCAAGTAAAGTGTTGCCCATACCTCTAGTAGTGTTTCACACTTCTCACAAACTGTTGTACACACAACAATGAAAACATAAAAAGGATTCTGTGGTGGAGTGGGCGTGGTTTGAGCGTCGGCTGCAGAGAGAGAGAGAGTGAGAGGAGCGGCTCTCGGATCCTTCGTCACAACTGTCAGCTGGAGGTAATCAGCGCCGATAATTGTTAATTGTTTAATTGCGCTGATTGCCTCTGATTGCTTTCAACAGTGAGCCTGGGGTTTTTAAAAGCACGACCGGAAGCCGGAGGGAGCGAGAGGAGCGCCGGTGAGAAGGCGAGAAAAAGCCCTGTTATTACTGCTTGTACAAAGAAAAGCCAAGAGCTTAAATAAAATAGCACGGAAGTGCTAAGAAACGGAAACAGTGTCTCCCGTGAGTGTGTTTGGTTTAGGAGGGGTGGCCCTCTTTTGCCACAGATTCATTTCCATTTAAACATTCAATTTCTTAATTGTTCATAGTATGATGTGTCTTTATGGTAAATATGGTCTTCATGGGTCATGCAGTAATTTAATTATCTTATAATTATTATGATCGGTGCTCTTTAATCCAGGATAAAACCTCAGGGCAGTCAGTCTGATGGGACAGTGGTTTAGTAACTGGCTTTTGATCCCAAGGCTCCTGGTTTTAAAGTCTTTCGGAAACATTTAATCTCATGTGCATTTGATTGCCCCCATTATTACTGCTGGATGCTATATTGGAATTGAAATGCCTTCCTGTACATGTTGTGTGTGATGTTTTTTATATGCAAGACTGTTGATGTAAAACACTATTATCAAAGTGTGAATACTATAAATCAGTACTCTGTTATTTTGTACTCTGTTATATTTGTTGACTAAACTCATTTCAGCATTCTAATGGCCACAGTAGCAATGAGAGAAAATTCTTACTGTGCTGCTTGTCTCTCTCCTGTGCGTCAGTGACATCCTTCTTCTTCATGTTCCTCAGGATATGGAGTGTGATCTTCAGAGACCCCTCAATGCCACAGGTCTCCAGCATCTTCTCAACTATGTACAGGGCCTCAGGATCCTCCTGCCCTCTCTCAGTGCATTCTGGGTGCATATCCAGTACAGAAGGATCTTCAGGAAGACTATGTAAGCATTCTGGGCAAACCTGACTCAGATGGCTCTGAAACAGTTTCAACTTTTCAGTCTTCTTCAGCTTCATCAGAGTGCGCAGGAGAGACTGAAATAAACACATGAAGAGGTGTGCTGTATCAGAGTGAAATAAATACATGAAATGGGTATGCTGTCTCAGTGTGAAATAAACACATGAATAGTTTTGCTGTATCAGTGTGAAATAAACACATGAAGAGGTGTGCTGTATCAGTGTGAAATAAACACATGAAGAGGTGTGCTGTGTCAGTGCCATGGAAACAAAGCCTTGCTTTATTATGGGTGGCAGTGTAGTATAATGGGTAAGGCGCTGGTCATGTCAGAGGTTTGAATCCCAGGTAGGACACTGCTGTTGTACCCTCGAGCAAGGTACTTAACCTGCATTGCTTCAGTTCATATCCAGCTGTATAAAAGGAAGCAATGTAAATGCTGTGTAAAAAGTTGTGTAAGTCGCTCTGAATAAGAGTGACTGCTAAATGCCTGCAATGTCTCATGTTTTCTCTTGTAGGAAGGCCAGAACAGGAAAAGATACTTTAGAACACAACATGCAACAGGTCTAAAGCCTATATTTGAAATGCAGCTTTTGCTCCTGATTTATGTTTTTTAGGGACACTACTTGTGATGAATCACGAATTTCCCTGGAATAATTTAGTTGTTGAGTTGAATTAAGTTTCTCAGTGCAATACATTTTTTAATGCTAACTATTCAAACCGAGTGCTGAGTGTCCATTCTACCTGCCCCGGGAGTTTCCGCAGTGATCACTAGGGCCGTTTACATTCCACCACAAGCGGACACGACAAGGCTTTGTCGGTGTTACATGATGTGCTAAGCGGACTACAGACCAAGCACCCAGACGCTGCCCTCATCGTGGCAGGGGACTTCAACAAGGCAAACCTTAAAAAAGTTATGCCTAACTTTTACATGTCAAATGTCAAATGTCCTACCCAAAAGGACAAGATACGTGATCACTGCTATTCACCATTCAAGGAGAGCTACAAGGCTACCTCTCTACCATCATTTGGCAAATCAGACCAATGCCGCCATCTTCCTGATAACAGAATACAAACAACGGAGGGTACGGGAAGAGGTGGTGTCGCGAGAGGTCAAGCGCTGGACCGCCCAATCAGAGGCCACTCTACAGGACGCGCTGGATGACGTCGACTGGGACAGGTTCCAGTCCACCTCTGATGACGTCAACGTGTTTACGGAAGTGGTGACCGGCTTCATTACAACGGTGGTGGACAAAGTTATCCCCACGGTGAAAGTTAAGTGTTTTCCTAACCAGAAACCGTGGGGTGACAGATCCATCCGCGTTGCTCTGAACGCACGCACCACTGCCTATAACGCGGGACTGGTGTCTGGGGACATGATGGAGTACAAGGCGGTGTCCTACAGGCTGAAGCGAGCAATCAATGATGCAAAGCATCGCTACAAGGACAGAGTGGAGCTGAACTCTTTTTATGCACGTTTCAAGACTAACAATGCTAACATTAGCCCGGCGGCTAGCACAGTTAGCGTGTATAACACGAGTTCCCCCCCTGGAGCTGCAAGCTCACTTGTCCTGTCAGAGCACTATGTGAGGGGAGCCTTGAAACGTGTGGACACCAGGAAAGCAGCAGCGCCAGACGGAATCTCCGGAATCTCAAGTCCTCAAGACCTGCGCTGATTTCCTGGCTCCTGTGTTCACCACCATAATCAACCTCTCCCAGGCCCAGTCCGTGGTCCCCACATGCTTCAAGAGGTCCACCATTGTCCCTGTACCCAAGAACGCTTCCCCAGCCTGCCTGAATGACTACCACCCGGTAGCACTCACCTCGGTGGTGATGAAGTGCTTTGAGAGGCTAGTCAAGGACTAAATCGGCTCCTCTCTCCCCAGCACCTTGGACCCTCTGCAGTTTGCTTACCGCCCCAACAGATCCACGGACGATGCGGTCTGTCAAGTTCTGCATGCCACTCTCTCACCTCAACAACAGAGGGGGGGCTATGTAAGATTGCCGTTCATTGATTTCAGCTCAGCCTTCAATACCATAGTCCCCTCCAGACCGGCTGCTAAACTGACTGACCTGGGACTGAACACCGTTTGTGCCTGGATACTGGATTTCCTGACCGCCAGACCCCAGGTGGTTAAAGTGGGTAAGCACACCTCAAACCCCCTCACTCCCAGGGGTGTGTGTTGGAGCCCCCCAGGGGTGTGTGTTGAGCCCTCTGCTGTACTCCCTGTACACACATGACAGATCAATGGGTCACTGGTAAAGAGGGTGATAAATTTCAAATACCTCGGTGTCCACATCACAGAGGACCTGACATGGACACTGTACACCGAAACTGTGGTGAGAAAGGCAAGGCAGCGCCTGGATCACCTCAGACAGCTGAGGAAGTTCAGAGACTCCAAGAAGATCCTGAAAACCTTCTACTCTGCAACCATTGAGAGAATCCTGCTGGGGAACATCACCGTCTGGTACGGGAACTGCTCCTCTCTGGACCGGAGAGCCCTGCAGAGGGTGGAGCGGTCGGCTGAGCGTACCATGGGGTCAACACTCCCCACTCTGCAGGACCTGTACCCCAGGAGGTGCTTAAGCAGAGCAAAGAGGATTAGGAAGGACTCTTTCCATCCCAACAACGGACTGTTTGAGCTGCTGTGGTCAGGCAAACGCCTACGCAATCACAGGACCAGCACTGAGAGACTTAGGAGGAGCTTCTTCCCTCAGGCCATCAGTGCTTTTAACTGCACTGCCTGGACAACTGTCCTGAAATAGTATTTTCACCTCAAGCACATAGCACCTTTACCTCTATGTACACTGCAGCACCTTACCGTCCCACAGTTTACTTTGTATTTTTCTTTTTTCTTTCTTGTACTTATTGTATGATATATCATAGGTTGCACTACTTCCTATGACTTATTTTAGGACTTATATTAGGACTTACTTTTTCATACTTATTTGTATTGCTCGCTTTTTTTTATATAACTGCTCTTTATATTCTTCTCTCTTTTAATTTGTATTCATATCTTATATTATTTTATATTATTATTATGTATTTATTTAGTTATTTATTTTTTCTGTATATAATTATTATTGAAGCGTTATGTTGCACAGTCTACAAGGAGTTTGTCGCACCAGCATTTCACTATAAGTATTTTCATGCATGTGACAAATAAAGCCTTTGAACTTTAAAACATTCTGTTTGGAGTCATCCACTGCCATCGTTTATGGATCCTAAAAAGGAATCCGGTCTATCTGTGAGCCAAAGAGGGCCAGAGCACATTTTATAAACTTTAATAAACCTGATTAGATATTCAATCTGACCGTCTGAAAGTCATATTAACTTCAAATATTAAAATATAAAAAGAACATATCATACCTGTTTTGAAGAGAACAGTTTATCTGAACTCATCTCATCTGAACGACTTAAATCAAGTGAGCAGTGAATCCTGTGAATAAATCATGAGACACAACTTAGTTAAACTCATTTACTGCAGCTCTAACTCACAGCACATGAAGACATAGCATCCAAGTTAAACTCATACTCTTACTACAGCTCTAACTGACAGCACATGGAGACAGAGCTTCAGGTTAAACTCATCGTCTGACTGCAGCTCCAACTCACAGCACATGGAGACAGAGCTTCCAGTTAAACTCATCCTCTAACTGCAGCTCTAACTCACAGCACATGGAGACAGAGCTTCCAGTTAAACTCATCCTCTTACTGCAGCTCCAACTCACAGCACATGGAGACACAGCTTCCATTTAAACTCATCCTCTTACTGCATCTCTAACTAACAGCACATGGAGACACAGCTTCCATTTAAACTCATCCTCTTACTGCATCTCTAACTAACAGCACATGGAGACAGAGCTTCCAGTTAAACTCATCCTCTTACTGCAGGTCTAATTCAATACAATCGTGGATCATTACCTTTGATCACCTGTGACCTCTCCTCTTAAGTTGAATGGATGATCCATTGAACGGTCACTCTTCATAGACAGACAGCTGGGTACAGGTGACCCAGCCCTCTCTACCCGAACCCTGTGAACAAAACATGGAGACAGAGCTTCCAGTTAAACTCATCCTTTTACTGGAGCTCTAACATGGAGACAGAGCTTCCAGTTAACTCATCGTCTGACTGCAGCTCCAACTCACAGCACATGGAGACAGAGCTTCCAGTTAAACTCATCCTCTTATTGCAGCTCTAACTCACAGCACATGGAGACAGAGCTTCCAGTTAAACTCATCCTCTTACTGGAGCTCTAACATGGAGACAGAGCTTCCAGTTAAACTCATCCTCTTACTGCAGCTCTAACTCACAGCACATGGAGACAGAGCTTCCAGTTAACTCATCGTCTGACTGCAGCTCTAACTCACAGCACATGGAGACAGAGCTTCTAGTTAAACTCATCTTCTTACTGCAGCTCTAACTCACAGCGCATGGAGACAGAGATTCCAGTTAACTCATCCTCTTACTGCAGCTCTAAATCACAGCACTTGGAGACAGAGCTTCCAGTTAAACTCATCCTCTTACTGCAGCTCTAACTGACAGCACATGGAAACAGAGCTTCCAGTTAAACTCATCCTCTTACTGCAGCTCTAACTGACAGCACATGGAAACAGAGCTTCCAGTTAAACTCATCGTCTGACTGCAGCTCCAACTCACAGCACATGGAGACAGAGCTTCCAGTTAAACTTATCCTCTTACTGCAGCTCTAACTCACAGCACATGGAGACAGAGCTTCCAGTTAAACTTATCCTCTTATTGCAGCTCTAACATGGAGACAGAGCTTCCAGTTAAACTCATCGTCTGACTGCAGTTCCAACTCACAGCACATGGAGACAGAGCTTCCAGTTAAACTCATCCTCTAACTGCATCTCTAACTCGCAGCACATGGAGACAGAGCTTCCAGTTAAACTCATCCTCTTGCTGCAGGTCTAATTCAATACAATCGTGGATCATTACCTTTGATCACCTGTGACCTCTCCTCTTAAGTTGAATGGATGATTCATTGAACGGTCACTCTTCATAGACAGACAGCTGGGTACAGGTGACCCAGCCCTCTCTACCCGAACCCTGTGAACAAAACATGGAGACAGAGCTTCCAGTTGAATTCATCCTTTTACTGGAGCTCTAACATGGAGACAGAGCTTCCAGTTAAACTCATCGTCTGACTGCAGTTCCAACTCACAGCACATGGAGACAGAGCTTCCAGTTAAACTTATCCTCTTATTGCAGCTCTAACTCACAGCACATGGAGACAGATCTTCCAGTTAAACTCATCCTCTTACTGCAGCTCTAACTGACAGCACATGGAGACAGAGCTTCTAGTTAAACTCATCCTCTTGCTGCAGGTCTAATTCAATACAATCGTAGATCATTACCTTTGATCACCTGTGACCTCTCCTCTTAAGTTGAATGGATGATTCATTGAACGGTCACTCTTCATAGACAGACAGCTGGGTACAGGTGACCCAGCCCTCTCTACCCGAACCCTGTGAACAAAACATGGAGACAGAGCTTCCAGTTAAACTCATCCTTTTACTGGAGCTCTAACATGGAGACAGAGCTTCCAGTTAAACTCATCGTCTGACTGCAGTTCCAACTCACAGCACATGGAGACAGAGCTTCCAGTTAAACTTATCCTCTTATTGCAGCTCTAACTCACAGCACATGGAGACAGATCTTCCAGTTAAACTCATCCTCTTACTGCAGCTCTAACTCACAGCACATGGAGACAGAGCTTCCAGTTAAACTCATCCTCTTACTGGAGCTCTAACATGGAGACAGAGCCTCCAGTTAAACTCATCGTCTTACTGCAGCTCTAACTCACAGCACATGGAAACAGAGCTTCCAGTTAACTCATCGTCTGACTGCAGCTCCAACTCACAGCACATGGAGACAGAGCTTCCAGTTAAACTCATCCTCTTACTGCAGCTCTAATTCACAGCACATTAACTCCCTGTTCATGCATTTTTACCTCTTTCTCGCAGGCCCGTGGGTTCCATCGTCAGTCTCGGTCTCCTCTGAGGAACTCATTTGAGAAACAGCGCCTCTTGTCTCAGGACACCTGAACACACCAGATCAGATTCACAAGTGGGTTCTGACCCAAATTGGCAGACCTGTAAATACACACAAGAAGAACATGATAACGCACAGACATAATAATGCACACAGACACACACATACATCAGATCTCACAGAACAGACAGGGACAAATCTGGAATTTAACTGAGCTATAAACTTGTACAGCAATACAATTCCCTCCAAAATGTTCTGCACCCATGATAACAATTACTAAGACCGTTGAATATTGGGATGGCAGGTATGCCATCCCGCCAAGTTACGCCTTGGCGGGGGCATGCCCCCATACCTATACAGCACCGAGAGTTTGGCACTTTTCAGGGTTCCCCACAGAAATAACCACAACAGCCACAGACACTCAGCCCTTAAAAACATTAAATTCTGTACATTCTGACCCCATTTCAACAGACAGAATTCATAAACAACTTCACATGTCCACACAATAAAGCCCCAAACTAAGGGGATTTTGCGTTTTCTCCTTCTTCTTCTTCTTCTCTTTCTTCTTCTTCTTCTTCTTCTTCTTCTTCTCATTCTTATTTTTCCTGCCGCCTATCCCACTAACAACATGTCTCCCCATTGGACATTTCACTGACACCAGCCAAATCTGCCGTACACGACCCAATCAAAAACGCGCATACACACGAAAAATACCCATACATTTTTATTCTGAAACATTTCCCGTTCAAACAGGTAGTCCGCCTGTGGCCTAGTGGGTAAGGTTACAGTCTTGGGAACATGGGGTCTTAGGTTCAAGCCCAGCTTAGAACACGTTTCTTTAACCTGCTTCAACCCTCACTAATAATTGTCTACTAGCCTACTTATCAATTATTGCTTTTGCACCATATTTACCCGCCGTTCACCGTTAAGTTATTAACCGGCTACAATATTGCTAAAAGCCACATGGATTCAACGGGAGCTCTTCTGTGCTTACTGGCCTGTGTTCTTTAAAACCACCGGCAGGTTTGCTAATGATATTTCACGCATTGCATAGCTATGGCATTAGCTAACGAAGTCACGGCAAATGTATTCCTTTCATTAAAAAGTTACACCAGTTCACCACTGTGCCATTTCTATTAACTATATTTCTTCACTTGGCTACCGTACAAAACTTTCATATTAGCAAACGCCACGTTTCTATTTTTACATTCATGTTACCTCGCTCTGTTCTCTATCTAGCCACATACGCTACAAACAATTACTACTTATGTACATTCTGCAACTCCGCAATTTGAACAGCTAATCCATCCGTGGCCTAGTGGGTAAGGTTACAGGCTTGGGAACACTGGGTCGTATATTCAAGCCCAGCTTGAAACACGTTTCTTTAACCTGCTTCGATCCTCACTAATAATTGTCTACTACTTCTTAATTATTGCTTTTGCACCATTTCTACCCGCCGTTGACCGTTCAGTTATTAACCGGCTACAATATTGCTAAGATATATGCATTATGACTTACCGTCTGTACGTTCAGTTATTAACCGGCTACAATATTGCTAAGCCATATGGATTCAACGGAAGCTCTTCTGTGCTTACTGGCTTGTGTTCTTCTTTAAAACCACCGGCAGGTTCGCTAATGATATTTCACGCATTGCATAGCTATGGCATTAGCTAACGAAGTCACAGACTGGTAAACCTCACTCACTCACGGCCACCCATGTGCATTTCATGACGCAAATGTATTCCTTTTATTTAAAAGTTACACCAGTTCACCACTGTGCCATTTCTACTAACTATATTTCTTCACTTGGCTACCGTACAAAACCTTAATATCAGCAAACGCCACGTTTCTACATTCATGTTACCTCGCCCTGTTCTCTATCTAGCCACATAGGCTACACACAATTACTACGTATGTACGTTCTGCAACTCCGCATTAAAACATTACATTTAAAATCATGATTCACTCATAAGTATAACTACTAGCACTGAACATGAGAAAAACACATTCGTGCAATAGATTACATTACAGGTAAATAATGTGTGCAATGTTATTTGACCCTCCACTTCAACAACCAATGTTCAATACCGACTGTTATATATACCATTTGATAAGGAATATAAGCTCGCTCATGGTCACTCCATTTACTTCGCACTATACTCCGTGATCATGTCAACCTTCACCTACATGCCCATTCTGCTAAAAACATATTGTTTCAACTACGGAATTTCGTAATTTCATTTTAATTTCTCTCGCACTGTTGTTATTCTCTCATATGCAAAGCCTGCTGGGACATATGCGTCTGCTCCTATTCTCCACTATCATGTTTTCCGGTTCTAGTTTAGCAAAACGGCGAAGAGGATTCCTACCTGCAGATTAGCCTATCAAAATGCCTTATAAACCTTACAAACACTAAAAGTGCATCTCCACGAAATAACAGACAATGGAGCAGGACAGAAGGATAAACCTTACAAACACTAATAGTGCATCTCCACGAAATAACAGACAACGGAGCAGGACAGAAGGCTACACAAGTTGCGACCTAGGGAGTTATAATTCTACGGGCGTGTTGATTATTTTGTCAGTCAAGGCTCGTTGGATGGACGTCAAATCCGTGAGTACATACCATATTCCATCTGCGTTCCTGATGCGTTTACGCTTACGCCACTGCATCCTATCTCACAGCCACTGTTTTACATATATAGCAAACCGAAACTGCTGAACGGTACACGCTCATCAGACTGTACAGATTCACACAACGATAGCCATAATCCACAACCGTTTCTTGCAGGGTCGCATTTCTCACTCTCATAATAAAACGCTTTGCAAAAAGAACTGATATCTCATAAAAAACACGTTTTCAACGTACAAAAATGCCAAGTTACTAAAAAGTATTGATATCAAAATGACGCCAAGTTACGATACTACAAACAATATAGGCTATCTTGCCTCACCGAAATGACATAAGATGTATCTCAAAGCAATGCTACCCAATATTTCCTCAGTTCTTTCAAGTCACTTGGCCCTGTGTTTTCTAATCTTACCATTTCTCAATGTCATGCAAACTTTCTGTCAGATCAAAGAGACAAATATTTCGAATTGCCTCATGGAACACATTGAACATTGTACATTGAAATTAATGTATAAATTAATTAATGTACAGAACTGCTGCTGAGCAACGACAGGAAGCACATTTCTCCAGAAAACATGTTTATACTTGCTTCTGAACTGAATTTGAGTACATGTGCAAGTTATTGTATATTTGCTACGTACAATAAATACTGCATGTAAAACACATATTGTACATACATACATAGAGAACTTCTTTATCCGCATGGGGACATTTCCCTGGCAAGCATCTTACATTCACATTCACGAACACACTTGTACCAAGAAACATACTATCATTCACGCAACAGAAAGCCTGGGCAGCGAAATACATAGGCCTACATACCAATACAAATTGGACATACACACACCTATTCAATCAATCTTGACTGTGAGAGAGCCATCCACACATATATTTGGCCTGTTCATGTAGTGCATGCTTATACACAGGGCCAAGTGACTTGAAAGAACTGAGGAAATATTGGGTAGCATTGCTTTGAGATACATCTTATGTCATTTCGGTGAGGCAAGATAGCCTATATTGTTTGTAGTATCGTAACTTGGCGTCATTTTGATATCAATACTTTTTAGTAACTTGGCATTTTTGTACGTTGAAAACGTGTTTTTTATGAGATAACAATTACTAAGACCGTTGAATATAAAGATCACCAGTGCTGAGGTATATTTTCATTGTCCAACATATGGAATATATTTAATTATATAATGGAAACTACCAAAATGACACATTTCTCAGATGATACAACAATTTTACAAAAATTGTGCATCACAATTATTGGCACCCCTGTATTTGGTACTGTGTGCACCCTCCCCTCGCAGGGATAATGGCACTGAGTCTTTATACATAACGTGTTATAAGACCAGAGAACACATTGGGAGGGATCTTAGACTCTTCCTCCACCCACAATCTTTCCAGATCCTGAAGTCTTTGTTGATCTGTGCTTATGGGCTGTGCTGTTTAGAGCCCTACCGATATATCGGTTTGGCCGACATATCGGCCATTATTTGACTTTTTTGAGGACATCGGGATCGGCAGTTATGCAGCCGATGTGTCCCGATTTTTAAATATGTATAATAAACAAAAAAAAACATTGATTATTTATCTGTACTTGTCTGTTCGAACGTTGTAATTGCTTTTTACTAGAATTATCCAGTAGAGAAAGCTCTAATACAAGTGTGAACTGCAGCAGCTGACGCGCTACTTCTGTAATAAGACGTTTGTCTTGTGCCTCATCCAATATTCTCCACTGCAAGACTTGTCTGCACAGATTCGATTGCCGCAATAAAGGTATGTATACTTAGTGAAAGTTTTTAATTAAATGCGTTTATACGACCACTATGTTTATCAATCCTCATTATCAAGCGAGCGAGCTAACTAACATATTTGGTTCACTTTAGCAAGCTAGCTGGCTGGCTAGCAAGCCTTTATGAAGTGGCAGTGAGCACATAAGCAGCGTAGGATCTACATTTCCAGAGGACATCGCTGTATTCTCAAATAAATAACCAGCCAAAATAAAACGGTGATTGAATGCATCACACATTTGTTTTTTTATCTGAGATAATGATATTAGCTACTATATGATGCTGTGTCAATAGCCAACGCGTTATTGCAAGCGAGTGTGTCATCTAGTCACGCGTCATCTTAGCAAGCTAACCAGATAGTAAAAACGCCGATAAAACACTTCTAACGAGGATCATTTTAATCCATGTTATCTAGCTTTGTCGTGATAACATGAGAGAAGGATTGCTGTTGGTGTGGGAAATAAATTTAGATGTACTAAAAAACACAAGCCCATTGTATGAGGAAAGATATGTAGTTAGAGAGCACAGGCCCAGTGTATATGGGAAAGGAGTGCATCAATGAGCACCAGCTGTCTCCCCCCTAACGTATCATCCGGCTAGCAAAGGAAGAAAGATACAGGTGGACCAAGGTCGACCTAGGCAACCAAAATGTGGGAAATAAATACAAATGTACTCAGAAAACACAAGCCCATTGTAAGGGGAACCGGCAGCAGGGGAACGCTTCATACTAAATAGATACAATAAGAACAAACACGTAATACACACATAATTTCTGCCCTGCTGACTAAGCTGTATAAAGGCGCCTTTGTGAAACTAACGGAAGCTTCTGCCTTTTTTGGAAAATGTGTTATCAGAATATGTGACTTATGATAGAAGGGGGAGGGTGAGACAGGCGGGAGACGAGCACTAGGGAGGGGCTGATAAACAATGGTGTCTGAGAATTGGGTGTCAGATAAAAATAATGATGTCAATAACATTACGTAATTAACAAAATTAAATGGGAAGTACTGGATTTAAGCTACACAACAGGAGGAGTTAGAAAATGGATATAAGAGGCAGTTGGCCCGAGGGGAGAGTGTCTGTGTGTGTGTGTGCGCGCACATGGTGTGTGTTTTGGGAATGCTTGGAGAATGATCTGATGTATTGTCTTTACTTATGAGTGATTGATAATTGTACTGTACTGCGCAGATCAGCCCGGGTTATTTTATGTAATCTTTGATTTACTAACAATAAACCCAGTTGCATCAGACTCTGAGAAGTGTGCATCTTTTGAAGAAGCATTCAACAGTGTGGAGGAGAGCGACCTCGGCGTTTCTGGCCCAGGCCGGGGCCCGCTTTCTCCCTCCCACATTGAATTGGCGAGCCAGCCAGGAGAGGCTCGAGGAAGCTGAACGCCTGGACGGAACTGCTGACTCTTGGGTTCAACGGTGGCCACCAAACAAAGAGGTAAGCAGAGCCTGCTTATAAAATCTGCATATACTGGTTGAATCTAAGAGCAGTGTGCTTCTGCCCAGGCCTAAGCAAATGCGAGGCCTCTCCTCCAAAGAATCTAAAAAACTACAGTAAAAAGCTATGGTAAGAGAAAAAGAGTCTGATGTGATTGTATGTCTGAGTTAAATATTATATGTTTGTGATAAATGTTATGTGTTAAATGTTATGTGATGAATGGTACGGGTTTGTGATAAGTGCTGCGTGTTTGAAATAACTGTTATGTGCATGAATGAAAAGATATATGTTTGTGATAAATGTTATGTGTTAAATGTTATGTGATGAATGGTACGGGTTTGTGATAAGTGCTGCGTGTTTGAAATAACTGTTATGTGCATGAATGAAAAGAGTGAAGTGTAAATGTGTGATATGCCGGAGTGTGTGTTAAAGATCCTGATAGTGTTGGCTCATTGTCTGTGCTGTGTTTTTGGGAGGTTTGACACATCTGACGTTAAAGCAGCTAAGAAAGTGTTGTGTGAAATACTGTTCTGTCAGTATTAAAGAAGTGTGGCAGGGGAAGGTTAAGAACAGGTGAAGCTGATAGCACACAAGGGGAGCCCAGATTTGCGGGGGCCATTCTGGGTTGGCGCCTGGGCCGTTCGTGTGTGTGCTCGTGGACCTGCGGGGCCCTCGCTCATTTGGCGGTTTGTCCGTTCACAAAGGGGGCGCATTCAGTCAGTTGTCTTGGGCGATATAGCCGCTGGACCGACTAAACGGTGGGTTGTGTGACTGTCTGAAGCCTATTCAGCTCCAGTCGTCGCCCATTTGCCGGCCCAGTGTGTTTTCGCCCAATCGGCGGCTGTTGCTTTAACTGCAGCCGGGGCCCCTGCTGGTCCGGTGTGTTTTCGCCCAGCCGGTGGCTTGTCTGCGCGCCTGGTGTTCGTTCACTCGGCTGTCTGTTCGGGGCTGCGTTGGGCCTGCGGGTGCTCATGTGTCTGGTCTGGTTCGCTGGCCTGGAGCGTGTCGCGGCTTAGCTGGGGGCCCGACGGATCATAACTTAGAAGGGGTTGCTGAGAAGTAGGAAACTGTTACTGGCAGTGTTAGAGCAGAAAAATTGCTGAGGACCAGCAATTACTGTTACTGGCAGGTGTTAGAGCAGAAAAGTTGCTGAGGACCAGCAACTGAAAGGGGAAACTGTTACTGGCAGTGTTAGAGCAGAAAAATTGCTGAGGACCAGCAATTACTGTTACTGGCAGGTGTTAGAGCAGAAAAGTTGCTGAGGACCAGCAACTGAAAGGGGAAACTGTTACTGGCAGTGTTAGAGCAGAAAAATTGCTGAGGACCAGCAATTACTGTTACTGGCAGGTGTTAGAGCAGAAAAGTTGCTGAGGACCAGCAACTGAAAGGGGAAACTGTTACTGGCAGTGTTAGAGCAGAAAAATTGCTGAGGACCAGCAATTACTGTTACTGGCAGGTGTTAGAGCAGAAAAGTTGCTGAGGACCAGCAACTGAAAGGGGAAACTGTTACTGGCAGTGTTAGAGCAGAAAAATTGCTGAGGACCAGCAATTACTGTTACTGGCAGGTGTTAGAGCAGAAAAGTTGCTGAGGACCAGCAACTGAAAGGGGAAACTGTTACTGGCAGTGTTAGAGCAGAAAAATTGCTGAGGACCAGCAATTACTGTTACTGGCAGGTGTTAGAGCAGAAAAGTTGCTGAGGACCAGCAACTGAAAGGGGAAACTGTTACTGGCAGTGTTAGAGCAGAAAAATTGCTGAGGACCAGCAATTACTGTTACTGGCAGGTGTTAGAGCAGAAAAGTTGCTGAGGACCAGCAACTGAAAGGGGAAACTGTTACTGGCAGTGTTAGAGCAGAAAAATTGCTGAGGACCAGCAATTACTGTTACTGGCAGGTGTTAGAGCAGAAAAGTTGCTGAGGACCAGCAACTGAAAGGGGAAACTGTTACTGGCAGTGTTAGAGCAGAAAAATTGCTGAGGACCAGCAATTACTGTTACTGGCAGGTGTTAGAGCAGAAAAGTTGCTGAGGACCAGCAACTGAAAGGGGAAACTGTTACTGGCAGTGTTAGAGCAGAAAAATTGCTGAGGACCAGCAATTACTGTTACTAGCAGGTGTTAGAGCAAAAAACAAAAAAATTGCTGAGGACCAGCAATTAAAGTAGGTCACTGAAAAGCCTACGGGACGGTGACCCTGGCCAGAAATGTGTGAATGCGCCGGCGCTGGTGTGAATGAGAAGTGAGTTTTGTGAGTCTTAAGCGCTTTGTCAGTCTTACGTGTTGTCTTGTGTATTGTCTTGTGCGCAAAGGTGACCTAACAATTTAATTTGCACAGGGTGTTAATATGAACAGGGGTCCCACCAGTTCAACAGCACTGGAAAAAAAAGGAATGTGTAATAAAGGTATTGGTGTGAAGGTTTAAAGTTCAGGAACACAACGGCTGTTCCTTACAAGGGGAAGTAGGCCATATTACTGAAGGTTTCACGTATATGAGTATATGTGCTAGAATATAAATAATATTATTTGACCACGCTAGCATAACAAAAAAATGCACAATCCTTTGTGGAGATTGGGGTGCGGCCTTGAGATCGGCCTGTGCCTGCTGGGCCTTATCACTCTCGCCATTGTTCTGCCAATTGCTTTGCTTTTATAATCACACACGCACACACACACACACACACACACACACATATATATATATATAGAATTCATATATATACACATATTCATGTTTTGAATAAGCGGCGGGAAATGTATGAAATCTTTATGATTGCTTTGTTATCTAGGCTACAAAATTTTTGAAGCGTACGATCAACCCCGTTACAGTCAAGACTGGTCTGACAGTGTGTAAGAGGCGCAATATATATATATATAGTAATCCTGAAAAATTTAAATAAAGTGCTGTGGCCACAAAGGATCAGAATTGATCCTATCTAAGATTACTAGCTGAAGTGTTGATCATGCTGATTCACTCATTATCCGAAAGAGCAAAGCAATGAGGGGATTTTAACTGAAAAGTGGGCATATGAGACGCGTAGATTGAACAGACTTTGTGTGTTTACTGTAGACAAAGAACAGTGGAACGCAATACGCAGTGCAAACTTACACAGGATTGTGTTAGTGGACACAGCATACGCGGCATTGTGAAGAAAATCAACTCAAAAGGTTGTTGTAATTTGCATCAATAACTGTCATATGGGGACATAGAAACACAAGGGTTTAGGACACACAAAGTGTGACGTTTTTAGTCTTGTGGGCCCAGAATAAATATTGTTTTATATTTTAGAGACATAAATATTTTAATTGTGTGATAAGTATTGTTTTATATTATAGAACTATAATCATAGTAACTGAAAGAATTGAAAGAAGTGAAGGAGTTCATAGCTAATAGTGTCAGTGAATGTTTAACTGAAAAGGACAGGGCCTTCCCCGTGAGAAGAGTGACTGAAAAGCAAAAGCCGCGGGTATTCAAAGCTTGTGGTTTTATCATTAGGACTGGAATGTCAGGCTACTTTTCGGTCAAGCAAAATAATTCTATGAGGAAGCAAAGCTGAGTGACACCAGGAGAGATGCGTGGCAACGTGATGCCGAAAGGCTACAACAGAGTGTAAATGAGGAAGTTAAAAATGGAGATGAGATGTGGGTGCGAGCAACATGTTTGAAGAGGTAAATGGCAAGTTTAGAGAAAATAATGCATGACCAGCAGCGAGAGTTGGATAAAAGGCAACGTGTAATGTTAGGTGTAAGAAAACACCTAAAGTTAGTCGTAGAGAAAAAGGCTGACGGGGTAGAAGTAGCAGCCGCGTATGTTGACACAGAGTTGCCGCCGCAAACGCAACAACACAGTTGAAAATACAAAATGATCAGTGTATTATGTGTAAAGGATTTGGCCGTTGCGCCAGACAGCGCCCAATTCGATTCATATAGCCTGCTGGAACAGTTGAAACCAGACATTTATGAGAACCAAAAATAAGAATATTTTAGCCAGTAAATAGCGAGTAATTTTATTACTAAAGAGAGGCGTTTTGGTATTGCAAAGCATTTGTGGGGCGCACAGATAGAAAATAAACACCTTAGATACAATAGAAAAGCTAAATATAAATTACAGGGACAGTTAAGAAAGAGTAATAACTGTTGAAATTAGATGAACAACATTAAATAGTTCTGTTTACAGTGGTGTAAGCAGTGGTTCCCGAATAAAAATAAGGCGCCATCATATGTTTCTCTTTAAATGAAGAAAATATGTCTACAATAATTGAGATTCTAAAATAGATTATGTTTATGAACTGCTGTCAAAAATTAATCAGCATCTTAATATATTTGCATTTTATGGAAACAAAATAACTTTTGTACATTGTGGGAAGAGTGTCAGTGTCTTAGAGAACAGCATTGTGTAAATATGAGTGGTGTGGACTGTATGGGTGTGGCTGATGCTAGAAGTGTTCGAACACGCGCGCCTGCGTCTGTAAACTGTTTTAGCCTGATTGAAACTGAATCTCAAATTATACATGTAGAGAGTAGTGTAGGGTGACTGTGCAGTGATCAACCAATCTACAGATTAGTTCATGTTGTGCCCACACTAATGCAGTTTAAACATTGCACAGTATGTTAAAAGAGAAATATGCTGTAATGCATATTGTGATGAGCTATGAGGCTGCAATACAGCAGGTCATGCAGCAGTGTCAGGAGAAGGCAGTGCTGAATTGTTTGGTTTTGGATGTGTCCAATTTTTTTTTTTCTCTGTTCCAGTGCACCTGAACAGCCAGTTTTGGTTTACCTTCACTGTGGGTGAAAATAATACAGAACTAAGACAAGGATTCCATAACTTACACATGTTGTTTAATCGAGCAGTGGCTGATGTGTTGGCTCGATGCCCAGGGCTAGAATCTGAGGGGATCCAATATGTTGATGATTTGCTTATCTCATCTCCTGACAAGGAGACTCACATGCAGGACCTGGGGATACTCCTGCAGCATTTGGCCACAGAGGGGTAAAGTGTAATCCTCACAAAGCGCAAATTGCACAGAGGAAGTTGTATATTTGGGATATTTAATTTCACAGGGGAATAAAAAACTGGCTGCTGACTACACTGAGGCAATAAGCATGTGCAATCGCCCAAACACCATTTGGGGGTACATAGAATTATGAGATTATTTAACTTTTGTTGGTTGCATATTTCAAATTACTTTAAAATTGTATAACCACTGAATGATTTATTGCAAGGGGCAGGAGGGCCCCATGATGCAATTGAGTGGATGTCGAACGGTGAGGTGGCATTCGCCACTTTGAAGCAAAAACTGTGTGGCCGTTCACTTTGTTCACTCATGGTTTGGGGGGGGCATATGTCTGTGGTGCTCACACAGAAGCACGGGGACCGGCAGCGGCTGGTTGCCTATTTTTCATCCAGGCTGGATGCTTACAGGTAGTAGACGGGGCTACGGATGCTGTAAGGCAAGCGCTGCCACTGATAGGAACACTAGATGTGGACCTTGTCGTGCCTCACGCAATCCTTGATATTTTGTCAGAAAAAAAAAAAAGTTGAGCGCACTTCAGAGGAGTTAATTGTGCAAAATTGAAAGATACTGGGAATGAGAAATCTTCGAGGAGGAAGATATGTGGATGAGCTAAGGGAGTCAGATATATAAAGTTCTGGGCGTCCCGCCAAGTTTCAACTGCAACAATTTTTGGGTACAAAAGGGAGATAAGAAGCTTGCTACAGGTGTCTGAGAAGGTCACAAATATGTAAACATGATTTAAAGGCCATTAATGCCATAGTGGACGCGGAAGTACCTGTAGTTCCAGACCCACACACGCTGTTGTCCAACATACCACCCGACACACGATGGTACACAGTTATTGATCTATGGGGGCACGGAGAAGCAATCTCCAATCTGCTGGAAGCCATGAAGCTTCCTGCAGCGTTAGCCATCATAAAATGCCCAGCGCATCAGAAAACAAACACTCTAATAGCACAGGGAAACAATCTGGCAGACGAGGTAGCACGCCGTGCAGCAGTGGGGCCTACCCCCATGGGAGCACTGATAGCAGAAGACCCGGCCCCTACAGGGAACGTGCTCTCCCTCATTGAGGCGCAAGACAAAGCGAGTGTATATGAAATAACTACATGGGTAAAAAGGGGGGCAGTGAAAACAAAGGACGGCCCACACAGAGGGCTGTGGCGAGGGCCAGCAGGACATTTTGTAGCTCCTATATCCGTGGTCCGAACATTGATCAAAGATGCGCATGGTCAAGACCATTGCGCAAGGGGGGAAGTGGTCAAACGTATTCAGAATGCCTGGTGGTCACCTTATTTGGCAACAATGGTAGACCAGGCACTCAATGATTGCGAAGTTTGCGCGACATACAATAACAGGAAAGCATTTTCAGCGCCAATAGGGCATATCCCACCACCTGATGGACCATTCAGACACTTAATGATAGATTACGTGGACATGATTGAACGGGTCCAAAATAAAAGGTACTTGCTAGTGGTGGTGGATAGATTCAGTAGATGGGTAGAAGCAGCACCCACAAGTAGCCCAGATGCTAAATCAGTAGCAAAATTTCTGTGCAAGGAAGTGTTTCCTAGATTCGGGATCCCAGTTAAGATTAGCTCAGACAATGGACCACATTTTGTAGCTGAAATGATAAAAGTCATAATGAAAATGTTGGGAGTCAGACAAAGATTTGGGTGTGTATATCACCCGCAGTCGCAAGGAATGGTGGAGAGAGCAAACGGCAGCCTAAAAGCAAAAATCGCCAAGATATGTGCAGATAGCACAATCAACTGGGTGGACGCACTACCACTGGCACTAATGAGCATGAGAATGCAGACTAACAGAAGCACGCATCTAACCCCGCATGAAATGCTAACAGGAAGACCCATGCCAGTGCCGTACCTTCGTGGCCCATACAATGGGCCGGCACTGGAACAGCTTGAGAAAGAATTGTCAAGCTATGTACAGCATCTAACTGTAATACACAAGACCATTTTCCAACAGGTAAAAGGTGCCACCGAAGAAAGAACGAGCGACATCGCCAAGGATCTGAGAAAGATACGCCCAGGAGACTGGGTGTATATCAAAACATTCAAAAGAAAGTGGAGTGAACCCAGGCGTGAAGGACCATTCAAAGTTGTCTTGGCAACTCCTACTGCACTTAAGGTTGAAGGTAAAACTGTGTGGTTCCACCTTAACCATTGCTGTAGGGCACAAGGGCCAGAGCGCACATTAGACGAGGTAAGGGGGGACTTACGGGGAATAGAGGAGGAAGTAGATGGGGAAGCAGGACAAGGACCCTCTGAGGAAAGGCAGGATGAGGAAGGTGCACCTTCAGAGAGCAGGGAACCCTCAGGGGGTGGTGAAGCGTAGAGAAAGGCAAAAGCAAGGGAAGAGGGCGTGGAGAGCAGTAGTAATAAGGCCCCTGTGGCTGTTGTTAATATGCCCGGTAATAGCCGCTACATCCATCAAACAAGACATCAGTAAAACTGCAAAGGGAAAGGGGCTAAATGACATACAGGCAGACCTACCATTAATGATGGAAAAACACCTCACACCATTAAGACAGTCCAACATGTTTTACCAATGGATGGAATATTCTGCAAGGGAAGTAACTGAGGAAACATGCATCACATGCTACAACCGCGGTACAAAAAGAATACCCCACGTGAAACCACTACCATTTACACAAAGGGAATGCAAAGGGACAGAAACTCAAATATGCCACTTGGAATGTCTGCTGTACTACATGGCAAAAGGACCAAAGCACCTAAAACCCGAGCCGCTTGAAATAGATGGGAAACGCAAACCAGCAGTGCCAATACTGAACAGCGACACAATGACTGATGGCTATGTGCGTACCGCGAGTGGAACGCGGTGGATGAACATAAGCAAATGTCGAGACATTCTTACCCCTGTAGACGAGACAATGGCAGAAATGGTACCACCAGCTATAGTAAACGAGGGGATTGAGTTCCCAATTTGTGTAGCTCAGAACCTTATCCCACAAATGGGACCCAGCGGACCTACTCTCCGGTACAGATATGCAGCAGACCCACAAGTCAACTGTGGTAAGTGGGACTGGAAATCTAATCGGGGCTGCACAACATCGGATGTGGCACCAATAAAATGCCGAGAGGTAGTTGACAGCTATGGATACGTATCCCGGCAGGTGGATGCCACAGGAGCAATACTGCAGGCTGTAATCACTGTGCCAGACTTTACAGGGGGAACTCGCCCATTAGCAGACGTGTATTGGTACTGCGGTAATGGTACAAAGCTTAGAGCCACTTTGAAACAAGGTTGGAAGGGTATATGCGCTCCGGTAGGTTTGACGGGGCGATTGACCGTAATGAAGCCACGAGATCCAACAAGGAGAATGAAAAGAGGAGTGAAAGAGTGGGTTGAAGACAGTGAGGTGAGCGTGAATTGGGCCGGAATACCTGTAAATATACCAAGGAGCCATAGAATACTAGGATTAGACTCCTCTGATTGGGATGGCAGGTATGCCATCCCGCCAAGTTACGCCTTGGCGGGGGCATGCCCCCATACCTATACAGCACCGAGAGTTTGGCACTTTTCAGGGTTCCCCACAGAAATAACCACAACAGCCACAGACACTCAGCCCTTAAAAACATTAAATTCTGTACATTCTGACCCCATTTCAACAGACAGAATTCATAAACAACTTCACATGTCCACACAATAAAGCCCCAAACTAAGGGGATTTTGCGTTTTCTCCTTCTTCTTCTTCTTCTTCTTCTTCTCTTTCTTCTTCTTCTTCTCATTCTTATTTTTCCTGCCGCCTATCCCACTAACAACATGTCTCCCCATTGGACATTTCACTAACACCAGCCAAATCTGCCCTACACGACCCAATCAAAAACGCGCATACACACGAAAAATACCCATACATTTTTATTCTGAAACATTTCCCGTTCAAACAGCTAGTCCGCCTGTGGCCTAGTGGGTAAGGTTACAGTCTTGGGAACATGGGGTCCTAGGTTCAAGCCCAGCTTAGAACACGTTTCTTTAACCTGCTTCAACCCTCACTAATAATTGTCTACTAGCCTACTTATCAATTATTGCTTTTGCACCATATTTACCCGCCGTTCACCGTTCAGTTATTAACCGGCTACAATATTGCTAAGCCACATGGATTCAACGGGAGCTCTTCTGTGCTTACTGGCCTGTGTTCTTTAAAACCACCGGCAGGTTTGCTAATGATATTTCACGCATTGCATAGCTATGGCATTAGCTAACGAAGTCACGGCAAATGTATTCCTCTCATTAAAAAGTTACACCAGTTCACCACTGTGCCATTTCTATTAACTATATTTCTTCACTTGGCTACCGTACAAAACTTTCATATCAGCAAACGCCACGTTTCTATTTCTACATTCATGTTACCTCGCTCTGTTCTCTATCTAGCCACATACGCTACAAACAATTACTACTTATGTACATTCTGCAACTCCGCAATTTGAACAGCTAATCCATCCGTGGCCTAGTGGGTAAGGTTACAGGCTTGGGAACACTGGGTCGTATGTTCAAGCCCAGCTTGAAACACGTTTCTTTAACCTGCTTCGATCCTCACTAATAATTGTCTACTACTTCTTAATTATTGCTTTTGCACCATTTCTACCCGCCGTTGACCGTTCAGTTATTAACCGGCTACAATATTGCTAAGATATATGCATTATGACTTACCGTCTGTACGTTCAGTTATTAACCGGCTACAATATTGCTAAGCCATATGGATTCAACGGAAGCTCTTCTGTGCTTACTGGCTTGTGTTCTTCTTTAAAACCACCGGCAGGTTCGCTAATGATATTTCACGCATTGCATAGCTATGGCATTAGCTAACGAAGTCACAGACTGGTAAACCTCACTCACTCACGGCCACCCATGTGCATTTCATGACGCAAATGTATTCCTTTTATTTAAAAGTTACACCGGTTCACCACTGTGCCATTTCTACTAACTATATTTCTTCACTTGGCTACCGTACAAAACCTTAATATCAGCAAACGCCACGTTTCTACATTCATGTTACCTCGCCCTGTTCTCTATCTAGCCACATAGGCTACACACAATTACTACGTATGTACGTTCTGCAACTCCGCATTAAAACATTACATTTAAAATCATGATTCACTCATAAGTATAACTACTAGCACTGAACATGAGAAAAACACATTCGTGCAATAGATTACATTACAGGTAAATAATGTGTGCAATGTTATTTGACCCTCCACTTCAACAACCAATGTTCAATACCGACTGTTATATATACCATTTGATAAGGAATATAAGCTCGCTCATGGTCACTCCATTTACTTCGCACTATACTCCGTGATCATGTCAACCTTCACCTACATGCCCATTCTGCTAAAAACATATTGTTTCAACTACGGAATTTCGTAATTTCATTTTAATTTCTCTCGCACTGTTGTTATTCTCTCATATGCAAAGCCTGCTGGGACATATGCGTCTGCTCCTATTCTCCACTATCATGTTTTCCGGTTCTAGTTTAGCAAAACGGCGAAGAGGATTCCTACCTGCAGATTAGCCTATCAAAATGCCTTATAAACCTTACAAACACTAAAAGTGCATCTCCACGAAATAACAGACAATGGAGCAGGACAGAAGGATAAACCTTACAAACACTAATAGTGCATCTCCACGAAATAACAGACAACGGAGCAGGACAGAAGGCTACACAAGTTGCGACCTAGGGAGTTATAATTCTACGGGCGTGTTGATTATTTTGTCAGTCAAGGCTCGTTGGATGGACGTCAAATCCGTGAGTACATACCATATTCCATCTGCGTTTCTGATGCGTTTACGCTTACGCCACTGCATCCTATCTCACAGCCACTGTTTTACATATATAGCAAACCGAAACTGCTGAACGGTACACGCTCATCAGACTGTACAGATTCACACAACGATAGCCATAATCCACAACCGTTTCTTGCAGGGTCGCATTTCTCACTCTCATAATAAAACGCTTTGCAAAAAGAACTGATATCTCATAAAAAACACGTTTTCAACGTACAAAAATGCCAAGTTACTAAAAAGTATTGATATCAAAATGACGCCAAGTTACGATACTACAAACAATATAGGCTATCTTGCCTCACCGAAATGACATAAGATGTATCTCAAAGCAATGCTACCCAATATTTCCTCAGTTCTTTCAAGTCACTTGGCCCTGTGTTTTCTAATCTTACCATTTCTCAATGTCATGCAAACTTTCTGTCAGATCAAAGAGACAAATATTTCGAATTGCCTCATGGAACACATTGAACATTGTACATTGAAATTAATGTATAAATTAATTAATGTACAGAACTGCTGCTGAGCAACGACAGGAAGCACATTTCTCCAGAAAACATGTTTATACTTGCTTCTGAACTGAATTTGAGTACATGTGCAAGTTATTGTATATTTGCTACGTACAATAAATACTGCATGTAAAACACATATTGTACATACATACATAGAGAACTTCTTTATCCGCATGGGGACATTTCCCTGGCAGCATCTTACATTCACATTCACGAACACACTTGTACCAAGAAACATACTATCATTCACGCAACAGAAAGCCTGGGCAGCGAAATACATAGGCCTACATACCAATACAAATTGGACATACACACACCTATTCAATCAATCTTGACTGTGAGAGAGCCATCCACACATATATTTGGCCTGTTCATGTAGTGCATGCTTATACACAGGGCCAAGTGACTTGAAAGAACTGAGGAAATATTGGGTAGCATTGCTTTGAGATACATCTTATGTCATTTCGGTGAGGCAAGATAGCCTATATTGTTTGTAGTATCGTAACTTGGCGTCATTTTGATATCAATACTTTTTAGTAACTTGGCATTTTTGTACGTTGAAAACGTGTTTTTTATGAGATAATCTTATAGCGTTTTTACCCTGGGTACAGATAAAAAGAAACGTTGAATGGATCAACTATTTATGGTACAACCAGCAGAGATTCATTAATCACACTGTAGCAGCTCTGCAAGGGATATCAGAACAGCTGCACGCCACCTCACTCATGACAGTACAAAATAGGCTAATACTTGATACAATGTTAGCTGAGGAGCAGGGGGTGTGTGAGAGTATTGGGGACGAATGCTGTACAGTCATTCCAATGCACACAGGAAAAGGGGGTAATATAACAACTGCATTAGAGGCATTGGAAAATTTAAGAAATGAACATGTAAAAAACACAAGGGGGGAATCCAGAGAAGGGTCATGGTGGGACTGGCTTAACATGCCATCATGGAAAACGGCTTTGGTAAAGATAGGGGTGGTCATGGGGACAGTACTGTTGATGTTGTTGTTTGCTACATGCTGTGTGATTCCTCTGATACAGTCTATGGTCAAGAGAATGATAGCTGCAGTGACTGGACAATTCCCACTGGTTACTGAACCAGACTCGGAAGCCCTCCTCCCTGAACTGGTAGCTGAAGAAGGACCTATGGTGGAGGAGGAACTGTCACCGAGGGGGGAAGAACCACTGCATGAGATTCAATATGGTACAGGGGAAGGGGGATGTTTTGTTGTAATTGTCTTTCAAACAGGACCGAACGAGTATTGCGATCAACAAGGACACCCGGTGAACGCCAGAGGTGGACCCTTGGACTGTCCGTTCGGAAACCCACTGTGCGAATGGGGAGTGAGAGCAGGTGCCGGATGGGAGTGTTGGGACCACCACCCACAAGCCGCTCGCGTGGTCAGGGATCCCCAGTTCTGGGACGCCTATGCCAGAGAGATCTGGGGCATAGGTCCCGGGGACGAGGGGGATGGCCTGCCCGATGAAGAATAAAAGAAACTCCAGTCACTGTGCATCGAATGTGCTAGCAACCTCTCCACAGTGATGACCCTCTACGGTATGTAAAGCACCTGGGTTGAAGAAACATGCTTTGACCAAACACTTCACAAGATGACACAAGAACACACCAATAGCAAAAGTATCTGAGTGATGTGCTAGTAACCTCTCCTCAGTATACAAAGTGCCAGACTACAGCTCGCAAAGAGCTAAACTGGACGAAGTAGATGACCAGGCCACGGAAAAAGGGAAACAAACGGGGAACTGCAATCAAGATATCAACATAGCTGAGCACATATGGACTGATTGATCAAGAAGAAAACCGACCAGAATCATGATAAAAAGATCCATGTGACCATTTTATATAATTGTGTAATTATAAGCACATGTAACCCGTGGCTGATCTTATTACAAGTATATTCAGGCTTGAGCACGCAGTATGTATGTAAAATATGTGTTAGAGGGGAGGATCAGGGCTCACTGAATTTTGTTGTGAAAACACTAACCACGCTTTGCCCCACTGATGTTGTCTAGGCACCCCAGGCGGCACAGAAAGACTTCTATCCACCAGCATCAGCAGCGGTATCCGTGTGGGCGGGGGCCACACAATACACGTCCAAGAACACCTTAAGGGCGGTGAAGGGGGCTTACCCAAAAAGCACGCAGCATTGCTATGGGAGTCTGACGGTGGATGCAGGGGTGTGTCTGACAGGACGACAGCTGGGTAAATCGGTTTACTGGTGGTATACATGAAGCAACAGAAAGGCCGTATAAGGAGTCTGTTGAATTGTTTATTTCTCAACAAAGCAGTGAGGACTGAATACACTCCAGTAGATAAAGAATACACATGCTAATTGTATGGTTATTGAACATATGCATTTATATAAATATATAACCATCACTAACAGTTCCAGAAAGAAGGGAAAGTGAAATGACAAGAACGGTAAGGGACAGAGGCATTGAGTGGCTTTTACCCACTCCCAGCCAATTGGGGAGGGGATGTTTACCACCAATGTCTTGCTTTGCTGTTAGGTCTCCCTCCAGGTGACAGTCATCTTTTGATGATCGCTAAAGCCTGAGACAGTGTTTTGCTGTCAGGCCGGACGGAGTCTGACAACAGATCTTAGGGAAAGCTACCAAGTATAAACACTAACACATGTACCAGAGTCATATTAAGTAAAATGCTGGAAAACGCAAGAATCCTGATGCAGGAGGGTGATAGATGAATGTGATCAGACCAAACATGGAGTGTGCCACAAGGGCTACTCTCACGGGCTGTCATGTAGGGGGCGGCACATATGGTGCCCCGCAGTCTCTGCATTGATGTTAAAGCTATGTATTGGTCAATTTAGTCCGCATTTAGTTATGTTCCTGCACCAAGTTGTCTGCACTGCTTATTTTACAAGTAATCACAATAGATATGGAACTTAGAAGTTCCAAAGGGGGGAATGTGGGAAATAAATTTAGATGTACTAAAAAACACAAGCCCATTGTATGAGGAAAGATATGTAGTTAGAGAGCACAGGCCCAGTGTATATGGGAAAGGAGTGCATCAATGAGCACCAGCTGTCTCCCCCCTAACGTATCATCCGGCTAGCAAAGGAAGAAAGATACAGGTGGACCAAGGTCGACCTAGGCAACCAAAATGTGGGAAATAAATACAAATGTACTCAGAAAACACAAGCCCATTGTAAGGGGAACCGGCAGCAGGGGAACGCTTCATACTAAATAGATACAATAAGAACAAACACGTAATACACACATAATTTCTGCCCTGCTGACTAAGCTGTATAAAGGCGCCTTTGTGAAACTAACGGAAGCTTCTGCCTTTTTTGGAAAATGTGTTATCAGAATATGTGACTTATGATAGAAGGGGGAGGGTGAGACAGGCGGGAGACGAGCACTAGGGAGGGGCTGATAAACAATGGTGTCTGAGAATTGGGTGTCAGATAAAAATAATGATGTCAATAACATTACGTAATTAACAAAATTAAATGGGAAGTACTGGATTTAAGCTACACAACAGGAGGAGTTAGAAAATGGATATAAGAGGCAGTTGGCCCGAGGGGAGAGTGTCTGTGTGTGTGTGTGCGCGCACATGGTGTGTGTTTTGGGAATGCTTGGAGAATGATCTGATGTATTGTCTTTACTTATGAGTGATTGATAATTGTACTGTACTGCGCAGATCAGCCCGGGTTATTTTATGTAATCTTTGATTTACTAACAATAAACCCAGTTGCATCAGACTCTGAGAAGTGTGCATCTTTTGAAGAAGCATTCAACAGTGTGGAGGAGAGCGACCTCGGCGTTTCTGGCCCAGGCCGGGGCCCGCTTTCTCCCTCCCACATTGGAGAAGTGAATCAACCAACAGTTAGCGCGGGTAACCTGCACGAAAGTGCATTGTAGTTTTTTTTTCACGTATTTCATCCAGTCAATTTAAATTAATCTAACGTTACACTTGATTCACTCATTAGCTCCGCTAGATAATGTCTTACTCTTTGAGATCATGTAGTAGAAATAAAATAAGAAAATATAATTCATTTAACTTACTGAGAATATATAATAAGAAATAATGAGTGTCAATAGCTAATGCGTTATTGCGAGCGTATCATCTAGTTACGCTTCAGAGCGCATTGTAGTTATTTTCACCACCGAATTCTTATGGACAGGGAAGCTCGGTAGATAAAGTCTTACTCTAGATCATGTAGTAGGAATAAAATAAGAAAATATTATTAATTTACTGAGAATAGATACTAAGAAATAATAATAACCAAGTAATAACAACAATATAATGTGGCGATCTTGCCTGTGTGTAACTAAATAATTGTTAGCTTGTTAGCGGTTAACTTATCCTGCTCCACGATCGTGTAAATACTCGTTATTTTAAATGTGTCTAGCCTGCTAGGAATCGCTTAGGTAGCGCTAGCACCCCCTCGGGTTTATGATTTGCACCGTCATGTTTCTGTCATTAGTCAACTAGCCAATCAGAGACTGTTAAAAATATGGACAAAGCTACTGTGACGTCACCCATCGACTCTCCGTGGGTCACGGAGAAACACGTTTTGAGGCTCAATGGCGGGCGCGGCCATGTTCTCGATTTGGAGCCAAAACCATAGAGTTAAGCGGTCTTGTGATTTTTACAATTTGATTGACAGTCCGATGCGGAAAAGCCCATCAACCTGAACGAGGCTAGCTGACTGTCTGCCGTTATGTTTTAAAATATATTATCAGATGTTTACGGAGTTTAATTTCCATCCGTGACTGTACTGTGTCATGGAATCACGTTATATGTATGACATTAAAAATACAATTAGGCTATGTTCAGTTATCTTCAATTTATGTTTCTCAGCAAAACGAATATGCTTAGCTAGGCTATCCGTGGTTAGCTCACGCATTAGCAATATGAACCACAGGGGAAGAACATTGACTACACTGATGGTCAATCAATCGGAGATGTGTAGGCTACTGGTGATTTGACTAGGCTAATTTTCGTATAACTGTCTGGTAGATCTGCTGTTAACCGAGCAAGTTATCGTCGTAGGTTTTCGCCAGTCAGTTAATGAGCCAGTAACTGGTGTAACAAAATACACCAGTAACAAAATACACCTATTATGACTATTTGTTCTTGTGAGAAAAAATTATTGACTTTGTATTTTGATCGCATTTGTACCGTAGACTTACATGGAAACCGGATATGAAAACACCTATACTGGAGCCATCCGTAGTGGCGCTAGTGAGCAACCAGGAACTACAACACCAGGAAATGAGCTTCAAAAACGAAGTCTGGTTTTGGCCGCTTGGTTTTACAGACCCACAGAGAGGCAATGGGTGACGTCACAGTAGCTTTGTCCATATTTTTTACAGTCTCTGGTCTCGTGCTGCTGTTTCCCGCTGTATGTAAATTATCCGACCTTTGTGTGATGTGACGTTAAGGCTGTGTGATTGGTTAGCCCTGTTGCGCCGGGGCAGCCAATCACGGCGAACGGGGTTTGACAAAATCAGGCTTCGCCCAGTTATGATGGTCAGTCTACGAATTACCGTTTTGAAGAGATGTCACAAATAAAGCGAAGCTCCCCGGGAGCGATTCGAAAACAGCCAAGCCAGTCTCCGTCTCTGCTTCTTCGCGAAACCGTGAAAAAAATACATGTTTGAAACTGGAAAACTGATTTTTTTTAATTAATTTTTTATAGATGGCTGGAAAACAAAGGAGTAAAAGCAACGTGTGGAGTTATTTTGATTTCACACACTTAAAGATGGTGTTAATATATATTTAATTTAATATCATCTTTTACATTTTTTATCTAAAAAGCTCTTTGTGTGTTTATTTTTATTTTTATTTGTTTGCTTACAAGTTAAATGTTCTTAAATATAGAAACTTTAATAAAATATAAGTTTTTCAAATTGATTTGAAAACGTTGCACCTTTTGACAAAATATCGGTCAAAACATCGGTAATCGGTGGGCTAGGACTCTCCAAAATCGGGATCGGCATCGGACCCAAAAATCTGGCATCGGTCGGGCTCTAGTGCTGTTCAATTGAGTCACAGGTTTTCAGGGAGTTCAGCAGTCTTTAGACTGTTGTAGCCATTGCACAATGATGCTTCTGCATCATTAACCTTTTTATTTGTGGATTTTAATGTGAATTTGGGGTCACTGTCTTGCTGAAAGATCCACTAGTTTCATTCTGCTGGCAGAGGTAGACAGGTTTAGGGCTAAATTGTCCTGGTACTTGGGTAGAGTTCACGATGCTGCTTTCCTTAACAAGGGCCCCAGGATCAGTGTGAGCAAAGTAGCCCCATAACATTAAAGATCCACCACCGTATTTTTCTTTTCAGTATATGCATCCTTAAATCCATCCTACATCATATTCCTGGACATGGTTGTGAGGGGGGTTGGAGCCTCTCCCAGCATACATTGGGCAAGAGGCAGGAAAAAACCCTGAACAGGTCACCAGTCCATCACAGGGCACACACACCATGCACTTACACACTTACAGACATTCAAGAAATTCAGTGTCTCCAATTAGCTTAACCTGCATGTCTTTGGACTGGGGGAGGAAACCCATGCAGACATGGGATGAGAATATGCAAACTCCACACACACCACCATGCTGCCCTCCAGCAGTTTTAAACTTCTTCATTATTGCCCTCACAGTAGTAACTAGCATCTTCAGTTTATTTTTTGATCCATTGCCTGATTTTCAAAGGTCAGCAACCATTTTCATTTCGTTTGTCAGTTCTTTGTCTTTCTCTGTGGTGAAGATGAAAAATGGGTTTCACAAGCATGTTCTCAGTTTAATCCTCCAGTGAAACAGGAAGCCATGGAAGGCCACAAGAGTTTCTCTTAATATTGATGTAGATTGAGTTTGATTTTATTTTATTTATAAGAATCTTTAGGGGTGCCAATTATTTTTATATATTTTTGGGAAATAACAACCCTACCTGAATCCAACCGTCACACTAGAGGGAGCCAGTTCCCCCAATCTTACTTTCTGTGCCTGTTTAATGCTAATTAAGGTGTTGTGTCGCAAACATTTAATAGCCTGACCAGATTCACATTACAGGTACCTGTAACTGATTTATGACTAGTCAAAGAGCTAATTTAAGATCTAACTGCATTTTCACTCATCAAAAAAACTTTTAATTACATTTTGCTAGTAAGATTGAAGTTACTTTCGCCATTCAGTCGTATGGGACCTCCAATTAAAAGATACCTACAATTCAGTTTTGACTATCCAAAATGTGAACTCCAGATACTGTATCGCCATTTCAATTATGACTAGTCATAACTCAAATTAGAGATCTCCACATTAGCTCTGCCTTAGTCATAAATTCAGTTAAAGATATCTTTCATTCCTCCGGATTTAAGATACGTCAGGTAACAGGGGACCAGGACCCAAACATAGAGTGGGGAAAAACACCAGGAACTCCAAAATGGCAAATATAATCAAAGACTTTACTCTCATACAGGTAACAGAAAACAGGGAACAAAAACAAGGCAAGACAGGGCACTTTCAAAAACAAAAACAGCAGAATTTTCAACAAAAAAAAAAAAAACACAAGGAAAGAGAACTCAGGCAGGACAGAACTCACAGACAGAAACGCGGGCAGAAACACGGGCACCGCGGTTGTCTTTTCCTAAGTTTACTTAACATCTTTCGTTTTCCATCGAGGTCAAGGAAAAGTGGTTAGGAAAAGACATAGAACGAAATTCTTTTGCTTAGGAAGGTTCCTAACTGAGTGAAATAACCCTGCTAAGTGGCAGCCATGATGAGCTGTTTGAATTCTCTAAATGCTAAGGAAAGGTGCTTCAATGCTTTCTCTTATCTCCTTTAGCATAGGGCACACTGGACCGTCCTTTACGAAAGGAAAGGAGATAATGCCGCCCCACAATTTCTTACGGCAGCAACATTTAAAGTGAAGCACAATTCAGCCGTTCACGAAAACAAACGATCAACATGACTGAGTTGTGCGGTGGTTCTTAAGCTATTATATGCATAGGCTTATAATCAGATCATAATCAGCATATTAACCATAACACAGAAGTCTGTCTTTCAAGAAAAAGGGATAGGAGACGTTTTTAGCTACATTGTTTTTAATTCCACATGTTTGAAACTTATGAATGATGATATGTACAGTAGTAAATTTGTAGGCCTAACATGGTATGCCTATCTTGCATTAAATTTAATGAATTATTTTCATACAATCATACTAATTGGGATTCATGTCGATAAATATGAGTGGACAGGAGGATGAGCGTGAGCAACCATTCTCAATGTGACAACCATTTCGTTTCACTTTTGTGACTGGTAGCCTATATTCCTTTTTTAATTCAATTCCAACCCTGGTAATGAAGTAATATTTTTCACCGGGTTGTCCACGTTTATATAGCCTGCATGAAACAAAACTGTAAGAATGCACGGGGCGAAGTAATTAAGATGCGCTTTTAGTAGTCCATCTTCAGAACATTGGGATGGCAGGTATGCCATCCCGCCAAGTTACGCCTTGGCGGGGGCATGCCCCATACCTATACAGCACCGAGAGTTTGGCATTTAATATATAAAATAACCACAACAGCCACAGACACTCAGCCCTTAAAAACATTAAATTCTGTACATTCTGACCCCATTTCAACGGACAGATTTCATAAACAACTTCACATGTCCACACAATAAAGCCCCAAACTAAGGGAATTTTGTGTGTTCTCCTTCTTCTTCTCTTTCTTCTTCTTCTTCTTCTCATTCTTATTTTTCCTGCCGCCTATCCCACTAACAACATGTCTCCCCATTGGACATTTTACCGACATCAGCCAAATCTTGACCTACACGACCTCCCACCCCAGTGACCACAGACTGTAGCCCCTACTGTAGCTTAGTCCTACGCAGTAATCAGGAAGTGACGCAAACTGTACATCATTGGTCCACAACTAATATTATAACAGTGCCAAAATGACACAATAAATCATTAAATCGACCCATGGACAGTCATAAGACGAATTAAAGCCGCAAGCGGCGTTGGAAGGGGTCCAAGCATTGGCAGCATCGCGCCCCCTATGGAGCGATTTTAAAATGGCTTTGTCCTCATGATCATATGCCTTCATCCAACATATCTACTGAATATCATGATGATCGTATGAAATATTGATGACTTATGGCCAATTTTGTGCTAAGAGACGCTGTCGGATGACTTAGTTATGTCGCCATGGATGTGCCCTGGCCGCTTCGCGTAAAGGCCTTTACTATGTCGTAACACTTAGATGGTCCGGCGTGTATGCACAGCTGCAGTGTTTCTGCGCCGCAACTAAAAAAGGCGTCACACTAGTGTTGTCACGATACCAAAATTTTGACTTTGATACCGATACCAGGTGTAGTATCACGATAATTGATACTGAAACGATACTGATTCAATACTCGGTACCTAACGACACTGAAATTACCTTAATAGATCAGAAACATAATGTCCACAAGGGATGACCTCATTTTCGAATTCACGGTTTATTAAAAACCCGGTTTATTAACAACCTTTAAGTTGAAGCCTGTTCAACATATCAATAAGCATAGGACTATAGTGTTACAGCACTAAACCACAGAAAACTATATTAAATATATTTCAAAAATTAAACAATTGTAAAGTAAATTATCTGTAAACAGGTCTTTCACTTTAAAATATATCTAAAAACAGCACATTTCAATAACAATACAGCATCTTCCTATAATAAAATATTTACAAATTAGAACAGCTATTGCTACTGAAGTGAACTGAGTCTAAGCTTGCGCTGTATCAACCACGAAAAAATACACAAGCGCAGGTCACCTCACTTGCCAACCTTAGTTGCTACTGCCATCTAGCGAAGATTCTGACAAATCATAACTTTTCATCCTCTCAATCGGTAATGCGGGAGACACATGTCCCTGGCTTTTACATTTGACGCAAAACTACCGAACGTCGGAAAATTCTAATACCAAACCGTTTCTTTTTTTTTTTTTTTTTTTTTTAAGTACCGAAAAAGTGCTGAAGTGTCGGTGTACTGTGCAACAGTACGTCAGACACATATACCAATCCATTGCTCAACTTAGCAGAGAATGCACATTTCAGAGCGCCTCAGAGACAGATAGGATAATAATACATATTTCATATAGCCTAATAAATACGACATAAAAAAAACGAAACGAAAAATCAACTGGACATTCCTGCTAGCATGCGTGCTGCGCGAAGAATACCTTATTATTTATTTAGACATTGGCAGACTACAGCATTTGCGACTTTTGTTTATATTCAATAGTAATTGCAGCGAGAAACTGCAGCTGTAGACACAAGAAAGTTTGTTATATTATGGTAACAACGGAATGAGGCGGACTATATATATAGGCTATATTTACCGTCATTGTTTTATTATACCAGCGTGTTTTCGCGCGTTTGCAGAGAAACTCAATTACTATCAATAAAAATGGTTTAGCTAATTCCCAGCGTAGCCTAATGACGGATGGAGATGGGACTAAAATAATTTTCAACCGTCCACCACATTTCAGCAACGTTCCAACACTCTCGTCATCACTGTTCCATGGGTCACAAAAACTATTACACTAACGCTTACATTGCAGTGTGAAAAATCTACATTATATAATACCACTAACCTATTTAAAGACACCCAATTTCAAAAAGAACGTATATAACGAAAATAACGTATATAACCGAAATATTTTGAGCAGTAATACTTACATAGCAACATGACATTTTATCTGTGTTTAGTAGCCTAGTATAGAGACAGAAAATCAATTACAAAGTCCTATCCGCTTCTGTTTTGCGTCAGAAAACGATGTCAGATAGGTCTATCAGCAAAGAAATGGCTTAGCTAAGCCCTTAAGTCCTCAGTAATAATAGTACTCTACAAGAAATTATGAAAATCGTTGACAACGTTTAGTTAGGTGAATCGTCTTTTATGCTACGCCACAATGCGCAAGTGAATGCGATAAGAAAATATTCCGTTGCGCTGAACTATAAAACGCTATTCCAAATGAAAAATCATACATGTTATACATCGTTAGAAAGCTTATACTCTCACCTACTGAATAAATGAACTGTCAATGAAGCCAAATCGTACGAAAAACGGCGACAACGCCTTAAGCAACAGGAATCACAAACGGATTGTCCACGACAATATATGACCACTCAGTCGCAAAAGGGACATCTCTACGCGTGAAACCGGTGGTAAGATTGTATAATTATTCAAAGTTTAGTCCCAGATATTGACTGTAGAATGACGTGGTAATTTTTAAAAAAAAGTTAGTCTCGCTTATTGCGTCATTCAGTTAGCAGCGTTTTCACTGCTGTATTGGCATATTTTAGGGCTAATGTCGGGTTCATCTTGTTGCTACGGAATATTGCATTACATTACAGGCATTTGGCAGACGCTCTTATCCAGAGCGATGTACAACAAAATGTATAACCATAACCAGGAACAAGTGTGTCGAAAACCCTAGAGGGCAGTAGCCTACCGTTCTAAGTGCAGGGAACAACCGCATTGTTCAATTTAAACCCTGTAGGTTACACTGATTAACACTAACACAGACAAGAACAGCAACAACGCAGTCCATGCACAAATACAAGCAATAGTTAAGACGAGTTAAGTCACCTACGAAACAACTACATAGTTACAACCCTAAGCTTACTGTCAATTTAGAGATTAAATTGAGAATACGATTTCTCTCAGCATAATGACGGATTTAAAGACTAAACGAACTCACCCGATATTGTCTTCAAACGGACCGTATTATTTATCTAGACATTGGCAGACTACAGCATACATTGCGTCTTTTGTTTATATTCAATATTAGTAATTGCAGCGAGAAACTGCAGCTCTAGGTCGTTATGTGATGGTAGCAACGGAACGAAGCGGACTATATATGTATTAGGCTACCGTTATTATTTCATTATACCAGCGTGTTTTCGCGCGTTTGCACAGAAACTCAGAACCCATAAATAAAATGGTTTAGCTGTTTCTCAGCATAATGACGGATTTAAAGAGTAAACGAACTCACCTGTTATTGTCTTCAAATGGATCCATGTCAAAGAAAAGTAATGATTCATCCTCTCAAAGCTTTACCGTAGCGTATTATTTATGCAGACATTGGCAGAGTACAGTATAAATTGCGTCTTTTGTGAATATTCAATGTTAGAAATTGCAGCGAGAAACTGCAGCTGTAGACACAAGATAGTCTGTTATGTTGTGGTAGCAACGTAACGAAGTGGACTATGTATGTATTACCGTCATTGATTTATTATACCAGCGTGTTTTCGCGCATTTGCACAGAAACTCAAAAACTACCAATATAATGGTTTAGCTTTTTCTCACCATAATGACAGATTTAAAGACTTAACGAACTCACCCGATACTGTCTTCAAATGGATCCATGCCAAAGAAAAGTAATTATTCATCCTCTCAGAAAGGTTTTACTGAAAAACTTTGGGTAGCCTATCCTAGCATGCACGCTAGGTGGCACTGTCAGACCGTGCTTTCACTGCTAAAAACTAGACCCTACGGCGTCGGATCACTTGCGTCGCCATGGTTGTCCCTTGCCGTAAAGAAGTTTACTCTATGTCGTAACCGTTTAGATTTGGAGCTCCAGCTTTTCCGCACCCCACCTAATGAAAAAGTCCAAATGGTGTGCAAACCATACGGCGGACATAGGTGCTTCCAATAAGAAAGTTGTAGAGCACATTCAGATGCATCGGTCGATGAAGTTTTGTGTTGATCTGACTTATGGTGTGGGAGTTATGACCTTTTAAAGTATGATCCTTTGTTATAGCGCCACCATCTGGCCGACATGGGTGATTTTTAGTGCCTGAGTAGTGGGGGGCCACAGGAACGCACCTACCAAATTTGGTTGGTCTACAACTTATGGTTGCTGAGCCTCAGACATTTTAGCCGAGAAAACTGCCACGCCCCAACTAAAAAGTCAAAATGGCGGGCAAACAATATGGCGGACATAGGTGGTCCCAATGGCAAAGGTATAGAGCACGTTGACATGCATATGTTGATGAAGTTCTGTGGTGATCGGACTTATGGTGTGGGAGTTATGGCCTTTTACGCGTTACCCTTTGTTATAGCGCCACCATCTGGCCTATATAGGTGACTTTTAGTGCCTGAGTAGTGGGGGGCCATAGGAACCCACCTGCCAAATTTGGTTGCTCCAGGACTTATGGTTGCTGAGCCTCAGACACTTTTAGCGGAGAAAAATAATAATAAGAATAATCCTAACAGATACAATAGGGTTCCACCAGCTTCGCTGCTTGGACCCCTAATAAAATACATATATTGTGACTATTTGTTCTCATGAGAAAAAATTATTGACTTTGTATTTTGACCGCAGTTGTACCGTAGACTTACATGGAAACCGGATATGAAAACACCTATACTGGAGCCAACCGTAGTGGCGCTAGTGAGCAACCAGGAAGAACAAGACCAGGAAATGAGCTTCAAAAACGAAGTCCGGTTTTGGCCGCTTAATTCGGACGCAGCCTTTTCGTCCGCTTACCTGTGGGTGGAAGCTTTTTTCGCGTAATAGGTGCCTGCGTTCTTCCTTGTCTGTTCACCCGATATATAAGCAGCTTGAAACACAGCAACTGACAACAGACAACAACAGACAACTTGTCACAAACACATACGTATAGGAATTGTAAGGTCAGCTAACCTTATTTTTTTCCAAGTGGGAAAACTAGAAGACCTCCGTCGGTTAGCCTAGTCAAAGATAGACGGACACACCCTGTCAAAGCCTGTGAGAGTAGACAGTAAACTGTATGTAGCGAGATCGTCATCCAATGCCGAATTGCCCCATTTTATTCACTCGAACAGGTAATGTTTATTAAAGTCGTCGTAATATGTTCATATGTTTGGATGGACATGGAATTTCACACAGTAGTTTAATTACCATAAATACCGGACACCTAGGCTACTTCAAACCCCCACGTCTTTTCGAAATGTTCAATAAAAAGGACGGGACCAACGTCGCAAAGAAGCGTGTCCGGGTTCTGGACGGTGTCCGACTATGAGTAAAATGATATCATATAGGCCTAGAGTAATCTCTGCCTAACATAATCACTCCACTACATTTTTCATCAATATTGCAAACCACTTAATTTTAGTAGGCCAATGGGAATGATTCCCTCTAAAACATGAAAAAAAGTAACAACCCCTTAATTGTTTAATTTAAAACAAAATCAGGGTTTATAGTGCAGTAAGTGTAAAAATGTCAACAACAAGCGACAAGTCCTGTGACGTCCGTCTCACTAGGCTACCTCCTCACGTAGTAGAAGTGGTCATGGAATATCAAAAAACTGAAGTAAACTTTCTTTTAAAGGTTATTTTTAAATTACTGGTCTAAAAGGTATGTCTGGATTCCGTATGAGCTCTTAACTTGTTATGCTACGCATTAAACTCGCTATTTTATTGCCAGTTATCCGTTTTTCTGAATTACGCGGGTTAATGCGATTATACCTGCAGATTCCCATTCCTCCCCGCAGCCCTTTACCTTCAGCTTCTCTTACCTCAGTTCCACTCCACAACAGGCTGTTTACTCCGTTTTTTACATTTCATTTTATTCCTTCTTTCCTAGGATTCCTTTCTTCTCCGTTTTTAAAATGGCCGTTAAGATTCCGTTTCTGTTTTGGACATTTCCTTACTTACCTGTTTACCTGCTCAACTGAATGTTCGATGGGTGGAGTCATCTGTTGTGGAGTGTAACTGAGGTAAGAGAAGCTGAAGATAAAGGGCTGCGGGGAGGAATGGGAATCTGCAGGTATAATATATTAGCTGCATCAGTCACGGTATTTAATAAGTGCAGAATAAACAAATATTTAATCCATGTAGATCTTTGCCAAATTGTAGCACATACAGTGAGCACCATAATTCATTGGACAGTGACACATTTTTTTGTTATTTTGGTTCTGTACTCTAGCACTTTGAGTTTGAAAGGATACAATGACAATGAGGTTGAAGTGCAGAGTGTCAGCTTTAATTTGAGGGCATTTTCATCCATATCGGATGAACCGTTTAGAAATGACAGAACCTTTTGTACATGGTCCCCCCAGTTTAAGGTACTACAAGTATTTGTTGAATTGGCTTCACAGATGTGTTTCGTTAGGCAGGTGTATTAATTTGTGTGTCGTTAGTGAATGCAGAAGAGAGCTGTTGATGTCTAGTCTTGATTCTAGACTTTGCAATTGCCTTTGGAGATTGTTGTTGGGGTGTGACAACATAAGGAAGACAGCAGTGTCGATGCAAAATAAGCTGGCCGTCATAAGGCTCAGAAATGAAAATCAATCAATCAGGAACATTGCAAAAACCCTGGGCATGCCCAAGTCAACAGTTTGGTTCATCATTAACAAGAAATAAAACAACCGGTGAATTCAATTATGTCAAAAGACCTGGTAGACTGAGGAAGACCATTGTAGTGGATGACCGGAGATCAAAAATACTCTCCTTGATGCAGGTGTAGATATGTCAAAGTCTACCATACATAGAAGACTACACCAGCAGGACTACTGAGGGTACACTACTAGATGCAAACCACTGATAAGCCTGAAGAACAGAAAGGCGAGATTACAGTTTGCTGAAAAGCACCTAAAAAAGCCCCAAGAGCTCTGGAACACAGTCTTGTGGACAGATGAGACAAAGATTAACATGTACCAGAGTGATGGAAAGAGGAAAGTGTGGAGAAAAAAAGGAAATGCCCATGATCCAAAGCATACCACCTCATCTGTGAAACATGGCGGAGGGGGTGTTATGGCTTGGGCCTGTATGGCTGCCAGTGGAACGGGCTCACTTATCTTCATCGATGATGTGACTGCAGACAGAAGTAGAACAATGAATTATGAAGTCTACAGAAATATTTTATCTGCTCAGATCAAACCAAATGCCTCCAAACTCATTGGACGGCACTTCATCATGCAGCAAGACAATGACCAAAACATACTGCTAAAAGTGGAAAATCCTTGACTGGCTGAGTCAATCACCGGATCTGAATCCAACTGAACATGCATTTTACATGCTGAAGAGGAGACTGAAGGCAAAAAGTCCCCGAAACAAACAGGAACTGAAGATGGCTGCAGTACGGGCCTGGCAGAGCATCGCCAGGGAAGATACCCATCGTCTGGTGATGTCTGTGCATCGCAGACTTCAAGCAGTCATGCATGCAAAGGATATGCAACCAAATATTAAAAATGATTACTTTATTCTACATTATGCTAAGCTGTCCAGTATTTTTTGATGCCTGAAAATGGGGGGGACTATGTGCAAAAGGTTCTATAATTTCTAAACAGTTCATCCGATATGTATGAAAATAGCCTCTAATTAAAGTTGACAGTCTGCACTTCAACCTCATTGTCATTGTATCCTTTCAAACCAAAATAACAAAAAATGTGTCACTGTCCAATGAATTATGGTGCTTACTGTACATATATCAGGCCTATTCAACAACTTGTGAATTATATTGATGTTGGGACTTAGAGTTCTCCAATATCTGTAGACTGAACACAGAAATAAGTCTTTTTGATTATAACAAACCATCTCAAGACAAATAGCCTTCTACAGACAACAAATTAAATAAATTAATTAATTAATTAATTAATTATTTATTTATTTATTTAACGCTCCACCAGTCTCCCTGCCAGTCACTGACCCATTAACATCCTGAATGATGGCCCTATGTAACATGATAATGTGTGAGGTAAGTAATTTTTATTATTTCTTATTACAAAATAATAAGAAAATAACAATTTTTAAGGTTATTTGCCCTTTCTATACTCATCATATGTGTTTGTTTGTGAAGTATTTAAATAAAATATAAAAAAACTAACGGGAGCTGACTTTCCAGGATACCTGCTCTTACCAGTTCCACTTCATTTTATTCAAAATGCGCCACAAGACATTTTATTTTATTTTATTTGCATTTCAGGGCTGAAATGTGAGATCTGACCCACAGTCTCTTTCTCCAGTCGGGAGTATCTGGAGACGGGACGTGTCAAAAGCAAAATGGACGGATCAAAAGCATGTTTCTATTGGTCAATGATTCGGTGAGTCACGTATATTATCCAATCAAAGGCATGATCCAAAGGCGTAGCTGTATCAAGATGGTTTTGACGTTTCTGAGACGGCATATCTATTTTTGTTGTCGGTCCTGGAGGTGAATAGTAGGCTATGTCGGTGCATAAATTATGCGCGAAAACAAAAGTTGTGATATTTGTGTAATCTGTTAATTTACACAATTTATTTGAAAATGGCAATTGATCGTCAGTGATTACGACGCTGAAATTGGCTCCCGATTCGCAGCTCCCGACTCGAAAATTCCGCTCCACCTTAAATTGGCGAGGTCTCTTTCCAGCAGGTTCTTGTTATCTTAGCAGATTCCTGGCACATTTAAATGTTTTTGGGACCAGGACTTTGTTTCACGGTCTTTGTCTAAACTATATAGCCAATCTAATATGCAGTAAAGTCATGTTTGGTGTTGATGGAGAGTTAATATCACGAGCTGTTAGATGGTCTCATTCTATTTTGAGAACGTTGTCATTCAAAGTTTATGTGTTACATGAAAGTGAAACGCCAATCACGGAAATTGAGCTATGCAGTTGTTACACCTGAAATTGTGAAAATGGCGACACTATGTTTGAACAATTGTCTGAATCCAGTGCTTTGGATGCTGTTTGGAATAAAAATATTATTATTGTTATTATTATTCACAAATATGATTTTTACATTGTAAAATAAATGGTACTATTGTGCTAAACTTTATGCAACCCACAGCCATACAGTACATTAATTGGGCAAACATATGTCTGGATAGCTTTGTAAGATTAAAAAATGTTTTAATAGGCCAAAATATTTTCCATTATTATATGTATTTATTTATTCACCGCCCCACCCCTTTTTTATATCAAAAGTATTGATGTCAATACTTTTAAAGGCCTAGATTTTGCAAGTTTTAATTATAGGCTTATAGACAGTGCTTTGTATGGGTGAGTATCTTGGCATTTTTGTACATTGAAAACGCGTTTTTGTTGAGATATTTCATTATGTACTGTGTTTTCTATAAGGAACTGATAATAATAATAATAATAATAATGCATATAAAAGTATGTACCATAATGAAATCTGGAGAGAGACATGTATACACATACATACAGTTGAGGCCAAAAGCTTACATACACCTAGGCTAAAGATATTCAAACTCAGTCTTTCATAACTCTGCACATTTCATGTTGCCATACATTTAGTTTGGCAAGTTAATTGAGGCATCTGCTTTGTTCACATCAGAGGTAATTTTAAAACAATCGATTAGAGACATATTTATTTCAGCTTTAATTCACTATATCAGAATTCCAGTGGGTCACAAGTTTACACACACCTAGTTTAGTGTGTCTTTAAACAGTCTGGAAGATTCCAGAAATTGATGCAATTACTTTTTACTGTAACTTTTGTCATAATTAGGAGTTAACTGGGAGTTAATTGGCACATGTGGCTGTATTTAAGGGCCTACTTTTAGAGCCACTGCCTTTTTGCCCATGATACGATGGGGAAATCCAAGCAACTCTGCCAAAAAATTGTGGACCTCCACAAGTCTGGTTCCTCCTTAGGAGAAATTTCCAAACAACTGAAGGTAACAGGAACATCTGTACAAATTGTATACAAATATAAAAACCTTGGGACCACAGACACTGCAGAGTTCAAATTAACTCCCAGGGCTAAACAAACTATGGTCAGAAAGGTTCAACTGAACCCTAAGACAACAACAAAGGAACTGGTGAAGGAGTTGGCAGCATCAGGTACCAAAGTATCTACATCCACCATTGAGGGAATCCTACATTGCCATGGCCTGAAAGGCTGCTGTACAAGGAAGAAGCCCCTACTCCAAGGCCGGCATAAAAAATCCAGAATGAACTAGAAATACTGAAGCAAGACCTCAAGACATCAGCTAGAAAGTTAAAACTTGGTCAGAACTTGGTCTTCCAGCAGGACAATGATCCTAAGCATACCTCCAAAGCTGTAACAAAATGGCTTAAAGACAACAAAGTGAACGTACTGGAGTGGCCATCACAAAGCCCTGACCTGAATCCCATAGAAAATTTGTGGACTGCACTGAAAAAGCATGTCCGAGCAAGGAGGCCCACAAACCTGACTGAGTTACACCAGTTCTGTCAGGAGGAATGAGCAAAAATTGTGGCAAAGTATTGTGAGAAGCCTGTGGAAGCTTACCCCAAGTGTTTGATTAAGTTAAGCAATTAAAAGGCAATGCCACCAAATACTAACAAAGTGTATGTAAACTTTTGACTTACTGAAAATCTGATATAGGACATACAAGCTGAAATAAATGTCTGTTAGCTATTATTTTGAAATGACCTCTTATGGAAATAAAGTAGATACCCTAATTGACTTAACACAGGAAATGCATGGCAACATGAAATGTGTGGAGTTGTGAAAAATTGAGTTAGAATGTCTTTAGCCGAGGTGCATGTAAACTTTTGGCCTCAACTGTAGCCTACAAGGTAAACTGTAAACTAGAACTGTTAGTTGGAGTTTGGGTTGCTTACAGCAGTAGCTTAGGTGGCTGACTTTCATGATTGGAGCATCCGTTTCTTAAATTATTTGTACATGTCCGGTTTGTGGTCCCGACCAGACAACTGAATGAGTAATTGAATAAATTTGTAGTTTGTAATGAATTTGCTTGTCTGCGACTCCCTGATCTGACATCGGTTTCAAGGGGGTTTCCCGGCGTCCTGGCTGGTTTCCAGGGGATTCCCCCTGGCTAAAGTCGATGATGGACAACAGGAGCAGAGTTAACACCATCCTACAGCCATCCTGCTTGTCTCTTAGGAGTGATGATTCATATCGGCGTGTAAGCACACACACATTACAGCGTTCCTGCTCTGAACATGGACTCAGGCTGGTTGATCTGAATGTACAGAGTAAACAGGCACATGCTGACTTGTGCATCACATCTCATGTACAAATGGTTTTAAGGCCACGTCTGAAGGGTTTATCTATGCTTCCTGTACTTTCGGGGCCCTCGGTGCTGTGTGGTCTTCACTCATAAACCGGTTGGATTTTATTCATATTTTAATAATCTGACTTTTTATCCTACGAGCAGGCATATCATAAGCTCCCCAGAAACCTGATGCTAAAGGCATTGTTTAGTTCTGTTGTGACCGCACATGACCAACACCCACAATTATAATATAGGGGTTATTTTCATATACACAACAATTTCTAGATGATCTTATTCAGATTCCTTCTCACATATAGCAAGTCATCTAGCAGAATTGCAGAGTGAGACGCTGATCCTGGAGGAAAATCATGAAACTCCACAACAGAGCCCATAACAATGCCTCTACATGCACAAGATGTCTTCCAGTGTGGAGAGTATGTATAATGTTCTTAAAATGTTTTCAGAAATTGCATGGCACTTTCTAAAATGGCCTTAACTTTATGTACTTAAAACTGGTTTTTCCTATACATATAAAGGTTATAGATAAATACTTGTGACCTTTGTGACAGAAATTACTTGCACATGGAAAATACAGTGGATTTCATATAAGCCATCTCTACTGAACTTGACTTGACTTTATTGTCCCTGTAGATAAATGTGGATTGCAGAACTGTGTTATGTTAAAGGGCTCACAGACGCAGACAATAGAAAGTTAGAAACATTGCAAATGTCACAGTAGTAGTAGCACAGGAGTATACAATATGCAGAGATGCTACACAGGCAGCCCAGTGTGACACAGACAGCTGGAGCAGCCAGATCAGCTGGTATTAGGCGTGGCTGGTGCCTGATGGCTCTCTGGTGTCTGAGTGAGTTCCAGTTTTATTTTTAGAAATATATAAGTATAAGTAGAAATATATAACTTGACATAACTGCGAGACAATATTTTACAGTAAGATAAGATTGCTATTAAGCTACTTGAACCAATTCATATGCAGATGAAAACATTTGATGGCAAAAGCAACTGTCAAACTGAGAAACATTAGCCATAATCTGAATGCTGACTTCAGTGACTATTGAGCATGTGGCTCCATCTAGTGGTGGTTTCTTTAATAGGTTTTATAAAAGGTTGTCAGGTTTTGAATGCCTTCACATTATGATATGCATTTGAAGGTAAGCCTATCACATTAAATGTCATTAAAAACAAATTATTATTATGATTATGACTATTATTATTATTAGTATTAGTAGTAATAATAATAACTTCAGAAAAAAGCTGAATTGAGTGTGTATTTTCAAGAAAAAATGAGCACAATTAGAGTACACATAACTCAAATGGGTGCCACCGATAGACCGTATAACAAGAGCAGGTTAAAACCTAGTGGACCGAACCGGCCGACGTCACAGACAGGCGCGGTGTAACTTTATCACTCACTCAGTCAGTCAATCACAGACATTCGTGTTTGTAGGGCTGGCCCCGCTGTTGCGGTCCGGCCAAAAATAGGTCAGTTCTAAAGGCACCCCAAGGAAGCCGTGGGTCTCTGTAATTGTTGGCAGAGAGATCCAGTCAAATCCCCGTTCGCTACCAAGAATCTACCAATGAATTGAAGGGGATAGCCAATCAGAGCGCGTATGTCTACCAAGACCAATCCCTTGCTCGAGTCTCTCGGGCTGAGAGACGCGCAAATATTGAATGAGGTAAATCGCGGTTTTATTTTCCTGCGTCGGTAGGTAAAGATAACCGCAAACTTAACTGAATCATAACTGGGAAAAAATTACGACAAGCTATGGATAAGTATGGTAACGTTACCAAATGTAAAGAAATATGAATTTTTAGTGTTACCTTAGTTAAGTCAGCTTCAAACAAGGTAGCCAAGTAACGTTCACCGGTTTAAATTACGGTAGACGATCTAATCTGAGGAACTGTTCTTAATTTACACCAGGAGCAACAAGGTAAATATATTTTTAACCTTTAAGTGTATTTTCTTTGGCATTATAAATAGCTTGTTTTATATGAGTTTAATATATTAAGGCAGCAGTTTTTATGCCTTTAATTTTTCTGAATGATCCATTGTAACTAGCTATCTGGATTGAACTCTGGCCATTCATAGCTAATCAAATAACCTTACTCACACTAAGAAAATAAAATGTCCTAGAAATAACCTATAGCTAGCTACATTTTTATTTTTCTTTCTTCATTGCGCCTTGGCGGGGCGGCATGCCCCATACCTATACACCACTGAGAGTTTGGCACTTTTCAGGGTTCCCCACAAAAATAACCACAACAGCCATAGACACTCCATAGCCATAGCCCTTAAAAACATTAATTTCTGTACATTCTGACCCCATTTCAACAGACAGAATTCGTAGATAACTTCACACGTCCACACAATAAAGTTGTCCAACTGTCTCCCCATTGGACATTTTACCAACACCAGTTAATCCTTCACCTACACGATCCAATCAAAATCTCAAATACACACGCAAAATAGACATATCTTTTTACTCTAAAACATTTCCAATCTCAGCTAGTCCTTTGTGGCTGAGTGGTCAATGTCATGGTCTATGGATCACAGGGTCTCTGGTTCAAACCCCACTGGAAGCAAGTTTCCAAACTGTGCTTTTTTTGCTCACTAATATTTGTCTATTACTTATCAACAACCACATCTACCCAGCGTTCACCGAACGTATACAATGCATTATGATGTACCATCTGCACGTTCACTTAACCGGCTACAATATCTTTTGTAAAACCACGGACAAGTTTGACCAAAAAATTTCACGCATTGAACAGCTATGTCATGGTGGCGCACTGCCAGAGTTACAGAGTATAAAGGTTGGAACACAACCAGAGAGTCAGTTAGAGGGGAGGACACCAAAATCAGATGCCCTCCTTATCTCTAGATTGCAGTGTTTGAAACAGTGCCTGTTTGTACACACTTACACAGAGAGAATAAGGACACAGTGCTGTCTGTACACAGTTACACAGGGAGAATAAGGACACAGTGCTGTTTGTCATTATTCTCTCTGTGTAACTGTGTACACAGTGCTGTTTGTACAGTAGCACAGAGAGGACAGTCTAAACAGTGCAGGTATACACACTTTATTGATGTCTGGGGTTGCGCTGTGTTATAGCGTGTGCTGCACGCACACCCAGTGCTGTTAGAAAAAAGAGGCCAATCACTCCTCCGGCCACTGATAGCATGATCTGGGCTCCAGGCCCTGCAAGGAGTGAGAAAAGCAACCAATCACACAGCACATTCTAATCCATTCTACTACAATCACACAACACATTCTAATCCATTCTACTACAATCACACAACACATTCTGATCCATTCTACTACAATCACACAACACATTCTAATTCATTCTACTACAATCACACAACACATTCTAATTCATTCTACTACAATCACACAACACATTCTAATCCATTCTACTACAATCACACAACACATTCTAATCCATTCTACTACAATCACACAACACATTATAATTCAGCCTGGAACAGTCTAAACAACAATTAATCACAACACACATTAAAATTCAGTCTAGAACAGCGTAAACAACAATCAGTCACACAACACATTCTAATTCAGTCTAGAACAGTCTAAACAACAATCAATCACAACACAGAATCTACCAGCCCCCCCTCCCGCCTCGCCCCGCCCAAAATGATTTATTTTTATGGGGCTGAAAATCCCTGGCCGGGCCCCTGTGGAAAATTGCTATATAAATGCAATGATTCATTCAGTCATTCATTATTTGGCTGTTTAATGCAAATATCTGAAAGCCCACCTATTCAAACTAGCCCTTAACTACTTATTCTATTTTAAATAAACAGAACAAACCCTTTTCTTTTTGTATTCAAGTTGAGGCATGCAGTCCATCAGTGACATATGATTGAACCATAGCTGTAACTAGCCATGTGACACTAGTTGAAAACATATTCCAAGTAACCAAATTGTGAATTGTAAATATTACCGCTTTTACAAGAACCACTACTTTTGTAACGGAAAAAATAATAATAAACTACAATATGCACACATGTATGCACTCACTCACTACCTCACTCACTCACACACTCACAGTCAATCATTAACACACAATCATGCATTAACTCACACACTCACGCACGCACACACACATATGCTCACTGTCACTCAAACTCACACACTCACACGCTCACAGTCAATCATTAACACACAATCACGCATTAACTCACACACTGACACACACACACACGTACACTCACGCACACAAACAAACTCTCTCTCACACACACGTGCACACACAAACACTCACTCTCTTACACACACATACATTCTCAAAAACATACACACATACATTCTCACAAACACACACACACTCACTCTCTCTCTCTCTCTCTCACACACACACACTCTCTCTCTCTCTCTCACACACACACACACACACACAGCAGTATACCCCATTTGTCAATAGCATTCCACTCACAGTTTGTCAGTTTCCGCTTTGCTGCAGAGATGGGTCCTGCTGAAAGAATAGCTGTGAGTTTGTCCGGTAGATCTCTTCTCACCTTTTGGTTTTGCCTGGGAGAGCAGTTCTGTACAGATACATACAGGGGGAATGTTTAACCAGCATGCGAACAAATGTGTAGGAGGATTGCTGAAATATTCTCCACATTCTAACATTCAAGATCTGTAAACCTTGTGCTAACGGAAGATTTAATATATATAAAGATTTAATATATAAATTATGCAACACGCAGAAAGTAGAAGTGGAGGAACTAGTGTGAAGTGGGTTTGTTCCCACTCTTCAGAAAAGAGCCTATGAGAACTCACTGAGAAAACTAGATAAAGTGAAAGGACTGAATTGCGTGCATCAGAAAAACAGTGAGCAATATAAATATCTAGATAATAAAAACAAATATTGATCTGAGAAGAATGACTGAAAAATGTCTGTTATTTGGTCACCACATATTGAACACTCAACACGGTTGGCTTATGCAATGATGATGGTTTTAGTGTGAACATGTATTATATGGTCTTTTTAAATTGAGGTCTATCCATTCATGTATTGACTGTTTATCAATGATAGTAACGTTACATGACATTACATTTATTTGGCAGATGCTTTTATCCAAAGCAACAACAAGTGCAAACCCAAGGTTTTATTAATATTGTGTAATGTAAACACATGCATGGTCAGTAAAGGGGTGTGTCCTGACAGATTGGGGCTCAGATGAGGCCTGTCACATCCCTGGCAGTGAACGCAGGAAGCTCTCAGGCCAGGCTGCTGGCTGACCTGTCTCAAACACACCCATCGTTATCAGCTCTCTTACTCAAAGCCCAGCCTGAGGAGGAGGCGGCTGGGTCCCTCTTACTCAAAGCCCAGCCTGAGGATGAGGCGGCTGGGTCCCTCTTACTCAAAGCCCAGCCTGAGGAGGAGGCGGCTGGGTCCCTCTTACTCAAAGCCCAGCCTGAGGATGAGGCGGCTGGGTCCCTCTTACTCAAAGCCCAGCCTGAGGATGAGGCAGCTGGGTCCCTCTTACTCAAAACCCAGCTTGGCTTGCCTGGCGGGAATTTACCAAGGTGCAGTTTGTGGCAGCAAGGAGTTACCATTGTGTACAGTTTGCAGTGGTGAGGAGTTATCACTGTGTACAGATTGCAGTGGTGGGGTGTTACCATTGTGCACAGATTGCAGTGGTGGGGAGTTACCATTGTGTACAGTTTGCAGTGGTGAGGAGTTATCATTGTGTACAGATTGCAGTGGTGAGGAGTTACCATTGTGTACAGATTGCAGTGGTGGGGAGTTACCATTGTGCAGTTCTCATCTTGGCTGCATATTCTGCTCAGGCAGTGAAGGTAGATGTGGGAGTGGTCAGACATGGTGAACATCTGAACGGAGAACCTCTTCCTTTGAGGGGAACTGCTCCGGAGGTACCAGCGGAAGGTTCTGTCGTTTGGGCAGCTGAAAGGATAATGGGCTGTGTACCTAATTAAAGCCTTTCAAACATATCCAAGCGTCCTGTATTACTGTCATTTACCTCCACCCCCTTTAGAACAAAATCCCCCATCACACTCATTGAAATCTATTAGGAGCACAATGCACTTACTCTAATGACAATATAGCTTCAAAGAACAATTAACAGGGGCCAAGAGCCAGTAGCCTAATTAAAGCTAGCAGTCTTTCTACATATGACGACAAAATATTTAGACTATGGCCCAATGTGTGAATACCAGCCAAAACGTGAGGCTATCGTGTTCATTGGCACTCTGGCACCACCTTCAGAGTCTGGGGTTAAAACACTATTGTTTGTGAAGCAGAATTTCATTTTGAGGATTTTATCAGTTATAGTGCACCTATGAGATCAATTTACGTAATCTTCTGTATATTGTGTCTCGGATCATAGATTCATGTTTCATGAATATAGGCCTAATGTCTGGGTGGTATTATAATGCAATAATAAGAGCAATACTACTAATGTAATTAGTGTTTCCCATACGACCTTCAGTTTAATACGTTGTGTAGGATTATGCATACCACATTTTGCTCTGAAGTGTATCTTTTACCATTTCATATTTGGAGCATTCTAGCATGACCATATATTTGGATTGGACCAACTCTGGTTTGGGGCTAGAATCATGATGTAGGTGCCAATATAAATTCTGTTTCACCACAGAAAGTCACACCATTTGGCAGGTTCATACCATGCCATGGCTTTTTTCCACACACAGCAAGTTTATACTTGTTATTCAAGACCATATGCACAACATGTTGTATACCAAACCTTCAATATCAACTTTGATTGTTTAGTGTTTTTTTATGGGGCGACGTAGCTCAGTAGGTAAGAGCGTTTGTCTGGCAGTCGGAGGGTTGCTGGTTCGATCCCCCGCTCTGGGCATGTTGAAGTGTCCCTGAGCAAGACACCTAACCCCTAATTGCTCCCAATGAGCAAGTCGGATAATAAGCCATCTACCGTCATCCTAATAAGCCATCTACCACTGTGAAAAGTTTATTAAAAGGCAAAATTTCCCCAAACACAGAAAGAGAAATAATAAAACCAGAAATTGCTACCAAAATATAATATGAAGAATAAAAATGACATCTTTTAAAAAACAAAAGCCATTAAATTACCCAAGTTCATGTTTTTGGTATAAAGAGTGCAATCCTAATGTTATCTGTAATAGGGCTATTCAACTGGCAGCCTGGGCATCAAATGCAACCTACCACTGATGCACTCTTGGGCCTCCAAACTAAAGCCTTTTTATAAGGCATCTACTGTTATCACACCTGTACAATAAAATCTTATTCATACACTGTTTTAAAAGTACATGTTAATGAGACAAATACTACACATGCACAGAGCTTGAGGCACTGGAAACGAATTAATTATGATTACAATGAGGCAGCATCAACCCAACAATCGAATCACAGACAAAACGTAAAGGAGAAGAGAGAGAACTCACCCCCTCACCCCCCCCCTCCCCCCTCAGGAGCAGAGATCTTACCCTCTACCCTTGGGAACAGAGGACTAACCCCCCACCCTCCCCTCAGGAACAGAGGACTAACCCCCCCCCCCCCCCCCCCCTCCCCCCTCAGGAGCAGAGAACTCACCACCCTGAGGAATAGATAAATAATCCCCACCCCCCTCAGGAACACAGAACTCAACCCCACCCCCACACACCCCGCCCCCCCTCCTCCACCCTCAATATGAGAGAACTCACCCCCCCTTCAGGAAAAAAGCCTTCTTCTCCTCTTGTGGGTCTGCGGTCTGTGTGGCCCAGCAGGACTCCAGCTGTAGGCTCATGTTGTAGGCCAGGCTGTCTTCACAGTGCAGGGTCACCTGGATGTACAGCTGCTCTGCAGAAGGGAGCTCCACAGGGCCAGTGTAGTTGTATGCGTAAGATGAGTCACTGTACAAGGCCATGCTGATCTCCAGGAGGCGGGACAAATTCACCTGCACCACACTGTGAGAGGTAACCCTGCAGAGGAGCAGAGCAGAACACACAGCAAACACAATCTGTGTCCACATCCACTAGATTTCCTAGAAAAGCACCATTTGTTTTTTTAAATAGCAATGTGCTAAAAAATAAACCACAGTACCAGCACATGAAATGTATGACCAACAATGTGTGATGGAATAACAGACAAACAAACAGGCTGGATTATGACACACCAATAAAGAACCGCACATGCCATTAGATTAGCCTTAGTGCTAACAAAGGTATTTTCATTGAGCTCAGGGGCTCTGTAACAGTTGTACATGCATAACTACTGAAAATGCTAGTTTGAGGCTTAATGTCCTTCATGCTACTGCCGTGGATGCTGATTGGATGGCTGAATGAGAGAGGGGTGCGTTTCTCACCAGTCCAGACCAGGCTTCATGTGGGCTGTGCTGGTCTGGAGCAGCGGGTAGGCACAGGTCCACAGCACCTTCAGGTCCCTCCGTGTGATGGATCTCCCGCTGCTGAGCGTCACAGTCAGCGCGTTCCTCAACTCCACATGCGTCCTGTTAATCTAAATGAGCAGAAAGCGTGTTACACACCCAAGGCATTACACACTCATAATGCCCAGTGTGATGTGTTACACACACAAGGCATTACACACTCATAATACCCAGTGTGATGTGTTACACACACAAGGCATTACACACTCATAATACCCAGTGTGATGTGTTACGCACTGCTAAGCTGGAAAGTACTCAGTGAGGACCTTGGGACAGGCAAAGGTAGTGAGAGGGTGCTAAATAGAGAGATGGGACAGGTAGAGGTAGTGAGGGGTGCTGAATGGAGAGATGGGACAGGTAGAGGTAGTGAGGGGTGCTGAATGGAGAGATGGGACAGGTAGAGGTAGTGAGAGGTGCTGAATGGAGAGATGGGACAGGTAGAGGTAGTGAGGGGTGCTGATTGGAGAGATGGGACAGGTAGAGGTAGTGAGGGGTGCTGAATGGAGAGATGGGACAGGTAGAGGTAGTGAGGGGTGCTGAATGGAGAGATGGGACAGGTAGAGGCAGTGAGGGGTGCTGAATGGAGAGATGGGACAGGTAGAGGTAGTGAGGGGTGCTGAATGGAGAGATGGGACAGGTAGAGGTAGTGAGGGGTGCTAAATGAGAGATGGGACAGGTAGAGGTAGTGAGGGGTGCTGAATGGAGAGATGGGACAGGTAGAGGTAGTGAGGGGTGCTAAATGGAGAGATGGGACAGGTAGAGGTAGTGAGGGGTGAATGAGAGATGGGACAGGTAGAGGTAGTGAGGGGTGCTGAATGGAGAGATGGGACAGGTAGAGGTAGTGAGGGGTGCTGAATGGAGAGATGGGACAGGTAGAGGTAGTGAGGGGGTGCTGAATGGAGAGATGGGACAGGTAGAGGTAGTGAGGGGTGCTAAATGAGAGATGGGACAGGTAGAGGTAGTGAGGGGTGCTGAATGGAGAGATGGGACAGGTAGAGGTAGTGAGGGGTGCTGAATGGAGAGATGGGACAGGTAGAGGTAGTGAGGGGTGCTGAATGGAGAGATGGGACAGGTAGAGGTAGTGAGGGGTGCTGAATGGAGAGATGGGACAGGTAGAGGTAGTGAGGGGTGCTGAATGGAGAGGTCTGCTAGAGTAAAGGGTGTTATCATTGTCTGAAGGGAGGAAGAAGCAGTAGCACTTGCAGCTGGCTATGCCAGATTTAGTGAATCAGTTTTGTGATGGTGTGCATTCCCAGAATGCACCAGCTGTGTACATGACCTGGATCTGGTGCCGGTACTCACAAGCGTTTGGCCTCCACACTGGGAGGGGGCGCCAGTTATCCTGTAATAATAAAACTTGTCCGTCTCGTTGATGGAGCAGCGACCATCATTGAGAACAACAGTCACATTCCCGCCAAAGTAGTGGATGAGGAAAGGCTTGGAGATGCCCCCAGATACATGGTCCTTCAGGCATAGCGTGAACATCCCCTTCTCTGTTAAGACATGATGTTCTTTAGTGGCATTATGTAGACATAGTTTTGATTAGCCTTTGGTTCATTACTTACAAAAGTGCATGAAATGCTAGGCTATGCCAATGCTGCCATTTTACAAGTAATACAGAAACAGACACAGCAAACTGCAGCAAACCACATAGGGTGTGTGCATGTGTAAGAGCAGCAGGCGTGTGTGTGTGTGCGTGTGTGTGTGTGTAAGAGCAGCATTATAGTCCCTCACACACCATTATACTCTGTATGAGAGTATAATGATGTGTGTGTATGTGTGTGAGTTTGTGTGTGTGTGTGTAAGAGCAGAATTATAGTCTCTCACACACACCATTATACTCTGTATGAGAGTATAATGATGTGTGTGAGTGTGAGTTTGTGTGTGTGTGTGAGCATGTGTAAACCCACGCGAACATGGGGAAAACATGAAAACTCTGCACAGAAAGACCCCAACCCAAGATTCGAACCCACGACCTTCCTGCTGTGAGGCGACAGCGCTAACCACTATGCCACCGTGCCCGCCCTACAACAATGTTGCATTGCATGAGCTGTCTGTCCATCTGTCCATCTGTCTCTCATTTACATTTCAGGCATTTAACAGACACTCTACAACCTTGAACCTTGGAGCAAAATGTTATACTGCACTGCCACCAACACTTACACACACACATGCACAAACACACACACAAATGCATGTATGCATGAATGCACACAAGCATGCATGCACGAACATGTGCACACACGTGCATGCACGAACACGTGCACGCGCGCACACACACACACACAGTCTCAAGGGTTTTATTTCACTGGGAACAGAACAGCCAATATTCCGCTGTCAGCTACCCATCACACACAAATCCCCCAGCATGTCTCGCACCTACCGTCCCAGTAGATGCTGTCGTCTGTGACGGTGATGTGGGCGTGGCCGAGAGAGATAATATGCTGCAGCTGCTCCTCAGGGCGGAGGATCACTACCCCATCCTGGCTGGAAACATCAAAGCTTTCAAAAGTGATCTTGGTTTTTGTTTTCCTATCGCTGTCTTCAAACGAGATCAGCTGCACCTCCGCTTTTGGCCAGAACTTACTCAGTAAGTTCTGCAGCTGGTAAAAAGGAAATGGAAACCAAAAAGAAAATTGTAAAGCTGGTCCATCATGCACAGTTGGCACAGGCTGACTGCAGGTGCCCAGGTGACTAACAGAGGCCTGTCCCAAAGTGAAGAAGTGAGAGGAGGATAGTCTCGCTCGTGCAAACCACAGCAGGGGTGCACAAGGGCCCGTCCATTTCAGGATTTTAGGCAAACTTTAGCCTGATCAAATCTTAATCTGAGATTTGTAAAAACACCAGCAGTGATTATCAAAAGTGATTGTTTTCAATTTTGTTGAAGGTGATAAAAGTTCAACTAAAATAATGCTGTGAAAACATGTACTACAAAACGCTATAAACAGAACGGTGCGATAAGCGGCAATGACTGCTAGGACCCGGGAACAGGACCCACCTTGCTTTTAACAATGCCCTCCAGCAGGACTCGAGCTTCTGCCCTCGGATCCTCCAGCGATGGCGGCATTGTCCATGGCACAACAAGGAACATTTCATGGCTGGGGAGGTGAACCTGCAGTCCTACAGTTGGGGGGTTAGGGGCACAAACACTGATGTAAAAATGTGTCTGAATGAAAGCTTTCTGCAACCAGCCCATGTTAGCAGCCTTCAGGACACAGACCTATCGTGGGCCTGACCAGTGTCTGTGGTTATGAATAAATATCAAATTCTTGCACCTGTGTATGCAACCACATATGCAAGCCTTTAATAAGATAATTCAGGCCAACTTCAAAACAAAGAGGCGGTCTGTCAGTACCAGCCTGCTTTAACACTGACCGAGTCAGTACCAGCCTGCTTTAACACTGACCAAGGAGGTCTGTCAGTACCAGCCTGCTTTAACACTGACCGAGTAAGAACCAGCCTGCTTTAACACTGACCGAGTCAGAACCAGCCTGCTTTAACACTGACCGAGTCAGAACCAGCCTGCATTAACACTGACCGAGTCAGAACCAGCCTGCTTTAACACTGACCAAGTCAGTACCAGCCTGCATTAACACTGACCGAGTCAGTACCAGCCTGCATTAACACTGACCGAGTCAGTACCAGCCTGCATTAACACTGACCGAGTCAGTACCAGCCTGCTTTAACACTGACCGAGTCAGAACCAGCCTGCTTTAACACTGACCGAGGCGATCTGTTGTTTGGTCTGCAGAGTCAACAACTCTGGGTAGCAGGATGTCTCCAGGGGCATCGTTGGGGGCACTGCCAGGGACTTCCTCTGGGATGAAGTAGAGCACAGCTGGAGCTCCACGCTCGCCACCCTCGCACTCTAGCACCACCTCCAGGTCATACGGGGAGCCAGGCCTCAGGCCCGGCAGAGGCAGGGGGGGGGCCTGCCAGCCTCCCCTTCCGGACGCTCGGGCCGCCCCTCTCAGAGAGGCGGTACAAGAAGGCCACGCCCACCCCAGACCTGCCGCTCCACAGGGCTATCGAGTCCTTCTGCCTAAATCGGAGATCCAACACTTCACCAGGGCCTGTGGGCAGAGCAAACCAGCAAACATTCATCAGGGCCTCCCCAACACTTCACCAGAGCTCCTTCCTAAATGACTTTGGGCTTATCCTGGCCTAACGCAAGCTTGGAGTTGGTTGCTAAAGGGCGCAGCACGGTGTGGGGTGGAATTTGAGGGTGCCTCACCGAAGACAAAGGGCATGTGGAAAGACCAAAATATTTTTCCAACCTGCAGTTTACCAACAACAACATTTGGAGAAATGGAGAAAAAGTGCAAGTTCAAAAAAATGTTCAGTTTTCATCTAGAACAGTTAATGAGCAATAAACATTTTACATTATTTAAACATACATTGCACCAATTCCAAAAATATTTGAGACAAGCATTAATGAGTTTGAAACAGACAATTCTTCTGTTCTTCTGTGAGACTGACAATGACATCTCTCTCCAATAAGAGTCGACAAGTGTTTGATCAATAGATAATTAAGGCCACCACAGAAGTGCATTCACCCACAAGTGTAGGTTTTCCACCCATTCAACCTACTGATGTGGTGTGGCTATCTGTCACACCACTATCTGTCATTTGCACCTCTGAACTGGTAAAGCAGAGGAAGTCAGCTGGACCATAATTATCACCTGTCGAATCACTGGATTCCCATGTCCATCAACCACTATTATCACCTGTCAAATCACTGGATTCAGATGCCCATCAGATCTCTATTATCACCTGTCGAATCACTGGATTGCGATGTCCATCAACCACTATTATCACCTGTCAAATCACTGGATTCAGATGCCCATCAGACCCCTATTATCACCTTTCAAATCACTGGATTCAGATGATCATCCTTTTCAAAAAGCTGCCTGTAGCCCATTTTTTAACAGACCTCTCGCCCTCACAGACAGGTCCCTCCCCCACACAGCCAGGCCTCTCCCCCACACAGCCCGACCCTTCCCCAAAACAGCAAGGCCTCTCCCCCAAACAGTCAGTCCCCTCCTCCACACAGCCAAGCCCCTCCCCCACACAGCCAGGCCTCTCCCCCACACAGCCAGGCCCCTTCCCCACACAGCCAGGCCCCTTCCCAATACAGACAGCCCCGCCTCCCAACGCTATTGGCCCACCTGTTTTTGTCTGGATGGTGCTAACGCTCATGACCGTGCTGTCCCCACACAGGGCCTCCACCCTGCAGCTGTACTGTTGGCAGGGAAGCAGGCCTGTCACCGTGTGCCAGGTGAGGAGCGTGGAGCTCTGGAGCTCCCCCTGGTGGTACACCTTAAAGCTGGAGATGGAGGAGATGTTCTGCACGGACCAGCTCACCGTATAGTTGTGGGAGCCAAAGGAGGACTGGTGTAGGTTTATGATTTCAGAGTTTGCTAGAGGACAAAAAAATAAACAAAACTCTTTCATCAGGCAAAGCTTTCAAACAGTAGTATCCAAGACAATATTAGCATTCCCCGGTTAGATGTGTTGGAAGTGATGAAGTCGATTCACTGTTCAAAATTAGAGGAGAGATTGGCACACACTCTTAATCCAGCACATCCCATCATGTGCCAGGTCATGCGCCAGGGACACACTTAACAAAATCACATGATTTCCTTTGGCAGGAGCTTGGTAGTCCTGCACTGACAGCAACATCTAGTGAAAAATCCAAGAAACCTACAAGTACATTAAGTAAGTTGACAGGAAAGCCATACAGGTTTTTTCCACTAGCCTCTACCCTGGGGCTAGATAAAAGTATGCATCAATGTAGGACTGCACCATACATCTAACTGCAGTTTTTAAAGCGTATTAAGACTAACTGCGGGATTGTAGTGTATAGGCGTCTTTTTATTTAATCTGTTCGCTCCGGCATTATTTACTCAGTAAGTGCTGAATGTGCTGTGGTATCTGCAGCTTCCCATGCCGGATTACCCAGTCTCTGGACCGGACATTTAAGCATTCTATAGGTAGACATACAATGTATATATTCTATAGCATATGTGACAGCCTTGCCGTGTGGAGATATTGCTAAGCAAGGAAGCAAGCCTGTCTGTGAGTAAGTCAAACCTATGCTGATTTGGAATCAGGAGATGAATCATCAAAATGTGTGTATTTAAAATATGTTGCAAACCACCACTCCAATCCCGCACAGTTCAGTTAAGCTGTGCAATTGTTGTGAATGATGGACTTGTGTGTTATCTTTCTTTCTTTTCCACGGGAGCAACATAGAGATTTTACTTTAGTTCACTTACACTACAAGCCAAATGGTATTAGGCTACCTGTGGTTTAAAAAAAACGCATCAATAAGATTTCAGTCAATTTAACAATTTTACTCCTCTGCCTCCAGAAAGATTAGACAGGCCTCCAATAATTTCTTTAACTGTAATTAAAGCCAAAGGAGGTTATTTTGAGAAAAGTTGTTTTCAAAGTTGTTTTAAGTAAAACTTGTGTTATCGTAGGTAGAAATTGAAAAATGTCTGTACTTTGGTTCGTTATTCAATAAATGTCCATAAATTAACTGAATTCCTCCCTACCTAAAGTGTCTTCTAAAAATTATTATTATTTTTTAAACCCACAGATGGCCTAATACTTTTGGTCTGAACTGTATTGTACACCACACAACCAATACATGGCCAAAAGTATGTGGACACCTGACATTCAACATCTTATCCAAAATAATTGATGTTAATATGGAGTTGGCCCACCTTTTGTTGCTATAACAACTTCCACTCTTCTGGGAAGGCCCTATTCAAGATACCAGAGCACTGCTGCAGGGATTTGCACTGATTGGGCCATTAGGTCTGGCTCACAGTTGGCTTTCCAATCCCAAAGGTGTTGGATGGACTTGCAGTCAGGTTTCTGTGCAGGCCAGTCAAGTTCATCCACACCATTCTCAAACTGTTGGGAAAGCATAGAATCATCCAGAATGTGATTGTATGCTGTAGCATTAAGATTTGCCGTCACTAGGCCTAGCCCAAACCATGAAGAACAGTCCCAGAACAAGGGGTGTCCAGATACTTTTGGTCATATGCAGTGGGTGCCAGACACAGGCGCTCTGTAGCTATACCAGAGTTTCCATCGCTGAGGACCATCCTGCTGAGGCGGGACTGGCCCGTAGACTGGCCCACAGACTGGCCCACAGACTGGCACACCACCTGAAGCCCCAGCTGCACCCTGCTACAGGGAGGCAAGCTGCCCACGGTGAACACCGGGCTGCCCAGCGTGTGTCTGAAGCTCCTCTCCTCCAGGACGTGGCCAGAGCCGTCCACGTGGAAGACCGTGAGCAGGAAGGCGGTGAGGCCCGAGGCGGGGTCGCTCGGGGGGCAGTCCCATCCCACGGTCACGCTGTTGCTGTCCCAAGCGGTCACCCTGAAGTTCCTGGGCACGTCAGGATCTGGGCATTCACACAGGGAACTTAACACGGCACTCTGAGCACGCACCAGCACAGCCAAGCTTTACAATGTGATCATACACACAAACAGACTAACCCATGAGCCTATGCATGTTCGGCTACAGTAATTGAACAATGCTAATGAACCTGCTGGTGCTCATATGGCAATAGGGCAGCTCACAGAAGTGTGCTACTTATCAGACCTCCAAAAGAAGGGAGTCAGCAAATTAGATAGATACAGTGCTAAGTAACAAAATATCCTACAGGATCAGCATTATGTGAACCTTAGGTTCTCCATAATACAATGTGATGAAGTTTTGTATCGTTACAGTAGAAACCTGATAACAAGGGAAACAAGTTGGTGTCTTTGGTGGTGGGGTGCTGACTAAAGATCTTGATACAAATGGGTCAGTGGCCAGCCAGATACCAAGGTTAACCCGGTGTGATAAGCTTACAGAGATAGCACAAGCAGGATCATTGATCTGTACTGTTTGGTCCTGATTGTGTCTTTATTTCATGACTTGGTGTTTTGCTTTGATCTTTCTGTATATATGGGGAAAGGTGCAATGGTTCAGGGAGACTCGTCTAAACTCGTCTCCTGCGCATATGCAAATGTGTATAGCCATTTCACCACTCACATTTTGCACCATTATTATTATTACTGAACACACTGAACAATAAACTGCATTCATTTTAACCTGCCATTCTTCGTTGACTCTTACCACTGTACACCTAGCAGTTTAAGGTCCTAACATACACATAGAACTGAGGATATCAGCACCTCGTAGTTACTGGCCTATACACTAGTGTTGTACCTGTTCATACTCAATTGTATTTATGCAGGCTACACAAGCCTCTACCAAGTTTTAGACAGCGATCAGTATAGAGACACACTACTGGTGGAAAGCAGTTTCCTCTGGCCATGCATAACTGTTAGCACCAGAGGAAAGGTGAAAACACTATTTTGGAGTCAGATAATCAAGATTACATGAAATTAATCCCATTCCAGCAAGACTACATACGTTCCTTCACCACACAGATACTTCCACTGTTTGGTTTGCAGACGGGTTTCTTACAGTTGGGGACCTCCACATGCCGTATGGAGTATCTGTGGGGTTTCTTACATTAATCTACTCACATATACCTGCTGGTGCTCACACAAATCTACTGGTTCACATTTAAAACTAAAGGCTCTCTTACGAATCGACTGGTGCTCATATGAATCTACTGGTGCTCAAATGAATCCAATGGTGCTCATATGAATCTAAAGGTTCTCTTACAAATCTACTGGTGTTCATAAGAATCTAATAGTGCTCACATGAATCTACTGGTGCTCATATGAATTGAATGGTGCTCAAATTAATCTAATGGTGCTCATATGAATCTACTGGTGATCATATGAATCTACTGTGCAAATGTACAGTACTTGGAAGTGTCTATGGATAACAGTGCTGCCCATAATGCACATAATGTAGAAAGCACAAGATACTAATAACAATGGCTATTTAGCAGGGAGAATTAAGTTAACAAAATGTCACGTGGTGGATAGAAGCATGAAAATTGGTATGAAAAATACATTTTAAAGACAAGCTGAAAACAGGAACATTTGTGTTACCCATAACATTTTTGTGTGTATTGGAGTGAAATGTATGTATATAGATGGTAATTCAACAAACTTTGTGGTCAGACTGTGAGACTTAACAATAGTCAGAGTTTTGAACAGTCTAACGTCATACACATTAGTGTCACTTAGGATGTAGGGGAGAGTCGGTATAAACGTAAGGCATAAATATAACACGGTAATTATATTTTTGTTCACTGCTGCTACAGTCGTCATTTGAGGATTGTATACGTGCAATTCAATCCTATACCGAATGATTCATGGAAAAGAAACAGCATTTATCACATGCATTTATTATAAGCACACACCAGATTAGTCTGTATAGTAGGCTTTTGCTATTGGGTTTTGTGTTAGTTTTTAATGCAAAATTAATTGTTTTACATTGGCAAATTGCTCGTAGTTGTGTCTCTCCTGTCAGCATCTATTTCCTCGTTTACGAAATAGGGAAATGGACAATTATTGAAATGACTGAATTATTCAAATAAACAATTATTGTTTAACATTTTCATGTGGGGAAAAATTATTTCTTTCGAGGCATCTTTGAGAGAGACCAGCAAAGATGTGCTCAGACGAGAGACACCAGCTACAAGCAAGCGAGGGGAACGTGAAACCTGACACCATGATAGGTTGAATAAAAATAGGTATTAATTATTCAACGGTTTTTACTGACAGAGGTCAAAGTGTGCAATGATTTTAAAATGCAGGTTTTGGTGACGGTCAGGTGCGAATGTCTCGCCCTCTCCTCTGACGTGCGTTTGAGCTGCTGTTTGTAGCCCTTTGTAATTTCATTGGAGCAAATTTCATCCCGCTGTCTGTGGTTGTTGCTGTTTCAATGCCATTAAAATCCTTTTTGCTCAAATATACTGGCTTGTGCAAACTTATTTTCAATTTATCCTCAATAGCACTGTATCCTACAGTGTGAATATAGTTTATTCCACTGATAATGTTTGGTGTTTGAGGGTTCAGTTGCTAAATAGCCTGCCAGAGGAGAGACCGACACATTCGCACATCTGCATTCTGTATCAGCACCTGGCTATTGTCAGGCAGTGGGGGTGTGAAGACAAGCCAAACTCCAGTAAACAATCCTAAAAAAGTTTTAGTCATTCAGTCAGATTTAGGCTGCATTCAGACAAATTTTTTAAAATTACGGTGAAAAGGTCTTTTCGATTCCCAGTTCAACCTGCTGCCAGTGTTCGATGATGCATATCCCTAGGGTGGTCAAACCTGTTTAGACAATTTTTCAGAAAAGTGTTTGACAGTTTATTTTTAATCCATAATGGCATAAATGATGCACTCTTACTGGTGAATGCAGTGACCATGAGTCACAGGAGCGGGGGGGAAGGGTGGAGCAGACGCACTCTTACCGGTCAGCTCGGTGAGGCACAGGACTGTGGGGGGGGGGGGGGGGGGGGGGGCTGACGCACTCTTACCAGTCAGCTCGGTGAGGCACAGGACTGTGGGGGGGCGGGGCAGACACACTCTTACCGGTCAGCGCGGTGAGGCACAGGACTGTGGGGCCGAGCGCCATCTCCACACACGCCACGTAGCTCCGGCAGCCGTCCAGGCCAGCGAATCGGTAGTGCCACCTGTGCGTGGTCTCGTTGCACAGGACCGCCAGGCCATCCAGGTCCGCCCGGTACAGCGCCACTCTGTGCAGGGGGTCGGGGGGGACACGGGGGCTCCCTCGCCAGGAGACCAATAGCGTGGAGGCACCCCGAGACTCCGCCCTCAGTGGAAAGCGGTGGGTGTGGCCTGGGGAGAGCAGGGTGTGCTTGAGAAACTGGCATTGTAACCCAGGAGGTCATTTATGCCAAGCTGCACTGCTGATGGAGCCTTCAAAGACACCAGTTTCCATAGACAAGCTACTGTTAATGAAGAACAGTAAGCCAACATCTAATCTATTAAGCCATAAAAAGATAATGTTAGTAAAAAGCTAGAATTCTGGAAACCTGAAATGAGGCAATGTTCATTTTTCAGGTGTCATACACTGCTAACAAACTATTCATCAAATATACAAAAGCATTCTGATATTATATTTAACATGTAGAGTGAGACAGGGACACTGTTGCATTGCACATAAAGTCACGGATTAAAGCCAAATTTACAGTTACTTCAACTTTACACAGAAAAACTGCCCACACCAACACCTAATAATTATCAATATACCTATAGTAGTAGGTTTCATTAGGTCATATTGAATTATGACCTAATGGAACCTATCACTCCATCTATTACACATCTAAACAGCAACCTGAATCTAAGCTTTTAAGTTAAATGTTGAATTAACGTCAAATTCATTAGTATTTATCATAGCAATATTGGTTTTCTGATACAGTATAACACCTGTTAAACTGCATTCAAACAAAAGATATACACATTCCGATAACTGTTAAACTTGTAAATAAATAAAAAGAAACTCTTCATTTGTATAGTGATCATTTCAATTATCCATATGGAAACAATTTAATTATCAGTATGTATGTAGCTATCCAATTAAACTGCTTTATACACTGATGAGGACCATTTAACAAAATGATTCTAAGCTTTGAAGTTATGTGCAAAAAGCCCCATGTATTTGGCACAGAAATTAATTTAATACCCTGAAATTATATTCTTAGTAAAAATAGAAATATTCTGGTAAATTACATATTCAAAGGAAAAAGAAGTTCTGGGGCCTGATGCATAGAGTTTGCGTGGATTTAATTATATTGTACAACCATTTGCACATTTTGTACAATTTGCTTAGAAATGAAGTTTTTAATCACACATGCAGATTATATTTATAAATCACAAATATCCCTAAACTTGTACGCTCGTGAAGGAGCTTTATGACTCTACCAAGTGAACACCCTCAATTTCCTTATATGGGGGCATCATTTCACCATTTAAATCTCTTGGAAATAGCAGTAAAACTGCTAAATTTTAATTGTAGTAAAATATAGAGGAACATACTGGTGGAAAAGTGAATTTAAAAAAAGAATTTTCAGAATGTTAGATTTAAATGCTGTTGCAATGAAAACAATTTGGAATGTGTTAAAATGTTCAGATCTTTGAAAACCTTATCTGGTCAAGTTCAGTTTCTGTTGATGTCCATAAGTGTAAAGAGAGAGGCATACCAAGTGCAATGATAAAGTCCTCCTTTTGGTAGAGATAATGAGTGTCGTTTTCACAGGGAAACACTTCATTTGGCTGGAATGCCTTGAGAGCTTCCTGTTGTGAAAGAGAAATTGAAGATTCCCAATTAGCCATTCTAATGGAGAATTTAGGGGTCCGATTAACCACATTATCAACTCCCTTCTGTTAGACTGCAAAAGGGAAAACAGGCACTTGAGAAAAGTGACGACAGCACTAAACTTTTCAGTTTTACTTTTCAATAGTTTCCATGTTCATTCAGACATCTTGAGATGAGAAATTTGAAATGGCTCCAATTCAAAAGCACAAACCATGAGAGGGTCCACAGTGCTAAACATTCTGGTTTTGTCACGGTACGGGTAGGGGGGACCCAAACGCAGAGGGGAAAAAAAACACAAACTCAAAAGGGAAAATTAACAAAGACTTTACTAACACGACAGGCAAACAAGTAGGGAACAGAGGAGGCCACGAAGGGCAAAAACACAAACTCAAAAAATATCTAATGAAACAACAGGAACTCAAAAACACAGGCAGGACAGAGTACAAGTAAGTCAAACAAACACAAACAGGTCACAAACACAGGCAGGTACATACGGTCGGCGCAAACATACGTAGGAAACAAACACAGGAACAAAGGAAATGCAGAAACTCCAAAAAAACACTAGAAAACCAAGACATGGGCAGGAACACATGGGGCAGAGGCTTACGCACAAACAATCTGACATAACCACAAGGATCCAGCACCTGAGTCAAGGGAGGGGGAAACTTAAATAGAACAGACACTGACGAGACACAGGAGGGCACCATGAACAATCAGGCCACAGAGAGGGAAGGGAAAACGAGACCATCAAGAACCAATAATGAGACAATTGAAAACAATCATACAATTAACACAGGGGAAGCAGGACACAAAATAGAAGTGCCGCCATCTGGCGGCCCAACAGGGGAAACGCAGACAAGAACACAGGACCATGACAGGTTTCCCCTGTGTCAAAATAAAGCCCCACATTCACCAGCTGAGATCTGGTGACTGCAAAGGCCATACCATATGATTCACATCATTTTCATACTCATCAAACCGTTCAGTGACCCCTCAAGCTCGGGATAGAAATGTTTCATCATAGGATAAAGGTGATCACTCAAAATAACTTTGTATTGATTTGCAGTGATCGTTCCCTCTTAGGGGACAAGCGGACCCAGACCATACCATGAAATTGCGCCCCACAGCATAACAGAGCCACTGGACGCCCTCATTGTAGGGGTCATGCATACAGGCCTGTACTGTTCTCTTGGCATACCCCACACATGCACTCGCCCACTTGTGGAGAATATAACAAGGCAGCAGCACCCTACCTGGGAATTTAACCAGTAACCTTTGGGTTGCAAGTCCAGTTCCCATCTTTATAGAAGTAATTGTTCAAATTAAGTGGCCTGCAGCATAATTTAAGAGAGCCATCAATCTGCCACAAGACCGAGGTAATGGACCATATTTTGGAAAACATATGTCTAGCAGTTTCTATTATTGACCATGACAACAGTCATGAGCTAGATTGAAAGGTCAGTAACACTCACCCCACTTCTGCTGGGGGGGAGATACGCAGTTCTGTGCGCACTGCTCACATTGATGGAATCTGATGAGAAAAGCATGTTCAGCATTGGATCCATCTACATCGCCCCCGTCAGCAACAATGTTGGAGACATTGTCGGAGCTAGACGTCGGACTCGGCAGAGGAAATTCGTAAACAGGAATTGGTGGACTGCAGGTCAACCATACATTTGTAAACGGTCAATTAGCTTCGAATTACAATTAATGACCATGTCAGTTTCTGTAATTATATGTTTAACAAAAAATTATATTCTTGAAAGAGATTGGCCAAAAAGTACACGGATCGTACATGGACCTAAAAAGCATCGCCAAAACAGCGATACACTTATAAATCCAATTTACCAATCCAATTATGGATTTCCGTTTTCTTCTCCAATTCAGCTTCAAAGTCAAAGTCACAAACGTGTGAACAACTGAATTTCACACTTACCGGAAACAACTGAAAAGTTCCACACATGGGAGATTCCTTCATAGTCCGCGCGTAATGTGTGTACATCCAGTGTCGTTACTATCAACGACACCAGTTTGCCTTTACTTCCTATGGGTGTAAGTTCATTGCTGTCCAGCCATATCTTGGTATCTGGTCTGATAAGGATTGAGAACAATGTCACCGTACAAACAACGAGGTGCATAGGTTTCAAGTAAATGTGCTTTGAGAAGTTATGAACCGAAGGTTCTGATATTCTGAACTTAATACCTCTTCGCGGAGGCGCTGACGTTTAGAACCCAACAGACAGAGAAGACAGGACTGCTGCAGCTTCCTGAAAATGGCAAAGTTGGACGCATTCGTGTGACTATACATTCAGGTCTATAGGCCTAACTGAATGGACACACCCATTAATGAATTTTGAAAACAAAAGGTAAACGTTACCTATAGGCTACACATGCATAAGGCCATTCAAGCCACAGCAATTTAAAGCCAAAATGACATTTCCCTTACGCGTTACCAACACCAGCTGATTCACTCCACTACAGCTGTAAATTAAAATATAATTCTAATTGTACCGCCACTGTGATTCACTGAAACTGGTTCATGTAAACGAGTCATGCAAAAATAAACAAATAAACAATTAAATAAATAAACAAACATATGTACTCACCCAAAGAAGAAGAAAGCTGCAGTGATATCAGTAATGAGAGAATAAACGCGGAGGCAAACCTGCAAATGTACAGATGTAGATTGCATTAGTGGAGCGCGTATTACGAGGACGTATTTATTTAATATATAAACCCACAGAAAATGAGCATATGTACATTTTCAGAGAATAGTTGAACTACTGTCCCTCTGTGAGAAAGCGATATGAGCGAAACGAAACAAAACATTCAGCTGTCGATATCATTTCGCAACACATTAGACCTACTAATACTGATATTGGGCGTATACTCTGCAAACCCTTTGATTCTAAAATCAGACCGAGTAATTAGACAATTAGCTACACCTTTCAATTAAAATATTGACCACCCTTTTCACTCAGTTAAAAAAGTAAGATGAGTGAAACGACAATTCGTCAGAATCTCTGTGTTAGGTTAAAAAAAAAAACATTTGAACAAACAGGACATTTTCCCATAGTAGTGCATGCTTTCTATTGCCAGGAACAACTTAATCATATATCCTTCTCTATATTTTTCCACACAGGCTCCGTTGGTTTTTGTGGACGCGGCAATACATTTAGGTTATAACCCTTATTGTTTGCAAGCATCCTATTGTGTTGAAGATAGGATAACTAGTAGGGCAACACAGAATGCACGTGTCAGGTAAATATAAAAGCTAAATAGTTACAAATTACATATTGAGTCCTTTTATATGCGGTAAATCTGGCGATGTGTTTAATTGAATCGTAGGGCATGTCGCCATGTAGAATTCTTACAGATCCTTCTAACCCAAATGCGACACCGCGTGGTCAAAAGCTGAATTTTGCTCTTATCTGACCGTAAGACTACAGGTACCAAATGCTGTTTGGCAACTCAAGGCTTATGCTTTCATTGCCCTAATTAGAAGCTAATTTCTGGCAATCCTTCCCAGAAGCCTGTTGATATTGAGATCGCGGCTCATGTTAGATTTGAAGACTTTGGTCTGTAATCAATCCACATTCGTCCTTAGCTTCAACAAAAAGGGCACACTTCTTTCAGAAATTCTGTTTGGTGAGTTAATTTTAGTGATCATGGAATTTGCCAACCTGAAAAAAGATGTAGATTTTGATGGATTAAAAATTATAAGGGTGTACATTTTTTATATATACTCCCTTCCAGAATTATTTTTACACTTGATAAAAGTGAACAAAGAAGGCTCTATAAATAAGCAAGCAATGAGCTCAATGAGCTATGTGTATAACATGTTTAAAAAGGGGGATATTTTCTTCAAAATAATAATAATAATAATATATATATATATATATAATTATTATTATTATTTTGAAGAAAATATCCCCCCTTTTTAAACATGTTATACATATAGCTCATTGCTTGCTTATTTATAGAGCCTTTGTTTTTGTTTCACTTTTATCAAGTGTAAAAATAATTCTGGAAAGCAGTATATATAAAAAATGTGTTGAAGTTGCTCTGGACAAGTTTCTGCTAAATGCCTACATTCTAGCAATCCCTCACTGAGCCAGCACTAACCAATCCTCAGAAACGCACACACACACGCATTCACGCACGCGTACACACAGATGCGCATGCGTGCGCGCACAAAAAAATGGACAGAAATGCGCACAAATAAGTTTCAAGTTTAATTGTCATTTCCACATACATAGTATAAGGGAACGAAATGTCGTTCCTCACGGTCCAAGGTGCTAACACAAAATACAACACAGTCTCGAAACATAAAAACAGAATAAAAGCACAATAAAAGCAGTAATGAATATAAATAATGCAGTATAAGTGTAATTATAAGAACTAGTAAGAATATAGGTAATATAAATACTGCCTAACCAGTGGCCTCAGTGGTAATTATACATAGTATAAACTAGGAGGCACAGCGGTGATGATGCACCTGGAATAAAGGGTCGGTACAGGGTAGTCATAAAATGTCCAGTACAGGGGCAGAGAGGTGTAGTCCAGGTGCGCATCTGCGCACACACACAGATGTGCCCACACACACGCACGAACCCACACAGACACACTCTCTCTCTTGCACTTCTATGAAGATGTGGGATGGGGCAGAAAATTAACTGTCAGGGAGGAAAAATAATCAGTGACAACAATCGTAACTACAGAACCCTTTTAAAATACTCCAGATATTACAACCATTTTTACCACACGCCATTATTTAGAGCAATTTCACACTATATTTGGTATTTTTACATAGTATCAATTTATACAGCTGTCTACATATTGAAGCAATTCAGGTGAATTATTCTGCTTACGGTATAACAGCCGTGTCCTACCTGGAAATCGAACCTGAAACCTTTAGGATGCAAGCACAGTTCCTCAACCAGCAAGTTACTCAACCACCAAGTTACTCACACATACAAAGAACTGTCAGCAGGTCATTAATTCAAATGGTGTAGGTCATATTTTTTAGACTGAAGTGTTTTTTAATGGGCTATTGTACACAACAGACCTACTAATTGTTTGTATATTGGCAGAGGATCTATAGGGCTAGATAACATTAATTTAGAAATGTGGGCAGCTACAGTAGTTAAAAAGTACTTATCAGTACAGGCGCAACAGTGAATGTGAACCATTCTGACTTAAAGAAAATCGATATATCTGGTGTGAGTAAAGTCATTATCTTGCGTCAGTTTCTATACCGAATTGCAACACAGATTGTACTTAATTTCAGAGGCGTCTGTATCTCCACTAACATAATGCACTCGGTCGGTCGTGTCGTTAACAAGGTAGCTAACATTAAACTCGGTGAAAATGCAGAAAGCGGAACTGTCTAAAGTGGGTGTATTTTATTTGGATTTCAAAAATGTTTCCCGCAAAGACATAGAGGCAAAGACATTCCCTGGGGCCCCTGGGAAGCTTCCTGGATGAGCTAGACACCTTGCTCAGCTCCTTCCCTGAGGATGGCACCCCGCTGATCCTCCTGGGAGATTTTAACATCCACCTAGAGGCCTCCCAGTCTGCTGCCTTCCTACCACTACTCCACTCCTTTGACCTCTCCCTACAACACTCTCCCCCAACCCACAAGGCAGGCAACCTCCTAGACCTGATCTTCCTGAGGATCTGCTCCAGCTCCAATCTTACGGTTACCCCCCTGCATACATCTGACCATCACTTCATCTCCTTCTCCCTCCCCCTCTCTCCACATCCTCCCACTCCTCCTCCAATCCCCACTGTCACTGTCCACCGTAACCTCCGCTCCCTATCACCCTCTTCTCTTGCTCCCAGAGTGACTGCTTCCCTCCTCACTCTTCAATCATTTTCCAAGCTCCCCACTAACTCTGCATCCTCCACCCTAACTTCATCTCTCTCCTCAGCACTCGACTCCCTATGCCCCTTTGTCCCTAGGCCAGCACGTACATCCCCTCCCAGTCCATGGATGTCTGACATCCTACGCACCTCCAGGGCCAGCCTCCGCGCTGCTGAGAGGAAGTGGGCCAAATCCAGGGACCCATCTGACCTCTCAGCCTATCAGTCTCTCCTGACAGAGTTTTCTTCTGCTGTCACTGCCGCTAAGGCAAAATTCTACCAAACCAAAATTCCATTTCTAACCCTCGTCAACTTTTCTCTATTTTCTCTTCTCTCCTCAGCGTGCCACCTCCTCCACCCCAGTCTTCCTTCACTACAGATGACAGCATTCTTTGACGAAAAGATTGCAGACATCCGCAGCTCCTTTGCACTCTCCGCCCCCTCTGCACCCTCCGCCCCGTTTCTTCATATTTTCTCCCCTCTCAGACTGTGAAGTTTCCCAGCTTCTGCTCACCCACCGCCCTACCACCTGTGCCCTCGACCCTATCCCCTCATCTCTCCTCCAGGCAATCACACCTGACATCCTCCCTTTTGTCACCTCCCTCGTGAACTCCTCCCTATCTTCTGGATGTTTCCCCTCATCCTTCAAGAGGGCCCACATCACCCCGCTGCTGAAAAAACCCACACTAGATCCTTCAGTCATTCAGAACTACCGCCCGGTATCTCTCCTCCCTTTCCTATCCAAAACACTTGAACGTGCTGCATCTAACCAACTCTCTGCTTTCTTCTCTCACAACAACCTGCTTGATCCCCACCAGTCTGGCTTCAGGCCTGGCCACTCGACCGAGACTGCACTCCTCTCGGTCAGTGAGTCACTCCATGCCGCACGAGCAGCCTCCCTCTCCTCTGTCCTGATTCTTCTAGACCTCTCCGCTGCATCTGACACTGTGGAGCACTCTATCCTCCTGTCCTCCCTGGCAGCAACAGGGATCTGCGGCACAGTCCTTGACTGGATTGAGTCTTACCTCTCTGACCGTTCCTTCCAGGTTGCCTGGGCGGGTAAGGTATCACCACTCCGTCCCCTCGCCACCGGAGTTCCCCAGGGCTCAGTCCTCGGTCCCCTTCTCTTCTCCTTGTACACCAGATCCCTTGGCCCTGTAATATCTGCCCATAGCTTGTCCTATCACTCCTATGCCAACGACACGCAACTCTTTCTCTCCTTCTCCCCATCGGACACACAGGTCCCTGCCCGCATCTCCGCTTGCCTGAGGGACATACAGAGCTGGATGGACAATCACCACCTGAAGCTCAACCCGGGAAAGACGGAGCTAATCTTTATTCCTGCGCTATCCGCTCCCCTCCTCGACTTTTCCATTTCCCTAGGGGACACCTTAGTGACATCATCACCCTGTGCCAAGAATCTTGGAGTGGTGATGGACAACAGGCTGTCCCTCTCCAAGAACATCGCAGCAGTAAGCCGGGCATGCAGATTTTTCCTGTATAATATCCGCAGAATCCGCCCCTTTCTCACCACCTACTCAACCCAGCTCCTGGTCCAAGAAATGGTTCTATCCCGCCTGGACTACTGCAACTCTCTTCTGGCTGGACTACCGGCATCTGCCACCAGACCCCTGCAACTCATTCAGAATGCTGCGGCTCGTCTGGTCTTCAACCTCCCCAGACACTCCCACGTCACTCCCCTGCTCACTACCCTCCACTGGCTGCCTGTTATACCTCGCATCAAATTTAAAACATTGGTCATTGGCATACCAGGCATTCAATGGATCAGCCCCAGCATACCTCCACAAGATATTCAAACCCTACATGCCAGCCAGATCCCTCCGTTCTGCTACCTCAGGACGCCTAGCACCTCCCCCTCTTCGCACCTGCACTTCCAGAACACGTCTCCTGTCTGTTCTGGCCCCACGATGGTGGAATGACCTCCCTGTGGAGGTCAGAACAGCTGAGACACTGACCCAATTCAAACAACAACTGAAGACTCACCTCTTCAGGCTGCACCTCTCCCCATCCATCCCTACCCCCCTGTAAATGACTGTAAGCTTAGGGTTGTAACTAGGCAGCTGTTTCGTAGGTGACTTAGGTGCATTAACTGTCTTAACTACTGCTTGTATTTTTTCCATAGATTGTGTTGTTGCCGTTCTCGTTGTGTTAGTGTTAATCAGTTTATCCTTCAGGGTCCAAGTTGAACTATGCGGTTGTTCCCTGCACTTGGACCAGTACTTCTCTCTAGGGGTTTCGTCATACTTGTTCCTGGTTATGGTTATACACTTTGTTGTACGTCGCTCTGGATAAGAGCGTCTGCCAAATGCCTGTAATGAAATGTAAAATGTAACATAACCGATGCAAAAGCAATAGCTTAAATGTTTTATTTTTAGTTAGCTAGCAAGCCAGTTTAGAGTTAGAGGTTTGCTTGAGTCTGAGGGGGGATTTGAACCTGGGTCTGTCACTCGTCCATAATTGGTAAACGTGCTACCCAGTGAACTATGAGGAAAACAGATGTCAGGGCTGCAAATTTTTGGTCTTTTAAACGTATGCACCTGTATGTATGTCCAATGAGGCAACCTATTCTGGTGCATCTGTGATGATGTAATCAGTCAGGAAGAAGAAAACGCAAAATCCACTAAGTCTGGGGCTTTATTTTGTGGACGTGTGAGGTCAGAAGGTACAGAAATGAAGGTTTTTAAGGGTTGAGTCTGTGGTCATTGTGGTTATTTCTGTAAGGAAACCCTGAAAAGTGCCGAACTCTCGGTGCTGTATATGTATGGGGCATGCCACCCCACCAAGGCGTAACTTTGCAGGATGGCATACCTGCCACCCCAATTTCACATACTTAAGGTATGAATATACTATCACATGGGAGGACCTGGAACTTGTATAAATACATACAGCCATTCAAATTTGTGCATAATGAAAAACAGGATTGACAGAACATTTCTACTCTTCTGCCTCCTCTTCCTCCTCCTGGCTGTGTTCCGCCTGGCTGCGGATGTGGGAGTGAAGGATGAGGTCCACGGACAGCAGGCTTGACGCAGTGTGCAGGACGGAGAGGAGGAGCTGGTATTTACAGGCCAGGGACTCCAGCCCCCGAACCCTCCAGCTGGGGGGGGCGGCCCCAGAGGCCCTCAGGAAGTGTGACTGGGCATCCAGGAAGCGTGGGCCGGGGTACAGGTCGGGGCAGCGCCGCTGGGAGGCCTGCTGCAGGAGGCAGTGGTGCAGTACGAACTCAAACGCGCCCCCTGCTGGCAGCACGCTGCCTGCCTCTATTAGAACACCTGAAGAGGCGGGGCCTGTTTTCCAGTTACGGTTCCCCAGTGCTCCTTCTTTCCCTTCCCCAAAATGGACGCCTGGCCGCTCTCCTGATGCCTTGCCATTTCGTAGCCAGTCTGGAATTGGATGTTCAGGTTCTGCACATAGTGGCCCCTCACCCCTGTTTGGGTCCCTAATGCTGACCTGTGGCCCCTCACCCGTTTGGGTCCCTAATGCTGACCTGTGGCCCCTCACCCCTGTTTGACTTACTAATGAGGGCCTGTGGCCCCTCACCCCTGTTTGGGTCGCTAATGAGGACCTGTGGCCCCTCACCCCTGTTTGGGTCCCCAATAATGGCCTGTGGCCCTCCAGCCTCTGTGCTGTCAGTGCTCAGATGGGCATTGTCCCTCATGCTGATGGGTGCTCTATCTAACCTTGTGCCATTGTGTAGGCCGGGTTGTTTGACCATGTAATGAGCTACGTTCTCACTGTCCTCCTCCCTGCCCTGCGGGTGATGTGATTGGACAGAACCCTGTGCGTGACGCGACAGGACAGGCTCGTACACGCGCTGAAGCATCCGGAACAGTCCGCAGAAGGCCGTGCTGCACTGCTCCGCCAGGCCGGGACTGGGCCCGCACAGAACCAGGCAGTGCGGTGCCAAGCCCCGCCCCTCTGGGAAGCCCACGTGGGCCAACCTGTCGGGACCCAGCACCACGGGCTTGCAGAATGTCACCGTGGCAACGTGCTCCTCTCCAATCAGGCTCCAGTCACCGGGGTCGGCAAAGAGCTCCGTCCCCGCCAGCCGACAGAACAGCGCCAGCTCGTCACTGTCCACGCACTCCACCACGGACAGGCCGGCCCGCCGAGCGAGGTCCAGCGCCAGCTCCGACTGCTTCGCTGCCGAGAGCAGCAGCCCCATCCTCAGCCTGCGCAGGCAGGCCACGCCCCGCTCTGCCCTCCCGCCCACCCCGCCGCAGCACCTCTGCGCCTGCGCCGCGCTCGCCAGGTTCAGAGAGACGCCAGGGGGCGCCAGAGGGGACTGGAGTGGCACGCTTGTGGCCAGCGCTCGGAGCGGCCCGTCGCCAGGGCAACGCACCGCAAAGTCTCTGTGGATCACCAGGCCCTGGAGGACCCGGGACCGGCTCACGGGCAGGCCTGGTACGGGCGTGTGGAGCGCGGCGAAGTGGCGGGCGATCAGGGTCACGCCAGTGCAGTCCTGCTCACACCGCCACCTGCGGTAGAACTCGCAGGCCGTCTGGCTCAGGACCCCCCAGTGGGAGCTCGCCGTCTTTCCCCGGAAGTAGGCGTCCGTGAGCGGGCGCAGGTGGGCGGGGTCCTGGAGAAGGGACAGGGCGCGAGGGGCGAGGCCCTGCCCGATCACGCCATCCAAAACGCGCGTCTGGAAGGAAAGCAGAATGTGAGCCACGCGGCGGGCCTGAATGCCGTGGAGATGGTCGCCGTGGATACCCCGCAGAAGCGCCCCCAGCAGGAGAAGGAAGGACTTGGCTCCATCACCGTGTGCTGGTACACATCCAACCAGGACTCTGTCACAGGCACAACACAACACCATTATCAGCACACACATCTCTATCCATGGTCTTTTACTCACTATTACTCATACAGTATGATTTACAGTTACTCATACACATTGGTAATCACACAGTATTATTTACACACTGTTACTCACGCAGTATGATTTACACAGTCACTCATACACATTGGTAATCACACAGTATTATTTACACACTGTTACTCACGCAGTATGATTTACACAGTCACTCATACACACTATTACTCATACAGTATGATTTACACAGTGTTACTCATACAGTGTTACTCACAGTATGATTAACACACTGTTACTACAGCATGATTTACACACTGTTACTCACACAGTATGAATTACACACTGTAACTCACAATACGATTTGCGCACTGCTACTCACAGTATGATTTACACACAGTTACTCACACCATATGATTTACAAACTGTTACGCTCACAGTATGATTTACACACTGTTACTCACACAGTATGATTTACACACTGTTACTTACACAGTATGATTCACACACTGTCATGTACACAGTATGATTTACACACAGTTACTCACACAGTATGATTTACACACTGTTACTCACACAGTATGATTCACACACTGTTACTCACACAGTATGATTCACACACTGTTATGCACGCAGTATGATTCACACACTGTTACTCAAACAGCTTTTTCCACTTGTATACTTTCGTTTCTCATTTATAGCGCAAACGTCACATCCCCACATCGAACTGTCCATACTGCAGTAAGACGTAGTGGTGAAAAACCGTTTTCTGAGCTGGAAGAATGGAAGAAGCCCCGGGTTGTTGGATGTGCTGTATTTCAGTAAGAGGGAGAACAGGTTCTGGGGCCTGTTACCTGGCAACGGGATGGTCAAGCCGAAGCAAGGTAAGGATCCTGCGGCCATCCCTGGTGATGAGGACCTCTCCAGAGTCGCGGGTGAAGAGGACCTGGCCCCCGGACGGACCGAAGCACGGGCCCACCACCGCCTCCAAGGCCTGGGTGACCTGCAGCAGGGTCCCCAACTCCACCCTCTGCACCCCCTTCATCTCCACACTGCCTTTAACAGGGGCCTGCTGTACACACAGGGCACAATCAGAGCTGCATTTCCAACACAGACCCAGCGTACACAAACTGAAATGCACACGGTCCATTTCCCACACAGACCCAGCGTACACAAACTGAAATGCACATGGTACATTTTCCACACAGACACAATATTCTTAATCTGAAATGCACACAGTGCATTTCAAACACAGACACAGCCATCCTGAGGGAAGAAGCCGTAAAACCTTTTAGCTTGTTATTTTGTGTTCTGTAAGCATGTGATTCTCAACTACGAAAACAAGAAATGAAACTGTGGAGGGGTGGTGTGGTTAGGGCGCCCTCTGCAGTCGAAGAGGGAGCGGTTCAGCTGGCACTGCAACCCCAGGTGTGTGCAGTGACAATTCATTGCTAATTGTACACACCTGGGGTTAAAGTGCCAGCTAAACCGCTCCCTCTCCACCTGCAGATGGTCGTAGACAGGATGAGATGATAAGGACGCCAACAAATTCAATTGTGATGATGTTTTTGTTTAATGCAGCAATAATGTTTAATGTTAACAACTTGGTTGCAGGTGGTATGAACCGAGAGCAGAATATTACTTATGTAGGTGGTGTGCTACCTACTGGGTGACAGTGCGTTAAAGCCTTGAATTAAAGTCAAGGCTCTACCACACGGTCACAAAAGAAGGAGGAATCCAGCAAAAATTTGCTTCCTCTCATTTAGCACATTAAATCAAGTGGGTGCAAATCGATTGTAAGCAAGCTAGCTAACACGTAATGTTATGTGGACTAAATAATACAAATTGGTTTAGCTGGTTTTTATTTCTGGTTTATACACCTTGCCCAGATGGCACATTCATGTTAGCTAGCTGGCTTACTAACATACAAGCAAAAAAGTTTTATAGCTATAAGACATTAACTGCAGTCATAGGTTTGGCTTCACAAATACAACTTGCAGTAACAATAGCTCTTAAAAATTAAGACTAGCATTCTTCTTTTGTCATTCTATGGGTAAAGCCTGAAACGGACCGAACCCTCCGTTCCCGCAAGGACACTATTTTTTAAAAAACGAGTGGGTTTTAGCTGTGTATCTGACGTAGTCGTAACATTTCTCACCGCTGTGAAGAATGTCTTGGATGTCTTTCATGATAGCATATGATAGATGTACTTTAATACTTTCAGGCTGAAGAGAACTTTAACAAGGTGGACACTACGAGGTTTTATAAGCCCACTAATGAAGCATACTTTCTTAAAATTACTGTGTACTTGGTACACTTCTGACCAATTATGCACTCCCGGAAAATATACTCAAGCTTATGTTTGAACTTCTTTACAACATACGTACATACGTCACGTATACTCATGTAGGCTCCAGAAAATGATAATAAATTACTGAACTAGTAGGCTATTAAGCCACTAGTAATAACTTAATGTTTAAGTTACTTTTGAGTTTTATTAACTAAAACGTGAGCCAGTTTAGTCAAAGTCATACAAGTGGTCTATATTGAAAGTTCACATGTAGCCTGCAGTTTTTCTTTTCCCTTTTTAAAGGGGGTGCAGCGCTATATGGTTTGCAACACTCCCAGCTATGGCGGTACTATAAGCAGATTGAGCGTTTTTAACAGCGATAGATTTATTTCACCGTCACACCTGTCGAGAATGTAAACAAGTAAGGCATTCTTGGTCGTGAGAAATTTTATGACGAAGTTAGCTAAATCAGCGTACCTACTAACTTGTTGGTTAGGTGGAACGAATGCACAAGTTAGCCACGCTAACTAAAAAATGAACTTACCTCAACTAGAAGGTGCAACCCAATGCCGTTTTGTTCAGCTTCTGCCAAATAGCTTTTCCACTGTGGATTTTAACAAAACAAGTCAGCTATCAGAACCACATACCGCCATATACTGTGCCGGCTGCTCATGCTGCTGCTAAGCAACAATTAGACTTCCTGTATATAAGTTCCGGTAAAAACTTCCGATGAGTTTCTATCAAAATACAAGCACCGAATTAACGTTAATAGTGTTAATTAGTCCGGAAGAGTAATTACAGTAACCACGGTTTCTGAGCTTTTGATAGAGACTTAGCCTACCTTTATTTAAAAACATTTCAGATACAATTTGTTCACAATCGCTAGCTACTAGCGTCTATCTTGCTATTTGGCTGGTTTAAATGACTAACTACTTCTTTGCTATTTGGCTAGTTTAAATTACTAGCTTGCTGTTTGGCAGGTTTAAATTAAGCCTGGAATTTTACTTTGAATGTGTATTTTTTTTTTAATTATGCAATGATTTCTTTGAAATCACAATCCAAGCAATTGTTTCTGGTGTTTTAGTATAACCCGGCCATGCATTGCTATACACTCTCAGTTCAGTACTGGCTCATTTGCATACCAGATTACTGCCAAAACTAAAAATTGTTACCAAATGAAAGGGGGTATACACTTACTCTACAGACCCATACCTATAACATTATGTAGTCATTTCTGTGAAGTCATGTACTAGCAGTTGTTGCTGGTGTTTTAGTGTAGCCCGGCCATGCATTGCCATACACTGTCAGCTCAGTACTGGCTCATTTGCATACCAGATTACTGCTAAAATAAAATAAAAATTGTTATGTAATAGAGTAAGACTGAAGAGGTATAATTGTTCTAACCAGCAGAGGGCAGTATGTGATTGTTGAGAATACAACTACGTGTAGCCATGAGGAGCATAGGGAAGGGAGTCTGAGAGAAAGGCTTGTCAAGAGAAGTTGTGCTAAATGTCTGAGCATTTGAAAATAAAAGAAACCCTTCGGTGTCATGTGAAGAGGATGAAAGACATGAACGGAGGCCCTGACAGAGAACGATTCAACTGAATGTTAATACAAAACACTGAACGTATGGAACTGCTGCGGCTGAAAACAAGAGGGCGAAAAAATGTTGGTTTGTTGGGGTGGGGGGTGGGGGGGGAAGTACGGTAGGAAACACCACTCCATTAAATAGATGCTTAAAATAGTAAGGTTATTTAACTAAAAAAAATTAAAAATTGGATCGTGTGGACACCCCTAGCGGTTGTGGCCCTAAACAACCGCATAGAGTGTTTATGCCAGTGGCCGGGCCGGCATAATTTTTTTTTAGTTAAATAACCTTACTATTTTAAGGCTACACGTGGTGGCGGAAAGCTTGTTACAGATGCGGGAGCGAGCAGCATATTGCCAGCGAGTGTCGCTTCATAAAAGAAACATGCCATGGCTGAGGAAAAAAAAGACACATACATGCCAGTCCAAGAGCTCATCATCAGGTGCTGGGAAGTTTCAAGGGGGAGGAGTGCGGAAGATGGAGAAACAAGGAAAAACACGTAGCGCATCTTGTCAGAGTGGAAAAAGAAAACGAGGACAAAAACGAGGAAGTGTTTTTCAATCAAACTTTATTTATATAGCACATTTCGTACAAGGTTTTGCAACACAATGCACTTCACGAATAAAATAATAAAATTAAAATAAAATACAATAAAATAATAAAATAAAATCAAGTAAGAAGAGTATTAGTAAATGTAAGAAATATAAAGTGATAAAATAAATAAGAAGTGATAAAATTGAATATAATTGTTCCTAGGTAAAGGCAAGGCAAAAAAGGTATGTTTTTAGTCTTCATTTAAAAATGTCAACTGTTTGAGCTGTCCTCAGATGTTTTCACAATGTATAACATTAAGGAAGCAGAGACTTCCAAAGAAGAACCTTTCACAAAAAGGTTAACAATGAATGGTGTGGAAAGACAGTTCGAGCTTGATACAGGTTGTGGCATTACAGTGATGAACAGGTCAGAGTACACTAAGCTGTGGAATGGGTAAGTACCAGAATTTAAGCCACGCCCATTTAAGCTTAAGACATACACAGGTCAACCGATAGAGACAATGGGCACTGTAGAGGTTACAGTACAGTACAAAGAAACTGTTAAGAACTTACCGGTGGTGGTAGTCACAGGAACAGGACCAAGTCTGCTAGGCCGGCGCTGGATAAGGCAACTGGGCATAGATTGGGGGTCTGTAAATCATGTGAATGATGTCAGGGAATTGACATTACAAGAGGTGCTCAGTCAACACGCAGAGGTCTTCAAAGAGGAGCTGGGCCGACTTAATGGCCCCCCTGCAAAAACCTATGTGGACAAAGAAGCAGCCCCTAGGTTTTTCGAACCAAGACAAGTGTAATTCACCACAAGAGCTAAAGTAGAGGCAGAAACCAACCGTTTGGAGCGCCAGACAATAATAATAGTCAGTCAAGTATGCCGAGTGGGCTGCCCCAATAGTCCCAGTGTTACAACCAGATAGTCTCTGCAGATTTGAGCAGTGTTATGACGGTAAATTGTGTATCCAAGCTTGAGCAATACCCTATCCCTAGAGTAGAGGACTTGTTCACTAGGCTGTCAGTAGGATAGAAATTTACCAAGCTGGGCATGAGTCACGCATACCACCAGATACCCCTTCAGCGTCAACTTACTTTGTTTTCCAGCCTGAAATGCGATCATATTAGTAAATGGCTACAAATGTCATGTAACGTGCAAGTAGTTGACTATCTCCCTCGATATTAATTAAATGTTTTTAAACAGAAAATAAAATAATGAATTCAATAATTGAACGAATGCAATAATTTATCCGCAAAAATAGCTATACAAAAAGACAAAATAAATGTTGTGGTCACGATCACCCTCGTAGAAACCTTCAGTTAAATGAATCTGCATAATAAAATTAACCAAACGCGGGCTTACATTTTCTGAACCTCGGTGATATAGTGGTGTAAGTAGACCATTTAACAATTAGCTTCTAGCACTAGCCAGCTTCTATCACACACAGCACTCGTCATACGCTGATATGCACTTATAGCTAGCCAGCGCTACAGTATTTTCAGTAATATGGGAGCATGCAGCTGAAATCCTCTATGGAAAGCATCCTCACAGCGATCTTATCTACAGTCAGTAGGCAGTGTTGTGCATCTCCCACTCTTACAGCCCGTTTCCAGCCCAAACCACTGCAAAGAGAGAAAACTTTCTTTTGTTAGTGACATTTCCTTCTGACATCTTCGATGGAAATTGCAACCACAACATTTATTTTGCCTTCTTGTATAGCTATTTCTATGGATAAAATCACATTTATTATTATTATTTATTGGTAAATAATATTCACCCAATCCCTAGTTAAAGCAATCCAAGAGGCACCCACACCTTCCAAAGTTCCTGCCAAACTTCTCAACAGTCCTAGCTCCAGTCCACAAGCTGTTGAGGAAACAGACAAAGTGGCAGTGGGGAGATGAACAGGAAGCAGCTTTGAGCACTCAAAGCAACTGATGCAGTCCGCAAAGGTCTTGGTCCATTATGACCCAGAAAAAGACATTGTCTTATGTGACGCATCACCATATGGAGTTGGTGCTGTACTTTGTCATCGCATGTCTAATGGAACAGAGAGACCTATAGGATTCATGTCCTGCACACTCACCTCAGCAGAGAGGAACTACTCTCAACGAGACAAGGAGGGGCTTGCAGTCATCTTTGGAGTCTGAAGATTCCACAAATACCTATACGGGCATCCATTTACAATTGTGACATATCACAAACCCCTCTTGTCACTTTTCAATGAGATGAAAGCAATCCCACAGATCGTGTCCTCCCCGAATCCAACGTTGGGCCGTGATTTTGATGGCATACGAGTACACCATCGTTTACGAGACAGGGAAATACCACGGCAACGCTGACGCCCTGAGTCGCCTACCCTTGCCGGAAAACCCAGGTCCCAAAGAGCCAGAGGAGAGAGCGCTCATGTTGGACACATCAGACATCACACCGGTGACAGCAGAGCAAGTGAGAGCGCTCTCAAGAGTGAGAGAAATGGTGCAGAGAGGTTGGCTGCCAGAGCAAGAGGGGACTGAGTTTGCACCATACACTGCTCGTAAAGATGAGCTGAGTGTAAAAAACGGCTGTGTGATGTGGGGAGCTAGAGTAGTGGTTCCCAAGCCGGGTCAGAAGGACTGTGGCTTGTCAACATGCATTTTGGCAAAGTCCAGTCTGGCTTTTATGTGTTTCCCTCTTAGAAGTGGGGTCTTCCTGGGTCTTCTACCATGGAGCCTACTTTCATTCAGACAGTGACAGATGGTGCGAAACTATTGTACCTTGAACCTGAAGATCAGCTTGGATCTGTATTGAAGTTTTCCTTGGTTCTTTCTCGACCGTTCGAGCAATCCTTCTATTCAATTTTCCTCTTGCGACCACGTCCAGAGATGTTGGATACAGTTCCATGGGCCTTAAACTTATATAATAATAATAATATTGGTAACAGTGGTCACAGGAACATCAAGCTCTTTGGAGATGGTCTTGTAACCTTTACGTTGACCATGCTTGGCTATTACCTTTTTCCTAATCTCTTCAGACCACTTTCTACTTTTCCTTCTGTTTTCCATGTTCAATGTGATGCACACAGTGGCACAAACAGCAGAGTGAGTAATTTTCTCATTTTAAATTGGCTGCATGAGTGATTATAAGATTGAAAATGCCTGTTATACTAATTTTCTTTTTTGCTACGTTTTGGCAAGGTTACCGCCTGTGGGCATATGAGACATATAGTCTTCTCATTCGCTGACGTGAAAAGAAATTCATGCTCCCATTCCGGGTGGAAATAATATGTTTTTGATTTCTTTTTCACCGAACCCTCAACCATATCTATGTTGTTATGTTAGTTAAGGTGCATTCGGCGTCAATATGTTTATTTTGACTTCCAAAAGTAAAAATAAAACTACAGGACTAACATGACAAGGTATTTATAAATATGAATATTATTCATTGAATTGAGAAACTAAATATTGTGCATTGAACAGATACTGTAAATATGAATATTATTAATTGAACTGAGAAACTAAATATGAATATTGTGCATTGAACAGATACTGTAAATATGAATATTTTGCATTGATCAGATAACTGTGCATAACTGTGTCTTTCTTTGTGAGTATGTATGCACGTACATAGAGCCTGTCTTAACAGAAATTGCAAAAATAAATATGACAGTGAACAGTCTAACTTATACACACAAATCCGCATACACCACACAGTCCACGATCCCTCCATACATTTTTTTTTTAAGTAGCAATGCTGTCATTATTATTATTCAATTTTTTGTTTTCTTTTCTGTTTGCTTGTTTTTTTTTTTCATTTTTTAAAAAGATGATTTTTACTTCTCTTGAGTGTTGATTTGGCTTTCGATGGATGCTTCCTCATTTGCTTTTGTTATATTTTCCTTATAAAAATTGTTTAGGTAAAAAAAAAAAAAAAAGCCAACACTGAATCCATAATTTTACACAACATAGAAGGTCCCTTAAAAATAAGAAACATCAGTGTCCCTGTTTTTGCTGAAAGCATGCAACCATTTATGATGTCTGCAACAATGCCAATTTGATGATGCTCGTCGGGCAACAGTAATACACAAAAAGCCAACCGTCATGCTGATGCCTGTGACGCTCTGACCAGAGAAAGCTACTGTAACCCATCTAGTGACAAGTTATTACAAGGCTAGCTCTCAGAACTCTCAGAACATTACTGCTTCATGTACTTGCTGTGCTTATTCTGTTATCAGCCTTTGTGAACAGCCCAAACGGTGGATTCTGGTTCAAGTGAGGAAGTGCCCATCAGACCAAAACTCAGTCATTTCCAGAACTACATAAGTGTACTTATGCCTTAGTAATTGTAGAAGATAGGGCTGTAAACTAAATTTTTTTACAAATAATTCAGACAATTCAGACAGTTTTCATGTCTATATGAGTGCACATAGTGAATCACTGCCCATTCTTTCACTGCTCTGCCCCAGTTCCTGTAGATTCAGTGGCAAACCTGCAGTGATTAATGCACTTCAGACTGTGTTATGCGGTGTACAGCTGCTTGGAGGCTTAAGGTAGTGAAGGGAAGTGTATGTTTCTGTATTTCTGTATGCACTCCTGGCCACTTCAGCTTAGGCCAGTCTCCACATTCCCAGTTACCGTGGCAATGAGGGAGAGGAGCGATGGAGAGCTATGGGGAGGATGGAATGCAGCTCAGGGCTGTCCCGAGTGCACTCCTGAGAGGACCCGAAACGCTCTGGCACCCACCATGGTGATATACCGCCCCCGTCCCAGGCACTATAGTGTGCTGTTGTGTGCTGAGATGCCTAATTACTGATGTGACATGCATGTGTGACCACAGACAGAGCCTTCCTGTCTGTGAGATGTGACCATATGCGGTGTGATGCTTATAAACTACTATTGAGACTGAGATAACTTAGTGAGTCTTTGGAGAATGCCCCTGCATGCTGTGTAGTGGGTATTTCCCTGGTGCATATTGTATTAAATTCTGTTACAGTGGGAACATGTCGTCTGACCTGATGATTTCCTGTCTGCCTCATGTACCTGCTTTGAGTGGTTCCTATCAATTCAGAGATTATTTGGCATTTTGTATGGTAGTTAGCATTTCTTATAGATGTGTCACGGGTTGCAGTGTGGTGGACCCAAATGCAGACTTGGACAATTGCGTACCTTCAAAAGGTACACGATGCAGCAGGCAGTCTCATAGTCAGTTTGTGCAAAGATCAAAAACCAGAAAAATCCACCGGGGCAAAAGTACAGAATCGGAAGGCAACAGGAATCAGCAAAACAAAGTCGGCAGGCAAAAAATGAGCGACCAGTTCGGCGTCCAAGAAATTCTTGTCGGCGCCAGAGTCCACCAACGCCTGTAGCCTGAGGGGTTGTTGGTCCTGAACCAGTGTGGCATCGAGCAGTAGGCTAGACTGGGCGGTAGAAGGGGAAGTGGTACGGCTCACCAGGGTCCCCACTCTAATATCTTTTGGCCGAATAGGACAGGAGGATAATACGTGACCGGCTGTGCCACAGTAAATGCGAAGTCCCGTCCTGATTCGCCGCATACGCTCCGTTTGCGTGAGGTGGGCTCTTCCGAGCTGCACTGGCTCCTCGCTGGGCGTGCGGGGTGCGGTTGGACTCGGGGGTACGCTGATACCGGGACCGGGACTGGAACTGAATCTCGCTGAAGGGCTCGCTGAGGGTTGGCGTCTGGCCGTCTGGCCGCTGAAGGGCTCGCTGAGGGTTGGCGTCTGGCCGTCTGGCCGCTGAAGGGCTCGCTGAGGGTTGGCGTCTGGCCGTCTCTCTGCGGCGCTCACGGAGGCGGTTGTCCAGCTTGATGGCCAGCAGCGCGATCAGGGCATCGAGGTTGTCGGGATCGTCTCTTGCAGCCAGTTCATCCTTCAAAGCCTCGGACAAACCCGTCTCTGAAGACCCCCTGGAGTGCAGTGTCGTTCCATCCTGATTCCGCAGCGATAGTCCGGAACTCAGCTGAAAATGCCGCCGCGCTGCGCGTGCCCTGGCGCATCGACAGCAGGCGTGGATTATAGTCTCTCCCGCAAACGGGGCGATCAAAGACTTCTCGCATTTCTGCAACGAAACTGGAGCAGGTGAAGTTTGTAGGAGGTTGGCTCTCCCAAACTGCTGTGGCCCAGTCTAATGCAGATCCTTTCAGCAGCCCCACGATGCAAGAAATCTTTTTCCCATCGTTGTTGTAAGTGGTGGGTTGCTGGTTGAAGGTCGAGCGAACGCTGCATTAGAAACGCCTCGCACTTCCCCAAGTCTCCAGCGTAGCGCTCCGGAGCAGGAATGTGCGGCTCCCTGGGCAGGAGGGCTGCGTGGGTGTAGAGCTGGACCGGGTCGGGAGGAGCCCTCGGGGCTTCGGGAGCGGGAGCCGGGAGGCGGGTGGTCAGCTGCTGCATCTGACCAGCGAGTGCTGTCAGCGAATACCGGATCTCACGGAGGGCTTGCTCGTGCCGTCCCACGAGTGCTGCCTTGGCTGGCGAGGGCGTTGCGCAGGTGCTCTGGGTCCGCTGGGTCCATACTGGCCAGATTGTTCTGTCACGGGTTGGGGTGTGGTGGACCCAAATGCAGACTTGTACAACTGAGTGTCGAAACTCCCGAAGGAGATGTTTAATTCAAAGGTACACAATACAGCAGGCAGTCTCGTAGTCAGTTCGTGCAAAGATCAAAAACCAGAAAAATCCACCGGGGCAAAAATCGAAGTCGTTAAACAGGCGGAGGTCAGAACAGGAATCAGCAAAACAAAGTCGGCAGGCAAAAAATCTGTGGTCGGGTAAACAGGCAAGATCAAAACACGAGTCAGACTAACGAGAGGTAAACGCTGGAAAGGCACTGTAAACAGGAGGCACAATCTGACAAGGAAGAACAGGGAAACAGAGAATGTATACCAAAAGAACCAGGTGAGTGAAATGAGAGATAATTGAACGGAGCGTGAACATGCAAACAGGGAACAGGTGAATGGAATGAGTGATTAGCCAGTGTGTGAGAATGCGGCCAGAACAGGTGAGAGTGATCAGCTGAGGGGAGAGAGAGAGAAAGAGAAAACCACGCCCATACTACAAAACCGAAACAAAGATTGTGCAGGAGAAAAGCAGATAGTCAACTGAAAAGTGAAGTGACAACAGACACATAACAAGATGCTGGCAAGGTGTAATTTTATTGAAATTAGGCTTGGGGCTGCTGGATGGCTCATTCAGTTAAGGCCCCACGCTGAGGTGCATGGATGAGCCTCACGGCCTCGGGTCGAATCCGGACCGTGCCAGTGCCGACTGTGGCCGGTAGCTCCACAGGGCGACGCACGATTGGTGCCTGTGTTGCCCAGGGTACGGGAGGGTTCAGTCAGACAGGGATCTGCGTTTCATCGCTCTCTAGCGACCCCCCTTGGGCGCTCATATGACTGCATGTCAGAGCTGCTTATGAAAGGTCTTCCTCCGGCTTTTGTGTTCTATTCCATTACAAAATATACACGCGCACAAGCTGAAATGTGGTAAATGTTTATTTTTCTCATCCAAGCAGAGTAAAATAATCCATTAATGTGTAGGCTTGCTATCATACCAAAGCTGATTTTTTTTTTTAAAGGAAAGCCTTAAGACTAAACATAAGGTCATGTCATAGCTGTGGCTCTATCACATGGGTGTTTGCTGTAATTACAACAGGGAAAAAGTTACTCAGACGAGCTCGCTCCTGTTAAGATAATATACTCCATACTGGTGTGTGGCATTAGAAAACTTCTGAGAATTCCTCTGCAGGCTGTGTAGTGTGTGTCTCCCTGGTGCCCCTTATATTAAAGCCTATTAAAGGAAACCTGTCTACCGCATGTACAGTGCCATGAAAAATATTTTCACCCTTCCTGATTTCCTATATTAGGGCCTAGTTTCAGATCTTTACAAAAAATGTTATATTAGACAGAGGGAACCGGAGTAAGCAGTCAACGTTTTAGAAACTCCCAACTTCTGCCTGGAGTCTCACCCTCTGGAGTTCAGTCCCTTGTAGTAGCGTCACAAGACCACCGGATGGCGGAAAGCATCCACTTTCCAGTATTCCAATACAGCCCACAGGTCTGATAGCAAAAGTAAATACTCTGATATTTTCGACTATTTCAAGCTCCTGCCACGGCACATAATGGTTTTATTAAATTCCATTTAGCATGAGGATGGGGGTGTAATTTCAAAGAAACACTGCACTGGTTGATGCACTGAAGATGCTCATTTTTATTGTACACACAGAGCATGTACACAGCGCATCAATACACACAGACGCACGCACATGCATAACATGCACACACACGCACACAAACACACACACAAACACATATACACCATGTTCACATGATCATATAGATAGATGGTTTGATACTGTGGTTTGTGTCTTTGGAGGCCCTACTAGACTGAAGGCTCTTTTCTTTCTGGGGAGGCTACGCTCCTTCGGTGTGTGTAGCAGGATGCTGGCCATGTTCTACCAGATCATTGTGGCCGGTGTCCTGTTCTACACCTGTGTGTGCTGGGCTGGGAGCCTCTACTCCAGGGACACAAAGAGGCTCAAACTGATCCAGAAGGCCAGCTGCCACCCTCTGCTGTTGTTTTGGGTGCAGTGGGTGTTTGCCGACTCTCCCTCCCTCTCTGCGCCAGCCCCCCTTCTCTGCTTCCTCGGCCAGCCCTCTAGCTGCCCTCCTCAGCCTTGCCCCTGCCATGCCCGTGTTCTCCAGAAGGTAGAGCACTGACTGGCAGGTGAACCCCCAGCGTCCCACCTCCACTGGATATACTGTCGCTCTCTAACCGACCTCCTTACACTCCTTACACTCTCACACTCCGCTGCCAGGTCGGAGTACTTCAGGCGTTTCCGCTCATAGGCTGCTTCTGCCCCCTCCTCCCATGGGAGGGTGAGCTCCATAAGGAGCACCACCTTCACCCGAGTGGACCACATCTCCATATAAGGAGCACCACCTTCGCCCGAGTAGACCACGTATCCATATAAGGAGCACCACCTTTGCCCGAGTAGACCACGTCTCCATATAAGGAGCACCACCTTCGCCCGAGTGGACCACGACTCCATATAAGGAGCACCACCTTCGCCCGAGTGGACCACGTCTCCATATAAGGAGCACCACCTTCGCCCGAGTGGACCATGTCTCCATATAAGGAGCACCACCTTCGCCCGAGTGGACCATGTCTCCATGTTAGGCCACAGGAACGCTGTGCTGATTTCATTTGGGAAATGGAGCTGTGGATTGAGATCTACACGCATGCTCCACCCTCTGCCTGGAACCAGGGCTCTACTCCCACCTTTGTGTCCTACGGTCCCCTCCTCCTCTGCTTGCCTCACAAAGTGGGTTTGATGCTCTTTCACAGGAGAGGCGTCTCTGTTTGCCTCCTGTCTGCTGGTCTCTAGTAATTCCAGAAGCTTCCGCAGCAGCTGGTCATACCTCCATCTGTAGCACCCCTGTGCTGGAGCCGTCTCACAGCCTGACAGAACGTGCCAGAGGCCTGCTCTGTGTCCCTGTGCTGGAGGCCTGCTCTGTGTCCCTGTGCTGGAGACCTGCTCTGTGTCCCTGTGCCGGAAACCTGCTCTGTGTCCCTATGCTGGAGGCCTGCTCTGTGTCCCTGTGCTGGAGACCTGCTCTGTGTCCCTGTGCTGGAGGCCTACTCTGTATCCCTGTGCCAGAAACCTGCTCTGTGTCCCTGTGCTGGAGGCCTGCTCTGTCTCTCTGTGCCAGAAACCTGCTCTGTGTCCCTATGCTGGAGGCCTGCTCTGTGTCCCTGTGCCGGAAACCTGCTCTGTGTCCCTGTGCTGGAGCCGTCTCACAGCCTGACAGACCTGCTCTGTGTCCCTGTGCCGGAGGCCTGCTCAGTGTCCCTGTGCTGGAGGTCTGCTCTGTATCCCTGTGCCGGAGGCCTGCTCAGTGTCCCTGTGCTGGAGCCATCTCACAGTCTGACAGAACGTGCCGGAGGCCTCGTTTGGGTGCAGCACAGAGCGGATGGTCTCATCCGCCCCAAACCATTAGCGCAGGTTTTGAGGAGAAGGCAGGGTGTCATAATTGGCCCTGATCAGGAAGCTAAGCCTGGCTTGTGGTATCTTCCACTGAGCGATCGGTCCTCCACACTTTCCCACGCTGTCCATCCTCCCAGACCACCTTAGCAAACTGCTAAAACCTGCTACCTCTCCTGCGCCATCCATGGTGGGATGACCCAGAGTCTTCTGTGTCCCTCTGTTTCCCTGCTGGGGGGGTTGTGCCCCTCTGTTTCCATGCTGGGGGGGTGTGCTCCTCTGTTTCCCTGCTGGGGGGCTGTGTCCCTCTGTTTCCCTGCTGGGGGGGTTGTGTCCCTCTGTTTTCCAGGTGGGGGGGTTGTGCCCCTCTGTTTCCCAGCTGGGGGGGAAGCAGTCAGGTAGAAGCAAACTGCAAACATAAAATGCATATCAGGCCACTGCTATATGTACCACAATTAAACCATCAGTGAAAGCCCAGGATATACTGGTATATTTATAAATCAATGACAAACTATGTTCTACAGCATATCCAGCAATTTACCCACCCAGATATCATTTCTGATTAACAATGTTGTACATTTTCAGCTCTCATAAAACGCCAGTAGTACAGATTCTGATGTAGTCAGCTGAAAGGAACTTCTTAGCTTACAAAGGAGATGGTACAGTAGAATGGGCACATCCAATTTGTTCAGGTGCAGGGCATAAACAATATGTAGAGTTAAAAAAATGTCTGATGTTTGAACAGACTAGGCAGAATTTGTGTCATTTCAAACAGATTGGAATATGGGTTTAACATCAGCATGCCTTTGGAGCTGAGTGAGTACGTTTAACATGGTCGGTGAAAATAGCGGTGATATGTGTTATTCAACCAATCATTTAAACAGAAACATTTACACTCTAGACATTTGACACGTAAACAGTAAAAATAACACATACAAATGCAACATTACAAACTTGCACCAGCAGGCCTTATCTGATAGAAGAAAAATAATCACATTATCAGAACAGACAGAACAGTCATTACCACACGAATACCTAACACAAACGCAATTTTCCCCCATGTGGAATAAGCCGGCATTTAGGAAAAACAGAGTTGCGCGGTCTCTAATAAAAATGATTAGCATGGCTTACAGACTCGTCATGGAACAGAAATAATATAAAATGACCCCAACACAACAATCCTGTAATGTAATTACAGTATCACATTTTGCAGTAAATTATTGGCTTATCAATGTTCAGTCCAAAAGCTCTTATTAGATGCCACTGTTGACATTTTAAAGTTTGGCCTTACAATCCTTCCAGCTTCTCCCATTGTTATGCTTGGATTTATGACATAGTCAATCACTGTGGCTCTAAATTCATTCGATACAACAATATTTCTCCTACCTGCTTGACCACAACCTCCATGACCCGTCCATCAGTACCAACTGCATTGGGCTACTCCATGTTGTCAGACACTGCTGAATGTAGTGCTGTAAAACAGCCTTTTATGTTGGGATTACCAATCATGCTGCAATGCGACTCACCTGGGCAATGTTGCTGGAAGTGATGAGACAGAATTGCAAACATCTTGACTTCATTTCACAATCTGCATGTCTAGCAATAAGCATTGGAACATTGTACTAATACGAGACGACTGTATTGTGAAAACTGAGTGTGATTTAGAGTTGTGCACTTTGTGGGTAGGTACTGCAATTAGTGTCTTAGGGTAAGAATTTTGCCAGTCAGTTTGGCAAATTGAGTTTTCCACATTGAGCCAAAGCAATCATAACATACTGTAATGCATTTGTAATGTGTGACTGCAGATATCAGAAATGCATCTGAAAAAATGAGAAATACTGTCGGGTCAAAGGAACATCTCAGAGGCTGGATGTCATGCAAACCACACTTCTGCCCTGGTTTTGGCTTAGTGGTCTAATCCATTCAACTGATGTGCAGCATATTCAGGTTCAAACCTACAGGAAAACCATTTATATGAGAGGTAACATAAACATACCAGCTCAATAGACAAGCAGTGCCTTTTCAAAATGTATTGAGTTGTGGTTACACTACAGCAACAGAAGCAAGCATTCATCAGACACTACACAATTTCTCTTATAATGGATTTTATTTCCACTACTGTAGATGAATGTCATTGCTTCAACTGCATATTTTAGCCGCATGCTGATCTACTCAAATTGAGCCCAAACATAATCCCATACAGAATATGAAATAAGTACTACTGTGTCACAGGAGTTCACCACATCACACAATAATAAATCACAACAGCAAAACATTTCATATTTTAATAATTCAGGTTTAATCATTGCATATTGTCTGAAAATACAGAAAATTAAAGCACAAAAAAAAATCCTAAAGAATTAATAAAGAAACTCAATCCATCATTGTTTACAGTAATGAAAGGAAATAAGTACACTGCAGTGATCATTCTGCATTCTCCCTATCAGCTGCATTTGCCAACAGAAATTTGCACATTGGAACTCTTGTGAAAATGAATGAAAGCAACTGTAAAAACTAGTAAAATGCACATTTAAGTGGAGGAGTTTGCCACTGGATTCTTTTAAAAAAGATGCAGATACAGGAGATAGAATTATTACTTCAAAAACATTTTACCCTGCCATCTTTTGGCATTATTACTCTCAATGTTATATTAATGTTTTAATAATCAAAAGTACATAAACACACCTTGAACATTTGCAATATAAATGTATTAAAATATAAAAAAATATCACATTTAGACAGCAAGTGCTTAACCTGAACTGCTAAAAGATCATACTCTTATGTACAGGGGTTAGGCTGTACTGAGGTTATATATATATATATATATATATATATATATATATATATATATATATATAATATTGGGCACAGCTGAAATTGCACTGGTAAGGCATTGGTCAAGGAAGGTTGCAAGTGTGTCGATGAGTGTGTGTGTGTGTGATTGGGTGAGAGTGTGTTTGTGTGTGTGAATTTGTGAATGTGTGTGCATACATGTGTACGTTTGTGGGAGTGACTGTGGATGTGAACGTGTGTGTATGTGTGTGAATGCATGAGTATGTGTGTGCCCGGATTGTGTGTGTGTATGGGTAAGAGATAGTGTGTGTGCGTGCGTTTGTGTGAATGTGTGTGTGATTGTTTATTTGAGTGTGTGTGCGTGCAAGAGAATGAGTGTATGTATGTGTATGTGTGTGTGCGTGAGAGTGCCTTTGTGAATGTGTGTGTGTTTATACATGTGTGTGTGTGTATGTATGGGTATGAGAATGTTTGTGTATACATGTGTATATGGTGTGTGCACGCATGTATGTATATGCATGTGTGAGTGCATGAGTGTGCGTGTGTGCGTATGGGTAAGAGAATGTGTGTGTTTATACATGTGTGTGCATGCGTACGTGTGGGAATGAGAATGTGTGTGTGTTGACACGCTTATGTTTGTGTGTGAGTGCATGAGTGTGTGTGTGTGTGCGTGCGTTTGTGAATGTGTGTGTCCGTATACTGTATGTGAGTGTGTGAGTGAGAGAAAAATTGTGTGTGTGTGTGCATACAGGTATGAGCGTGTGTATGTTTGCATGCGCGTGTGTGTGTGTGCATGAGATTGTGTGTGTCCGTGTGTACGTGTGTGTGAGTGACTGGGTGTGAGAGAGTGTGCGTGCGTAGGTCTGTGAGTGCGTGTGAATGAGTAAACATGAGTGTATGTATTTGTGAGTGCGTGTGCACGACTGAGAGAGAAAGGGTGTGTGTGAGAGTATGTGTATGTGTGATGGAGTGTATGTGAGAGAGAGAGGGTGTGTGTGTGTGTGTGACTGGGTGTGCGAGAGGGTGTGTAGGTGTGTGAGAGTGTGTGTGTGAGTCTAGGTGCATATGAGTGTGTGTATATATGTGTGAGTGTGTGAGTGTGTGATTGAGTGTATGTGTACGTGTATATGAGTGTGTGTGTATATTTGTGTGTGTGTGTGTGTGTGTGTGTGTATGTGTACATGAGAGTGTGTATATACATATATATATCTGTGTGTGTGTGTGTATGTGTGTGTGCATGTGTTCGAGTGTGTATGCGCACGTGTGTGTGTGTATGCATGTGTGTGCATGTTTGTGTGTGCGCACATGTGTGTGTGTTTCTATTCCAGTTAGCAGAGGGACACTGAGGAGTGTGAACTGACACGTGTTTGTGTCTCTGCAGGCGTGTGTGTGCGTGAGTGCATGAGTTTGTGTGTGTGTGTGATTGAGTGTGTGTATGTTTATACGAGTGTGTGTGTGTGTGTATATACGTGTGTGTGTGTGTGTGTGTATGTGTGTGTGTGTATGTGTGAGTGTGTGATTGAGTGTGTGTATGTGTACATGAGAGTGTGTGTATATATATGTCTGTGTGTGTGTGTGCATGCGTTGGAGTGTGTATGCTCACATGTGTGTGAATGCGTGTGTGTGTCTCTATTCCAGTTAGCAGAGGGACACTGAGGAGTGTGTGTGTTGACACGTGTTTGTGTCTCTGCAGGCGTGTGTGTGCGTGAGTGCATGAGTTTGTGTGTGTGTGCGTGCGTTTGTGTGAATGTGTGTGGATGTGAGTGTGTGTGTGTGAGAGAGAGGGTGTGTGTGTGTGTGAGTGACAGAGTATGAGAGAGAGAGAGAGAGAGTGTGTGTGCATACGATTATGAGCGTGTGTATGTATGCATGCATGTGTGTGTGCGCGTGAGAGTGCACTGGTGAATGTGTGTGTTTGTGTGTGTGAGAGATCGTGTGTGTTCATGTGTGTAGGTGTGTGTGTGCATGTGTGTGATTGGGTGTGTGAGTGAATAGTTGTGAGAGATTGTGAATGCGTGTGTGAGTGTGTGTGCACCAGTGTACATCAGTGTGTGTGTGTGCACCAGTGTACATCAGTGTGTGTGTGTGCATGGGTAAGAGAATGTGTGTATGTTTATACATGTGTGTGCATGCATATGGGAATGTGTGTGTGTTTATACGTGTGTGTGCATGCGTATGGGAATGTGAATGTGTGTGTGTTTATACATGTGTGTGCATGCATATGGGAATGTGAATGTGTGTGTGTTTATACATGTGTGTGCATGTGTATGGGAATGTGAATGTGTGTGTGTTTATACATGTGTGTGCATGCGTATGGGAATGTGAATGTGTGTGTGTGAGAGAGAGAGAGAGAGAGAGAGAGAGTGTGTGCATACGATTATGAGCGTGTGTATGTATGCATGCATGCGTGTGCGCGTGAGAGTGCACTGGTGAATGTGTGTGTGTGTTTATACATGTGTGTGCATGCGTATGGGAATGTGAATGTGTGTGTGTTTATACATGTGTGTGAATGCGTATGGGAATGTGAATGTGTGTGTGTTTATACATGTGTGTGCATGCGTATGGGAATGTGAATGTGTGTGTGTTTATACATGTGTGTGCATGCGTATGGGAATGTGAATGTGTGTGTGTTTATACATGTGTGTGCATGCGTATGGGAATGTGAATGTGTGTGTGTTTATACATGTGTGTGCATGCGTATGGGAATGTGAATGTGTGTGTGTTTATACATGTGTGTGCATGCGTATGGGAATGTGAATGTGTGTGTGTTTATACATGTGTGTGCATGCGTATGGGAATGTGAATGTGTGTGTGTTTATACATGTGTGTGCATGCGTATGGGAATGTGAATGTGTGTGTGCTTATTCATGCGTGTGCATGCGTATGGGAATGTGAATGTGTGTGTGTGTTTATACATGTGTGTGCATGCGTATGGGAATGTGAATGTGTGTGTTGACACGTGTTTGTTTCTCTGCAGGCATGTATGTGTGTGCGTGCGTGAGTGCATGAGTTTGTGTGTGTGTGTGTGCGTGCGTTTGTGTGAATGTGTGTGGATGTGAGTGTGTGGGTGTGAGAGAGAGGGTGTGTGTGTGAGTGACTGAGTATGAGAGAGAGAGAAAGTGTGTGTGTGTGTGTGCATACGGTTATGAGCGTGTGTACATATGCATGCATGTGTGTGTGCGCGTGAGAGTGCACTGGTGAATGTGTGTGTTTGTGTGTGCGAGAGATTGTGTGTGTTCATGTGTGTAGGTGTGTGTGTGCATGTGTGTGATTGGGTGTGTGAGTGATTGGGTGTGAGAGGGTGTGTATGTGTGTGTAAGAGTGTGACTTTGTGTGCACAAGTGTGTGCATGCATAGGTGTGTGAGTGCGTGTGCATGAGTGTACATCAGTGTGTGTATTTGTGAGTGCGTATGCATGAATGTGAGAAAGCAAGGGTGTGTGTGAGAGTATGTGTGTGTGTGTGTGTGGATGTGTGTAGGTGGGTGTGTGTCTATGTGTATCTGAGTGTGTGTGTATGTGTATATGAGTGTGTGTGAGAGTGAGTATATGAATGTGGTGTGTGTGTGTGGATGTGTGTATGTGGGTGTATGTGTATGTGTATCTATGTGTGTGTGTATGTGTATATGAGTGTGTGAGGAGTGTGTGTGAGTGGGTATATGAACGTGGTGTATGTGTGTGTACATGAGTGTATGTATGTGTGTGTGCGTGCGTGCATGTGTGCAAGTGTGTATGCGCACGTGTGTGTGTGTGTATGCGTGTGTGCGCACGTGCATGTTTGTGTGTGTGTGTGTGTCTCTACTCCAGTTGGCAGAGGGACACTGAGGCGTCACACACTCTAAATCCAGCACAGAGGGGTGTGTGTTGAGTGAAGTGTGTGTGGAATCTGTGCAGGAGGGTCAGTGTGTCAGAGTCAGAGACGCTGCAGAAGGACAGAGTGCCGGCCGGACGGTCCACACACACTCCTACCCTGTACACACACACTCCTTTACCATCATCATCATCATCATCACACACTCCTGCTCTGCGGTAGGGGGGGGAGGGCAGGTATGAGTGTTGCGTTAAAATTGTGCCAGACAAAGTATCCGTGTTTATCAGAGTAACTGTCTTTAGTGCACTCCAGACTCCAGGAGTTTTTATTCTCTCCAAACTTACAGTCAGAACCCCCTCCTTTCCTGCTGATTCCTTTATCTGTCACTGCTATATGAACCTCTCCCCCCCTCTCAGACACACTGAACTCAGCCTCCCAGTAACAGCGCTCACACACACTCTCTCTGCACACAACCTGGGGCTCGTGCTTAAATCTCTCTGGATGATCAGGATATGGCTCCTCTCTCCCCGGTGTGTGTGTCACCCTCCTGTTCCCCTCAGACAGAGACAGCTCTCTCTGCGCTGTGTTTGGATCCAGTGTGAGCTGACAGCCGTCTGCACACCAGAGACATTAATGAGATTAATTATCACTATTAATATTCACCTTATTATGTGTGTGAGAGAGAAAGGACTGTCATAATACCTCTGTGTGTGTGTTTGTGTACATGTGTGTTTCTGATTGTGTGTTTATGTGTGTAAGAGAGAAGTTTCTATCTCTCTCACACACACACACACACAGCAGAGTGTGTATCTATGGAAAGTGTTCTGTGTCGATACAGACTCACATTTCCTGGGTCCTGGTTTGGTCCTGTTCTCTCCTCCATGGTCCACACTGTAAGAACAGCAGAACAGAATTCTGAATTTTAACCATCCTTTATTTCCACTCTCAACACACCAATGACATCACATAAATAAAAACAAAGGCACAATAAAACACAAAACCATGATCATATGAAAAAAACACAAATCTGTCAGAAAGGAAACTTATTCCATTCACTCACCCTGCTCCATGTGCAAAAACAGCTCCCCTCCCTCCACTGAACATAAAACACCCTTACAACACACACACACTCTGAAACACACTCAGGTTCTCCATTGCTTTGTAATACTGAAACTCCACCATCACTGTGTCCCTGATCAAACCCCTGACTACAACAACCACATCTTATTTACTGCAGTGATCCCGTTCAACACCCTTCACAGGAGATCCCCAACTCTCTTGGGTAACACTGGTTTGTACAGTGCCCTCCATGCCCCCCCCCACCCCCCCCAACTCCTTTTGTGTGTGTGTGTGAGGTGCAGTGTGGAAACTCTCTGTACTTACAGCAGTGTGAGTGTGTCCAGTTTAGCAGCAGACAGCGCTCTCACTCCTGAGTCTCCTGGGTGATTGTGTCTCAGGTCCAGCTCTCTCAGGTGTGTGTGTGTGTGTGTGTGTGTGTGTGTGAGAGGTGCAGTGTGGAAACTCTCTGTACTTACAGCAGTGTGAGTGTGTCCAGTTTAGCAGCAGACAGCGCTCTCACTCCTGAGTCTCCTGGGTGATTGTGTCTCAGGTCCAGCTCTCTCAGGTGTGTGTGTGTGTGTGTGTGAGGTGCATTGTGGAAACTCTCTGTACTTACAGCAGTGTGAGTGTGTCCAGTTCAGCAGCAGACAGCGCTCTCACTCCTGAGTCTCCCGGGTGATTGTATCTCAGGTCCAGCTCTCTCAGGTGTGAGGGGTGTGAACACAGAGCAGAAGCCAGATAATCACAGCCTCTCTGTGTGACTCTACATCCTGACAGCCTGCAGAGAGGACACACACACCTTACATGCATCAATATAAACTAACAGGGCTGTGTGTGTCAAACACATAGCAGTGTGTTACACACCTTACACACATTAATATAAACTAACAGGGCTGTGCGTATCAAACACATAGCAGTGTGCTACTTTAAAGCACATCAGTATAAACTAACAGGGCTGTGTGTATCAAACACATAGCAGTGTGTTACACACCTTACACAAATTAATATAAACGAACAAGGCTGTGTGTGTCAAACACATAGCAGTGTGTTACACACCTTACACACATTAATATAAACTAACAGGGCTGTGCATGTCAAACACAGAGCAGTGTGTTACACACCTTACACACATTAATATAAACTAACAGGGCTGTATGTGTCAAACACATAGCAGTGTGTTACACACCTTACACACATTAACATAAGCTAACAGGGCTGTGTGTGTCAAAGACATAGCAGTGTGTTACACACCTTACACACATTAATATAAACTAACAGGGCTGTATGTGTCAAACACATAGCAGTGTGTTACACACCTTACACACATTAATATAAACTAACAGGGCTGTGTGTATCAAACACATAGCAGTGTGTTACACACCTTACACACATTAATATAAACTAACAGGGCTGTGCGTATCAAACACATAGCAGTGTGTTACACACCATACACACATTAATATAAACTAACAGGGCTGTGTGTGTCAAACACATAGCAGTGTGTTACACACCTTACACACATTAATATAAACTAACAGGGCTGTATGTGTCAAACACCTAGCAGTGTGCTACTTTACAGCACATCAATATAAACTAACAGGGCTGTGTGTATCAAACACATAGCAGTGTTTTACACACCTTACACAAATTAATATAAACTAACAGGGCTGTGTGTGTCAAACACATAGCAGTGTGTTACACACCTTACACACATGAATATAAACTAACAGGGCTGTGTGTGTCAAACACATAGCAGTGTGTTACACACCTTACACACATTCATATAAACTAACAGGGCTGTGTGTGTCAAACCCCATCTACAGCTCAATATAAAATAACAGGGCTCTGGAATTAATCATGCCTGTTTAAGAAAATGACCAGTTAAACTAAGTTTGAACAGATTCAATTCATTTTCATAATTTTGAATAATGTATGAATAGAAACGATTTGACGCTTCTCAAAAATATGTTAATTCCAACTGATGTCAGATTTAAAATGTGTTTCTACCAAGAGGAAGAACAGGAAAATGTTTCTTCATTTCTGTGAAGAAAAATAACTCTCTTTTCTATTTTAACATTAAAAACATTAGTAATATCAGTGCTATATTTAGTCATTATTAACATTAGTGCTGTATTGTGTCACATTGGAAACCTTTTTGATTGAAGGGGTTTGTGTTTGTACTCACCCCAGTCTCTGCACTTTACAGTGTGGGTCCTCCAGTCCAGCAGAGAGCGCTCTCACTCCTGAATCCTGCAGCTCATTGTCTCTGAGCTCCAGATCTCTCAGCTCTGAGTGAGGAGAGCGCAGGACTGAGGCCAGAACATCACAGCAGCCATCTGTGAGATTACACCAACCCAGCCTGTGGAGAGACCACACACACACACACACACACACGTACACACGCACACACACACAACCACACACAACACACATGCACACACACACACACACACACACACACACACATACGTGCACGTGCACACACACACACACACACAAAATTGAAATTCACTGCTAATTGTCACACTGTGCACCTTGGTAGCAGATAAATGTGGAATTTCCTATTTGTACAGTACCTGCATTCCTGGGATGTACACAGTACACACAAAAACAGGAAGAGGTTATATTAATTACGTTCATAAAGTATTCTGACTAATCCATAAAAAAAGGTTATCACTTGGCTCAATTAACAAAAAATAACAAAAAATAAGGAGCCAATTCAACTCAAGGTTGGGGGCTTCCTGCAAGGATTTCATTAACAAAACTGTTCCATGTTGCGATGATATCACATGGGACACAACATGATTGCAAACATATTTCAGTGGCAAACACAAGAAACAGCACTAGTATGATCACTATGGTGTACTTTATCTCACCTTCAGTCTACAAACATCTTTCTATTTTAAAAACATTCAATCTTCATCTAATAATGTAACCAAGGTGGCAAATGAAATACACTGCAGCGCCATCTGCTGGCTACAGAGAAACACCACAACTGATTATTGCCTTTGATTGGTACTACAGGTATATGGAGGACCAAACATTTAAAAATACTAAATAAATAAATGACTCAATAAATGAATTAATGTATTAATAAATAAATAAGTACAAAAGCAAGAAAATGTAAAAATAAATGAATGTACACAGAAATAAATTGATAGACAAAATCTGACAAATGGGTATTTGCATTTATTTCCATATTTATTTCTTGATTCATTCATTTCTGTGGATATTCATTTCCATATTTATTTATTGCTTGATTCATTTATTTCTGTATATATTTATTTCCTTAGTTATGTTTTGATTAATTTATGCCTGTATATATATATATTTCTGTATTTATTTCTGTATTTTTTCATCCATATGTTAATGAGGGGACTGTCAATGAAAATATGTCATAGTGTCACAATATTTCAATTGGTTGATCGATACCAGAGTACGTAGATTCACTGTACATGCCTTGCTTCAACACCGGTTGCTTTTTACCACATTTACGTTAGTAGGGCAGAGCAGGGCAAAATGTAACACAGATTTTATTTTTTTTGTTAGGTGGTGCAGCTTGAGTGACGTATTTCAGGTTAAACACTCAGAATGACCCTTGCTTTCTCTCCAACGAAAGGTGAGGGATTTTGATAAACATTTTGGGAGATATTGCCAAATAAAAGTTTGTTTTGGTGATATGCAAGCACATTTTTTTAACATAAGTATTTTTTGGGTACTGTAACGTGTGTGCATATCAAAGGATCCAAATGTATGTAATCGTAAACAGTCTTTTCGTGAGTAACAGATTTCATATTTTTGATAGAGCAATCAGCTCCACCTGCAGGATTAAGACACGCACGCAGACTCACAGAGCAAGGGAACATAACAGGATCGAAAAGGGAAGACATTCAACGGGAACTGCAGAATAATGCTGGGATAACTTCAGAAGGGAAAAGAACAGGACCACATAGAAGAGTTTATGATAAACTTTACTTTGGAGCTTAAAGAACTGTGGCATACATACAGTACGGCTGCACTCAATCTCCTGAACAAGCTACCTCACTACCTCACTGACGTCTTACATTGGTTGGTATATCCTGGTTTCAAAAAGCCTAGGGCTATACCTAGTGGATAACCTGACTACACTACAAATGTACAGTATTGTGATAAGTTTTCACCAGTTGGCAATAGGCTATAAAAAACATTTAAATGTAATCAATAGATAGATTAGAAACAGTGTTTGTATCCTAAAACATCAAACTGTATTGAGTTACCTTACTTTGTGTGAACCTTTAAAGGTATTAAAACTTAGGTTAGCTAGCCATGTTAGTTTTTGAATGGCACGTCCCAGAAATTCCATTATGGTATGAAATCATAATTAGGATGTAGGTGTGAATGGTTTCTATTAAAAATGATTAATCTAGTTCTAGTTATATTTTCAGAATTGAGCCAAATAGGAAAACTGTTGTTTCCTATACAGGCAAGAGATAGTCAGAGGCTTGAGCCTGGCTGACCAAACTGAAAATGCTAGTCCTCATTATGTGCTCTTTTGTGTGGATGCTTCGACAGTTTGTTCCAGGTTCATCACAGAAATTGACCCTGTAGTGTTCAGCCATTTGGAGGAAGTGGCTCTTCGCCTGAATGTTTCACTCCATAATTCAGATTACGCCAGATCAATTGGATGCCCTTCTCACATACTGCCTGAGGAAGCACTGGAGAGTTATTTATTAGTTGGTTTGTCTGTTCATCATGTTGCAGCACAATTAATTAACAATTAATCCCTTGCATGTCCATGAGTTCTCAACAGGATGCTTAGCAGGGTGATCTACACTAGATTACATAACATTACAGGCATTTAGCAGACGCTCTTATCCAGAGCGACTTACACAACTTTTACGTGAGCATTTTTACATTGTATCCAATTATACAGCTGGATATATACTGAAGCAATTTCGGTTAAGTACCTTGCTCAAGGGTACAACGGCAGTGCCCTACCCGGGAATCGAACCTGCGACCTTTCAGTTACAAGCCCAGTTCCTTACCCACTGTGCTACACTCCATCCTCCTAGATCATTTAAACTTAATATACTTACGCAAAGCAAGTTTTATCCATCTATGTCTCAGTGGTATTTCTCCCATCTCATTAGTGCTGCATTAATTGGTGTTGTTCTGAGTGCCCCACAGCATATCCTCAAAGCTCTTGCCTGTTTAACATGTGATGCCAGGAAGGGAATTGGGGTGCTGTCCACCAGGGAGGTATTGGTGCAGCTGTGGCCCATTACCTAACCATGGGCTCTATAAGAGGCCTAGCTTCCAGGCCTAGGGGAGGGTGCTTTTAGATGGTGTTTGGGAGCGTGGCTATGGACAGTACGGTGGGTTGGTGGGTTGGTGCCAGTTTTGTTTGAAGCAGTTAAAGGTGCATATAATGACCTTGTGCTTTATATAACAATGAGGAGTCTCCTTGTGTTCCTGCTATATAATGAGCCTGTGCTCTGTATAGCAGTGAGGAGTCTCCTTGTGTTCCTGCTATATAATGACCCTGTGCTCTATATAGCAGTGAGGAGTCTCCTTGTGTTCCTGCTATATAATGACCCAGTGGTCTATTCAGCAGTGAGGAGTCTCCTTGTGTTTCTGCTATATAATGACCCAGTGGTCTATTTAGCAGTGAGGAGTCTCCTTGTGTTTCTGCTATATAATGACCCTGTGCAACCTCTACTCTCTGCCTAGCAAGATAAGTAAAGCCAACTGCTGTAGAATTTAAATGTTCTGAAATCCAGACTTTGGCTTTGGATTGGAACCACAGAAGAGTGACAAAACTACGTGATGTAACATTGCACCTAAACAGCAGTTTGTATGTTGATCAGATTGACACTCTTCCCTAAGATGTACACACATACCCTATCGACCAATAGTTGATTTTACCAAGAGTAATAATATCTGATTTAATGCTCAATATCTTCAGAAATGCCACAACCCTGTAGCACACACAGGTGCGTAATGTGAAGGAGTACAACTCATCTTCATCACAAGGTCAGCATGAGAAAGAGAGTGGGGTATAAGTTAGAGCTGCCGCGGTATTGATTTATTTTCTTACCGCAAAAATTAGCGAAGCCATTCAAACCGTTGCGGTAACCGCCATAAAAAAATTATAATTTAAACCTCCGGCTACAATTTCATTTTTTACTTTCAAGTACATTTCTGGAATGGCTGTTTCCGAGAAATAGGTTCTGCCCGGCAGTTCATACTGCTTGTCGAAGGACTGAAGCATAGCTCGGAATGATGGCTTTCCTACAGTCCGGAAGGGCACCATCTCCACAACCAAATACTTTGTTACAGTTGTTGTAAGTGCTCGCCACTTGTTGTTGTCCCGGTTGTATTTAGTCACTCTGGCAAATGCCTCTGAGACTCCTAACTGACGTAGTGCCGAGCCGGTACCTCCCGAGGTAGATGGGGTGCCTTTCATTGCATCGTATAACGGACGGTGAGTGGTCCTAAGATGCGATGCTAGATTTGTCCTGTTTCCTCGCATGACGTTGATTTTCTTGCTGCAAATGCGGCACACTGCCTCATCCAAATTCTTTGGCTTTCCATCTTCATCGGGCTCAAAGCCAAAATGTTCCCAAACAGGAGAAGTAACGTTGGGTTTCGCTACCATGTTTTTAGCCTAATTTGAAGCGAAAACTTTCCGTAGCCAACAGTTGCAAAGCACGTTCTGGGTGACACATTCTCCAATCAGAACGTTAACTGCGCAACTGTGAGTGGAAACTTTCAAACACATGGAGTGAAGAAAATAGGCTACACAATAATAATTATAATTATTTTAAAAATTGGATTGCATTTATTTCAGATCACAACTTTTACAAGTAAAATTGGAACATAAACAATTGGCCTAAAATAAACGGGAAAAAAACTAAACCCAGCGGTGAAGCGGTGATCAGCTTGACTCTGCGGTGGACGTGACGTGATTGCAGTAACCGCGGCAGCTCTAGTTTGCCGGCCACTGACCTGTCTTCAAAGCCTCTCTAACTACTCTGAGAACACTGTCCTCTATCTGCACTTCTCGCAAGTCTTCTCGGGTGAACTGTTCTAGCTGACCCAAATTGAGATGAGTTGCGAAATCATACAGCTCAGGAACACCTTCTGCTGGAACACCTAGTTTGTCTACCAAGTGCACGTCACTGTCACTAGACTCCTGCACATGCACACGACCACAAATCGCCTTCACATCACCCTGTGGAAGGATTCTCCACGTCTCAGTGTCCAGTTTCGGGAAAGCAAATCAGCCTCAACATTGACCTTCTCAGGGCGATATTTTACTTCAAAATCGTACGTGGCTAGGGCAGCAAGCCACCTATGCCCTGTAGCATTAAGTTTCCCTGTCGTCAACACGTGATTGCGTTTCCGCGGTAATGCAGTAACCACGGTAGCTATAGTATAAGTATGGATTTCATTAGAGTGCAGAGCAGGTAGTGAATAATGGGGATGGATGAATACTGCAATATATGACAGAAGTGAATCCAGAAGTCGGTGGAAACCTGGCAAATGAAACTCAATACAGCTCAATGTAAAGTTCTACATGTGGGAAATAAAAACATCAGGCTAGATTACTTTATGGTAAATGGACTGCATTTATATAGCGCTTTTATCCAAAGCACTTTACAATTGATGCCTCTCATTCGCCAGAGCAGTTAGGGGTTAGGTGTCTTGCTCAAGGACACTTCAACATGCCCAGGGCGGGGTTTGAACCGGCAACCCGCCGACTGCCAGACAATCTCTCTTACCTCCTGAGCCATGTCGCCCCACCTTCGGGAAGAACGACTTTGGAATGTGCTCAATTTTGGGAGTAATAGTTGATCAAAACCTTTCAGGTTCTAGGCACTGTGCTGTTGCAGTAAAAAAGCCAACAGGATGCTGGGATAGTAGTGAGTATAATTCAAGGCTCCAGAGTGCGACCATTTTGGGTGCACATGCGACCAAAAGTCTGTCAAGTGCGACTAAACATTTTCATTGGTCGCACCGGTGCACCTGATATTTAGCAGGTCTGTCTGTCTGTGTGTGTGTAGCGTTATTTTTTTTCCCCACACGCATTCTGCGAAGACCCGCCCCTACTCTGCCTCTGATTGGCTCTGACCCTGATATTCTTCTTCGCTGAATGCGGGTGGGGAAAAAAATAAGGCATGTGTGTATTAGTGATGTGCAGATCGCAGTTATATCCGCGGGCACCACGGTTAATCTGCGGATCGGGTGGGCCGAGTCATAAAAATTAACATTCTGATCAATAGCGGATGGGTTGGGTTAGGGTGAAACAATACATCATTAATGAGGAAAATATTAATTACATTCTCTAAAATGTGAACATATTTTAAGCTTCATTTTTCGTCAGGCGCGAATTAGCAGACTAGACTCTCGTTGCGCCAATTGCGGCGTCCATTTGTCTTAAGCAGCAAAGGAGGCAAAAAAGATCCGAGAGAAAATTAAAAAAGGAGAATTAAAAAAAGGAAGGGCAGAAAAGTTCCGTGTGGGAGCGATTTAGTGAATGACGAGTCAAGTGCTGGGTATGTCATATGCAACAGCTGCGAAATAATGAGAAATAGCGGTAATGTGTGATCGGGTGCGGGTCTCTAAATCGGAGAAAATAATTTGTTCGGGTGGGTGGCGGGTGGATGATTTACGCGTACATGCGGATTCGGATGACGTCAGAGCCGATCCGCGCATCACTAGTGTGTGTGTGAAACCGCGCCCTGTACTCCTCCGGGAGCAGCGCACACTTTTATTTGAGTTATTTGAGTTTAATTTATTTATTTCAGTTTGTCAAGCACTTTAAACATCAGCACTTTTTAAGTTCATTTTTTAAACAATTGAGGTTATTGCCATTTCTTGTTTGTGCTGTCATTTAAATAAAGAAAAAACATTTATCTGCACCTTTATTCCTGTTTACAATCATTTACATGTGTTAAGAAATTAGTAATGTGTATGGGAACTGACAAAAAAGGTAACACTTAAAATGTATTATTACGGCGCCAAAAGGTGCGGTGAAAAATTTTGGGTCTAACTAAATTATGTGCTGGTGCACCTGAATGAAAAAGTTAGGTGCACCAGTGCATCCAATGTAAAAAGTTAGTCTGGAGCCCCGTAAATCCAAGGAAGTTATACTTATTTCATACAATATCTTTGTCAGACCACACTTAGTGAACTGTGTGCAGTTCTGGGGACTGTACTACAAGAAAGATATAGAGGATCTGGAAAAGGTTGAAATAAGGGAAACTGGTTCCTGGTATGAAAGATAAAAGTTTTGAGGAAAGACTTTAGATGCTTAACTTCTTCAAGCTTAGTAAAAGTAGACTCAGGGTTATTTGATTGAGTCTTTTAAATTCATAAAGGGGATCAACAGAGTGAACCACAAGAGGTTCTTCAGGTTCAGCACTGTTAGTATGACGAGGGGGCATAAAATGAAATTAGCAAAAGGTAAATTCTACACCGACGTTAGGAAGTATTTTTTCACACAGAGAGTAGTCACTGTGTAGAATAGCTTGGCGCATGTCATGTAGTAGAGGCAGAAACTCTGGGGGTTGTCAAGACCGGGCTTGATACGACGCTGGATACTATCTAGTTTGTAGGTAAACCTAGCACTAGTGGTAGGTAGGAAAATGGCGAGCATGTCGGGCTGAATGGCCTATTCTCATCATTATGTTATGTTATGTTATTTTTGTTATGTTATGATAGACGTGAAACATTCAGTCATCACCTGTGACCTGATACTACAAACTCCACTGAAACCTTACGTTATGGTCAAGAACCACAAACCTGGCAACCCTATATTTCACTGCACAGAGCCATAATCACTAATTCTATTTAGTTAAGGTCAAACAGTACACAGCACTACTCACCCCAATGTCTGTAGTTTACAGTCTGGACTCATCAGTGCAGCACAGAGCAGCTTCACTCCTGAATCTCCCAGGTTATTGATGCTGAGGTCCAGATCTCTCAGGGGTGAGTTTGATGACTGGAGAGCAGAGGCCACAATTTCACAGGACTTCTCTGTGAGGTCACAGCTGTTCAGTCTGCAAAAGAGAGTTGATTTATTATTGTATGTTTAAATAGCGCAATATCCTGTAAAATCTGATATGTGAAATGTAACAGAAAATCGTGTTGAGTGATGAAGAGTGATACTGAGGATCTGCAGATATCCACCCCACACTTTCTGCAGCTGTGCGTCAGCTGAACTTACTGTAAGAGGCCCTCTGTGTCAGTTCTGTTCTTTCCTAACACAGCTAGGTCTATTACAGGATCCAGAAGAAACCAAGGGGAGATGACAGACCAGCAGGTTGAAGAAGCCATGTCTTTTCCCCTCTAACTGTAGCTTCCCCCATTGCATACTTGACAATTAAAAAGCGCTTTTCTCCTCTTTCTGCCCTTGCATGTCCACTTCCCATGTGTCCTCAACAGGATGCTTAGTAGGGTGATCTACACTAGATCATTTAAATTTAATCCAGTTATGCAAAGCAAGTTTTATCTATCTATGCCTCAGTGGTGTTTCTCCCATCTCATTAGTAATGCATTAATTGGTGTTGTTCTGAGTGCCCCACAGCATATCCTCAAAGCTTTTGCCTGTTTAACATGTGATGCCAGGAAGGGAATTGGGGTGCTGTCCACCAGGGGGCAGCATCGGCCCTACAGACGGTTACAGTTGCAACTGTGGTTCATTGCAATCACATCAGCTGTGGCCCATTACCTAACCATGGGCTCTATAAGAGGCCTAGCTCCCAGGCCAAGGGGAGGGTGCTTTTAGATGGTGTTTGGGAGCTGGGTAGTGGACAGTATGGTGGGTTGGTGCCAGTTTTGTTTGGAGCAGCTAAAGGTGCATATAATAACCCTGTGCTCTATACAGCAGTGAGGAGTCTCCTTGTGTTCCTGCTATATAATAACCCTGTGCTCATTATATGACAATGAGGAGTCTCCTTGTGTTCCTGCTATAAAATGACCCTGTGCTCTATATAGCAGTGAGGAGTCTCCTAGTGTTCCTGATATACAATGACCCTGTGCACTATATAGCAGTGAGGAGTCTTCTTGTGTTCCTGCTATATAATGACCCTGTGCTCTATATAGCAGTGAGGAGTCTCCTTGTGTTCCTGCTATATAATGACCCTGTGCAACCTCTACCCTCTGCCTAGCAAGATAAGTAAAGCCAACTGCTGTTGAAGTACACAGAACTACTCACCCCAGTCTCCATACTTTACAGTTTGGGCTCATCAGTCCAGCACAGAGCAGCTTCACTCCAGAATCTCCCAGGCTATTGTAGCTGAGGTCCAGATCTCTCAGGGGTGAGTTTGATGACTGGAGAGCAGAGGCCACAATTTCACAGGACATATCTGTGAGGTAACAGCTGTTCAGTCTGCAAAAGAGAGTTGATATATTATTGTATTTTAAATAGCGCAATATACTGTAAAATCTGATATGTGCAATGTTACAGTAATCATGTTGAGTGATGAAGAGTGATATTGAGGATCTGCAGATATCCACCCCACACTTGCTACAGCTGTGCTTCAGCTGAACTTACTGTAAGAGGCCCTCTGTGTCAGTTCTGTTCTTTCCTAATACAGCTAGGTCTATTACAGGATCCAGAAGAAGCCATGGGGAGATGTCAGACCAGCAGGTTGAAGAAGCCATGTTTTTTCCCCTCTAACTGTAGCTTTCCCCACTGCACATTTGCACAATTAATAAGAGCTTTTCTCCTCTTTCTACCCTTGCATGTCCACTTCCCATGTGTCCTCAACAGGATGCTTAGCAGGGTGATCTACACTAGATCATTTAAACTTAATCCAGTTATGCAAAGCAAGTTTTATCCATCTATGCCTCAGTGGTGTTTCTCCCATCTCATTAGTAATGCATTAATTGGTGTTGTTCTGAGTGCCCCACAGCATATCCTCAAAGCTCTCGCCTGTTTAACATGTGATGCCAGGAAGTGAATTGGGGTGCTGTCCACCAGGGGGCAGCATCGGCCCTACAGACGGGTACAGTTGCAACTGTGGTTCATTGCAATCACATCAGCTGTGGCCCATTACCTAACCATGGGCTCTATAAGAGGCCTAGCTCCCAGGCCAAGGGGAGGGTGCTTTTAGATGGTGTTTGGGAGCTGGGCAGTGGACAGTATGGTGGGTTGGTGCCAGTTTTGTTTGGAGCAGCTAAAGGTGCATATAATAACCCTGTGCTCTATACAGCAGTGAGGAGTCTCCTTGTGTTCCTGCTATATAATAACCCTGTGCTCATTATATGACAATGAGGAGTCTCCTTGTGTTCCTGCTATATAATGACCCTGTGCTCTATATAGCAGTGAGGAGTCTCCTAGTGTTCCTGATATACAATGACCCTGTGCACTATATAGCAGTGAGGAGTCTCCTAGTGTTCCTGCTATATAATGACCCTGTGCAACCTCTACCCTCTGCCTAGCAAGATAAGTAAAGCCAACTGCTGTTGAAGTACACAGAACTACTCACCCCAGTCTCTGTAGTTTACAGTTTGGACTCATCAGTCCAGTACAGAGCAGCTTCACTCCTGAATCTCCCAGGTTATTGCAGCTGAGGTCCAGATCTCTCAGGGGTGAGTTTGATGACTGAAGAGCAGAGGCCACAATTTCACAGGACATCTCTGTGAGGTCACAGCAGTTCAGTCTGCAAAGAAGAGTTTATATATTATTGTATGATTAAATAGTGCAATATCCTGTAAAATCTGATATGTGCAATGTAACAGTAATCGCATTGAGTGATGAAGAGTGATATTGAGGATTTAAAGTTACTGATGCTCTGAGGAAAATGACTTTGCTACACTCTCCAACTGCAGCACTTTGGGCCTGAGAATTAGACATCCTGTTGGACAGAACTCTGACAGTTCTACAGATGAAATTCTTACTCAAATGGCCCCATTTCTTCTGACATTTGGCACAGATACAACCAAAAGTAAAGAGGCAAGAAATAGCACACAACTTTCAGGGTGGATAGTGAGTTAGGCTCTGCTTCTTTACTTTTGCTGGTAACTGTGAGAAACTTCCCACAGCATTGCAAGCCAATACACAGCAAAAGCCAGATTCACTTTAGAAACAAGAATGCAAAAAAGTTATCTGTTCACATGTAACCAGGTAGTGCAGTCTGTATGTTTTGCTAAGGTTATATATAACCATGTAGTGCAGTCTGTCTGTTCTGCTGGTGTTACATATAACCAGGTAGTGAAACCAAAGCTATGCAGGAACTGTTAAGGATGCCTTATTCCTTTTGTTGGAATAGTGATACATTAAATGGTGCTGTCCAAGGAGACACCATTTAGCTTTTTCCAGGCTTTAGGAAACTTCAGAATCTTGTACAGGTCAGACTTTAGCCTGAGATAAGCCACAGAATTACCTCAAAAATAGGCACTTTAACAGTCCCCTGAGAAGACCTCACCCTGACACCCATTATATCCTACAACCTATCCTATATCCTACCTCTTACCTTCCTATTTTCACTCTGTCTATAGGCACTATTGGATTCTGGGTCAGCGTACACCAGAATAAAGCAGAGACCAGGGTGGCACTACTGGCCTTGTAACATGGTGCATTTACTGCCTGACCTAATCGCACAATACAGTAACACAAACATTTCATTCATAACCACACTTGCCTCTCCAAACCAAACCCAGCATACATTAATCATAATGTTGAAAAAATATCTCATCTTCTTGAACAATATAAGAGGGGTCCAGATTGAGCTGGTCATCTCCCACTCACAAATTATCTATGCAGGGTCTAGGGATAAAAGGGGGATTCTTCTCCCCTTTTGAAAAACATGGATTTGATTCAATCAACATTCGTCCTTAACTGACTGACATTTAAAAGGAGGGATTCTTTTTTCTACACAAACACAGTTCAAACTACTTCACCAAACTGAGTTAGATAAGAATAAGTGTAACACTTGTGTTTACTTGTCCAAATCAAAGTTAAGGACACATGTTAGTTCAATAAAGACCATAAAGTGTTGGCCTGTAAAGCAAAAGTGAGCCAGTGATCTTGTGCCATTTGCCTTGCTTCTCAGCTCTGCCTTGGTCTTTTTTGATCACAGTCTTGGATCTCTGGTCTTGATTCTTTAGCTGCTTATTTTACCATCCTGGGTCACAGTGGGGCAGACAAGCTGTGGTTCTGCGGTCCCTTTCATTCATTTTTTCACAATTATATTATTTATTTTCCATGTCTGTCTAATTTTGTGTAAAGGAAGTGTAGCTTGTATTTTTTTATTTGATGGGGAATATGTTCATATTAATACTGTAACATACTATACCCTCTCTTCATTTAAATCTGCGAGTTGTATGTTTGGACCATTATTCATCCATCACATTGGTTTGCCTAACAAGGAATTCATGATGTATTTAATAACTGGTATCTTTAATGATAATATGTAAATTAAATCTAATAAAATACATTTTACATGTCGGATACATTTTTTTACATTTGATGGTACTTCTGTATTCATTAAATGAGGGCACAATCTGTTAAAATAGCTTGACTCAAAAATCATAATTCTCACTTGCCTGACAATTTTATTGTATTCTATTTTCACTTTAACTATGAAGTGTTTATAAAAACATGCTGTCATTATCTACTTTAATAATCACATAATACTCACATGGCCTTCCTGCAGTTCCCGAGTACTGGTAGCAGTCTCTGATAACCTTCTTCTGATGTGTTGTAGGTCTTCAAGTCAAACTCATCTAGGATCTCCTCTGACATCAGTAACATAAAGGCCAGGGCTGAACATTGGTGTGGTTCCAGCTCTTCATTAGAGAGTTTTCCTGATCTCTGGAAATTCTTGATTTCCTCCACTAGAGAGTTGTCATTCAGTTCATTGAGACAGTGGAACAGATTTATGGTCCTCTCTGCTGAAGATTCCTCTTCGATCATCTCCTTTATGTACAATACTGTTTTCTCAATGCTCTCTGATCTGCTTCCTGTCTGTGTCTGTGGATCTGGTACAGGTGATCTGCTTCCTGTCTGTGTCAGTATTCCTCCTAATAGAGTCTGAATGGAGTCCAGAGAGAGGCCTAGAAGGAATCTGAGGAAAAGGTCCAGGTGTCCATTCTTACTCTCTAAGGCCTGATCCACTGCAGTCCTGTGTAACTCAGACAGTTGCACTCTGTCACTGCAAGGTTTTGATTCTTCTGCTCTGAGTACATTTCTGTTCTCATTCACACATGAATGAAACACAAACAAGGCAGCCAGATACTCCTGAATGCTCAGATGCACAAAGCAGTAGACCTTCTCCTCACCCAACCCACACTCCTCTTTAAAGATCTCTGTGCACACCCCAGAGTACACTGAAGCTTCACTGACATCAATGCCACTCTCTCTCAGGTCCTCTTTATAGAATATCAGATTGCCCTTTTCCAGCTGTAGAAAAGCCAGCTGCCCCAGTTTCAGGATGATTTCTCTATCTGACTCAGAGATTTTCGGGTTTGTCACACCATTGCCATGATACTTCTCATTCTTCACATTAGTCTGAATGAGCAGGAAGTGTGTGTACATTTCAGTCAGAGTTTTGGGCAGATCTCCACTCTCTTTACCCAACATTGTCTCCAGTACAGTGGCAGAAATCCAGCAGAAGACTGGTATGTGACACATGATGTGCAGACTCCTGGATGACTTTACGTGTGAGATAATTCTCCTGGCCTTTATCTCATCTCTGATTCTCTTCCTAAAGTATTCCTCCTTCTGTGGGTCATTGAACCCTCGTACCTCTGTCACCTGGTGGACGCACTGAGGAGGGATCTGACTGGCTGCTGCTGGTCGGGAGGTGATCCAGAGGAGAGCAGAGGGAAGCAGATTCCCCAGAATGAGGTTGGTCAGCAGCACATCCACTGATGATGACTCTGTTATATCACAGCAGATCTTATTGCTTTGGAAATCTAGAGGAAGTCGACACTCATCCAGACCATCAAAGATGAACACAATTTTGACTTCATCGCTTCAATACTCTTGATCTCTTTCAGTTGCGGAAAGTAGTGCTGCAGAAGTTGCATGAGACTGAATTTCCTCTCCTTTTTCAGATTCAGATCTCGGAAAGGAAGAGTGAAGATGAAATCAATGTCCTGATTGGCTTTTCCATCTGCCCAGTCCAGAATGAACTTCTGCACAGAGACGGTTTTCCCAATGCCAGCGATGCCCTTTGTAAGCACAGTTCTGATGGGTTTCTCTTGTCCAGGTAAAGGCTTAAAGATGTCATTGCAGAGGATTGCAGTCTCCTGTGTGGTGTGTCTCTTGGATGCTGTCTCAATCTGTCTGACCTCGTGTTCATCATTGATCCCCCCACTTCCCCCCTCTGTGATGTAGAGCTCTGTATAGATCTCATTGAGGAGGGTTGGGTTGCCCTGCTTTGCTAAACCTTCAAATATGCATTCAAACTTCTTCTTCAGAGCAGTTTTCAGCAGCTTCTGAGCTCTTTCTATGGATGTATCTGAGGAGAGGAGACATGAGAAGCAATGTTTAAAATAACAGAAGAGATAATAAAAAATACATATGCAGTCCATTGTCACAATGGTATACACACCTCTTAAGGTGTTACACACTTCTCACAGTGTGTTCTACACACAAAATGAAAAACATATCAAACAATGAAAAAGGATTCAATTCCTTTATCACATTCAATTTCTTAATTTTTCATAGTATGATGTGGTAAATATGGTCTTCATGGGTCAGGTAGTAATTTAATCATCTTATAATTTTTATGCTCAGTGCTCATTAATCCTGGATAAAAACTCAGACCAGATCTGAATCTCTTTCAGGGACATTTAATCTCATATGCATTTGCTTGCCCCATAATCACTGCTGGATGCAATATTTTAATTTAAACACCTTTGTGTACATGTAGTGTGTGATGTTTTCTATATGCAAGACTGTTGATGTAAAACACTATTATGAAAGTGTAGATGCTATAAATCAAAACATTGTACTCTGTTATATTTGATTGCTAAGCTCATTTCAGCATTCAAATGGACACACAGTAGCAATGAGTGAAAACTCTTACTGTGCTGCTCATCTCTCTCCAGTGAGTCAGTGAGATCCTTCTGCTTCACAGGGCTGCTGGTCAGCTGTATTAGTGTGAAATAAACACATGAAGAGGTGTGCTGTATCAGTGTGAAATAAACACATGAAGAGGTGTGCTGTATCAGTGTGAAATAAACACATGTAGAGGTGTGCTGTATCAGTGTGAAATAAACACATGAAGAGGTGTGCTGCATCAGTGTGAAATAAACACATGAAGAGGTGTGCTGCATCAGTGTGAAATAAACACATGAAGAGGTGTGCTGTATCAGTGTGAAATAAACACATGAAGAGGTGTGCTGCATCAGTGTGAAATAAACACATGAAGTGGTGTGCTGTATCAGAGTGAAATAAACACATGTAGAGGTGTGCTGTATCAGTGTGAAATAAACACATGAAGAGGTGTGCTTCATCAGTGTGAAATAAACACATGAAGAGGTGTGCTGTATCAGTGTGAAATAAACACATGAAGTGGTGTGCTGTATGAGAGCCATTGAAACAATCAGATTCTTGCAATATGTCTCATGTTTTCTCTTATAGGAAGGCCAGAATGGGGACAGATACTTTTAAACAGAATACATGCAGAAGGTCCAAAGCCTCAAGTTTGAAGTGCACCTTTTATCCCTGATTAATGCACAGTAAAATGTCCAGTTAATGTCCAGTGTTAATTCAACTCTTAACAGATAACATTTGGTCCCACATTGCAGAGTGGGATGAAACATTATCTGTTAAAAGAGATGAGAGTTGAATTAACACTGGACATTTTATTGTGTGGTTTTGTAGAGACACTACTTGTGATAAATCAAGAGTTCCCATAGAATAAATCAGTTTCTCAGTGCAATACATTTGGAGAATTCTGACTATAAACTGCATGCTTCAAACACTCTGTTTGGAGTCTTACTCTCCCATTGTGTTTGGGTCCTAAAAAAGAATTTGCATCTTTCTGTGAGCCCAGGAGGGCCAGGTAGCACTCTACAAAATTAAAAAACCTGATTACATATTCAATCTTATCAATTAAAGGCTACTAATTCATTATTTGTCATGCGATCATATTCAAAGGAAATGCAGTGTACAGTACAAGACAATCACACAAGCAAATATTAAAATAGAAAAAAGTATAAATAATACCTGTTTTGAGAACAGTTTCTCTGAACTCCTCTCTACAAGACAGTTGGACGCCTGTGAGCAGTGGATCCTGTGAACAAATCATGAGACAAAGTTTACTGTTAAATTCATCTTCTTACTGCAGCTCTAACTCACAGCACATGGAGACAGAGCTTCCAGTTAAACTCATCCTCTTACTGCAGGTCTAACTGCTGCAGGCCTAACTCACAGCACATGGAGACAGAGCTTCCAGTTAAACTCATCTTTTTACTGCAGCTCTAACTCAGAGCACATGGAGACAGAGCTTCCAGTTAAACTCATCCTCTTACTGCAGCTCTAACTCACAGCACATGGAGACAGAGCTTCCAGTTAAACTCATCCTCTTACTGCAGCTCTAACTCACTAGCACATGGAGACAGAGCGTCCAGTTAAACTCATCCTCTTACTGCAGCTCTAACTCACAGCACATGGAGACAGAGCTTCTTAGTTAAACTCATCCTATTACTGCAGCTCTAACTCACAGCAAATTTAGACAGAGCTTCCAGTTAAACTCATCCTTTTGCTGCAGATCTAATGCAATATGAACGCGTTTCATTACCTTTGATCACCTGTGAACTCTGCACCAAACTTGATTGGAGGATCCATTGAACGGTCACTCTTCATAGACAGACAGCTGGGTACCGGTGACCCAGCCCTATCTACCTGGACCCTGTGAACAAAACATGGAGACAGAGCTTCCAGTTAAACTCATCCTCTTACTGGAGCTCTAACTCACAGCACATGGAGACAGAGCTTCCAGTTAAACTCATCCTCTTACTGCAGCTCTAACTCACAGCACATGGAGACAGAGCTTCCAGTTAAACTCATCTTCTTAGTGCAGCTCTAACTCACAGCACAAGGAGACACCGTTTCCAGTTAAACTCATCCTCTTACTGCAGCTCTAACTCACACCACATGGAGACAGAGCTTCCAGTTAAACTCATCCTCTTGCTGCAGGTCTAACTCACAGCACAAGGAGACAGAGCTTCCAGTTAAACTCATCCTCTTGCTGCAGGTCAAACTCACAGCACATGGAGACAGAGCTTTCAGTTAAACTCAACCTCTTACTGCAGCTCTAACTCACAGCAAATTTAGACAGAGCTTTCAGTTAAACTTATCCTCTTACTGGAGCTCTAACATAGAGCACATGGAGACAGAATTTACAGTTAAACTCAACCTCTTACTGCAGCTCTAACTCACAGCACATGGAGACAGAGCTTCCAGTTAAACTCATCCTCTTACTGCAGCTCTAACTCACAGCACATGGAGACAGAGCTTCCAGTTAAACTCATCCTTTTACTGCAGTTCTAACTCATAGAACATGGAGACAGAACTTCCAGTTAAACTCATCGTCTTACTGCAGCTCTAACTCACAGCACATGGAGACAGAGCTTCAAGTTAAACTCATCCTTTTGCTGCAGATCTAATGCAATATGAACGCGTTTCATTACCTTTGATCACCTGTGAACTCTGCACCAAACTTGATTGGAGGATCCATTGAACGGTCACTCTTCATAGACAGACAGCTGGGTACCGGTGACCCAGCCCTATCTACCTGGACCCTGTGAACAATACATGGAGACAGAGCTTCCAGTTAAACTCATCCTCTTACTGGAGCTCTAACATAGAGCACATGGAGACAGAACTTCCAGTTAAACTCATCTTCTTCATGCAGCTCTAACTCACAGCACAGGGAGACACAGTTTCCAGTTAAACTCATCCTCTTACTGCAGCTCTAACTCACAGCACATGGAGACAGAGCTTCCAGTTAAACTCATCCTCTTGCTGCAGGTCTAACTCACAGCACAAGGAGACAGAGCTTCCAGTTAAACTCAGCCTCTTACTGCAGCTCTAACTCACAGCACATTAACTCTCTGATTCATGCATTTTTACCTCTTTCTCGCAAGGCCGTGGGTTCCATCGTCAGTCTCGGTCTCCTCTGAGTAACTCATTTTTGAAACAGCGCCCCCTGTTTCAGGAAACCTGAACACACCAGATCAGATTCACAAGTGGGTTCTGACCCAAATTGGCAGACCTGTAAATACACACAAGAAGAACACGATAACGCACAGACATAATAATACACACAGACACACACATACATCAAATCTCATAGAACGGACAGGGACAAATATGGAATTTAACTGAGCCATAAACTTTTACAGTAATACAATTCCCTCCAAAATATTCTGCACCCATGATAACAATTACTAAGACCGTTCAATATAAGGATTACCAGTGCTGAGGTATATTTTCATTGTCCAACATATGGAATATATTTAATGATATAATGGAAACTACCAAAATGACACATTTCTCACATTTCTTTACAAAAATTGTGCATCACAATTATTGGCACCCCTGTATTTGGTACTGTGTGCACCCTCCCCTCGCAGGGATAATGGCACTGAGTCTTTTTACATAACGTCTCATAAGACCAGAGAACACATTGGGAGGGATCTTAGACTCTTCCTCCACCCACAATATTTCCAGATCCTGATGCCTTTGTTGATCCATGCTTATGGGCTGTGCTGTTCTATTGATTCACAGGTTTTCAGGGAGTTTCAGCAGCCTTTAGACTGTTGTAGCCATTGCACAGTGATGCTTCTGCATCATTAACCTTTTTATTTGTGGATTTTAACGTGAATTTGGGGTCATTGTCTTGCTGAAAGATCCACTAGTTTCAGTCTGCTGGCAGAGGTAGTCAGGTTTAGGGCTAAATTGTCCTGGTACTTGGGTAGAGTTCACGATGCTGCTTTCCTTAACAAGGGCCCCAGGACCAGTGTGAGCAAAGTAGCCCCATAACATTAAAGATCCACCACCGTATTTTTCTTTTCAGTATATGCATCCTTAAATCCATCCTACATCATATTCCTGGACATGGTTGTGAGAGGGGCTGGAGCCTCTCCCAGCATGCATTGGGCAAGAGGCAGGAAAAAACCCTGAACAGGTCACCAGTCCATGACAGGGCACACAGGGGCGATATAGCTCAGGAGGTAAGACCGATTGTCTGGCGGTCGGAGGGTTGCCGGTTCAAACCCCGCCCTGGGCATGTCGAAGTGTCCTTGAGCAAGACACCTAACACCTAACCTCAAACTGCTCTGGTGAATGAGAGGCATCAATTGTAAAGCGCTTTGGATAAAAGTGTTATATAAATGCAGTCCATTTACCATTACCATTTACTTACACACTCATACATTCAAGCAATTTAGTGTCTCCAATTAGCTTAACCTGCATGTCTTTGGACTATGGGAGGAAACCCATGCAGACATTGGATGAGAATATGCAAACTCCACACACACCACCATGCTGCCCTCCAGCAGTTTTAAACTTCTTCATTATTGTCCTCACAGTAGTAACTAGCATCTTCAGTTTATTTTTTGATCCATTGCCTGATTTTCAAAGGTCAGCAACCATTTTCATTTCTTTGTCAGTTCTTTGTCTTTCTCTGTGGCGAAGATGAAAAATGGGTTCCACAAGCAGGTTCTCAGTTTAATCCTCCAGTGAAACAGGAAGCCATGGAAGGCCACAAGAGTTTCTCTTAATATTGGTGTAGATTTATTTTGATTTTATTTTATTTCTAAGAATCTTTAGGGGTGCTAATTATTTATATATATATATATATATATATATATATATATATATGGGAAATAACCCTACCTGAATCCAACCGTCACACTAGAGGGCGCCAGTTCCTCCAATCTTAGTTTGTTTTCTGTGCCCGTTTAATGCTAATTAAGGTGTTGTGTCACAAACATTTAATAGCCTGACCAGATTCACATTACAGGTACCTGTAACTGATTCATGACTAGTCAAAGAGCTAATTTAAGATCTAACTGCATTTTCACTCAAAACTTTTAATATCTCAAATTACATTTTGCTAGTAAGATTGAAGTTACTTTCGCCATTCAGTTGTATGGGACCTCATATTAAGATACCTACAATTCAGTTTTGACTATCCAAAACGTGAATTCCAGATACTGTATCGCCATTTCAATTATGACTAGTCATAACTCAAATTAGAGATATCTCCACATTAGCTCTGACTTAATTTCAGTTAAAGATCTTTCATTCCTCGTGATTTAAGATATGTCAGGTAACGGGGGACCAGGACCCAAACGCAGAGTGGGAAAAACACCAGGAACTCCAAAAAGTCAAATACAATCAAAGACTTTACTCTCATACAGGTAACAGAAAAGAGGGAACAAAAACAAGGCCACTTTCAAAAACAAAAACAGCAGAATTTTCACACCAAAAAAAAAAAAAAAAACACACAAGGAAACAGAACTCACAGACAGAACCGCAGGCAGAAACAGACGGACAGATACCCTCAGGCAGAAACACAAGGAACCAGCACCCAAGTCAGGAAAACAGAGAACTTAAATAGCCACAAAGATAACAAGACACAGGTGAACTCAAAGCACAATCAAACCAGAGCAGGGAGGGATAACGAGACACGAAGAAAAACAATGACAGAATAATTGAAAACAATAATACAAGTAACACAGGGGTAACTAAAGAGGGAGCAAACTGAAATACAAACTGAAGTACCGCCATCTGGCGGCCCAGAAAAGGAAAAAACAGAAACAGAAAAAGGCAGAATCCTGACAACTGAATCTAAGATATTACTAGCCAAAATATGGCAAGCCATTTTAACATCTAATAATAATAACCTGTGCGGTTTCACATTACAGATATTTGTCATTCATTTATGACTAGTCAAAACGCTAACTTAAGATATCTCTAATTATATTTCGACGAGTCAAAACGCTCATTAAAGATATCTCTAATTAGATTTTGACTAGTTTCACCACTAAGTTCTATGCAACTCCAATTAAAGATATCTACAATTCAGTTTTGACTATCTAAAACGTGAATTCCAGATATCACCACTTAAACTATGACTCTTACCAAGTATGAATCTGCCATTACCCATAGTCGGACACCGAGCAAAACCCGTGCCGTCAAGACTAATTTATGCATGTCTATGGTTAGAACCCCGGTTCTCGCGCACCAATCAGAAGCCAGCACCCAGTGTTAGGAGGAAGTTGGACAGGTTGCCAATAGATGGACGCTTTTTCACTATTTTCTTATAATAATGTGTGTCTGCGTTGTTCCATGTCCGTTTACCCTATGAACAAACAGTTTGAAACAAAGGACCACTTGTCACAAATACATATATGAATTGGAAGGTCAGCTAACCTTATTTTTTTCCTAGTGGGAAAACTAGACCTTCTCCGGTTAGCCTAGCCGCACGGCTAGCCTGCCCATAGACAGACATCCCCAGTCAGCCTGCGAGAGTAGACGGTAAACTGTCGCGATATTGTCATCCAGTGCCGAATTGGCACATTTTATTCACTCGAACAGGGTAATGTTTATTAAAGTCGTCCTAATATGTCCATATATGTTTGTATGGACATGACATTTCGCAGAAAGGTAGTTTAATCATCCTAAATACCGGGGACACCTACTCCTATCCCCCCCCCCCCCCCCCCCCCCCGCCAGTGAACAGGACGGGACAAACGTAGCAAGGGAGCATATGTCTGGGTTTGGGATGGTATACAACTATCTCATAAAAAAACACATTTTCAACATACAAAAATGTCAAGTTACTCACACATACAAGACATACACCGTCTATAACTCATTCATTCAGACTGCCAAAATCCAGGCCTGCCATTAAAAGTATTGATATCAAGTTACGGTACTACAAACAATATAGGCTATCTTGCCTCACCGAAATTAAATACGATGTATTCCAAAGCAATGCTACCCAATATATCCTCAATTCGTTCATGTCACTTGGTGTGTGTTTTGTAATCTTAACATTTTACAATGTCATGCAAACTTTGTGTCAGATCAACGTGTAACGTGTAACGTGTGAAATCTATTGCACAGATATGCTTTTGTCATGTTCAGTACTAGTAGTTATAATTATGAGTGAGTCATGATTTTAAATGTAATGTTTTAATGGGGAGTTGCAGGACGTACATACGTAGTAGTTGTGTGTATGTGGCTAGATAGAGAACAGGGCGAGGTAACATGAATGTAGAAACGTGGCGTTTGCTGATAAGAAGGTTTTGTACGGTAGCCCAGTGAAGAAACATAGTTAGTAGAAATGGCACAGTGGTGAACTGGTGTAACTTTTTAATAAAAGGAATACATTTGCCGTCATGAAATGCATATGGGTGGCCGTGAGTGAGTTTTGGTAAAGCAAATATAAAGCGTAAGAAAACGTGAGTGTAAAAGAGAAAATTATCTGCCTGAGGGCGAGGCGGGATTCGATCCTTCATCCGGAGGTTTACCAGTCTGTGACTTTGTTAGTGCAGCACCATGACATAGCTATGCATTGCGTGAAATATCATTAGCAAACCTGTCCGTGGTTTTAAAGAAGAACACAGGCCAGTAACCACAGAAGAGCTCCCGTTGAATCCATATGGCTTTGCAATATTGTAGCCGGTTAATAACTGAACGTGCAGACGATACGTCATAATGCAGTGTACACGTTCGGTGAACGGCGGGTAGATATGGTGCAAAAGCAATAATTGAGAAGTAGTAGACAATTATTAGTGAGGGTAAAAGCAGGTTAAAAAAACGTGTTCCGAGCAGGGCTTGAACCTGAGACTGCATGTTTCCAAGACTGTAACCTTGCCCTCTAGGCCACAGGCAGACCAGCTGTTTAAACTGGAAATGTTTCAGAATAAAAAGGTATGGGTATTTTACGTGTGTATGCGAGTTTTTGATTGGGTCGTGTAGGTGAAGATTTGGCTGGTGTCGGTAAAATGTCCAATGGGGAGACATGTTGTTAGTGGGATAGGCGGCAGGAAAAATAAGAATGAGAAGAAGAAGAAGAAGAAAGAGAAGAAGAAGGAGAAAACGCAAAATCCCCTTAGTTTGGGGCTTTATTGTGTGGACATGTGAAGTTGTTTATGAAATCTGTCTGTTGAAATAGGGTCAGAATGTACAGAATTTAATGTTTTTAAGGGCTGAGTGTCTGTGGCTGTTGTGGTTATTTCTGTGGGGAACCCTGAAAAGTGCCAAACTCTCGGTGCTGTATAGGTATGGGGCATGCCCCCGCCAAGGCGTAACTTGGCGGGATGGCATACCTGCCATCCCAATGAGTAAGATGATGACATGTATTGGGATGTTATTTTTAGTGACTTGTAAGAACTGAGGAAATATTGGGTAGCATTGCTTTGGAATACATCTTATTTCATTTCGGTGAGGAAAGATAGCCTATATTGTTTGTAGTATCGTAACTTGGCGTCATTTGGATATCAATACTTTTAATGGCAGGCCTGGATTTTGGCAGTTTGAATGAATGAGTTATAGGCTAGACGGTGAATGCATTGTATGTGTGAGTAACTTGGCATTTTTGTATGTTGAAAACGTGTTTTTTATGAGATCATATGTACCGTTATCTGTGTTGTCTATTTTACCTGCTATGGACCTCTTTTTAAGACGAGTCTTGAATAAAGTTGAAATGAAATGAATTATAGAGTAATCTCTGCCTAATATAATCACCCCACTGTATATTTTGCCTCAATATTGCAAACCAATTAATGTGATTTAGTAATGGGAATGATTTCCTATGAAACATAAAAGAATAAGTAACAACCTCTTGATTGTTTGATTAAAAACAAAATCCGGGTTTATACTGCAGCGTCAAAATGTCAACAACAAGCGACAAGTCCTGTGACCTCCGACTCGCTAGGCTACCTCCTCAAGAGGTAGAATTGGTCATAGAATATCAAAAATAGGCTACTGAAGTAAACTTTCTTAAAGGCTATTTCAGTATTACTTTCTGGTCTAAATGGTATGTTCGGACTCCGTGTGAGCTCTTAGCTTATCAGGCTACGCATTAAACACACCATTTTATTGCCATTGTCAGTTTTTCTGAATTACGCTGGTTAATGCGATTATACTTGCAGATTCCCATTCCTCCCCGCAGCCCTTTACCTTCAGCTTCTCTTACCTCAGTTCCACTCCACAACAGACGGTTTACTCCGTTTTTAATATTTAATTTAATTCCTTCTTTCCTGGGGATTCTTTCTCCTCCATTTTTAAAATGGCCGTTAAGTTTCAGTTTCTCTTTTGGACCGCATTTCCTTACTTAGCCTGCTGGCTCAACTGAATGTTCGATGGGCGGAGTTTTATATAGCCTATTTATACTATTTCTTAGCTGAAGCAGTCACGGTATTTAATAAGTTATGCAGAAGAAACAAATATTTCATCCATGTAGATCTTTGCCAAATTTTAGCACATAGCCTTCATATATCAGACCTAATCAACAACTCGTGAATTATAATGTTGGGATTTAACGTTCTCCAATATAATGGTGTGACCTGTAGGCTGAATACACAAATAAGCCTTTTTGATTATAACAAAGCATTTCAAGACAAATAGCCTACTACAGACAGCAAATTAAATAAATAAATAATTTAATGCTCCACCAGTTTCCCTGCCATAGTCACTGACCCTTTAACATCCTGAGTGATGGCCCTATGTAACACGCTAATGTGTGAGGTAAGTGATTTTTAAAATTTCCTATTACAAAATAATAAAAAATAACAAGCATGTGCTTTTGTTTATAAGTTTGTGTAATTTTTGGTATTTTGTCTGTACGTCTTGTGCCTTCCCCAATCAACTGTTTCTTTTTTTCTCTCTCTCACTTTTTTTTTGTTGACAATTTTTAAGGTTAGGCTATTTGCCCTTTGTATACTCATCAAATGTGTTTGTGAAGTATTTAAATAAAATAATAAAAAACTAACGAGAGCTGACTTTCTGTGATACCTGCTCTTACCCGTTCCACTTCATTTTATTCAAAATGAATCAAAATGTATGTACCATAATGAAATGTGGAGAGACATATATACATATGTATACACATACAAACAGTTGAGGCCAAAAGCTTACATACACCTAGGCTAAAGATATTCAAACTAAGTCTTTTATAACTCTGCACATTTCATGTTGCCAAACATTTAGTTTGGCAAGTCAATTAAGGCATCTGCTTTGTTCACATCAGAGGTAATTTTAAAACAATCGATTGGAGACATATTTATTTCAGCTTTAATTCACTATCAAATTTTACATACACCTAGTTTAGTGTGTCTAAACAGTCTGGAAGATTCCAGAAATTGATGCAATTACTTTTTAGAAGCTTCTGATTGGCCAATTGTCATTAGGAGTTAATTGGGCGTTAATTGGCACGTGGCTGTATTTAAGGGCCTACTTTTAGAGCCACTGCCTTTTAGCCCATGATATGATGAGAAAATCCAAGCAACTCTGCCAAAAAATTGTGGACCTCCACAAGCCTCGGGCATTTGGGCGGACGTACGTCGGTGGTGTGCGTCCTGTCCTGAATGTCAATTAGTGAACGCCCCAGCCACCCCAAAAGCGCCGTTGTGCCCCCTACCCTTAACAGAGGTCCCATTTGATAGAGTTGCTATGAACCTCATTGGGCCATTTGAACGGAGCACCCAGGGATACCGTTTCGTATTGGTCTTAGTGGATTATGCGACCCGGTATCCCGAAGCAGTGCCGTTGCGCAATATTTCAGCTAAACGTGTTGCACAGGCTCTGTTTCAGATCATCTCCCGCGTCGGAATCCCGAAAGAGGTTCTAACTGACCGGGGCGCTTCGTTTATGTCACGCACACTAAACGAGCTGTACGGCTTATTGGGCGTCCGGCCTATCAGAACCAGCGTGTACCATCCCCAAACGGACGGGCTCGTTGAGCGGTTTAATAGAACTTTGAAGTCCATGATTCGGAAGTTTGTTCACGACGATAGCCGAAATTGGGATAAATGGGTAGTCCCTCTATTATTTGCAGTGCGGGAGGTTCCCCAGGCCTCCACGGGATTTTCTCCCTTTGAGTTATTATTCGGTAGAAAGCCTCGGGGAATATTGGACCTAGTTAAAGAAAGCTGGGAGGACGGTCCAAGCCCCAGTAAAAGTGAGGTACAATACGTTATGGACCTGCGAGCAGAACTCCATACACCCCTAATTTCTCTCTTTACCCTGCAGGCCGATGCCTCGGACAGAGGGCTGGGGGCCGTTTTGACCCAGCAGGTGGATGGAGTCGATTGCCCGGTGCTGTACATCAGCCGGAAATTATCACAGCGGGAGGCGAGGTACAGCACAATTGAAAAGGAGTGCGTCGGTCACCCATTCACCCTCTGTTCGGACCACGCTCCCCTCCAGTGGCTCCACCGCATGAAGGATGCCAACGAGCGAATCACCCGTTGGTGTCTGGCTCTGCAGCCCTTTAATCTCAAGGTGGTTCATAGGCCGGGAGCGCAGATGGTGGTGGCGGACTTCCTTTCTGGGGGGGGGGGTGGTCGGTCATCAGCCGGATGGCTCCCCGGCCTAAGTCGGGCGGTGGGGGTATGTGGTAGGGGGGGGCGTGGTTTGTGCGTTGGCTGCAGAGAGAGAGTGGGCGGGGCCACAGCTGAGGTTGCTAATCAGCACCGCCCTTTAAATGTTTAATTGTTTAACGATGTGCTGATTACCTTGACAGTGAGCCTGGGTGTTTTAAAAAGCGTTCGCTGAGGCAGACGGGCTGGCTGGTGACGGAGGAAGTACAGCAGTAGAACTGTTAGTTGGAGTTTTGGTTGTTTACAGCAGTAGCTTAGGTGGTTGAATTTCATGACTGGAAGCGACAAAGACAGTGATAACGTTGTCATAAATATTGTTTCCCCCCATTATTACCCCATAACGTGGCAGTTTTTCTTTGGAATCCTGTAGAGTAGTAATCCTTCCTCGACTCAGTGCACACACTGACGCTGCGAACAAATAGGGTTCCGTTTCTTTCATTATTTGTACATGTCCGGCTTGTGGTCCCCACCAGACAATTGAATGAGTAATTGATTGAATAAATTTGTAGTTTGTAATGAATTTGCTTGTCTGCGACTCCCTGATCTGACATCGGTTTCAAGGAGGTTTCCCGGAGTTGTTGGCAGTTTCCAGGGGATTCCCCCTGGCTAACGTGGATGACAGACAACAGGAGCAGAGTTAACACCATCCTACAGCCATCCTGCTGGTCTCTTAGGAGTGATGATTCATATCGGTGTGTAAGCACACGCACATTACAGCATTCCTGCTCTGAACATGGACTCAGGCTGGTTGATCTGAATGTACAGAGTAAACAGGCACATGCTGACTTGTGCATCACATCTAATGTACAAAATCTATGCTCAAATGGTTTTAAGGCCACGTCTGAAGGGTTTGTGTATGCTTCCTGTACTTTTGGGGGCACTCGATGCTGTGTGGGCTTCACTCATAAACCAGTTGGGTTTTATTCATATTTTAATAATCTGACTTTTTATCCTACGAGCAGGCTCCCCAGAAACCTGATGCTAAAGGCATTGTTCAGTTCTGTTGTGCAGAGTGACCGCACATGACCATTGTAACACCCACAATTATAATATGGAGCTGATTTGCATATACACAATTTCTAGATGATCTTATTCAGATTCCTTCTCACATATAGCAAGTCGTCTAGCAGAATTGCAGAGTGAGACACGCTGATCATGGAGGAAAATCATGAAACTCCACAACAGAGCCCATAACAATGCCTCTACATGCACAAGATGTCTTCCAGTGTGGAGAGTATGTATAATGTTCTTTAAATGTTTTCAGAAATCGCATGGCACTTTCTAAAATGGCCTTAACTTGATGCACTTAAATACTTATGTGACCTTTGTGACAGAAATTACTTGCACATGGAAAATACAGTGGATTTCATATAAGCTGTCTCTACTGAACTTGACTTGACTTGACTTTATTGTCGCTGTAGAGAAATGTGGATTGCAGCACTGTGTTGTGTTAAAGGGCATCATAGACGCAGACAATAGAAAGTTAGAAACATTGCAAATGTCACAGTAGTAGTAGCACAGGAGTATAAAATATGCAGGGATGCAGCACAGGCAGCTCAGTGTGACACAGACAGCTGGAGCAGCCAGATCAGATGGTATTAGGCATGGCTTATGATGGCTCTCTGGTGTCTGAGTGAGTTCCAGTTTTATTTTTGAAAGTAGAAATATATGACTTGACATAACTGCGAGACAATATTTTACAGTAAGATAAGATTGCTATTAAGCTACTTGAACCAATTCATATGCAGATGAAGACATTTGATTGCAAAAGCAACTGTCAAACTGAGAAACATTATCCATAATCTGAATGCTGACTTCAGTGACTATTGAGCATGTGGCTCCATCTAGTGGTGGTTTCTTTAATAGGTTTTATAAAAGGTTGGGTTTTGAATGCCTTCACATTATGGTAGGCCTACCATCAAATGTATATCACGTTAAATGTCATTAAAAATGACAAAATTATGATTATTATTATTACTATTATTATTAGTAGTAGTAGTAATAATAATAACTTCAGAAAAAAGCTGAATTGAGTGTACATTTTCAAGAAAAAATTAGCTCAATTAGATTACACGTAACTCAAATAGGTGCCACCGATAGACCGTATAACAAGAGCAGGTTAAAACATAGCGGACCGAAGCGGCTGACATCATAGACATGCGCAGTGTAACTTTATCACTCACTCAGTCAGTCACAGACATTCGTGTTTGTAGGGCTGGCCCCGCTGTTGCCGTCCGGCCAAAAATAGGTCAGTTCTAAAGGCACCCAGAGAAAGCCGTGAGTCTCTGTAATTGTTGGTAGTGAGATCCAATCAAATCCCCGTTCACTACCAAGAATCTACCAATGAATTGAAGGGGATAGCCAATCAGAGTGCGTATGTCTACCAAGACCAATCGCTTGCTCGAGTCTCTCGGGCTGAGAGACGCGCAAATATTGAATGAGGTAAATCGCCGTTTTATTTTCCTGCGTCGGTAGGTAAAAATAACCGCAAATTTAACTGAATCATAACTGGAAAAAAGTTACGACAAGCTATGGATAAGTATGGTAACGTTACCAAATGTAAAGAAATATTAATTTTTACAGTGTTATTACCTTAAGTCAGCTTCAAACAAGGCAGCCAACTAACGTTCACCGGTTTAAATTACGGTAGACGACCTAATCTGAGGAACTGTTCTTAATTTATATCAGGCGCAACAAGTTAAATATATTTTTAACCTTTAAGTGTTTTTTCTCTAGGTATGCCTAGAGAAAGGTATGCCATCCCGCCAAGTTACACCTTGGTGGGGCGGTATGCCCCATACCTATACACCACTGAGAGTTTGGCACTTTTCAGGGTTCCCCACAAATATAACCACAACAGCCATAGACACTCAGCCCTTAAAACCATGAATTTTTGTACATTCTGACCCCATTTCAACAGACAGAATTCATAAATAACTTCACACGTCCACACAATAAAGCCCCAAACTAAGGGGATTTCGCATTTTCTCCTCCTCCTCCTTCCTGCCGCCTAGCCTACAAACAAAATGTCTCCCCATTGGACATTTTACCAACACCAGCCAATCCTTCACCTACACGATCCATCAAAATCTCACATACACATGCAAAATAGACATATCTTTTTACTCTAGAACATTTCCTATCGCAACAGCTAGTTACTTTGTGGCTGAGTGGTCAATGCCATGGTCTATGGATTGCAGGGTCCCTGGTTCAAGCCCCACTAGAAGCAAGTTTCTGCAATGTGCTTTTTTGCTCACTAATATTTGTCTATTACTTATCAACAATTGCTTTTGCACCACATCTACCCAGCTTTCACCGAACGTACACACTGCATTATGATGTACCATCTGCACGTTCACTTAACTGGCTACAATATCTTCTGTAAAACCACGGACAAGTTTGACAAAAAAATTTCACGCATTGAACAGCTATGTCATGGTGGCGCACTGCCAAAGTTACAGAGTATAAAGGCTGGAACACAACCAGAGAATCAGTTAGAGGGGAGGACACCAAAATCAGATGCCCTCCTTATCTCTAGATTGCAGTGTTTGAAACAGTGCCTGTTTGTACACAGTTACACAGAGAGAATAAGGACACAGTGCTGTCTGTACACAGTTACACAGAGAGAATAAGACCACAGTGCTGTTTGTACACAGTTACACAGGGAGAATAAGGACACAGTGCTGTTTGTACAGTAGCACAGAGAGGACGGACTAAACAGTGCAGGTATACACATTTTATTGATGTCTGGGGTTGTGCTGTGTTATAGCGTGTGCTGCACGCACACCCAGTGCTGTTAGAAAAAAGAGGCCAATCAATCCTCCGGCCACTGATAGCATGATCTGGGCTCCAGGCCCTGCACGGAGTGAGAAAAGCAACCAATCACACAACACATTCTAATCCATTCTACTACAATCACACAGCACATTCTAATCCATTCTACTACAATCACATAACACATTCTAATTCAGTCTAGCATAGTCTAAACAGTCAGTCACAACACAGAATCTACCACCTCACACACTCACACACTGATGCACACACACACGTACACTCATGCACTCTCACACATACACATACATTCTCACAAACACACACAAACACTCTCACACGTGCGCACACACACACTCACACACTCACACACATACATACATTCTCACAAACACACACACACACACTCTCTCTCACACACACACACTCACTCACACACACGCACACTCTCTCTCTCACACACACACAGCAGTATACTCCATTTGATTCAGAATGCCGCTGCCCGACTCATCTACAACCTCCCCAAATTCTCCCACGTCACTCCTCTGCTGCGATCACTTCACTGGCTACCGGTCGCTGCCAGGATCCGATTCAAAGCCCTGACCCTTGCCTACACTGCCGCCAACAGGACAGCCCCCATCTACTTGCAGGACATGACTCAATTCTATGTGCCTGCTCGACCACTCCGCTCTGCGGCAGCAGGGCGTCTTGCAACCCCTCCCACCCGCCCAAAGGGATCACAGAGCTTCTCCACCATAGCTCCCCAGTGGTGGAACGAACTCCCCGTCCCTCTCCGAACCTCCCCCTCACTATCCATCTTCCGCCGTGGCCTGAAGACTCATCTCTTCAGACTATACCTAGAATAACCACCACCACACTGTGTATATATATATTTTTTTTTAAAAAATTAAAAAAAAACCCTTTTTCCTGTCACTTGTTACATGTTGCCCCATCCCTGCACTTCTTGGTAAATTGTATTTGTCCTAATACTCTAGCTTATTCTTCTGCCTAGCTTTGCTTTGCAGATGTTAGACCAGGATAGTGTTCTTTGTTCTCGGCTAGAAATAGCTTTACAAAATAAGTAATTGTACCTTACTGAACCCGTGTTCAGCTTTGGATAAAAGCGTCTGCTAAATGAATGTAATGTAATGTAATGTAATTTGTCAATAGCATTCCACTCACAGTTTGTCAGTTTCCTCTTTGCTGCAGAGATGGGTCCTGCTGAAAGAATAGCTGTGAGTTTGTCCAGTAGATCTCTTCTCACCTTTTGGTTTTGCCTGGGAGAGCAGTTCTGTACAGATACATACAGGGGGAATGTTTAACCAGCATGCAAACAAACGTGTAGGATGATTGCTGAAATATTCTCCACATTCTCTAACATTCAAGATCTGTAAACCTTGTGCTAACGAAAGATTTTATATTTAAATTATGCAACACGCAGAAAGTAGAAGTGGAGGAACTAGTGTGAGGTGGGTTTGTTCCCATTCTTCAGAAAAGAGCCTATGAGAACTCACTGAGAAAACTAGATAAAGTGAAAGGACTGAACTGTGTGCATCAGAAAAACAGTGAGCAATATAAATATCTAGATAATAAAAATAAATATTGAACTGAGAAGAATGACTGAAAAATACCTGTTATTTGGCCACCACATATTGAACACTCAAAATGGTTGGCTTATGCAATGATGTTTTTAGTGTGAACATGTATTATATGGTCTTTTTAAATTGCGGTCTATCCATTCATGTATTAACTGTTTATCAATGATAGTAACATTACATGACATCACATTTATTTGGCAGATGCTTTCATCCAAAGCAACGTTCAATAAGTGCATACCCAAGGTTTTATTAATAGTGTAATGTAAACACATGCATGGTCAGTAAAGGGGTGTGTCCTGACAGATTGGGGCTCAGATGAGGCCTGTCACATCCCTGGCAGTGAACGCAGGAAGCTCTCAGGCCAGGCTGCTGGCTGACCTGTCTCAAACACACCCATCGTTATCAGCCCTCTTACTCAAAGCCCAGCCTGAGAATGAGGCGGCTGGGTCCCTCTTACTCAAAGCCCAGCCTGAGGATGAGGCGGCTGGGTCCCTCTTACTCAAAGCCCAGCCTGAGGATGAGGCGGCTGGGTCCTTCTTACTCAAAGCCCAGCATGGCTTCCCGGGCTGGAATTTACCATGGTGCAGTTTGTGGCAGCAGGGAGTTACCATTGTGTACACTCCGGGGGAAAAAAATGGGCCAAGCCCAAAATGGCAACATATTAAGCTTCTAATGGTCTTAACAACAAAACATTGGTCAGAAAATTAGCAAGAATTAAACAAATGCACTCCTGAGACCTCCTGTGCCACCATTTGCTTGTTTACTTTTGCTGCAGTGAACTGTTTATTAACTGTATATTAACTTATATAGTCTTCTTGTACGCAAAAGTAAAATCATGATAATGATTCAAATGTTTGATGTAAAATTCAAACTAACACATGTCTGGGTGTACAAAAGTCTCCAAAAATATCTTCTGGGATGTTTTTTTTTTCCTCTTAAAAGATTAGTCATTATTTGGTTTTCTGCCACACCTGATGCAGCCCATCAAGGGCCTGATAACAAGCTCATAAATGGAACCAGGATTGATAGTGCAGGGAGAGATCTACAGTATGCAGTGTTGTGAGTCCCACAGTAAAGGGGCGAGAACATCTGCTCCAAAAAAAGCAAAATATCATGCAGGGGTTGCTGTCAGAACCCGCATAGCTGGACTTCGTCAGGGCAACTGTAGCTATTCTGAAATTTACAAGGCCCTAAAGGCAGAGGAAATCCCTATTTCTCTATCAGCTATTAAGAGAATAGGTCAACACTTTGAAACAACAGGCAATGTTGCCAGAAAGAAAGGATCTGGAAGGCCCAAAGCCTCATCATGCAGGGATGACCACCTGCTGAAATTTACAGTTCTCAAAGACAGGAAAAAAAGCCTACAAAAACTGTCATCAGAATTCAAGACCTCAGAAAACAAGACTCTTTCGAGAAGAACAATAACCAGAAGGTTATCTAATGCAGGTTGTGTGTATAGAAGATGTGTTAAAAAGTCATTGCTGTCTCAGAAAAACAAAGACAGAATTAAGTTTTTGGCAGAATATGGAAAGTTTGATTCAGAATGGTTCAGCAGAGTTGTGTGGAGTGATGAATCATGTTTTGAGTTGCATGGTGATGCTCCAGAGAGGTGTCTTCGAAGATCTGGTGAGAAATACAATAGTGAATGCATCTCTACCACAGTTAAGCATGGAGGAAGAGGTGTCATGGTGTCTGGAGCCTTTTCAGCTGCTGGTACTGGTGAGCTGCGTCACTGTGAAAAGTCAATTAACGCTTTGGAATACAGGAGAATATTGCAGAAAGGCTTGCTTCCCACAATTGAAAAGTTGTTTTCTAAAGAGGAATGATCAGATGTTATTTTTCAATAAGACAATGCTCCTGCCCACACTGCAAAGACCACCAAAAAGTGGCTTGAGAACAAGTCCATCAGGCTCATGTTTTGGCCTGGTCAGAGTCCAGATTTGAACCCTATAGAGAATATTTGGTCTCACATTAAAACACAAACTAACCGGGAAACAGTTTTCCACTACTCATCAACTGTTTGAAGCCCTCAACATTGAATGGAACAACATTGACTCTTCTTTCTGTAAAAAGCTGTCCACAAGTTTACCCACTGGCTTAAACATTCAAAGAAATCAAAGGGAAAAGCTCTCTCACACAAAGTTACTTTATCTATTTGTTTAATTCTTGCTAATTTCCTGACCAATGATTTGTTGTTAAGACCTTTAAAAGCTTACTATTTTGCCATTTTGGGCTTGGCCCATTTGTTTTGCCCAGGTGTGTACAGATCGCAGTGGTGGGGAGTTACCATTGTGTGCAGTTTGCAGTGGTGGGGAGTTACCATTGTGTACAGATTGCAGTGGTGGGGAGTTACCATTGTGTACAGATTGCAGTGGTGGAGAGTTACCATTGTGTACAGATTGCAGTGGTGGAGAGTTACCATTGTGTACAGTTTGCAGTGGTGGGGAGTTACCGTTGTGCAGTTCTCATCTTGGCTGCATATTCTGCTCAGGCAGTGAAGGTAGATGTGGGAGTGGTCAGACATGGTGAACATCTGAACGGAGAACCTCTTCCTTTGAGGGGAACTGCTCCGGAGGTACCAGCGGAAGGTTCTGTCGTTTGGGCAGCTGAAAGGATAATGGGCTGTGTGCCTAATTAAAGCCTTTCACACATATCCAAGCATCCTGTATTACTGTCATTTACCTCCACCCCTTTTTGAACAAAATCCCCTATCACACTCATTGAAATTTATTAGGAGCACAACGCACATACTCTAATAACAATATAGCTTCAAAGAACAATTAACAGGGGCCAAGAGCCAGTAGCCTAATTAAAGCTAGCAGTCTTTCTACATATGACAACAAACTATTTAGAATATGGCCCAATGTGTGAATACCAGCCAAAACGTGAGGCTATCATGTTCATTAGCACTCTGGCACCACCTTCAGAGTCTGGGGTTAAAACACTATTGTTTGTGAAGCAGAATTTCATTTTGAGGATTTTATCAGTTATAGTGCACCTATGAGATCAATTTACGTAATCTTCTGTATATTGTGTCTCAGATCATAGATTCATGTTTCATGAATATAGGCCTAATGTCTGGGTGGTATTATAATGCAATAATAAGAGCAATACTACTAATGTAATTAGTGTTTCCCATACGACCTTCAGTTTAATACGTTGTGTAGGATTATGCATACCACATTTTGCTCTGAAGTGTATCTTTTATCATTTCATATTTGGAGCATTCTAGCATGACCATATATTTGTATTGGGCCAACTCTGGTTTAGGGCTAGAATCACGATATAGGTGCCAATGTAAATTCTGTGTTTCATCACAGAAAGTCACACCATTTGGCAGGTTCATACCATGCCATGGCTTTTTTCCCACACACTGCAAGTTTATACATTTTTATAAGTTATTCAAGACCATATGCACAACATGTTGTATACCAAACCTTCAATATGGAATATTGTGCAGACCCAAATAGCCTCTAGGTCAAACAGGACAGGATTGTTTAACACTTTGATCGTTTAATGTTTTTTTATGGGGCGACATAGCTCAGGAGGTAAGAGCGTTTGTCTGGCAATCGGAGGGTTGCCGGTTCGTTCCCCCGCCCTGGATGTGTCGAAGTGTCCCTAAGCCAGTCACCTAACCCCTAATTGCTCCCAATGAGCAAGTCGGATAATAAGCCATCTACCGTCACCCTAATAAGCCATCTACCACTGCGAAAAGGTTATTAAAAGGCAAAATTTCCCAAACACAGAAAGAGAATGAGAAAACCAGAAATTGCTACCAAAATATAATATGAAGAATAAAAATGACAGATAAATGTATATATTTTTTTTTAATCCATTAAATTACCCAGGTTCATGTTTTTGGTATAAAGAGTGCAATCCTAATGTTATCTGTAATAGGGCTATTCAACTGGCAGCCTGGGCATCAAATGCAACCTACCACTGATGCACTCTTGGGCCTTCAAAATAAAGCCTTTTCATAAAGGCATCTACTGTTATCACACATGTACAATAAAAACTTATTCATACACTGTTTTAAAAGTACATGTTAATGAGACAAATACTACACATGTACATGTCAGCAGAGCTTGCGGCACTGGAAATTAATGAATTATGATTACAATGAGGCAGCATCAAGCCAACAATCGAATCACAGACAAAACGTAAAGAAAAAGACAGAACTCACCCCCTCACCCCCCCCCCCCCCCCCCTTCAGGAGCAGAGAACTCACCCTCTACCCTTGGGAACGAAGGACTAACCCCCCCCCCCCCCCCACCCTCAGGAACAGAGGACTAACCCCCCCACCCATCAGGAGCAGAGAATTCACCACCCTGAGGAACAGAGGACTCACCCCCTCAGAAGCAGAGAACTCACCACCCTGAGGAACAGAGAACTCACCCCCTCAGGAGCAGAGAACTCACCACCCTGAGGAACAGATAAATAATCCCCACCCCCCTCAGGAACACAGAACTCAACCCCACCCCCACACACCCCCCCCCCCGTCCTCCACCCTCAATATGAGAGAACTCACCCCCCCTTCAGGAAAAAAGCCTTCTTCTCCTCTTGTGGGTCTGCGGTCTGTGTGGCCCAGCAGGACTCCAGCTGTAGGCTCATGTTGTAGGCCAGGCTGTTCTCACAGTGCAGGGTCACCTGGATGTACAGCTGCTCTGCAGAAGGGAGCTCCACAGGGCCAGTGTAGTTGTATGCGTAAGATGAGTCACTGTACAAGGCCATGCTGATCTCCAGGAGGCGGGACGAATTCACCTGCACCACACTGTGAGAGGTAACCCTGCAGAGGAGCAGAGCAGAACACACAGCAAACACATCATCCGTGTCCACATCCACTAGATTTCCTAGAAAAGCACCATTTGTTTTTTTAAATAGCAATGTGCTAAAAAATAAACCACAGTACCAGCACATGAAATGTATGACCAACAATGTGTGATGGAATAACAGACAAACAAACAGGCTGGATTATGACACACCAATAAAGAACCGCACATGCCATTAGATTAGCCTTAGTGCTAACAAAGACTAAGGTATTTTCATTGAGCCCAGGCTCTGTAACAGCTGTACATGCATAACTACTGAAAATGCTAGTTTGAGACTTAATGTCCTTCATGCTACTGCCGTGGATGCTGATTGGATGGCTGAATGAGAGAGGGGTGTGTTTCTCACCAGTCCAGGCCAGGCTTCATGCGGGCTGTGCTGGTCTGGAGCAGCGGGTAGGCACAGGTCCACAGCACCTTCAGGTCCCTCCGTGTGATGGATCTCCCGCTGCTGAGCGTCACAGTCAGCGCGTTCCTCAACTCCACATGCGTCCTGTTAATCTAAATGAGCAGAAAGCGTGTTACACACCCAAGGCATTACACACTCATAATACCCAGTGTGATGTGTTACACACACACAAGGCATTACACGCTCATAATACCCAGTGTGATGTGTTACACACAAGGCATTACACGCTCATAATACCCAGTGTGATGTGTTACACACAAGGCATTACACACTCATAATACTCAGTGTGATGTATTACACACTGCTAAGCAGGAAAGGTACTTAGTGAGGACCTTGGGACAGGCAAAGGTAGTGAGGGGTGCTAAATAGAGAGATGAAACAGGTAGAGGTAGTGAGGGGTGCAGAATGGAGTGATGGGACAGGTAGAGGTAGTGAGGGGTGCTGAATGGAGAGATGGGACAGGTAGAGGTAGTGAGGGGTGCTGAATGAGAGATGGGACAGGTAGAGGTAGTGAGGGGGGCTGAATGGAGAGATGGGACAGGTAGAGGTAGTGAGGGGGGCTGAATGGAGAGATGGGACAGGTAGAGTTAGTGAGGGGTGCTGAATGGAGTGATGGGACAGGTAGAGGTAGTGAGGGGTGCTGAATGGAGAGGTCTGCTAGAGTAAAGGGTGTTATTGTCTGAAGGGAGGAAGAAGCAGTAGCATTTGCAGCTTGCTATGCCAGGTTTAGTGAATCAGTTTTGTGATGATGTGCATTCCCAGAATGCACCAGCTGTGTACATGACCTGGATCTGGTGCCGGTACTCACAAGCGTTTGGCCTCCACACTGGGAGGGGGCGCCAGTTATCCTGTAATAATAAAACATGTCCGTCTCGTTGATGGAGCAGCGACCATCATTGAGGACAACAGTCACATTCCCGCCGAAGTAGTGGATGAGGAAAGGCTTGGAGATGCCCCCAGATACATGGTCCTTCAGGCATAGCGTGAACATCCCCTTCTCTTTTAAGACACGATGTTCTTTAGTCGCATTATGTAGACATAGTTTTGATTAGCCTTTGGTTCATTACTTACAAAAGTGCATGAAATGCTAGGCTTTGCCAATGCTGCCATTTTACAAGTAATACAGAAACAGACACAGCAAACTGCAGCAAATCACATAGGGTGTGTGCATGTGTGTAAGAGCAGCAGGCGTGTGTGTGTGTGCGCATGTGTGTGCATGTGTGTGTGTGTGTGTTTGTGTGTAAGAGCAGCATTATAGTCTCTCACACACCATTATACTCTGTGTGAGAGTACAATGGTGTGTGTGTGTGTGTGTGTGTGTGAGTGTGAGTATGTGTGTGTGTGTAAGAGCAGCATTGTAGTCTCTGACACACACCATTATACTCTGTATGAGAGTAAAATGGTGTGTGTGTATGAGTGTGTGAGTGTGTGTGTGTGAGAGTTTGTTTGCGTGTGTGTCTGTGTGTGAGTGTGTATGTGTGAGTGATTGTGTGTGTGTGTGTGAGCGTGTATGTGTGAGTGATTGTGTGTGTGTGTGTGAGTGTGTATGTGTGAGTGATTGTGTGTGTGTGTGCGCGCGTGTGTGTGTGTGTGTGAGTGTGTATATATGTGTGTGAGTGTGAGAGTTTGTGTGTGTGTGCGTGTATACCGTGGCAGGCAGGGCTGAGGATGGGGCTCAGGCTGTAGTACCCCGGCTCACACACGCAGGTGAATGAGTCCAGGGTGTTGATGCAGACGGAGTTGGAGCTGCACTTATTCAGGGCGGGGGAGTCGCACTCATCTGCGTCTGTGGGTTACACAGTATACTGTCAGTCACACAGAGAACACAAGTACACAAGTACACAGTATGCTGCTGCTCCACGCAGTCACACAGAGAACACAAGTACACTGCTGCTTAGGGGTGGGCGATATGGCAAAAATATCAGATCATTTTTTTTAAAGACTATTTTGCAAGTTAATGAACAGTGCAATCAAACTAATATCCCTATTTAAGAAAATATTGCCCTTCAAGGAAACAAAACCTAAAAGAAAAAGAATAACAGAGACCATTTGGGCCAAAGTACCAGATTTTAATCAAGTGCATTTCTGCACTTGTTTGTTTTGGCTTTGTACCGCTACCGCTAGCCTCTAGCTGCGTGGCTGTGCCTGAGGCACTCACGTGAGACCCCCTGATTGTTTGGCTTTCCGCGTGCTCTTTGGGGTGCTTTCTCCTGAGGTGATTAAAAGGGTTCGTCGTGATGCTATCCGATGTGCAAACATTTTCTTTGAAAACTTTGCAAATAACGGTGTTTCGCGCCGTGTCGGTTTTGGAAAACCCAAACCAGTTCCATATCACAGACGTCAAAAAAAAATTTTAGGGACCAACCCCTCCATGATGTCAGCCATGCCACTATGTTGTCAGATAAAAAAGGGGGAGGAAAATAAATCCAAGGCGCTACCGTTTGTTATTATTGGTTTATTGGTGTGTCTGTTAGGGGAGGCGCAACAGGGACTAGTGAAGAGTGTGATTTTAGGTTTGGCTGAGAAAACAACGTTGGATGCTGTGTATGAGCGTTGTCAGAGCAACTGATAGAATGTGCAGTTTCAGTGGAGCCCGATACTCCCGATGGCACGGTTGGGGAAGGTGGGACGCAATTGCGGACCGAGGGGATCTAAAAGTTAACCCCGAGGGGTAACCACAAAACCGCCGAGCGATAGAAAGGGACAGGGGAAATACCAAATAATAAAGAGCTAAATAATCACTCCCTTCACTCACTGAAACTTCTGTCAGTGGACTCAGAAAACTAAATGAAACGAAACACCGCCGCAGCGCAGCTACCCAGAAAGTCAAACCCCACTAGAAAAACAGAGTGGAGTAACTTACAAAAGAAAAATGACACTCGCAGCCCAGCGGGTAGAAAACGAAAGGAAAACTAAAGAGACGAGGGCAAAATGTCCTCCACAGCGCTGAGATAATCAGCTCAGAGAAGAAACTAAATGGTGATCAAATCTTGCAGATAGGATCAATGCAATAACTTCTGCAGATTCTTACACCCCTACACGCCAAGAGCATGACAAACAATGAGTGTGCGCTGAACCCCAGAAACCAGGGGCTAGATATAGAACTCCCACACCTGACCCTCATCAGGGACAATTAACTCAGAGCCAATGCGTGTGAGGTGCCACCACCTCACACCCGATCTCTCTGGAAAGGCAGATTGTGGAGACATTTTAATCGTTCACAATCTAATATCGTCATACCATCCACCCCTACTGCTGCTCCACTCAGTCACACAGAGAACACAGTATGTGAATGCTGGGCGTTGCTATAGCCTCTGGACATCAGACTCACTGTCATGAGGTGAGATAAGACCTCATCTCCCACAGTTTTTATTGAGCCTGGGATACCCTGCATCCCCCTCAATGTGGCAATGACTCCCTCCTCAGGAGAAACCAGCTGAGCCTCCTCAGCATGACTGGATTGTTATATGGCAGCAGTGTTTAGGAGTTCCTCACCATTATATAGAAGAAGATGATATACTTTATTGAGCCCCATGGGGTAATTTGTCCTCTGCATTTGAGCCATCCTTAGTTACCTAGGATCAGTGGGCAGCTGCCTCTCTGTGCTGTGCCTGGGGACCAACTCCAGTTCTGAGGCCTTGGTCAAGGGCACCTGCAGGAGCGCACCTAACATGCATGTCTTTGAGTGTGGGAGGAAACCGGAGTACCCGGAGTAAACCCACGCGAACACGGGGAGAACATGCAAACTCCGCACAGAAAGACCCCAACCCAAGATTCGAACCCACGACCTTCCTGCTGTGAGGCGGCAGTGCTAACCATTATGCCACCGTGCCCACCCTAAAACAATGTTGCATCGCATGAGCTATCTGTCTATCTGTCCATCTGTCTCTCATTTACATTTCAGGCATTTCACAGACACTCTACAACCTTGAACCAACAGCCTTGGAGCAAAATGTTATACTGCACTGCCACCAACACTTACACACACACATGCACAAACACACACACAAATGCATGTATGCATGAATGCGCACAAGCATGCATGCACGAACACACGTGCACACACACACACACACACACACACACACACACAATCTCAAGGGTTTTATTTCACTGGGAACAGAACAGCCAATATTCCATCCGTCAGCTACCCATCACACACAAATCCCCCAGCATGTCTCGCACCTACCGTCCCAGTAGATGCTGTCGTCTGTGACGGTGATGTGGGCGTGGCCGAGAGAGATAATATGCTGCAGCTGCTCCTCAGGGCGGAGGATCACTACCCCATCCTGGTTGGAAACATCAAAGCTTTCAAAAGTGATCTTGGTTTTTGTTTTCCTCTCGCTGTCTTCAAACGAGATCAGCTGCACCTCCGCTTTTGGCCAGAACTTACTCAGTAAGTTCTGCAGCTGGTAAAAAGGAAATGGAAACCAAAAAGAAAATTGTAAAGCTGGTCCATCGTGCACAGTTGGCACAGGCTGACTGCAGGTGCCCAGGTGACTAACAGAGGCCTGTCCCAAGTGAAGACGTAAGAGGAGGATAGTCTCGCTCGTACAAACCACAGCAGGGGTGCACAAGGGCCCGCCCATTTCAGGATTTTAGGCAAACTTTAGCCTGATCAAATCTTAATCTGAGATTTGTAAAAACACCAGCAGTGATTATCAAAAGTGATTGTTTTCAATTTTGTTGAAGGTGATAAAAGTTCAACTAAAATAATGCTATGAAAACATGTACTACAAAACGCTATAAACAGAACGGTGTGATAAGCGGCAATGACTGCTAGGACCCGGGAACAGGACCCACCTTGCTTTTAATAATGCCCTCCAGCAGGACTCGAGCTTCTGCCCTCGGATCCTCCAGCGACGGCGGCATTGTCCATGGCACAACAAGGAACATTTCATGGCTGGGGGGGTGAACCTGCAGTCCTACAGTTGGGGGGTTAGGGGCACAAACACTGATGTAAAAATGTGTCTGAATGAAAGCTTTCTGCAACCAGCCCATGTTACCAGCCTTCAGGACACAGACCTACCGTGGGCCTGACCAGAGTCCGTGGTTATGAATAAATGTCAAATTTTTGCACCTGTGTATGCAACCACATACGCAAGCCTTTAATAAGATAATTCAGGCCAACTTCAAAACAAAGAGGCAGTCTGTCAGAACCAGCCTGCTTTAACACTGACCGAGTCAGTACCAGCCTGCTTTAACACTGACCGAGTCAGTACCAGCCTGCTTTAACACTGACTGAGGAGGTCTGTCAGTACCAGCCTGCTTTAACACTGACCGAGTCAGTACCAGCATGCTTTAACACTGACCGAGTCAGAACCAGCCTGCTTAAACTCTGACCGAGTCAGTACCAGCCTGCTTTAACACTGACTGAGTCAGTACCAGCCTGCTTTAACACTGACCGAGTCAGTACCAGCCTGCTTTATCACTGACCGAGGCGATCTGTTGTTTGGTCTGCAGAGTCAACAACTCTGGGTAGCAGGATGTCTCCAGGGGCATCGTTGGGGGCACTGCCAGGGACTTCCTCTGGGATGAAGTAGAGCACAGCTGGAGCTCCACGCTCGCCACCCTCGCACTCTGGCACCACCTCCAGGTCATACGGGGAGCCAGGCCTCAGGCCCGGCAGAGGCAGGGGGGGGCCTGCCAGCCTCCCCTTCCGGACGCTCGGGCCGCCCCTCTCAGAGAGGCGGTACAAGAAGGCCACGCCCACCCCAGACCTGCCGCTCCACAGGGCTATCGAGTCCTTCTGTCTAAATCGGAGATCCAACACTTCACCAGGGCCTGTGGGCAGAGCAAACCAGCAAACATTCATCAGGGCCTCCCCAACACTTCCCCAGAGCTCCTTCCTAAATGACTTTGGGCTTATCCTGGCCTAACGCAAGCTTGGAGTTGGTTGCTAAAGGGCGCAGAACGGTGTGGGGTGGAATTTGACGGTGCCTCACCGAAGACAAAGGGCACGTGGAAAGACCAAAATATTTTTCCAACCTGCAGTTTACCAACAACAAAATTTGGAGAAATGGAGAAAAAATGCACGTTCAACAAAACGTTCAGTTTTCATCTAGAACAGTTCATGAGCAATAAACATTTTACATTATTTATTTAAACATACATTGTGCCAAATTCCTAAAATATTTGAGACAAGCATTAGTCCTGAAAGTTAGTTTGAAATAGACAATTCTTCTGTTCTTCTGTGAGACTGACAATTTGACATCAACAAGAGTCAACAAGTGTTTGATCAATAGATAATTAAGGCCACCACAGAAGTGCATTCACCCACAAGTGTAGGTTTTCCACCCATTCAACCTACGGATGTGGTGTGGCTATCTGTCACACCACTATTTGTCATTTGCATCTCAAAGCAGAGGAAGTCAGCTGGACCATAATTATCACCTGTCAAATCACTGGATTCAGATGATCATCCTTTTCATAAAGTTGACTGTTTGTAGCCCATTTTTTAACAGACCTCTCCCCCTCACAGCCAGGTCCCTCCGCCACACAGCCAGGCCTCTACCCCACTCAGCCCGACCCCTCCCCAAAACAGCAAGGCCTCTCCCCCAAACAGTTAGTCCCCTCCTCCACACAGCCAAGCCCCTCCCCCACACATCCAGGCCCCTCCCCCACAGTCAATCCCCTCTGCAAAACAGCCAGGCCTCTCCCCCACACAGCCAGACCCCTCCCCCACACAGCCAGGCCCCTCCCCAATACAGACAGCCCCACCCCCCAACGCTATTGGCCCACCTGTTTTTGTCTGAATGGTGCGAACGCTCATGACCGTGCTGTCCCCACACAGGGCTTCCACCCTGCAGCTGTACTGGTGGCAGGGAAGCAGGCCTGTCACTGTGTGCCAGGTGAGGAGCGTGGAGCTCTGGAGCTCCCCCTGGTGGTACACCTTAAAGCTGGAGATGGAGGAGATGTTCTGCACGGACCAGCTCACCGTATAGTTGCGGGAGCCAAAGGAGGACTGGTGTAGGTTTATGATTTCAGAGTTTGCTAGGGGACAAAAAATAAACAAAACTCTTTCATCAGGCAAAGCTTTCAAACAGTAGTATCCAAGACAATATTAGCATTCCCCTGTTAGATGTGTTGGAAGTGATGAAGTCGATTCACTGTTCAAAATTAGAGGAGAGATTGGCACACACACTCTTAATCCAGCACATCCCATCATGTGCCAGGTCATGCGCCAGGGACACACTTAAAAACAAAATTACGTGATTTCCTTTGGCAGGAGCTTGGTAATCCTGCACTGACAGCAACATCTAGTGAAAAATCCAAGAAACCTACAAGTACATTAATTAAGTTGACAGGAAAACCATAGGTTTTTTCCCACTAGCCTCTACACTGGGGCTATATAAAAGTATGCATCAATGTAGGACTGCACCATACATCTAACTGCAGTTTTTAAAGCGTATTAAGACTAACTGCGGGATTGTAGTGTATAGGCATCTTTTTCTTTAATCTGTTCGCTCCGGCATTATTTACTCAGTAAGTGCTGAATGTGCTGTGGTATCTGCAGCTTCCCATGCCGGGTTACCCAGTCTCTGGACCGGACATTTAAGCATTCTATAGGTAGATATATAATGTATATATTCTATAGGCATGTGAGACAGCCTTGCCGTGTGGAGATATTGCTAAGCAAGGAAGCAAGCCTGTCTGTGAGTAAGTCAAACCTATGCTGATTTGGAATCAGGAGATGAATCATCAAAATGTGTGTATTTAAAATATGTTGCAAACCACCACTCCGATCCCGCACAGTTCAGTTAAGCTGTGCAATTGTTGTGAATGATGGACTTGTGTGTTATCTTTCTTTTCCACGGGAGCAACATAGAGATTTTACTTTAGTTCACTTACACTACAAGCCAAACGGTATTAGGCTACCTGTGGTTTAAAAAAAACGCATCGATAAGATTTCAGTCAATTTAACAATTTTACTCCTCTGCCTCCAGAAAGATTAGACAGACCTCCAATAATTTCTTTAACTGTAATTAAAGCCAAAGGAGGTTATTTTGAGAAAAGTTGTTTTCAAAGTTGTTTTAAGTAAAACTTTTTGTGTTATCGTAGGTAGAAATTGAAAAATGTCTGTACTTTGGTTCGTTATTCAATAAATGTCAATAAATTAACTGAATTTCTCCCTCCCTAAAGTTTCTTCTAAAAATTATTTTTTAAACCCACAGATGGCCTAATACTTTTGGCCTGAACTGTATTGTACACCACACAACCAATACATGGCCAAAAGTATGTGGACACCTGACATTCAACATCTTATCCAAAATAATTGATGTTAATATGGAGTTGGCCCACCCTTTGTTGCTATAACAACTTCCACTCTTCTGGGAAGGCCCTATTCAAGATACCAGAGCACTGCTGCAGGGATTTGCACTGATTGGGCCATTAGGTCTGGCTCACAGTTGGCTTTCTAATCCCAAAGGTGTTGGATGGACTTGCAGTCAGGTTTCTGTGCAGGCCAGTCAAGTTCATCCACACCATTCTCAAACCGTTGGGAAAGCATAGAATCATCCAGAATGTGATTGTATGCTGTAGCATTAAGATTTGCTGTCACTGGGCCTAGCCCAAACCATGAAGAACAGTCCCAGAACAAGGGGTGTCCAGATACTTTTGGTCATATGGTGTGGGTACCAGACACAGGCGCTCTGTAGCTATACCAGAGTTTCCATCGCTGAGGACCATCCTGCTGAGGCGGGACTGGCCCGTAGACTGGCCCACAGGCCCGTAGACTGGCACACCACCTGAAGCCCCAGCTGCACCCTGCTACAGGGAGGCAAGCTGCCCACGGTGAACACCGGGCTGCCCAGCGTGTGTCTGAAGCTCCTCTCCTCCAGGACGTGGCCAGAGCCGTCCACGTGGAAGACCGTGAGCAGGAAGGCGGTGAGGCCCGAGGCGGGGTCGCTCGGGGGGCAGTCCCATCCCACGGTCACACTGTTGCTGTCCCAAGCGGTCACCCTGAAGTTCCTGGGCACGTCAGGATCTGGGCATTCACACAGGGAACTTAACACGGCACTCTGAGCACGCACCAGCACAGCCAAGCTTTATGTGATCATTCACACAAACAGGCTAACCCATGAGCCTATGCATGTTCGGCTACAGTAATTGCACAATGCTAATGTACCTGCTGGTGCTCATATGGCAATAGGGCAGCTCACAGAATTGTGCTACTTATCAGACCTCCAAAAGAAGGGAGTCAGCAAATTAGATAGATGGGGGGGGGGGGCGGGGCAGACACACTCTTACTGGTGAATGTGGTGAGGCGCAGGACCGTGGGGGAGGGGGGGGGGGCAGACACACTCTTACCGGTGAGCGCGGTGAGGCACAGGGCCGCGGGGCCGAGCGCCATCTCCACACACGCCACGTAGCTCCGGCAGCCGTCCAGGCCAGCGAATCGGTAGTGCCCCCTGCGCGTGGTCTCGTTGCACAGGACCGCCAGGCCGTCCAGGTCCGGCCGGTACAGCACCACTCTGTGCAGGGGGTCGGGGGGGACATGGTGGCTCCCTCGCCAGGAGACCAATAGCGTGGAGGCACCCCGAGACTCCGCCCTCAGTGGAAAGCGGTGGGTGTGGCCTGGGGAGAGCAGGGTGTGCTTGAGAAACTGGCATTGTAACCCAGGAGGTCATTTATGCCAAGCTGCACTGCTGATGGAGCCTTCAAAGACACCAGTTTCCATAGACAAGCTACTGTTAATGAAGAACAGTAAGCCAACATCTAATCTATTAAGCCATAAAAAGATAATATTAGTAAAAAGCTAGAATTCTGGAAACCTGAAATGAGGCAATGTTCATTTTTCAGGCGTCATACACTGCTAACAAACTATTCATCAAATATACAAAAGCATTCTGATATTATATTTAACATGTAGAGTGATACAGGGACACTCTGTTGCGTTGCACATAAAGTCATGGATTAAAGCCAAATATACAGTTACTTCAACTTTACACAGAAAAACTGCTAATAATTATCAATATACCTATAGTAGTAGGTTTCATTAGGTCATAATTAATTATGACCTAATGGAACCTATCACTCCATCTATTACACATCTAAACAGCAACCTGAATCTAAGCTTTTAAGTTAAATGTTGAATTAACGTCAAATTCATTAGTATTTATCATAGCAATATTGGTTTTCTGATACAGTATAACACCTGCTAAACTGCATTCAAACAAAAGATATACACATTCCGATAACTGTTAAACTTGTAAATAAATAAAAAGAAACTCTTCATTTGTAGTGATCATTTCAATTATTCATATGGAAACAATTTAATTATCAGTATGTATGTAGCTATCCAATTAAACTGCTTTATACACTGATGTGGACCATTTAACAAACTGATTCCAAGCTTTGAAGTTATGTGCAAAAAGCCCCATGAATTTGGCATAGAAATTAATTTAATACCCTGAAATTATATTCTTAGTAAAAATAGAAATATTCTGGTAAATTCTGGTAAACATATTCAATGGAAATAAAAGTTCTGGGGCGGGATGCATAGAGTTTGCGTGGATTTAATTATACTGTACAACCATTTGCGCAAATTGTGCATACACATTTTGTACAATTTGCTTAGAAATTAATAAAGTTTTAAATCACACATGCAGATTTTATTTATAAATCACAAATATCCCTAAACTTGTACGCTCGTGAAGGAGCTTTATGACTCTACCAAGTGAACACCCTCAATTTCCTTATATGGGGGCATCATTTCACCATTTAAATCTCTTGGAAATAGCAGTAAAACTGCTAAATTTTAATTGTAGTAAAATATAGAGGAACATACTGGTGGAAAAGTGAATTTAAAAAGAATTTTCAGAATGTTAGATTTAAATGCTGTTGCAATGAAAACAATTTGGAATGTGTTAAAATGTTCAGATCTTTGAAAACCTTATCTGGTCAAGTTCAGTTTCTGTTGATGTCCATAAGTGTAAAGAGAGAGGCATACCAAGTGCAATGATAAAGTCCTCCTTTTGGTAGAGATAATGAGTGTCGTTTTCACAGGGAAACACTTCATTTGGCTGGAATGCCTTGAGAGCTTCCTGTTGTGAAAGAGAAATTGAAGATTCCCAATTAGCCATTCTAATGGAGAATTTAGGGGTCCGATTAACCACATTATCAACTCGCTTCTGTTAGACTGCAAAAGGGAAAACAGGCACTTGAGAAAAGTGACGACAGCACTAAACTTTTTTTGTTTTACTTTTCAATAGTTTCCATGTTCATTCAGACATCTTGAGATGAGAAATTTGAAATGGCTCCAATTCAAAAGCACAAACCATGAGAGGGTCCACAGTGCTAAACATTCTGGTTTTGTCACGGTACGGGTAGGGGGGACCCAAACGCAGAGGGAAAAAAAACACAAACTCAAAAGGGAAAATTAACAAAGACTTTACTAACACGACAGGCAAACAAGTAGGGAACAGAGGAGGCCACGAAGGACAAAAACACAAACTCAAAAAATATCTAATGAAACAACAGGAACTCAAAAACACAGGCAGGACAGAGTACAAGTAAGTCAAACAAACACAAACAGGTCACAAACACAGGCAGGTACATACGGTCGGCGCAAACATACATAGGAAACAAACACAGGAACAAAGGAAATGCAGAAACTCCAAAAAAACACTAGAAAACCAAGACATGGGCAGGAACACATGGGGCAGAGGCTTACGCACAAACAATCTGACATAACCACAAGGATCCAGCACCTGAGTCAAGGGATGGGGAAACTTAAATAGAACAGACACTGACGAGACACAGGAGGGCACCATGAACAATCAGGCCACAGAGAGGGAAGGGAAAATGAGACCATCAAGAACCAATAATGAGACAATTGAAAACAATCATACAATTAACACAGGGGAAGCAGGACACAAAATAGAAGTGCCGCCATCTGGCGGCCCAACAGGGGAAACGCAGACAAGAACACAGGACCATGACAGGTTTCCCCTGTGTCAAAATAAAGCCCCACATTCACCAGCTGAGATCTGGTGACTGCAAAGGCCATACCATATGATTCACATCATTTTCATACTCATCAAACCGTTCAGTGACCCCTCAAGCTCGGGATAGAAATGTTTCATCATAGGATAAAGGTGATCACTCAAAATAACTTTGTATTGATTTGCAGAGATCGTTCCCTCTTAGGGGACAAGCGGACCCAGACCATACCATGAAATTGCGCCCCACAGCATAACAGAGCCACTGGACACCCTCATTGTAGGGGTCATGCATACAGGCCTATACTGTTTTCTTGGCATACCCCACACATGCACTCGCCCACTTGTGGAGAATATAACAAGGCAGCAGCACCCTACCTGGGAATTTAACCAGTAACCTTTGGGTTGCAAGTCCAGTTCCCATCTTTATAGAAGTAATTGTTCAAATTAAGTGGCCTGCAGCATAATTTAAGAGAGCCATCAATCTGCCACAAGACCGAGGTAATGGACCATATTTTGGAAAACATATGTCTAGCAGTTTCTATTATTGACCATGACAACAGTCATGAGCTAGATTGAAAGGTCAGTAACACTCACCCCACTTCTGCTGGGGGGGAGATACGCAGTTCTGTGCGCACTGGTCACATTGATGGAATCTGATGAGAAAAGCATGTTCAGCATTGGATCCATCTACATCGCCCCCGTCAGCAACAATGTTGGAGACATTGTCGGAGCTAGACGTCGGACTCGGCAGAGGAAATTCGTAAACAGGAATTGGTGGACTGCAGGTCAACCATACATTTGTAAACGGTCAATTAGCTTCGAATTACAATTAATGACCATGTCAGTTTCTGTAATTATATGTTTAACAAAAAATTATATTCTTGAAAGAGATTGGCCAAAAAGTACACGGATCGTACATGGACCTAAAAAGCATCGCCAAAACAGCGATACACTTATAAATCCAATTTACCAATCCAATTATGGATTTCCGTTTTCTTCTCCAATTCAGCTTCAAAGTCAAAGTCACAAACGTGTGAACAACTGAATTTCACACTTACCGGAAACAACTGAAAAGTTCCACACATGGGAGATTCCTTCATAGTCCGCGCGTAATGTGTGTACATCCAGTGTCGTTACTATCAACGACACAAGTTTGCCTTTACTTCCTATGGGTGTAAGTTCATTGCTGTCCAGCCATATCTTGGTATCTGGTCTGATAAGGATTGAGAAAAATGTCACCGTACGAGGTGCATAGGTTTCAAGTAAATGTGCTTTGAGAAGTTATGAACCGAAGGTTCTGATATTCTGAACTTAATACCTCTTCGCGGAGGCGCTGACGTTTAGAACCCAACAGACAGAGAAGACAGGACTGCTGCAGCTTCCTGAAAATGGCAAAGTTGGACGCATTCGTGTGACTATGCATTCAGGTCTATAGGCCTAACTGAATGGACACACCCATTAATGAATTTTAAAAACAAAAGGTAAACGTTACCTATAGGCTACACATGCATAAGGCCATTCAAGCCACAGCAATTTAAAGCCAGAATGACGTTTCCCTTACGCGTTGCCAACACCAGCTGATTCACTCCACTACAGCTGTAAATTAAAATATAATTCTAATTGTACCGCCACTGTGATTCACTGAAACTGGTTCATGTAAACGAGTCATGCAAAAATAAACAAATAAACAATTAAATAAATAAACAAACAAATATGTACTCACCCAAAGAAGAAGAAAGCTGCAGTGCTATCAGTAATGAGAGAATAAACGCGGAGGCAAACCTGCAAATGTACAGATGTAGATTGCATTAGTGGAGCGCGTATTACGAGGACGTATTTATCTAATATATAAACCCACAGAAAATTAGCATATGTACATTTTCAGAGAATAGTTGAACTACTGTCCCTCTGTGAGAAAGCGATATGAGCGAAACGAAACAAAACATTCAGCTGTCGATATAATTTCGCAACACATTAGACCTACTAATACTGATATTGGGCGTATTCTCTGCAAACCCTCTGATTCTAAAATCAGACCGAGTAATTAGACAATTAGCTACACCTTTCAATTAAAATATTGACCACCCTTTTTACTCAGTTAAAAAAGTAAGATGAGTGAAACGACAATTCGTCAGAATCTCTGCGTTAGGTTAAAAAAAAAAAACATTTGAACAAACAGGACATTTTCCCATGGTAGTGCATGCTGAATGTTTCATTCTATTCTCAACTTAATCATATATCCTTCTCTAGTTTTTCACTCAGGCTCTGTTGGTTTTTGTGGACATTAAACGCGGCAATACATTTAGGTTATAACCCTTATTGTTTGCAAGCATCCTATTGTGTTGAAGATATGCTAACTAGTAGGGCAACACAGAATGCACGTGTCAGGTAAATATAAAAGCAAAATAGTTACAAATTACACATTGAGTCCTTTCATATGCCGTAAATCTGGCGATGTGTTTAATTGAATCGGAGGGCATGTCGCCATGCAGAATTCTTACAGGATCCTTCTAACCCAAATGCGACACCGCGTGGTCAAAAGCTGAATTTTGCCCTTATCTGACCGTAAGACTACAGGTACCAAATGCTGTTTGGCAACTCAAGGCTTATGTTTTTATTGCCCTAATTAGAAGCTCATTTCTGGCAATCCTTCCCAGAAGCCTGTTGATATTGAGATCGCGGCTCATGTTAGATTTGAAGACTTTGGTCTGTAATCAATCCACATTCGTCCTTAGCTTCAACAAAAACGGCACACTTCTTTCAGAAAGTCTGTTTGGTGAGTTAATTTTAGTGATCATGGAATTTGCCAACCTGAAAAAACATGTAGATTTTGATGGATTAAAAATTATAAGGGTGTACATTTTTTATATATACTCCCTTCCAGAATTATTTTACACTTGATAAAAGTGAACAAAGAAGGCTCTATAAATAAGCAAGCAATGAGCTCAATGAGCTATGTGTATAACATGTTTAAAAAGGGGGGTATTTTCTTCAAAATAATAATAATATTTATAATATAATAATAATTAATTATTATTTTTAAGAAAATATCCCCATTTTTAAACATGTTATACATATAGCTCATTGCTTGCTTATTTATAGAGCCTTCTTTGTTTTTGTTTCACTTTTATCAAGTGTAAAAATAATTCTGGAAAGTAGTATATATAAAAAATGTAGGTCGTGTGTTGAAGTTGCTCTGGACAAGTTTCTGCTAAATGTCTACATTCTAGCAATCCCTCACTGAGCCAGCATAACCAATCCCTCAGAAACGCACGCTTAAGCCGGGCACCCACCGCACGCGTATCGGCCGCGAGCGCACTACGCGCGTATTACGCGCGTAACTGAAGCGTAGTTGAAGTACTGTTATTACAACGGCAGCGGGCGACGTCGTCTCCACCAGATGCGAACGCGTCGCGTACCGGCTGCGAAGCTCGCGCGGCACAAGCGAACTGAAGCGTAGTTTTTCGCTTCTGTTCTATTTTTTCGGCTTGTCGCGCGTCACGTTGGCCTGTTTATACACAGAAATATGCTCTAAAATGCTAGGTATACATGCTCTGATTTATATTTCATTCTTATATTACTGGGGGTGTGTCCCTAGTTACCTCCCAGATATTTTTTAAGCAGCTAAAAAAAATACAAGCCTTTTCGTTTTGTAAAAATAAATAAATAACTGGAACCTGGGGGAAAGGCAAACTTAGTTTCGCTGTCTTATTTTGCGGAGGGGGTGGGGTAAATTTGAAAATACACCACAGAAAGACGTAGGCTATTGAGTGACGTAAAAGGGAATGCACCGAGCAGCGGTTTGTTAGCTCGAGTATTGGAAGATAGTTTTTAACCAACCATTGCTCAGCCTATTTGACTTCTCCGATGTCTTCGTTCGCCGTGCTTTCAAAAAGGGCTTGTTAATAAAAATCAGATAATCCACAGAGCTTTAAAAAAATCAGATTATTTAGTGGTCTTGCCGATGAAAATGCACCTATTTTATAAATGAAGTTGTAAGCAAGCCTTTATTGCACTTGTACTTCAAAGCTTCCGGTGTTCATGGCGTTGTGGTGTTCATATCCCTTCAAGATTAAAACTGTTACTGACTTTTTCATGATTAGCTGATTTTACTAAATCTGATCCTATAAATGTTTTGACGTGAATGGCAAGACAACACGGGAATTCCCAATGGTTGATTACGGATTATTTATTATTATTATGATAATTACATATTCTTCATGAAATTGGCACGCTTGTTAACCAAGCAAATAAATTAATACAGTTTGAGATTGATTGTTATGCAGGCTACGTTGCGATTTAAGTTTATGGTACTTCTTGAAAGCGTTTACTTTCTCACGTAGGCTATTTACGAGTTAACGAAATATTACCAAATTAACAAACTGAAAAAGGTCTCTCACCAAAGTATTCACTTAACCCATAATCAACAGTCGTGAACAAACGTGAAATACACGATGTAAAAGCCCACTGCAGACTGCGAGAGCTACTAGGAATATATAGCTTTTACGCAAGCCTTTGCGCGACACAAACGGAACCAGTGGAGACACCCTACGCGTCGCGCCGTGCTGCTTCGCCCTGCTGTTTACGCGACGCATACGCGACGCGTGCGGTGGGTGCCCGGCTTTACACGCATACATGCACACGCACACACAGAGATGCGCATACGCACAAACGCACGCTTACATGCATACACGTACATGTACACACAGATGCGCATACGTGCGCCCACAAAAAATGCACAGAAATGCGCACAAATAAGTTTCAAGTTTAATTGTCATTCCCACATACATACTATACGGGAACGAAATGTCGTTCCTCACGGTCCAAGGTGCTAACACAAAATACAACAGTCTCGAAACATAAAAACGGAATAAAAGCACAATAAAAACAGTGATAAATATAAATTATGCAGTATGTGTAATTATAAGAACTATAAGAATATAGGTAATATAAATACTGCCTAACCAGTGGTCCCAGTGGTGATTATACGTAGTATAAATAGGTGATGATGGCCCGGAATAAAGGGTCGGTACAGGGTAGTCATAAAATGTCCGGTACAGGGGCAGAGAGGTGTAGTCCAGGTGTGCATCTGCGCACACACACAGATGTGCCCACACACACGCACGAACCCACACACACACTCTCTCTTGCACTTCCATGAAGATGTGGGATGGGGCAGAAAATTAACTGTCAGGGAGGAAAAATAATCAGTGACAACAATTGTAACTACAGAACCCCTTTAAAATACTCCAGATACTACAACCATTTTTACCACACACCATTATTTAGAGCAATTTCACACTATATTCGGTATTTTTACATAGTATCAATTTATACAGCTGTGTACATATTGAAGCAATTCGGGTGAATTATTCTGCTTACGGTATAACAGCTGTGTCCTACCTGGAAATCGAACCTGAAACCTTTAGAATGCAAGCACAGTTCCTCAACCACCAAGTTACTCAACCACCAAGTTACTCACACATGCAAAGAACTGTCAGTAGGTCATTAGTTCAAATGGTGTCGGTCATATTTTTTAGACTGAAGTGTTTTTTAATGGACTATTGTACACAACAGACCTACTAATTGTTTGTATATTGGCAGAGGATCTATAGGGCTAGATAACATTAATTTAGAAATGTGGGTAAATACAGTAGTTGAAAAGTACTTATCAGTACAGGCGCAACAGTGAACGTGAACCATTTTGATTTAAAGAAAATCGATATACGTGGTGTGAGGTAGTCATTATCTTGCGCCAGTTTCTATACCGAATTGCAACACAGATTGTACTTAATTTCAGAGGCGTCCGTACCTGCACTAACATAATACACTCGGTCTGTCGTCTCGTTAACAAGGTAGCTAACATTAAACTCTGTGAAAATGCAGAAAGCGGAACTGTCTAAAGTGGGTGTATTTTATTTGGATTTCAGAAATAAATGTTTCCCGCAAAGACATAACCGATGCAAAAGCAATAGCTTAAATGTTGGATTTTTAGTTAGCTAGCAAGCCAGTTTAATGAGTTAGTGGTTTGCTTGAGTCTCAGGGGGGATTTGAACCTGGGTCTGTCACTCGTCCATAATTGGTAAACGTGCTACCCAGTGAGCTACGAGGAAAACAGATGACGGGGCTGCAAATTTTTGGTCTTTTAAACGTATGCCCCTGTATGTATGTCCAATGAGGCAACCTATTCTGGCCCATCTGTGATGATGTAATCAGGCAGGAAGAAGAAAACGCAAAATCCATTAAGTCTGGGGCTTTATTATGTGCACGTGTGAGGTCAGAAGGTACAGAAATGAATGTTTTTAAGGGTTGAGTCTGTGGTCATTGTGGTTATTTCTGTAAGGAAACCCTGAAAAGTGCCAAACTCTCGGTGCTGTATATGTATGGGGCATGCCACCCCACCAACATGTAACTTTGCAGGATGGCATACCTGCCACCCCAATTTCACATACTTAAGGTATGAATATACTATCACATGGGAGGACCTGGAACTTGTATAAATACATACAGCCATTCAAATTTGTGCATAATGAAAAACAGGATTGACAGAACATTTCTACTCTTCTGCCTCCTCTTCCTCCTCCTGGCTGTGTTCCGCCTGGCTGCGGATGTGGGTGTGAAGGATGAGGTCCACGGACAGCAGGCTTGACGCAGTGTGCAGGACGGAGAGGAGGAGCTGGTATTTACAGGCCAGGGACTCCAGCCCCCGAACCCTCCAGCTGGGGGGGGCGGCCCCAGAGGCCCTGAGGAAGTTTGACTGGGCATCCAGGAAGCGTGGGCCGGGGTACAGCCGCCTGGGCACGCTCAGTACGGCTCCCGCCACCAGCCGGCAGGTCGCACGCAAGTCGGGGCAGCGCCGCTGGGAGGCCTGCTGCAGGAGGCAGTGGTGCAGTACGAACTCAAACGCGCCCCCTGCTGGTAGCACGCTGCCTGCCTCTATTAGGACACCTGAAGAGGCGGGGCCTGTTTCTCGGGTACGGGTCCCCAATGCTCCTTCTTTCCCTTCCCCAAAATGGACGCCGGGCCGCTCTCCTGATGCCTTGCCATTTCGTAGCAAGTCCGGAATTGGATGTTCAAGTTCTGCTTCGGGCTCTGTGCTGTCAGGATTTTGGCTTTTGCCTGCACACAGTGGCCCCTCACCCTTGTTTGGGTCCCTAATAAGGGCCTGTGTCCCCTCACCCCTGTTTGGGTCACTAATGAGGGCCTGTGGCCCCTCACACCGGTTTGGGTCCCCAATGAGGGCCTGTGGCCCCTCACCCCTGTTTGGGTCCCTAATGAGAGCCTGTGGCCCCTCACCCCTGTTTGGGTCCCCAATAATGGCCTGTGGCCCTCCAGCCTCTGTGCTGTCAGTGCTCAGGTGGGCATTGTCCCTCATGCTGGCGGGTGCTCTATCTAATCTTGTGCCATTGTGTAGGCCGGGTTGTTTGACCATGTAATGAGCTACGTTCTCACTGTCCTCCTCCCTGCCCTGCGGGTGATGTGATTGGACAGGACCCTGTGCGTGACGCGACAGGACAGGCTCGTACACGCGCTGAAGCATCCGGAACAGTCCGCAGAAGGCCGTGCTGCACTGCTCCGCCAGGCCGGGACTGGGCCCGCACAGAACCAGGCAGTGCGGTGCCAGGCTCCGCCCCTCTGGGAAGCTCACGTGGGCCAACCTGTCGGGACCCAGCACCACGGGCTTGCAGAATGTCACCGTGGCAACGTGCTCCTCTCCAATCAGGCTCCAGTCACCGGGGTCGGCAAAGAGCTCCGCCCCCGCCAGCCGACAGAACAGCGCCAGCTCGTCACTGTCCACGCACTCCACCACGGACAGGCCGGCCCGCCGAGCGAGGTCCAGCGCCAGCTCCGACTGCTTCGCTGCCGAGAGCAGCAGCCCCACCCTCAGCCTGCGCAGGCAGGCCACGCCCCGCTCTGCCCTCCCGCCCACCCCGCCGCAGCACCTCTGCGCCTGCGCCGCGCTCGCCAGGTTCAGAGAGACGCCAGGGGGCGCCAGAGGGGACTGGAGCGGCACGCTTGTGGCCAGCGCTCGGAGCGGCCCGTCGCCAGGGCAACGCACCGCAAAGTCTCTGTGGATCACCAGGCCCTCGAGGACCCGGGACCGGCTCACGGGCAGGCCTGGTACGGGCGTGTGGAGCGCAGCGAAGTGGCGGGCGATCAGGGTCACGCTGGTGCAGTCCTGCTCACACCGCCACCTGCGGTAGAACTCGCAGGCCGTCTGGCTCAGGACCCCCCAGTGGGAGCTCGCCGTCATACAGTATGATTTACAGTTACTCATACACATTGGTAATCACACAGTATTATTTACACACTGTTACTCACACAGTATGATTTACACAGTCACTCATACACACTATTACTCATACAGTATGATTTACACAGTTACTCATACACATTGCTAATCACACAATATTTACACACTGTTACTCACACAGTATGATTTACACAGTGTTACTCATACAGTGTTACTCACAGTATGATTAACACACTGTTACTACAGCATGATTTACACACTGTTACTCACACAGTATGATTTGCACAGTTAGTCACACAGTATGATTTGCACACTGTTAGTCACCCAGTATGATTTACAAACAGTTACTCACACCATATGATTTACAAACTGTTACGCTCACAGTATGATTTACACACTGTTACTTACACAGTATGATTCACACACTGTCATGTACACATTATGATTTACACACTGTTACTCACACAGTATGATTTACACACTGTTATGCACGCAGTATGATTTACACACTGTTACTCACACAGTATGATTTACACACCGTTACTCACACAGTATGATTTACACACTGTTAATTACACAGTATGATTTACACACTGTTACTCACACAGTATGATTTACACACTGTTACTCACACAGTATGATTCACACACTGTTATGCACGCAGTATGATTTACACACTGTTACTCACACAGCATGATTTACACACCGTTACTCACACAGTATGATTCACACACTGTTATGCACACAGTATGATTCACACACTGTTACTCAAACAGCTTTTTCCACTTGTATACTTTCGTTTCTCATTTATAGTGCAAACGTCACATCCCCAACATCAATCTGTCCATACTGCAGTAAGACGTAGTGGTGAAAAACCGTTTTCTGAGCTAGAGGAATGGAAGAAGCCCCAGGTTGTTGGCTGTGCTGTATTTCAGTAAGAGGGAGAACAGATTCGGGGGCCTGTTACCTGGCAACGGGATGGTCAAGCCGAAGGGAGGTAAGGATCCTGCGGCCATTCCTGGTGATGAGGACCTCTCCAGAGTCGCGGGTGAAGAGGACCTGGCCCCTGGACGGACCGAAGCACGGGCTCACCACCGCCTCCAAGGCCTGGGTGACCTGCAGCAGGGTCCCCAACTCCACCCTCTGCACCCCCTTTATCTCCACACTGCCTTTAACAGGGGCCTGCTGTACACACAGGGCACAATCACTGAGCTGCATTCCAAACACAGACACAGCGTACTAAATCTGAAATGCACACGGTGCATTTCCCACACAGACACAGCGTACTCAATCTGAAATGCACACGCTGCATTTCCCACACAGACACAGCGTACTCAAACTGAAATGCACACGGTGCATTTCCCACACAGACACAGCATACTCAATCTGAAATGCATCCGTGGTCAGCGTTAGTTCAGCACTGACCATTCTGAGAGAAGAAGCCGTAAAACCTTTCAGCTTGTTATTTTGTGTTCTGTAAGCATGTGATTATGAACTATGAAAACAAGAAATGAAACTGTGGAGGGGTAGTGTGGTTAGGGCGCCCTCTGCAGTCAAAGAGGGAGTGGTTTAGCTGGCACTTCAACCCCAGGTGTGTGCAGTGACAATTCATTGCTAATTGTACACACCTGGGGTTGCAGTGCCAGCTAAACCGCTCCCTCTCCGCCTGCAGATGGCGCCCTAACCACACCACCCCTCCACAGAAACAAACTTGTTTGTTAGTTTTAATGTGTCTTGCTCTTAAATACAGGCTATGAAATCATTACCTTAAGGTCGTAGACAGGATGAGATGTCTAATGGAACAGAGAGACCTATAGGATTCATGTCCCGCACACTCACCTCAGCAGAGAGGAACTACTCTCAACCAGACAAGGAGGGGCTTGCAGTCATCTTCGGAGTCTGAAGATTCCACAAATACCTATACGGGCATCCATTTACAATTGTGACATATCACAAACCCCTCGTGTCACTTTTCAATGAGATGAAAGCAATCCCACAGATCGTGTCCCTCCCCGAATCCGACGTTGGGCCGTGATTTTGATGACATACGAGTACACCATCGTTTACAAGGCAGGGAAATACCACGGCAACGCTGACGCCCTGAGTCGCCTACCCTTGCCGGAGAACCCAGGTCCCAAAGAGCCAGAGGAGAGAGCGCTCATGTTGGACACATCAGACATCACACCGGTGACAGCAGAACAAGTGAGAGAGCTCTCAAGAGCGAGAGAAATGGTGCAGAGAGGTTGGCTGCCAGAGCAAGAGGGGACTGAGTCTGCACCATGCACTGCTCGTAAAGATGAGCTGAGTGTAAAAAACGGCTGTGTGATGTGGGGAGCTGGAGTAGTCGTTCCCAAGCCGGGTCAGAAGGACTGTGGCTTGTCAACATGCATTTTGGCAAAGTCCAGTCTGGCTTTTATGTGCTTCCCTCTTAGAAGTGGGGTCTTCCTGGGTCTTCTACCATGGAGCCTATTTTCATTCAGACAGTGACAGATGGTGCGAAGCTATTGTAGCTTGAACTTGAAGATCAGCTTGGATCTGTATTGAAGTTTTCCTTGGTTCTTTCTCGACCGTTCGAGCAACCCTTCTGTTCAATTTTCCTCTTGCGACCACGTCCAGAGATGTTGGATACAGTTCCATGGGCCTTGAACTTCTTAATATTGGTAACAGTGGTCACAGGAACATCATGTCAGGCTGGAGACTTGAACTCTCGTCCCCCACGTGGCAGTCAAACACCTAGACCACTGCACTACCAGAGGGGACTCAAGTGCAGAGCAACACAAGCAGGAGTTCAGCAGGTTTTAATCCACAACAAAAACACAAATACAAAAAAACTCAGAACTAGAAAAGAAAACACTCCTAAACAGGGAAAAAAAGTTACAGGCAGGCAGAACAAGTCCAATACGTAATCCAAAAATCAGAATCCAAAAACAGAGCCAAAGTCAAATACCACAGATCAGTCCATGAGACAAGCAAACACACCAGCAAGGAAAAATCCAAAAGAGAATACCGAAAACAGTCCAGGTCAAATCAGGCAACTATTCAGTGGGGTCAACAAGTCGCTTGAGCTTGAGAAACACCAGGGAATCACGAAGACTTAGCAAAGACATAGACAGAGGACCGGGCTTAAATACACTGAGAAAACAAGCAAACAAGGCACATGACAGAGACAATGAGGTACAGGTGGGCAAGTTAACAAGAGGGCTGGGTCAACATAACAAGGGAGGCTAACCAGTGTCCAGAACAAAAAGAGTCTTTGGCACCCTCTGGTGGTTAAAAAGTAGTCCAACCCGTGACACATCAAGCACTTTGGAGATGGTCTTGTAACCTTTACGTTGACCATGCTTGGCTATTACCTTTTTTCTAATCTCTTCAGACCACTTTCTACTTTTCCTTCTGTTTTCCATGTTCAATGTGATGCACACAGTGGCACAAAACAGCAGAGTGAGTCATTTTCTACTTTTAAACTGGCTGCATGAGTGATTATAAGATTGAAAATGCCTGTGATACTATTTTTTTTTTTTGCTACGTTTTGGCAAGGCTACCACCTGTGGGCATATGAGACATTTAGTCTTCTCATTCGCTGACGTGAAAAGAAATTCATGCTCCCATTCCGGGTGGAAATAATATGTTTTTGATTTCTTTTTCACCGAACCCTCAACCATATCTATGTTGTTATGTTAGTTAAGGTGCATTCAGCGTCAATATGTTTATTTTGGCTTCCAAAAGTAAAAATAAAACTACAGGACTAACATGACAAGGTATCTGTAAATGTGAATATTATTCATTGAATTGAGAAACTAAATATTGTGCATTGAACAGATACTGTAAATATGAATATTTTGCATTGATCAGATAACTGTGCATAACTGTGTCTTTCTTTGTAAGTATGTATGCATGTACATAGAGCCTGTCTTAACAGAAATTGCAAAAATAAATATGACAGTGATACACTCAAATCCGCATACACCACACAGTCCACAATCCCTCCATACATTTTTTTTAAAAGTAGAAATGCTGTCATTATTATTATTCAATTTTTTGTTTTCTTTTCTGTTTGCTGTTTTGCTTTTGTTATATTCTCCTTATAAAAATTGTTTAGGTAAAAAAAAAAAAAAGCCAACACTGAATCCATAATTTTTATACAACATATAAGGTACTTTAAAAATAAGAAACATCAGTGTCCCTGTTCTTACTGAAAGCATGCAACCATTTATGATGTCTACAACAATGACAATTTGATGATACTCGTAGAGCAACAGTAATACACAAAAAGCCAGCCTTCATGCTGATGCCTGTGGCGCGCTGACCAGAGAAAGCTACTGTAACCCATCTAGTGACAAGTTATGACAAGGCTAGCTCTCAGAACACTCAGAACGTTATAGCGTCATGTACTTGCTGTGCTTATTCTGTTATCGGCCTTTGTGAACAGCCCAAACAGTGGATTCTGGTTCAAGCGAGGAAGTGCCCATCAGACCAAAACTCAGTCATTTCCAGGACTACATAAGTGTACTTATGCCTGAGTAATTGCAGCAGATATGGCTGTAAACTAAAATGTTTTACAAATAATTCAGACAATGTTTGATCGATCAGAGAAACAGTTTTCATGTCTATATGAGCGCACATAGTGAATCACTGCCCATTCTTTCACTGCTCTGCCTCAGTTCCTGTAGATTCAGTGGCAAACCTGCAGTGGTTAATGCACTTCAGACTGTGTTCTGCGGTGTACAGCTGCTTGGAGGCTTAAGGTAGTGAAGGGAAGTGTATGTTTCTGTATTTCTGTATGCACTCCTGGCCACTTCTGCCTAGGCCTGCAGTCTTGTCCCAGTCTCCACATTCCCAGTTACCGTGGCGATGAGGGAGAGGAGCGATGGAGAGCTATGGGGAGGATGGAATGCAGCTCAGGGCTGTCCCGAGTGCACTCCTGAAAGGACCCGAATCGCTCTGGCACCCACCATGGTGATATACCGGCCCCCGTCCCAGGCACTATAGTGTGCTGTTGTGTTGTGTGCTGAGATGCCTAATTACTGATGTAACATGCGTGTGTGACCACAGACAGAGCCTTCATGCCTGTGAGATGTGACCATATGAGGTGTGATGCTTATAAACTACTATTGAGACTGAGATAACTTAGTGAGTCTTTGGAGAATGCCCCTGCATGCTGTGTAGTGGGTATTTCCCTGGTGCATATTGTACTAAATTCTGTTACAGTGGGAACATGTCGTCTGACCTGATGATTTCCTGTCTGCTTCATGTACCTGCTTTGAGTGGTTCCTATCAATTCAGAGATTATTTGGCATATTGTATGGTAGTTAGCATTTCTTATAGATGTGTCACGGGTTGCAGTGTGGTGGACCCAAATGCAGACTCGGACAATTGCGTACCTTCAAAAGGTACACGATGCAGCAGGCAGTCTCATAGTCAGTTTGTGCAAAGATCAAAAACCAGAAAAATCCACCGGGGCAAAAGTACAGAATCGGAAGGCAACAGGAATCAGCAAAACAAAGTCGGCAGGCCAAAAATGAGCGACCAGTTCGGCGTCCAAGAAATTCTTGCCGGCGCCAGAGTCGACCAACGCCTGTAGCCTGAGGGGTTGCTGGTCCTGGACCAGTGTGGCATCGAGCAGCGGGCTTGACTGAGTGGTAGAAGGGGAAGTGGTACGGCTCACCAGGGTCCCCACTCTAATATCTTTTGGCCGAATAGGACAGGAGGATAATACGTGACCGGCTGTGCCACAGTAAATGCGAAGTCCCGTCCTGATTCGCCGCATACGCTCCGTTTGCGTGAGGTGGGCTCTTCCGAGCTGCACTGGCTCCTCGCTGGGCGTGCGGGGCGCGGTCGGACTCGGGGGTGCACTGATGCCGGGACTGGAACTGAATCTCGCTGAAGGGCTCGCTGAGGGTTGGCGTCTGGCCGTCTGGCCGCTGAAGGGCTCGCTGAGGGTTGGCGTCTGGCCGTCTGGCCGCTGAAGGGCTGGCTGAGGGTTGGCGTCTGGCCGTCTCTCTGCGGCGCTCACGGAGGCGGTTGTCCAGCTTGATGGCCAGCAGCGCGATCAGGGCATCGAGGTTGTCGGGATCGTCTCTCGCAGCCAGTTCATCCTTCAAAGCCTCGGACAAACCCGTCTCTGAAGACCCCCTGGAGCGCAGTGTCGTTCCATCCTGATTCCGCAGCGATAGTCCGGAACTCAGCTGAAAATGCCGCCGCGCTGCGCGTGCCCTGGCGCATCGACAGCAGGCGTGGATTATAGTCTCTCCCGCAAACGGGGCGATCAAAGACTTCTCGCATTTCTGCAACGAAACTGGAGCAGGTGAAGTTTGTAGGAGGTTGGCTCTCCCAAACTGCTGTGGCCCAGTCTAATGCAGATCCCTTCAGCAGCCCCACGATGCAAGAAATCTTTTTCCCATCGTTGTTGTAAGTGGTGGGTTGCTGGTTGAAGGTCGAGCGAACACTGCATTAGAAACGCCTTGCACTTCCCCAAGTCTCCAGCGTAGCGCTCCGGAGCAGGAATGTGCGGCTCCCTGGGCAGGAGGGCTGCGTGGGTGTAGAGCTGGACCGGGTCGGGAGGAGCCGTCGGGGCTTCGGGAGCGGGAGCCGGGAGGCGGGTGGTCAGCTGCTGCATCTGACCAGCGAGTGCTGTCAGCGAATACCGGATCTCACGGAGGGCTTGCTCGTGCCGTCCCACGAGTGCTGCCTTGGCTGGCGAGGGCGTTGCGCAGGTGCTCTGGGTCCGCTGGGTCCATACTGGCCAGATTGTTCTGTCACGGGTCGGGGTGTGGTGGACCCAAATGCAGACTTGTACAACTGAGTGTCGAAACTCCCGAAGGAGATGTTTAATTCAAAGGTACACAATACAGCAGGCAGTCTCGTAGTCAGTTTGTGCAAAGATCAAAAACCAGAAAAATCCACCGGGGCAAAAATCGAAGTCGTTAAACAGGCGGAGGTCAGAACAGGAATCAGCAAAACAAAGTCGGCAGGCAAAAAATCGGTGGTCGGGTAAACAGGCAAGATCAAAACACGAGTCAGACTAACGAGAGGTAAACGCTGGAAAGGCACTGTAAACAGGAGGCACAATCTGGCAAGGAAGAACAGGGAAACAGAGAATATATACCAAAAGAACCAGGTGAGTGAAATGAGAGATAATTGAACGGAGCGTGAACATGCAAACAGGGAACAGGTGAATGAAATGAGTGATTAGCCAGTGCATGAGAATGCGGCCAGAACAGGTGAGAGTGATCAGCTGAGGGGAGAGAGAGAGAAAGAGAAAACCACGCCCATACTACAAAACCGAAACAAAGATTGTGCAGGAGAAAAGCAGATAGTCAACTAAAAAGTGAAGTGACAACAGAAACATAACAAGATGCTGGTAAGGTGTAATTTTATTGAAATTAGGCTTGGGGCTGCTGGATGGCTCATTTAGTTAAGGCCCCACGCTGAGGTGCATGGATGAGCCTCACGGCCTCAGGTCGAATCCGGACCGTGCCAGTGCCGACTGTGGCCAGTAGCTCCACAGGGCGACGCACGATAGGTGCCTGTGTTGCCCAGGGTACGGGAAGGTTCAGTCAGACAGGGATCTGCGTTTCATCGCTCTCTAGCGACCCCCCTTGGGCGCTCATATGACTGCATGTCAGAGCTGCTTATGAAAGGTCTTCCTCCGGCATGAAAAACAGCTTTTGTGTTCTATTCCATTACAAAATATACATGCGCACAAGCTGAAATGTGGTAAATGTTTATTTTTCTCATCCAAGCAGAGTATAATAATCCATTAATGGGTAAGCTTGTTATCGTACCAAAGCTGATTTTTTTTAAAGGAAAGCCTTAAGACTAAACATAAGGTCATGTCATAGCTGTGGCTCTATCACATGGGTGTTTGCTGTAATTACAACAGGGAAAAAGTTACTCAGACGAGCTCGCTCCTGTTAAGATAATATACTCCATACTAGTGTGTGGCATTAGCAAACTTCTGAGAATTCCTCTGCAGGCTGTTTAGGTGTCTCCCTGGTGCCCCTTATGTTAAAGCCTGTTAAAGGAAACCTGTCTACCTCATGTACAGTGCCATGAAAAATATTTTCCCCCATTCTGATTTCCTATATTAGGGCCTGGTTTCAGATCTTTACAAAAAATGTTATATTAGACAGAGGGAACGGGAGTAAATAGTCAACGATTTAGAAACTCCCAACTTCTGCCTTGAGTCTCACCCTCTGGAGTTCAGTCCCTTGTAGTAGCGTCACAAGACCACCGGATGGCGGAAAGCATCCACTTTGTGTTTCCAGTATTCCAATGCAGCCCACAGGTCTGATAGCAAAAGTAAATACTCTGATATTTTCGACTATTTCAAGCTCCTGCCACGGCACATAATGGTTTTATTAAATTCCATTTAGCATGAGGATGGGGGTGTAATTTCAAAGAAACACTGCACTGGTTGATGCACTGAAGATGCTCATTTTTATTGTACACACAGAGCACGTACACAGCGCATCAATACACACAGACGCACGCACATGCACAACATGCACACACACGCACACAAACACACACACAAACACATATACACCATGTTCACCTGATCATATAGATAGATGGTTTGATACTGTGGTCTGTGTCTTTGGAGGCCCTACTAGACTGAAGGCTTTTCTTTCTGGGGAGGCTACGCTCCTTCGGTGTGTGTAGCAGGATGCTGGCCATGTTCTACCAGATCATTGTGGCCGGTGTCCTGTTCTACACCTGTGTGTGCTGGGCTGGGAGCCTCTACTCCAGAGACACAAAGAGGCTCAAACTGATCCAGAAGGCCAGCTGCCACCCTCTGCTGTTGTTTTGGGTGCAGTGGGTGTTTGCCGACTCTCCCCCCCCTCTCTGAGCCAGCCCCCCTTCTCTGCTTCCTCGGCCAGCCCTCTAGCTGCCCTCCTCAGCCTTGCCCCTGCCATGCCCGTGTTCTCCAGAAGGTAGAGCACTGACTGGCGGGTGAACCCCCAGCGTCCCACCTCCACTGGATATACTGTCGCTCTCTAACCGACCTCCTTACACTCCTTACACTCTCACACTCCGCTGCCAGGTCGGAGTACTTCAGGCGTTTCCGCTCATAGGCTGCTTCTGCCCCCTCCTCCCATGGGAGGGTGAGCTCCATAAGGAGCACCACCTTCACCCGAGTGGACCACATCTCCATATAAGGAGCACCACCTTCGCCCAAGTAGACCACGTCGCCATATAAGGAGCACCACCTTCGCCCGAGTAGACCACGTATCCATATAAGGAGCACCACCTTCGCCCGAGTAGACCACGTATCCATATTGTCATGGTTCTGTATTTTCTGTTTCTGTTTTTCCCCTTTTGGCCACCAGATGGCGGCACTTCAGTTTTGTGTTTCAGTTCGTTCTCCCTTCCTGTGTTAATTGTATTATTGGTTTTCATTATTCTATTATTGTTCCCACCTGTGTCTTGTTATCCCCTCCCTTTCTGGTTTGATTGTTCTTTGAGTTCACCTGTGTCTTGTTACCCTTGTCTATTTAAGTTCTTTGCTCCCTGACTCGTGTGCTGTTTCCTTGCGTTTCATGTGTGTTTCTGCCTGCCTGTGTTTTGACCTGCTTGTGTTTCCACCTGTGTGTTTCTGTGCGTTTCTGCCTTTGTCTCTGCCTGTGCTTCTGCCGTTTGTATTCTGTACTTTGTGAAGTTTTTTTTGTATTTTTTAGTTTTTGTTATATGCCCCTCGTGGCTCTTTGTTTGTTCTGTTTTCCTTTTTTGATATTAAAGACTTGGTTTGAATTTCCGTTTTGATGCAACCTGAGGTTTTTCTCACTCCGCACCTGGGTCCTCACTCGCAAAATCCGACACATATAAGGAGCACCACCTTCACCCGAGTAGACCACGTCTCCATATAAGGAGCAGGGTGTCATAATTGGCCCTGATCAGGAAGCTAAGCCTGGCTTGTGGTATCTTCCACCAGTCTGACCCACTGAGCGATCAGTCCTCCACACTTTCCCACGCTGTCCATCCTCTCAGACCACCTTAGCAAACTGCTAAAACCTGCTACCTCTCCTGCACCATCCATGGTGGGATGATCCAGAGTCTTCTGTGCCCCTCTGTTTCCCTGCTGGGAGGGTTGTACTCCTCTGCTTCCCTGCTGGGGGGGTTGTCCCCCTCTGTTTCCCTGCTGGGGGGGTTGTACCCCTCTGTTTCCCTGCTGGGGGGGTTGTGCCCCTCTGCTTCCCTGCTGGGGGGGTTGTGCCCCCGTTTCCCAGCTGGGGGGAGCAGTCAGGTAGAAGCAGACTGCAAACATAGAATGCATATCAGGCCACTGCTATATGTACCACAATTAAACCATCAGTGAAATCCCAGGATATACTGGTATATTTATAAATCAATGACAAAGTATGTTCTACAGCATACCCAGCAATTTACCCACCCAGATATCATTTCTGATTAACAATGTTGTACATTTTCAGCTCTCATAAAATGCCAGTAGTACAGATTCTGATGTAGTCAGCTGAAAGGAACTTCTTAGCTTACAAAGGAGATGGTACAGTAGAATGGGCACATCTCATTTGTTCAGGTGCAGGGCATAAACAATATGTAGAGTTAAAAAAATGTCTGATGTTTGAACAGACTAGGCAGAATGTGTCATTCCAAACAGATTGGAGTATGGGTTTAACATCAGCATGCCTTTGGAGCTGAGTGAGTATGTTTAACATGGTCGGTGAAAATAGCGGCAATATGTGTTATTCAACCAATCATTTAAACAGAAACATTTACACTCTAGACATTTGACACGTAAACAGTAAAAATAACACATACAAATGCAACATTACAAAATTGCACCAGCAGGCCTTATCTGATAGAAAAAAATCTAATTATCAGAACAGACAGAACAGACATTGCCATAGGAATACCAATCGTGCTGCAATGCGACTCACCTGGGCAATGTTGCTGGAAGTGATGAGACAGAATTGCAAACATCTTGACTTCATTTCACAATCTGCATGTCTAGCAATAAGCACTGGAACATTGTACTAATACGAGACGACTGTATTGTGAAAACTGAGTGTGATTTAGAGTTGTGCACTTTGAAGGTAGGTACTGCAATTAGTGTCTTAGGGTAAGAATTTTGCCAGTCAGTTTGGCAAATTGAGTTTTCCACACTGAGTCAAAGCAATCATAACATACTGTAATGCATTTGTAATGTGTGACTGCAGATATCAGAGACTGGATGTCATGCAAACCACACTTCTGCCCTGATTTTGGCTTAGTGGTCTAATCCATTCAACTGATGTGCAGCAGATCCAGGTTCAAACCTACAGGGAAACCATTTCTTTGAGAGGTAACATAAACATACCAGCTCAATAGACAAGCAGTGACTTTTCAAAATGTATTGAGTTGTGGTTACACTACAGTAACAGAAGCAAGCATTCATCTGACACTACACAACTTCTCTTATAATGGATTTTATTTCCACTACTGTAGATGAATGTCATTGCTTTAACTGCAGATTTTAGCCCCATGCTGATCTACTCATATTGAGCCCAAACATAATCCAATATAGAATATGAAATAAGTACTACTGTATCACAGGAGTTCAATACATCACACAATAATAAATCACAACAGCAAAACATTCAATATTTTTATAATTCAGGTTTAATCATTGCATACTATTGTCTGAAAATACAGAAAAATTAAAGGAAAAAGAAAAAAACACAATTCTAACAGAATTAATAAGGAAACTCAATCCATCATTGTTTACAGTAATGAAAGGAAATAAGTACACTGCAGTGATTATTCTGCATTCTTCATTCTTCTCCCTATCAGCTGCATTTGCCCACAAAAATTTGCACATTGGAAATCTTGTGAAAATGAATGAAAGAAACTGTAAAAACTAGTAGAATGCATATTTAAGTGGAGGAGTTTGCCACTGGCTTCTTTTAAAAAAGATGCAGATACAGGAGATGGAATTATTATTATTACTCTCAATGTTATATTAATGTTTTAATGATCAAAAGTACATAAACACACCTTGAACATTTGCAATATAAATGTATTAAAATGTTCAAAAATATCACATTTAGACAGAAAGTGCTTAACCTGAACTGCTAAAAGATAATACTCTTATGTACAGGGGTTATGCTGTACTGAGGTTATATATATATATATATATATATATATATGTATATATATATATATATATATATATGTATATATATTATTGGGCACAGCTGAAATTGCACTGGTAAGGCATTGGTCAAGGAAGGTTGCAAGTGTGTCGATGAGTGTGTGTGATTGGGTGAGAGTGTGTTTGCGTGCGTGAATTTGTGAATGTGTGTGCACACATGCGTAGGTTTGTGGGAGTGACTGTGGATGTGAACATGTGTGTGTATGTGTGTGAGTGCATGAGTATGTGTGTGCCCGGATTGTGTGTGTGTATGGGTAAGAGAATGTGTGTGCGTGTGCACGCATGTATGTGTGTGTGCATGTGTGAGAGTATGATTGAGTGCATGAGTATGTGTGTGTGTGCACACGGGTGCGTGTGTGTATGGGTAAGAGAAAGTGTGTGTGCGTGCGTTTGTGTGAATGTGTGTGTGACTGTGTATGTGAGTGTGTGTGCGTGCAAGAGAATAAGTGTATGTCTGTGTGTGTGTGTGTGTGTGAGAGTGCCTTTGTGAATGTGTGTGTGTTTATACATGTGTATATGGTGTGTGCACGCATGTATGTGTATGCATGTGTGTGCATGTGTGAGTGCATGAGTGTGTGTGTGTGCGTATGGGTAAGAGAATGTGTGTGTTTATACATGTGTGTGTGCTGACACGTTTGTGTTTGTGCGTGATTGCATAAATGTGTGTGTGTGTGTGCGTTTGCGAATGTGTGTGTCTGTATACTGTATGTGAGTGTGTGAGTGAGAGAAAAAGTGTGTGTGTATGAGCGTGTGTATGTGTGCATGCGCGTGTGCGTGAGATTGTGTGTGTCCGTGTGTAGGTGTGTGTGAGTGACTGGGTGTGAGAGAGTGTGCGTGCATAGGTTTGTGAGTGCGTGTGCATGAGTAAACATGAGTGTATGTATTTGTGAGTGCGTGTGCATGACTGAGAGAGAAAAGGTGTGTGTGAGAGTATGTGTGTGTGTGATGGAGTGTATGTGACTGGTTGTGCAAGAGTGTGTGTAGATTTGTGAGTGCATGTGTGTGAGTCTAGGTGCATATGAGTGTGTATATATATATATATATATGTGAGTGTGTGATTGAGTGTGTGTGTATGTGTATACGAGTGTGTGTGTGTATATACGTGTGTGTGTGTGCGAGTGTGTGTGTGTGTATGTGTGAGTGTGTGTAACTGTACATGAGAGTGTGTGTGTATATATATGTCTGTGTGTGTGTGTGCATGCGTTGGAGTGTGTATGCTCACATGTATGTGTGTATGCATGTGTGTGTGTGCACGCGCATGTGTGTGTGTGTCTCTACTCCAGTTAGCAGAGGGACACTGAGGAGTGTGTGTGTTGACACGTGTTTGTGTCTCTGCAGGCATGTGTGTGTGTGTGCGTGCGTTTGTGTGAATGTGTGTGGATGTGAGTGTGTGTGTGTGAGAGAGAGGGTGTGTGTGTGTGTGTGAGAGTGACAGAGTATGTGAGAGAGAGAGAGAGAGAGTGTGTGCATACGATTATGAGCGTGTGTATGTATGCATGCATGCGTATGTGCGCGTGGGAGTGCACTGGTGAATGTGTGTGTGTTTATACATGTGTGTGCATGCGTACGGGAATGTGAATGTGTGTTGACATGTTTTTGTGTCTCTGCACGCATGTATGTGTGCGTGCGTGAGTTTGTGTGTGTGTGCGTGCGTTTGTGTGAATGTGTGTGGATGTGAGTGTGTGTGTGTGTGTTTATACATGTGTGTGCATGCGTATAGGAATGTGAATGTGTGTGTTGACACGTGTTTGTGTCTCTGCACGCATGTATGTGTGCGTGCGTGAGTGCATGAGTTTGTGTGTGTGTGCGTGCGTTTGTGTGAATGTGTGTGTGACTGTGGATGTGAGTGCATGTGTGTGAGAGAGAGAGGGTGTGTGTGTGAGTGATTGAGTATGAGAGAGAGAGAAAGTGTGTGTGTGCATACGGTTATGAGCGTGTATACATATGTATGCATGTGTGTGTGTGCGTGAGAGTGCACTGGTGAATGTGTTTGTTTGTGTGTGCGAGAGATTGTGTGTGTTCATGTGTGTAGGTGTATGTGTGCATGTGTGTGATTGGGTGTGAGAGGGTGTGTATGTGTGTGTGCACGAGTGTGCGTGCGTAGGTGTGTGAGTGTGTGTGCATGAGTGTGAGAAAGCAAGGGTGTGTGTGAATATATGTGTGTGTGTAGATGTGGGTGTGTGTGTCTATGTGTATCTGAGTGTGTGTGTGTATGTGTATATGAGTGTGTGTGGTGTGTGTGTGTGAGTGGGTATATGAATGTGGTGTGTGTGTGTGTACATGAGTGTATGGTTTTGTGTGTGCGTGCATGTGTGTGAGTGTGTATGCGCATGTGTGTGTGTGTGTGCACGTGCATATTTGTGTGCGCGCACGTGCGTGTGTGTGTGTGTATGCGTGTGTGTGCGTGTGTGTGAGCGCACGTGTGGGTGTACATGTGTGTGTGTCTCTACTCCAGTTGGCAGAGGGACACTGAGGCATCATACACTCTAAATCCAGCACAGAGGGGTTTGTGTTGAGTGAAGTGTGTTTGGAATCTGTGCAGGAGGGTCAGTGTGTCAGAGTCAGAGACGCTGTAGAAGGACAGAGTGCTGGTTGGACGGTCCACACACACTCCTACCCTGTACACACACACTCCTTTACCAGCATCATCATCACACACTCCTGCTCTGCGGTAGGGGGAGGGGGGGGCAGGTATGCGTGTTCGGTTATCATTGTGCCAGACAGAGTATCTGAGTTTACCAGAGTGACCGGGCTTAAAGCAGCTCAGACTCCAGGAGTTTTTATTCCATCCAAACCCACAGTCAGAACCCTCTCCTTTCCTGCTGATTCCTTTATATGTCACTGCTATATCAACCTCTCCCCCCTCAGACACACTGAACTCAGCCTCCCAGTAACAGCGCTCACACACACTCTCTCTGCACACAACCTGGGGCCAGCCCTCAAATCTCTCTGGATGATCAGGATATGGCTCCTCTCTCCCCGGTGTGTGTGTCACCCTCCTGTTCCCCTCAGACAGAGACAGCTTTCTGCATGCTGTGTTTGGATCCAGTGTGAGCTGACAGCCGTCTGCACACCAGAGACATTAATGAGATTAATTATCACTATTAATACTCACCTTGTTATGTGTGTGAGAAAGAAAGGACTGTCATAGTACCTCTGTGTGTGTGTTTGTGTACATGTGTGTTTCTGTTTGTGTGTGTAAGAGAGAAGTCACACACACACACACACACACACACACACACACACACACACACACACACACACACACACACACACACACACACACACACACACACACACACACACACACACACACACACAGAGTGTGTATCTATGCAAAGTGTTCTGTCGATACAGACTCACATTTCCTGGGTCCTGGTTTGGTCCTGTTCTCTCCTCCATGGTCCACACTGTAAGAACAGCAGAACAGAATTCTGAATTTTAACCATCCTTTATTTCCACTCTCAACACACCAATGACATCACATATATAAAAACAAAGGCACAATAAAACAAAACCACGATCATATGAAAAAAAACACAAATCTGTCAGAAAGGAAACTTATTCCATTCACTCACCCTGCTCCATGTGCAAAAACAGCTCCCCTCCCTCCACTGAACATAAAACACCCTTATAACACACACACTCTGAAACACACTCAGGTTCTCCATTGCTTTGTAATACTGAAACTCCACCATCACTGTGTCCCTGATCAAACCCCTAACTACAACAACCACATCTTATTTACTGCAGTGATCCCGTGCAGCACCATCCACAGGAGATCCCCAACTCTCTTGAGTAACGCTGGTTTGTATAGTGCCCTCCATGCCCCCCCCCCCCCAAACTCCTTTTGTGTGAGTGTGTGTGAGGTACACTATGGAAACTCTCTTTACTTACAGCAGTGTGAGTGTGTGTGTGTGTGTGCGGTGCAGTGTGGAAACTCTCTTTACTTACAGCAGTGTGAGTGTGTCCAGTTTAGCAGCAGACAGCGCTCTCACTCCTGAGTCTCTTGGGTGATTGTATCTCAGGTCCAGCTCTCTCAGGTGTGAGTGTGTGTGTGTTTGTGTGTGTGTGTGTGTGTGTGTGTGTGAGGTGCAGTGTGGAAACTCTCTGTACTTACAGCAGTGTGAGTGTGTCCAGTTTAGCAGCAGACAGCGCTCTCACTCCTGAGTCTCCTGGGTGATTGTATCTCAGGTCCAGCTCTCTCAGGTGTGAGGGGTTTGAACACAGAACTGAAGCCAGAGAATCACAGCCTCTCTGTGTGACTCTACAGCCTGACAGCCTGCAGAGAGGACACACACACCTTACATGCATTAATATAAACTAACAGGGCTGTGTGTGTCAAACACATAGCAGTGTGTTATACACCGTACACACGTTAATATAAACTAACAGGGCTGTGTGTGTCAAACACATAGCAGTGTGTTACACACTGTACACACATTAATATAAACTAACAGGGCTGTGTGTGTCAAACACATAGCAGTGCGTTACACACCTAACACACATTAATATAAACTAACAGGGCTGTGTGTGTCAAACGTATAGCAGTGTGTTACACACTTTACACAAATTAATATAAACTAACAGGGCTGTGTGTGTCAAACACATAGCAGTGTGTTACATACCTTACACACATTAATATAAACTAACAGGGCAGTGTGTGTCAAACATAGCAGTGTGTTACACACCTTACAAACATTAATATAAACTAACAGGGCTGTGTGTGTCAAACTCAGCAGTGTGTTACACACCTTACACACATTAATATAAACTAACAGGGCTGTGTGTGTCAGGCACATAGCAGTGTGTTACACTCCTTACACACATTAATATAAACTAACAGGGCTGTGTGTGTCAAACACAGCAGTGTGTTACACACCTTACACACATTCATATAAACTAACAGAGCTGTGTGTGTCAAACACATAGCAGTGTGTTACACACCTTACACACATTAATATAAACTAACAGGGCTGTGTGTGTCAAACACATAGCAGTGTGTTACACACCTTACAGCACATTAATATAAACTAACAGGGCTGTGTGTGTCAAACACATAGCAGTGTGTTACACACCTTACACACATTAATATAAACTAACAAGGATGTGTGTATCAAACACATAGCAGTGTGTTACACACCTTACACACATTAATATAAACTAACAGGGCTGTGTGTGTCAAACACATAGCAGTGTGTTACACACCTTACAGCACATTAATATAAACTAACAGGGCTGTATGTGTCAAACACATAGCAGTGTGCTACTTTACAGCACATTAATATAAACTAACAGGGCTGTGTGTATCAAACACATAGCAGTGTGTTACACACCTTACAGAAATTAATATAAACTAACAGGGCTGTGTGTGTCAAACCCCATCTACAGCTCAATATAAAATAACAGGGCTCTGGAATTAATCATGCCTATTTAAGAAAATGACCAGTTAAACTAAATTTGAACAGATTCAATTAATTTTCATAATTTTGAAGAATGTATGAATAGAAACGAATTGACGCTTCTCAAAAATATGTTTATTCCAACTGATGTCAGATTTAAAATGTGTTTCTACCAAGAGGAAGAACAGGAAAATGTTGCTTTATTTCTGTGAAGAAAAATAACTCTCTTGTCTATTTTAACATTAAAAACATTAGTAATATCAGTGCTATATTTAGTCATTATTAACATTAGTGCTGTGTTGTGTCACATTGGAACCATTTTTGATTGAACGGGTTTGTGTTTGTACTTACCCCAGTCTACAGTGTGGGTCCTCCAGTCCAGCAGAGAGCGCTCTCACTCCTGAATCCTGCAGCTCATTGTCTCTGAGCTCCAGATCTCTCAGCTCTGAGTGAGGAGAGTGCAGGACTGAGGCCAGAACATCACAGCAGCCCTCTGTGAGATTACACCAACCCAGCCTGTGGAGAGACCACACACACACACACACACACACACACACACACACACACACACACACACACACACACACACACACACACACACACACACACACACACACACACACACACACACACACACACACACACACACACACACACACACACGCGCGCACACACACACACACACCACATAGACACACACACGTGCACACACACAGACACACACACATACAACCACACACAAACACACACACACAATTGAAATTCACTGCTGATTGTTACACTGTGCACCTTGGCAGCAGATAAATGTGGAATTTCCTATTTGTACAGTACGTGCATTCCTGGGATGTACACAGTACACACAAAAACAGGAAGAGTTTATATTAATTATGTTCATAAAGTATTCTGACTAATCCACAAAAAAAAGGTTATCACTTGGCTCAATTAACAAAAAATAACTAAAAATAAGGAGCCAATTCAACTCAAGGTTGGGGGCCTCCTGCAAGGATTTCATTAACAAAACTGTTCCATGTTGCGATATCACATGGGACACAACATGATTGCAAACATATTTAATTTGCTAACACAAGAAACAGCACTAGTATGATCACTATGGTGTACTTTACCTCACCTTCAGTCTACAACCATCTTTATATTTTAAAAACATTCAATCTTCATCAAATAATGTAACCAAGGCGGCAAATGAAATACACTGCAGCGCCATCTACTGGCTGCAGAGAAACCCGACAACTGATTATTGCCATTGACTGGTACTACAGGTATATGGAGGACCAAACATTTAAAAATAATAAATTAATAAATGACTCAATAAATGAATTAATTTATAAATAAATAAATACCAAAGCAAGAAAATGTAAAAATAAATGAACGTACACAGAAATAAATTAGACAAAATCTGACAAATGGGTATTTGCATTTATTTCCATATTTATTGCTTGATTCATTTATTTCTGTATACATTTACTTCCTTATTTATGTTTTCATTAATTTATGTCTGTATATATATATATTTCTGTATTTATTTCTGTATTTTTTCATCCATATGTTAATGAGGGGGCTGTCAATGAAAATATGTCATAGTGTCACAATATTTCAATTGGTTGATCGATACCAGAGTACGTAGATTCACTGTACATGCCTTGCTTCAACACCGGTTGCTTTTTACCACATTTACGTTAGTAGGGCAGAGCAGGGCAAAACGTAACACAGATTTTTTTTTTTTGGTTAGGTGGTGCAGCTTGAGTGACGTATTTCAGGATAAACACTCAGAATAACCCTTGCTTTCTCTCCAACTAAAGGTTAGGGATTTTGATAAACATTTTGGGAGATATTGCCAAATAAAAGTTTGTTTTGGTGATATGTAAGCATATTTTTTTACCATAAGTATTTTTTGGGTGCTGTAATGTATGTGCATATCAAAGGGTCTAAATGTATGTAATCGTAAACAGTCTTTTCGTGACTAACAGATTGCATATTTTTGGTAGAGCAATCACCTGCAGGATTAAGACATGTTCCCTTGCTCTGTGAGTCTGCGTGCATAACAGGACTGAAAAGGGAAGACATTCAACGGGAACTGCAGAATAATGCTGGGATAACTTCAGAAGGGAAAAGAACAGGACCACATAGAAGAGTTTATGATGAACTTTACTTTGGAGCTAAAAGAACTGTGGCATACATACAGTACGGCTGCAGTCAATCTCCTGAACAAGCTACCTCACTACCTCACTGACGTCTTACATTGGTTGGTATATCCTGTTTCTAAAAGCCTAGGGCTCCACCTAGTGGATAGCCTGACTACACTACAAATGTACAGTATCGTGATAAGTTTTCATCAGTTGGCAATAGGCTATGAAGAACATTTAAATGTAATCAATGGGTAGATTAGAAACAGTGTTTGTATCCTAAAACATTAAACTGTATTGAGTTACCTTACTCTGTGTGAACCTTTAAAGGTATTAAAACTTAGGTTAGCTTGCCATGTCAGTTTCTGAATGGTATGTCCCAGAAATTCCATTATGGTATTAAATCATAATTAGGATGTAGGTGTGAATGGTTTGTATTAAAAATGATTAATCTAGTTATATCTTCAGAATTGAGCCAAATAGGAAAACTGTTGTTTCCGATACAGGCAAGAGATAGCCAGAGGCTTGAGCCTGGCTGACCTAGCTGAAAATGCTAGTCATCATTATGTGTTCTTTTCTGTGGATGCCTTGACAGTTTGTTCCAGGTAGCTGCATCACAGAGATTGACCCTGTAGTGTTCAGCCATTTGGAGGAAGTGGCTCTTCGCCTGAATGTTTCACTCCATAATTCAGATTACGCCAGATCAATTGGATTCCCTTCTCACAAACTGCCTGAGGAAGCACTGGAGAGTTATTTATTAGTTGGTTTGTCTGTTCTTCATGTTGCAGCGCAATTAATTAACAATGAATCCCATGCATGTCCACTTCCCATGAGTTCTCAACAGGATGCTTAGCAGGCTGATCTACACTAGATCATTTAAACTTAATACACTTACGCGAAGGAAGTTTTATCCATCTATGCCTCAGTGGTGCTTCTCCCATCTCATTAGTAATGCATTAATTGGTGTTGTTCTGAGTGCCCCACAGCATATCCTCAAAGCCTGTTTAACATGTGATGCCAGGAAAGGAATTGGGGTGCTGTCCACCAGGGGGCAGCATCGGCCCTACAGAGAGGTATTGCTGCAGCTGTGGCCCATTACCTAACCATGGGTTCTATAAGAGGCCTAGCTTCCAGGCCTAGGGGAGGGTGCTTTTAGATGGTGTTTGGGAGCGTGGCTATGGACAGGTGGGATTTTTTTCCTTACCGCAAAAATTAGCGAAGCCATTCAAACCGTTGCGGTAACCGTCATAAAAAAAATTATAATTTAAACCTCCGGCTCCGGCTAGGTTCTGCCCGGCAGTTCATACTGCTTGTCGAAGGACTGAAGCATAGCTCGGAATGATGGCTTTCCTACAGTCCGGAAGGGCACCATCTCCACAACCAAATACTTTGTTACAGTTGTTGTAAGTGCTCGCCACTTGTTGCTGTCCCGGTTGTATTTAGTCACTCCGGCAAATGCCTCTGAGACTCCTAACTGACGTAGTGCCGAGCCGGTACCTCCCGAGGTAGATGGGGTGCCTTTCATTGCATCGTATAACGGACGATGAGTGGTCCTAAGATGCGATGCTAGATTTGTCCTGTTTCCTCGCATGACGTTGATTTTCTTGCTGCAAATGTGGCACACTGCCTCATCCAAATTCTTTGGCTTTCCATGTTCATTGGGCTCAAAGCCAAAATGGTCCCAAACAGGAGAAGTAACGTTGGGTTTCGCTACAAGATCCATGTTTTTAGCCTAATTTGAAGCGAAAACTTTCCATAGCCAACAGTTCCAAAGCACGTTCTGGGTGACACATTCTCTGATCAGAACGTTAACTGCACAACTGTGAGTGTAAACTTTTGAACACATGGCGTGAAGAAAATAGGCTACACAATTATAATTATAATTATTTTTAAAATTGCATTGCATTTATTTCAGATCACAAAAATTTTGGGTGCACCTAAATTATGTGCTGGTGCACCTAAATGAAAAAGTTAGGCGCACCAGTGCATCCAATGTAAAAAGTTAGTCTGGAGCCCTGTAAATCCAAGGAAGTTATACTTATTTTATACAATACCTTTGTCAGACCACACTTACAGAATTGTGTGCAGTTCTGGGGACTGTACAACAAGAAAGATATAGAGGCTCTGGAAAAGGTTGAAAGAAGGGAAACCATATTGGTTCCTGGTATGAAAGTTAAAAGTTTTGAGGAAAGACTTCAGATGCTTAGCTTCTTCAAGCTTAGTAAAAGTAGACTCGTGGTTATTTGATTGAGTCTTTTAAATTCATAAAGGGGATCAACAAAGTGAACTACAAGAGATTCTTCAGGTTCAGCTCTGTTAGTATGACGAGGGGGCATAAAAGGAAATTAGCAAAAGGTAAATTCCGCACCGACGTTAGGAAGTATTTTTTCACACAGAGAGTAGTCACTGTCTAGAATAGCTTGGCGCATGTCATGTAGTAGAGGCAGAAACTCTGCGGGTTGTCAAGACCGGGCTTGATACGATGCTGGATACTATCTAGTTTGTAGGTAAACCTAGCACTAGTGGTAGGTAGTAAAACGGCGAGCATGTCGGGCTGAATGGCCTATTCTCATCATTATGTTATGTTATGTTATTTTTGTTATGTTATGATAGACATGAAACATATTACTGTACTGAAGTGGTCAATATTTTACAATGTCAATCATGCATTCAGCATTCAGTCATCACCTGTGACCTGATACTACAGACTCTACTGAAAACTTACATTCTGGTCAAGAACCACAAACCTGGCAACCCTAAGACTCATGAGGGTTTATCCTGCTTTTCTTTGTTGTGCTAGAGCAGTTAGGAGAGAGGGATGAGAACAATGTGGACAAAGAAAGAATGCTGGTGGACACAGGAGTAAACAGAGAGAAAGCACTTTTTATATTTCACTGCACAAAGCCATAATCACTAAATCTATTTAGTTAAGGTCACACAGCACTACTCACCCCAGTCTCTGTAGTTTACAGTTTGGACTCATCAGTCCAGCACAGAGCAGCTTCACTCCTGAATCTCCCAGGCTATTGTAGCTGAGGTCCAGATCTCTCAGGGGTGAGTTTGATGACTGGAGAGCTGAGGCCACAATTTCACAGGACTTCTCTGTGAGGCCACAGCTGTTCAGTCTGCAAAAGAGAGTTGATATTGTATTTTTAAATAGCGCAACATCCTGTAAAATGTGATATGTGCAATGTTACAGTAATCATGTTGCGTGATGAAGATTGATATTGAGGATCTGCAGATATCTACCCCACACTTTCTGCAGCTGTGCGTCAGCTGAACTTACTGTAAGAGGCCCTCTGTGTCAGTTCTGTTCTTTCCTAAGACAGCTAGGTCTATTACAGGATCCAGAAGAAACCATGGGGAGATGACAGACCAGCAGGTTGAAGGAGCCATGTCTTTTCCCCTCCAATTGTAGCTTTCCCCATTGCATACTTGCACAATTAATAAGAGCTTTTCTCCTCTTTCTGCCCTTGCATGTCCACTTCCCATGTGTAGTCAATAGGATGCTTAGCAGGGTGATCTACACTAGATCATTTAAACTTAATCCAGTTATGCAAAGCAAGTTTTATCCATCTATGCCTCAGTGGTGTTTCTCTGATCTCATTAGTAATGCATTAATTGGTGTTGTTCTGAGTGCCCCACAGCATATTCTCAAAGCTCTTGCCTGTTTAACATGTGATGCCAGGAAGGGAATTGGGGTGCAGTCCACCAGGGGGCAGCATCGGCCCTACAGATGGGTATAGCTGCAGCTGTGGTTCATTGCAATCACATCAGCTGTGGCCCATTACCTAACCATGGGCTCTATAAGAGGCCTAGCTTCCAGGCCAAGGGGAGGGTGCTTTTAGATGGTGTTTGGGAGCTGGGCTATGGACAGTATGGTGGGTTGGTGCCAGTTTCGGTTGGAGCAGCAAAAGGTGCATATAATAACCCTGTGCTCAATATAGCAGTGAGGAGTCTCCTTGTGTTCTGCTATATAATGACCCTGTGCTCTATATAGCAGTGAGGAGTCTCCTTGTGTTCTGCTATATAATGACCCTGTGCTCTATATAGCAGTGAGGAGTCTCCTTGTGTTCCTGCTATATAATGACCCTGTGCTCAATATAGCAGTGAGGAGTCTCCTTGTGTTCCTGCTATATAATGACCCTGTGCTCTATATAGCAGTGAGGAGTCTCCTTGTGTTCTGCTATATAATGACCCTGTGCTCTATATAACAGTGAGGAGTCTCCTTGTGTTCCTGCTATATAATGACCCTGTGCTCTATATAGCAGTGAGGAGTCTCCTTGTGTTCCTGCTATATAATGACCCTGTGCTCTATATAGCAGTGAGGAGTCTCCTTGTGTTCCTGCTATATAATCAACCTGTGCAGCCTCTGCCTAGCAAGATAAGTAAAGCCAACTGCTGTTGAAGTACACAGCACTACTCACCCCAGTGTCTGTAGTTTACAGTCTGGACTCATCAGTCCAGCACAGAGCAGCTTCACTCCTGAATCTCCCAGGATATTGTAGCTGAGGTCCAGTCTCTGTAGTTTACAGTTTGGACTCATCAGTCCAGCACAGAGCAGCTTCACTCCTGAATCTCCCAGGTTATTGTTGCCGAGGTCCAGATCTCTCAGGGGTGAGTTTGATGACTGGAGAGCAGAGGCCACAATTTCACAGGACTTCTCTGTGAGGAAACAGCTGTTCAGTCTGCAAAGAAGAGTTTATATATTATTGTATGATTAAATAGCACAATATCCTGTAAAATCTGATATGTGCAATGTAACAGTAATCACATTGAGTGATGAAGAGTGATATTGAGGATTTAAAGTTATTTATGCTCTGAGGAAAATGACTTTGCTACAATCTCCAACTGCAGCACTTTGGGCCTGAGAATTAGACGTCCTGTTGGACAGAACTCTGACAGTCCTACAGATGAAATTCTTACCCAAATGGCCCCCTTTCTTCTGACATTTGGCACAGATACAACCAAAAGTAAAGATGCAAGAAATAACACAACTCTTTCAGTTTGGATAGTGAGTGAGGCTCTGCTTCTTTACTTTTGCTGGTAACTGTGAGAAACTTCCCACAGCATTGCAAACCAATACACAGCAAAAGCCAGATTCACTGTAGAAACAGGAATGCAAAAAAGTGATCTGTTCACATATAACCAGGTACTGTAGTGCAGTCTGTCTGTTTTGATGAGGTTATATATAACCATGTAATGCAGTGCATCTGTTCTGCTGGTGTTACATATAACCAGGTAGTGAAACCAAAGCTATGTAGGAACTGTTAATGATGCCTTTGAGTTCATTTTGTTGGAATAGTGATACATTAAATGGCGCTGTCCAAGGAGACACTATTTCGCTTTTTCCAGGGTTTAGGAAACTTCAGAATCCTTGTACAGGCCAGACTTTAGCCAGAGATAAGCCACAGAATTACCTCAAAAACAGGCACTTTAACAGTCCCCTGAGGAGACCTCACCCTGACACCCATTATATCCTACAATTCCTCTACCTTCCTGTTTTCATTCTGTCTACAGGCACTATTTGATTCTGGGTCAGCCTACACCAGAATAAAGCAGAGACCAGGGTGGCACTACTGGCCTTGTAACATGGTGCACTTACTGCCTGACTTAATCTCACAATACAGTAACACAAACATTTCATTCATAACCACACTTGCCTCTCCCAAACCAAACCCAGCATCACATTAATCATAATGTTGAAAAAATATCTCATCTTCTTGAATAATGTAAGAGGGGTACAGACTGAGTAGGCTCTCTCTGGTCATCTCCCACTCACAAATTATCTATGCATGGACTAGGGATAAAAAGGGGGATTCTTCCCCCCTTTTGAAAAACATGGATTTGATTCAATCAACATTTGTCCTTAACTCTGACTGACATTTAAAAGGAGGGATTCTTTTTTCTACACACAGTTCAAACTACTTCACCAAACTGAGTTAGATAAGAATAAGTGTAACACTTGTGTTTACTTGTCCAAGTCAAAGTTAAGGACAAATGTTACTTCAATAAAGACCAAAGGGGTGTTTGTATGGCTAATCTGCAAAAAATCAGACCTTGTTATTTTACTAATAATGCGGCTGACCAAACTCAGCTAAAAATTGGATGAATTAATATCAGATCACTAGTCCGTAAGGCAACTCTTGTAAATGAATTAATTACAGATCACCAAGTTGAAATCTTATGTGTAACTGAAACTTGGCTTAAAACTGTATATGGCCTTAAATGAATCCACCCCTCCTGGCTACAGCTATACTCACGTTCCCCGTCTGACGGGTCGCGGCGGTGGTGTTGCTGCTGTATATCATTCTAATCTTTTTGCTACTTTGAAATCTGGCTTCAAATGTAACTTTTTTGAAGTGCTTGTTCTCAGTTTTGCACATCCGAACAAAAAACTGTCAGTTTTATCCTTGCAATTGTACAGTGGCTTTTTACTTGAGTTTGCTGATTTCCTTTCCAGCGTGGTTGTTAATTCAGATAAAGTAGTAATTGTAGGGGACTTCAATATTCATATGGATAGTGAAAGTGATCCTCTCAGATCAGCACTCTTGTCTATCACTGAATCTATTGGCTTCGATAAACATATACATCAGTCCACACATTCTCATAACCATACTCTTGATCTGGTCTTAACTTATGATACAGAACTAGCAAATATAGCAGTTATGCCTAAAAACCCTGTGCCATCAGACCATTATTTAATTACTTTCCAACTTTCACAAGTCTGTCATGTGTCACCTTTTATTAATGAGCTCCCAGGCTCATTTGTGCACTGTGGGGATTTTCTTGGCTCCCACCCAAACACATACAAAAATGCAAGCATTAGCTCAATTGATCAGCTGACAGACAACACAAATTACGTACTTTCCAGAACCCTGGATACTATCGCATCTCTTAAGGAGAGGAAAGTCCGCTATAAGAAATTAGCACCCTGGTACAATGACCATACTCCTGCTCTCAAACAAGCTTCACGCCAACTTGAGCGCAAATGGCGTTCTACTAAATTGCAGGTGATCCTCCAGGACTGGAAAGACAGTCTACTAACTTATAAACATGCCCTCTCCACAGCACGTTCCTCATACTCCTCTACTTTAATTGATGGAAATAGAAACAATCCTAGGCACCTGTTTAACACTGTTGCCAGACTGACCAAGAATCAAATTGATGAATTACTTAGACGACAAAATTATAAAAATCAGGGGCAAGATTCAAAGTTCTCCTACCACCCCTCATATAGGGTATGCCCTTCCATCTGCTCAATGCATGGATGCAGAATCTTTAGAAGAATCTTCAGAAAGACGGGCGGCCTATCTGAACTCTTTTGCTACAATAGACCTCATGGAGTTTAATGCCATAGTTAATTCCTCAAAATCTTCTACTTGTCTTCTAGACCCTATCCCTACGAAGCATTTCAAGGAGCTATTACCAGTGACTGGAACACCAATGTTACATATTGTCAATGTGTCTTTAGCATCTGGACACATACCACAGACTCTTAAACTTGCAGCCATCAACCCCCTTCTTAAGACGCCAAACTTGGATGTGAATGACCTGTCTAACTACAGGCTTATCTCGAACCTCCCATTCCTTTCTAAAATACTAGAAAGGGCCATTTCAAAACAACTTGTTTCATTTTTGCACTCCAATCATATATAAGTTTTTCAGTCTGGTTTTAGACCCTCTCACAGCACTGAAACAGCCCTGGTCAAAGTACTCAATGACCTACTCCTCGCTTCCGACCATGGCTGCATCTCTGTACTTGTGCTTTTAGACTTAAGTGCAGTATTTGACACAGTTGATCACCTCATCCTTCTGGATAGACTTGAAAATCTTGTAGGCCTCCTTGGGCAGGCACTCTCTAGGATCAGGGTTGCTTTTTATCACTTGAGAAACATCTCAAAAATTCAGAAAATACTGTCCTTACATGAAGCAGAAAAGCTAGTTCATGCTTTTGTTACTTCAAGATTATATTACTGCAATGCTCTTTTGTCTGGATGTGCAAATTCCTCACTGAAAGGGCTCCAGCTAATTCAAAATGCAACAGCTCGTATTCTCTCTAGAACAAGGAGATTCGAGCACATCAGCCCAGTGTTACCATCGCTTCACTGGTTGCCAGTTAAATTCAAAATAGACTATAAGATACTACTTCTTATATTTAAAGCCTTACATGGGCTTGCTCCTTTGTACTTAAATGATTTACTTCTTCCTTATATTCCCTCATGAACGCAGGGTGCAGGCCTCCTTGTTATTCCTAGAATATCTAAAAGTACCATAGGTGGTAGAGCCTTCTCCTATCGTGCTCCCCTCCTGTGGAACAAGTTGCCTGCCCATGTTCGGGGCGCAGACACTATCACCTTATTTAAAGCTAGGCTCAAAACATATATTTTTAGTCTCTCTTATATTTGAGGGGCAGGAGTGGGTGGCGGGCATAGTTATAGAGTCTCTGGTAGACTGAGCGGTTAGTGCTGTCACTGGATCATCATTGGTAGTGCTGTGTTAAGCTGAACTGGTCATGGTCTGGTGATGACTGTCTCAAGCCTGCCCTCATGGCTGCGTTGGCCCCTGCCTCCGTTTCCCTTAGCTATGCTGCCATAGCCTCATTCTGCCGGGGTTTTCCTTAACGCACGTGGGCTCCTCTGTTTCTTCTGCTCTGCTTGCTAATCTACCATTTGAACCCCCTAACAACGTTTTATTCCCTCGTTTTCCTCGGCTCTGGGCACCTGCCCGGAGCTCTAGCCCAAGTTTGCTGAGCACCCCCCCTGGCCCGGAGCTCCAGCCCTAGACCAGCTAGACCAGCTGGGCACCCCCGCCTCCTGCCACTGTTGATTTTCCATAACAAACCGGTGCCTGCCCACAGCAGATGGGTTCCCCCTCTGAGTCCGGTTCTGCTCAAGGTTTCTTCCTGTTATAAGTCAGGGAGTTTTTCCTTGCCACTGTTGCCCTAGGCTTACTCTTTGGGGGCCGGTTCTCTGTAAAGCTCCTTTGTTAAAAGCGCTATACAAATAAAAAATTGAAATAAAGTGTTGGCTTGTAAAGCAAAAGTGAGCCTTTGATCTTGTTCCATTTGCCTTGCTTCTCAGCTCTGCCTTGGTCTTTTTTGATCACAGTCTTGGATCTCTGGTCTTGATTCTTTAGCTGCTTATTTTACCATCCTGGGTCACAGTGGGACAGACAAGCTGTGGTTCTGCGGTCCCTTTCATTCATTTTTTTCACAATTATATTATTTATTTTCCATGTCCATCTAATTTTGTGTAAAGGAAGTGTAGCTTGTATTTTTTTATTTGATGGGGAATATGTTCATCTTAATACTGTAACATACTATACCCTCTCTTCATTTAAATCTGCGAGTTGTATGTTTGGACCATTATTGATCCATCACATTGGTTTGCCTAAGAAGGAATTGATAGTGATATGATAATATGTAAATTAAATCTAATAAAATACATTTTACATGTTGGATAAGTGAGTTTTTACATTTGATTCTACTTAATTCTACTCTGTTAAAATAGCTTGACTCAAAAATCATAATTCTCACTTGCCTGACAATTCTATTGTATTCTATGTTCACTTTAACTATGAAGTGTTTATAATAACATGCTGTCATTATCTACTTTAATAATTACATAATACTCACATGGCCTTCCTGCAGTTCCTGAGTACTGGTAGCAGTCTCTGATGATCTGCTGCCGATGTGTTGTAGGTCTTCAAGTCAAACTCATCCAGGACCTCCTCTGTCATCAGTAACATAAAGGCCAGAGCTGAACATTGGTGTGGTTCCAGCTTTTCATTAGAGAGTTTTCCTGATCTCTGGAACTTCTTTATTTGCTCCACTGGAGTGTTTTTATTCAGTTCATTGAGACAGTGGAACAGATTGATGGTCCTTTCTGCTGAAGATTCTTCTTTGATCTTCTTCCTAATGTACTGGACTGTTTTCCTAATGCTCTTTGAACTGCTCTCGGTCTGTGAGTCTGGCACTGGTGATCTGCTTCCTGTCTGTGGGTCTGGTACAGATGATCTGCTTCCTGTCTGTGTCTGAGGGTCTGGTACAGGTGATCTGCCTCCTGTTTGCATCAGAAGTGTTCCTAAGAGAGTCTGAATGGAGTCCAGAGAGAGGCCTAGAAGGAATCTGAGGAAAAGGTCCAGGTGTCCATTCTTACTCTCTAAGGCCTGATCCACTGCAGTCGTGTGTAACTCACACAGCTGCACTCTGTGTCTGCAAGGTGTTGACTCTTCTGCTCCGAGTACATTTCTGTTCTCATTTACACATGAATGAAACACAAACAAGGCAGCCAGATACTCCTGAATGCTCAGATGCACAAAGCAGTAGATCTTCTCCTGATCCAACCCACACTCCTCTTCAAAGATTTCTGTGCACAGCCCAGAGTACACTGAAGCTTCACTGACATCAATGCCACTCTCTCTCAGGTCCTCTTCATAGAATATCAGATTGCCCCTTTCCAGCTGTAGAAAAGCCAGCTGCCCCAGTTTAAGGAGGATTTCTGTATCTGACTCTGAGATTTCTGGGTTTGTCACATCGGTGCCATGATACTTCTCATTCTTCACATTAGTCTGAATGAGCAGAAAGTGTGTGTACATTTCAGTCAGAGTTTTGGGCATTTTTCTATTGCCTACTTTACCCAACATTGTCTCCAGTACAGTGGCAGAAATCCAGCAGAAGACTGGTATGTGACACATGATGTGCAGACTCCTGGATGACTTTACATGTGAGATAATTCTGCTGGCCTTTTTCTTATCTCTGATTCTCTTCCTAAAGTATTCCTCCTTCTGTGGGTCACTGAACCCTCGTACCTCTGTCACCTGGTGGACACACTCAGGAGGGACCTGATTGGCTGCTGCTGGTCGGGAGGTGATCCAGAGGAGAGCAGAGGGAAGCAGATTCCCCATAATGAGGTTGGTCAGCAGCACATCCACTGATGATGACTCTGTTATATCATAGCAGATCTTATTGCTTTGGAAATCTAGAGGAAGTCGACACTCATCCAGACCATCAAAGATGAACAGAACTTTGACTTCATCTGCAAAACTTTTGATCTCTTTCAGTTGCGGAAAGTAGTGCTGCAGAAGTTTCATGAGACTAAATTCTCTCTCCTTTTTCAGATTCAGATCTCGGAAAGGAAGAGTGAAGATGAAATCAATGTCTTGATTGGCTTTTCCATCTGCCCAGTCCAGAATGAACTTCTGCACAGAGACGGTTTTCCCAATGCCAGCGATGCCCTTCGTAAGCACAGTTCTGATGGGTCTCTCTTGTCCAGGTAAAGGCTTAAAGATGTCATTGCAGAGGATCGCAGTCTCCTGTGTGGTGTGTCTCTTGGATGCTGTCTCAATCTGTCTGACCTCGTGTTCATCATTGATCCCCCCACTTCCCCCCTCTGTGATGTAGAGCTCTGTATAGATCTCATTGAGGAGGGTTGGGTTTCCCTGCTTTGCTAAACCTTCAAATATGTGTTCAAACTTCTTCTTCAGAGCAGTTTTTAGTGCCTGTTGGGCTCTTTCTATTGATTTATCTGAGGAGAGGAAACATGAGAAGCAATGTTAAAATAACAGAACAGATAATGAAAAAAAACATATGCAGTCCATTTTCACAATGGTTTACACACATCTTAAGGTGTTACACACTTCTCAGTGTGTTCTACACACAAAATGAAAGCATGTCAAACAATGAAAAAGGATTCAATTCCTTTATCACATTCAATTTCTTAATTTTTCATAGTATGATGTGGTAAATATGGTCTTCATGGGTCAGGTAGTAATTTAATCATCTCAATTTTTATGCTCAGTGCTCATTTATCCTGGATAAAAACTCCAGATCTGAATCTCTTTCAGGGACATTTAATCTCATGTGCATTTGCTTGCCCCATAATCACTGCTGGATGGAATATTTTAATTTAAACACCATTGTGTACATGTAGTGTGTGATGTTTTCAATATGCAAGACTATTGATGTAAAACACTATTATGAAAGTGTAGATGCTATAAATCAAAACATTGCACTCTGTTATATTCGATTGCTAAGCTCATTTCAGCATTCTAATGGACACACAGTAGCAATGAGTGAAAACTCTTACTGTGCTGCTCATCTCTCTCCAGTGAGTCAGTGAGATCCTTCTGCTTCACAGGGCTGCTGGTCAGCTGTATTAGTGTGAAATAAACACATGAAGAGGTGTGTTGTACCAGTGTGAAATAAACACATGAAGAGGTGTGCTGTATCAGTTTGAAATAAACGCATGAAGAGGTGTGCTGTATCAGAGTGAAATAAATGCATGAAGGGGTGTGCTGTATCAGAGTGAAATAAACACATGAAGAGGTGTGCTGTATCAGAGTGAAATAAACGCATGAAGGGGTGTGCTGTATCAGAGTGAAATAAACACATGAAGAGGTGTGCTGTATCAGAGTGAAATAAACACATGAAGAGGTGTGTTGTACCAGTGTGAAATAAACACATGAAGAGGTGTGCTGTATCAGTGTGAAATAAATACATGAAGAGGTGTACTGTATCACTGAGTGAAATAAACACATGAAGTGGTGTGCTGTATGAGAGCCATTGAAACAATCAGATTTTGCAATATGTCTCATGTTTTCTCTTATAGGAAGTCCAGAACGGGGACAGATACTTTTAAACAGAATACATGCAGAAGGTCCAAAGCCTCAAGTTTGAAGTGCATCTTTTATCCCTGATTAATGCACAATAAAATGTCCAGTTAATGTCCAGTGTTAATTCAACTATTAACAGATAACATTTGGTCCCACGTTGCAGAGTGGGATGAAACATTATCTGTTAAGAGTTGAGAGTTGAATTAACACTGGACATTTTATTGTGTGGTTTTGTAGGGACACTATTTGTGATAAATCAAGAGCTCCCATAGAATAAATCAGTTCCTCAGTGCAATACATTTGGAAAATTCTGACTATAAACTGCATGCTTCAAACACTGTTTGGAGTCTTACTCTGCCATTGTGTTTGGGTCCTAAAAAAGAATTTGCGTCTTTCTGTGAGCCCAGGAAGGCCAGATAGCACTCTACAAAATTTAAAAACCTGATTTCATATGCAATCTTATCAATTAAAGGGTACTAATTCATTTTATGTCATGCGATCATATTCAAAGAAAATGCAGTGTACAGTACAAGACAATCACACAAGCAAATATTAAAATAGAAAAAATATAAATACCTGTTGTGAGAACAGTTTCTCTGAACTCCTCTCTACAATATAGTTGGACACCTGTGAGCAGTGGATCCTGTGAACAAATCACAAGACAGAGCTTCCAGTTAAACTCATCCTCTCACTGCAGCTCTAACTCACAGCACATGGAGACAGAGCATCCAGTTAAACTCATCCTCTTACTCGATTGGATGATACATTGAACAGTCACTCTTCATAGACAGACAGCTGGGTGCAGGTGATCCAGCCCCATCTATCGGGACCCTGTGAACAAAACATGGAGACAGGGCTTCCAGTTAAACTCATCCTCTTACTGCAACTCTAACTCACAGCACATTAAGGCTGTCAAAAGTGCCATGAAATTGAGTTCGAATATTAGCTTTTGTAATTAGTTAGAGTTTGAATATATTCAAATATCATTTGCATAGAATTCAGAAAAATAAGCTGCTTACTGTCGGGCACAATATGCACGTGACGCTCCCTCTAAACTGGCCTGCGCGTTATTTTCCACAAGCGGGCAGTAGACATCGGTGAACTTTCATACTAGGTTACTACATCTGGGACTAATACTTGCAGCCTAAAACAACATAAATTACTTACTATTTTTAGTTTGTTTGACTTCTTTCATCATCCAATTTTATCTAAATCTTCAGAACAGAAAGGAAACATAGCCTGCCATGGGAACATTATTTAGCCTAAACTGTTAGCTGACCAGATCTGTTGAACGAAGTGAAAAAAGAGACTGGCTCGCGAGGCTAGCTGACCAGTAATGTTAGGTGTCCATGAGCTGTCCATTGTTTAGTAGTTGTCTATGACCATGAAATGCACTTTTTGTACGTCGCTTTGGATAAAAGCGTCTGCCAAATTAATGTAATGTAATGTGTGTCCATGAGCTGAAAGTATCACCGGAGGTTACTGGCAAGGAAAACGATCCACTTGCTCTGGGTCCAGGGCAGAACGTTTTTTGTTGACAGAGGAAGTAACGTTAGCACAGGAAATGAACTTTGCGTGCATGAACATGATTCGCCGTATGAAAAGCCTGTATATTCATGTTAATTACAAAACGCGGGATCCAAAACTAATATTCGAATGCTCAAATTTAGGTTCAAACTTAAAAAAAAAAAGATTTTCGAATATTTTTCGAACTTCTAATATCTGTTGACAGCCCTACAGCACATGGAGACAGAGCTTCCAGTTAAACTTATCCTCTTACTGCAGCTCTAACTCACAGCACATGGAGACAGAGCCTCCAGTTAAACTCATCCTCTTACTGCAGGTCTAATTCAATAAGAACGTGGTTCATTACCTTTGATCACCTATGAACTCTCCTCTGAAGTCGATTGGATGACGCATTGAACGGTCACTCTTCATAGACAGACAGCTGGGTGCAGGTGATCCTGCCCTATCTATCGGGACCCTGTGAACAAAACATGGAGACAGGACTTCCAGTTAAAATCATCCTCTTACTGCAGCTCTAATTCACAGCACATGGAGACAGAGCTTCCAGTGAAACTCATCCTCTTACTGCAGCTCTAACTCACAGTACATGGAGACAGGGTTTCCAGTTAAACGCATCCTCTTACTCCAGCTCTAACTCACAGCACATCCGAATGTGATACAAGGCCCTGTCCGCACGTATACGGATTAATCTGTGAACGTAGTTATTTCCCCCTCCGTTTAAAAAAGAAAAAATCACATCCACACGACCGGAGTTTTAAAAAATATCTCCCTCCACACGAGGACGCTAAATGATTGCTGCATGCGCAATACACCAATTGTCATGGTAACAGATGCGCGACTTGACGTCAGCGTTTTCAGAGTTTTGAAAAATCTCCACTTTGGAAGGCGTTTTCAAAAAGCATCGTTTTCAGTGACCTGAAACGCTGTTTTCGTGTGGACGGGAGGCCGAAGACGGAGGGGAAAAACTAGGTTTTCAGAAAAATCCGTATACGTGTGGACAGGGCCTTATGCTAATGTGTTTACTGGTATTATTGGTCACTTTAAACACGAAGCCACTTTAACTTTCTATGCCTTCTAAGGACAATGTTCTTGTTAGATAAAGGACTATATGGAGACACAAGTTGTGAGTAGCCTACCGGAGACAATGCAGTGTCATTAAATGTTTATTAATATATGTAATTAAAGCCCCATTCAGATCAGATTTAGTGGGGTAATACCTGGCTTAATGGAATGCCCATTGTTCTCTTGAAACCCAGCAGGAAGGTGGGTATTTAGTGGGTCGGTACCATTCACACACTGGAGCTGGGTTGTTTAAGATTCTATCGTCATTGCTAGGGCAACGGCTGTTAGAGGCGGCAGATTCTTTTTTTTTTTAAACGTTGTTAGACCTGTTTCTAGCTACCTGTAGTGACTGGTTAGCTAGCTAGCTGCAGTAACTGCCTAGCAATCGCTAGTTAGTTAGCTAACATTGTTAGTGACATTAACAACGTTAGCTAGCGTCAGCCAGCTCAGATAACATTACTTATAACTAGTCAGGTCTATTGCAAACGGTTGCAAGCTAGCTAAAAACGTTAGCGGTTGCTAACTTGCTAGCTAGCTAATAACGTTAGCGATTGCTAATGCTAGCTAACGTTAGCTGTCAAGACGTTACAGCCGTTGCCCTAGCAATGACGATAGAATCGTAAACCACCCAGCTCCAGTGTGTGAATGGTACCGACCCACTAAATTACTCACTTAAATGCTGGGTTTCAAGAGAACAATGGGCATTCCATTAACCCAAGTATTACCCACTAAATCTAATCTGAATGGGGCTTTATATTAATAAACATATATTACATATATTAATAAACATTTAATGACACTGCATTGCCTCCGGTAGGCTACTCACAACTTGTGTTTCCATGTCATCCCTTAAGGCTTTTACATAGTCTATAAGTACAGGGCGCATATGCTGTGCGGACTCAACTTGTGCCTCCATATCGTCCCTTAGCTAACAAGAACGTTGCCGTTAAAAGGCATAGGAAGTGTATGGGCTTTGTATTTAAAGTGACCAGTGAATACATTAGCATAAGTTTCCACCCCATCCCCGCCCCCTCACCGGCAAAAATCAATTCTTCTCCGCGCGAGGAGAAAGTGGCTCTTCGCGAGCGAGGAGAAATGTTTAGTGAATATCTGCTCGCGTGGCTACTTGTTTTACTCGCGCAGTGAATACCTGCGCGCGCGTGCCTGCTTATTTTACTCGCGCAGTGAATATCTGCTCGCGCTGATTATTGGCATTAAATTGACGCCATAGTTTTCAGTGACTTAAAACGCCGTTTTCGTGTGGACGGGAGGCCAAAACGGAGGGAGAAACCTACGTTAAAAAAAAAAAAAAAAAATCTGTATACTTGTGGACAAGGCCTAAAACACATCATGACACTTTAAAATGATTTAATCCACCATTTTGACCTGAATGTGCTATCATGCACCCCACTACACCTGAAAGTTGAAAATTAAATTTTAGTTTAATTCAACAATAGTGTCAATGTGAACTTGTATCATTACCTTTGATCGCCTGTGAACTCTCCTCTGAAGTCGATTGGAGGATGCATTGAATGATCACTCTTCATAGACAGACAGCTGGGTACAGGTGACCCTGTCCTCTCTACACGGACCCTGTGAACAAACATGGAGACAGCTTCCAGTAAAACTCATCCTCTTACTGCAGCTATAACTCACAGCACATGGAGACAGAGCTTCCAGTTAAACTCATCCTCTTACTGCAAGTCTAATTCAATACGAACGTGGTTCATTACCTTTGATCACCTGTGAATTCTCCTCTGAAGTCGACTGGATGATGCATTGAACGGTCACTCTTCATAGACAGACAGCTGGGTGCAGGTGACCCAGCCCTATCTATCGGGACCCTGTGAACAAAACATGGAGACAGAGCTTCCAGTGAAACTCATCCTCTTACTGCAGCTCTAACTCACAGTACATGGAGACAGGGTTTCCAGTTAAACGCATCCTCTTACTCCAGCTCTAACTCACAGCACATCCGAATGTGATACAAGGCCCTGTCCGCACGTATACGGATTAATCTGTGAACGTAGTTATTTCCCCCTCCGTTTAAAAAAGAAAAAATCACATCCACACGACCGGTGTTTTAAAAAAGATCTCCCTCCACACGAGAACGCTAAATGATTGCCGCATGCGCAATACACCAATTGTCATAGTAACAGATGCGCGACTTGACGTCAGCGTTTTCAGTTTTGAAAAATCTCCACTTTGGAAGGCGTTTTCAAAAAGCATCGTTTTCAGTGACCTGAAACGCTGTTTTCGTGTGGACGGGAGGCCGAAGACGGAGGGGAAAAACTAGGTTTTCAGAAAAATCCGTATACGTGTGGACAGGGCCTTATGCTAATGTGTTTACTGGTATTATTGGTCACTGTAAACACGAAGCCACTTTAACTTTCTATGCCTTCTAAGGACAATGTTCTTGTTAGATAAAGGACTATATGGAGACACAAGTTGTGAGTAGCCTACCGGAGACAATGCAGTGTCATTAAATGTTTATTAATATATGTAATTAAAGCCCCATTCAGATCAGATTTAGTGGGGTAATACCTGGCTTAATGGAATGCCCATTGTTCTCTTGAAACCCAGCATGAAGGTGGGTATTTAGTGGGTCGGTACCATTCACACACGAGCTGGGTTGTTTAAGATTCTATCGTCATTGATTTTTTTTTTTAACGTTGTTAGACCTGTTTCTAGCTACCTGTAGTGACTGGTTAGCTAGCTAGCTGCAGTAACTGCCTAGCAAAGGGTAGTTAGTTAGCTAACATTGTTAGCGACATTAACAACGTTAGCTAGCGTCAGCCAGCTCAGATAATGTTACTTATAACTAGCCAGGTCTATTGCAAACGGTTGCAAGCTAGCTAAAAATGTTAGTGGTTGCTAACTTGCTAGCTAGCTAATGACGTTAGCGATTGCTAATGCTAGCTAACGTTAGCTGTCAAGACGTTACAGCCGTTGCCCTAGCAATGACGATAGAATCGTAAACCACCCAGCTCCAGTGTGTGAATGGTGCCGACCCACTAAATTACTCACTTAAATGCTGGGTTTCAAGAGAACAATGGGCATTCCATTAACCCAAGTATTACCCACTAAATCTAATCTGAATGGGGCTTTATATTAATAAACATATATTACATATATTAATAAACATTTAATGACACTGCATTGTCTCCGGTAGGCTACTCACAACTTGTGCCTCCATATCGTCCCTTAGCTAACAAGAACGTTGCCGTTAAAAGGCATAGGAAGTGTATGGGTTTTGTATTTAAAGTGACCAGTGAATACATTAGCATAAGTTTCCACCCCATCCCCGCCCCCACACCGGCAAAAATCAATTCTACTCCGCGCGAGGAGAAAGTGGCTCTTCGCGAGCGAGGAGAAATGTTTAGTGAATATCTGCTCGCGTGCCTGCTTATTTTACTCGCGCAGTGAATATCTGCTCGCGCTGATTATTGGCATTAAATTGACGCCATAGTTTTCAGTGACTTAAAACGCCGTTTTCGTGTGGACGGGAGGCCAAAACGGAGGGAGAAACCTACGTTTAAAAAAAAAAAAAAAATCCGTATACTTGTGGACAAGGCCTAAAACACATCATGACACTTTAAAATGATTTAATCCACCATTTTGACCTGAATGTGCTATCATGCACCCCACTACACCTGAAAGTTGAAAATTAAATTTAAGTTTAATTCAACAAGTGTCAATGTGAACTTGTATCATTACCTTTGATCGCCTGTGAACTCTCCTCTGAAGTCGATTGGATGATGCATTGAATGATCACTCTTCATAGACAGACAGCTGGGTACAGGTGACCCTGTCCTCTCTACACGGACCCTGTGAACAAACATGGAGACAGAGCTTCCAGTAAAACTCATCCTCTTACTGCAGCTATAACTCACAGCACATGGAGACAGAGCCTCCCGTTAAACTCATCCTCTTACTGCAGGTCTAATTCAATACGAACGTGGTTCATTACCTTTGATCACCTGTGAACTCTGCACTGAAGTCGATTGGATGATACATTGAACGGTCACTCTTCATAGACAGACAGCTGGGTGCAGGTGATCCAGCCCCATTTATCGGGACCCTGTGAACAAAACATGGAGACAGGGTTTCCAGTTAAACGCATCCTCTTACTCCAGCTCTAACTCACAGCACATCCGAATGTGATACAAGGCCCTGTCCGCACGTATACGGATTAATCTGTGAACGTAGTTATTTCCCCCTCCGTTAAAAAAAAAAAAAAAATCACATCCACACGACCAGTGTTTTAAAAAATATCTCCCTCCACACGAGGACGCTAAATGATTGCCGCATGCGCAATACACCAATTGTCATGGTAACAGATGCGCGACTTGACGTCAGCGTTTTCAGAGTTTTGAAAAATCTCCACTTTGGAAAGCGTTTTCAAAAAGCATCGTTTTCAGTGACCTGAAACGCTGTTTTCGTGTGGACGGGAGGCCGAAGACGGAGGGGAAAAACTAGGTTTTCAGAAAAATACGTATACGTGTGGACAGGGCCTTATGCTAATGTGTTTACTGGTATTATTGGTCACTGTAAATACGAAGCCATTTTAACTTTCTATGCCTTCTAAGGACAATGTTCTTGTTAGATAAAGGACTATATGGAGACACAAGTTGTGAGTAGCCTACCGGAGACAATGCAGTGTCATTAAATGTTTATTAATATATGTAATTAAAACCCCATTCAGATCAGATTTAGTGGGTAATACCTGGCTTAATGGAATGCCCATTGTTCTCTTGAAACCCAGCATGAAGGTGGGTATTTAGTGGGTCGGTACCATTCACACACTGGAGCTGGGTTGTTTAAGATTCTATCGTCATTGCTAGGGCAACGGCTGTTACAGGCGGCAGATTTTTCTTTTAACGTTGTTAGACCTGTTTCTAGCTACCTGTAGTGACTGGTTAGCTAGCTAGCTGCAGTAACTGCCTAGCAATCGCTAGTTAGTTAGCTAACATTGTTAGCGACATTAACAACGTTAGCTAGCGTCAGCCAGCTCAGATAACGTTACTTATAACTAGCTAGGTCTATTGCAAACGGTTGCAAGCTAGCTAATGACGTTAGCGATTGCTAATGCTAGCTAACGTTAGCTGTCAAGACGTTACAGCCGTTGCCCTAGCAATGACGATAGAATCGTAAACCACCCAGCTCCAGTGTGTGAATGGTACCGACCCACTAAATTACTCACTTAAATGCTGGGTTTCAAGAGAACAATGGGCATTCCATTAACCCAAGTATTACCCACTAAATCTAATCTGAATGGGGCTTTATATTAATAAACATATATTACATATATTAATAAACATTTAATGACACTGCATTGTCTCCGGTAGGCTACTCACGACTTGTGCCTCCATATCGTCCCTTAGCTAACAAGAACATTGCCGTTAAAAGGCATAGGAAGTGTATGGGCTTTGTATTTAAAGTGACCAGTGAATACATTAGCATAAGTTTCCACCCCATCCCCGCCCCCTCACCGGCAAAAATCAATTCTACTCCGCGCGAGGAGAAAGTGGCTCTTCGCGAGCGAGGAGAAATGTTTAGTGAATATCTGCTCGCGTGGCTACTTGTTTTACTCGCGCAATGAATACCTGCGCGCGCGTGCCTGCTTATTTTACTCGCGCAGTGAATATCTGCTCGCGCTGATTATTGGCATTAAATTGACGCCATAGTTTTCAGTGACTTAAAACGCCGTTTTCGTGTGGACGGGAGGCCAAAACCGAGGGAGAACACTACGTTTAAAAAAAAAAAATCCGTATACTTGTGGACAAGGCCTAAAACACATGACACTTTAAAATGATTTAATCCACCATTTTGACCTGAATGTGCTATCATGCACCCCACTACACCTGAAAGTTGAAAATTAAATTTAAGTTTAATTCAACAATAGTGTCAATGTGAACTTGTATCATTACCTTTGATCGCCTGTGAACTCTCCTCTGAAGTCGATTGGATGATGCATTGAATGATCACTCTTCATAGACAGACAGCTGGGTACAGGTGACCCTGTCCTCTCTACACGGACCCTGTGAACAAACATGGAGACAGAGCTTCCAGTAAAACTCATCCTCTTACTGCAGCTCTAACTCACAGCACATTAACTCTCTTATTCATGCATTTTTACCTCTTTCTCGCAGGGCCGTGGGTTCCATCGTCAGTCTCGGTCTTCTCTGAGGAACTCATTTTAGAAATAGCGCCCCCTGTCTCAGGACACCTGAACACACCAGATCAGATTCACAAGTGGGTTCTGACCCAAATTGGCAGACCTGTAAATACACACAAGAACAACACGATAACGCACAGACATAATACACAGAGACAGACACACACATCAAATCTCATAGAACAGACAGGGACAAATCCGGAATTTAACTGAGCCATAAACTTGTACAGTAATACAATTCCTTCCAAAATATTCTGCACCCATGATAACAATTACTAAAGCCGCGTTTCCACCGCAGGAACTATACCCCGGAACTAGGAACCTTTTGAGGAACTCAGTGCGTTTCCACCGCAGGAACTAGGGTCTAAATTTAGTTCTGGGGGCTTTGTTTTACCCCCCAAAACGTTCCTGTTCGGGGGGTAGTACTTTCCGAAAGTACAGGAACCTTTTGGGTGGAGCTTGCAGCGCTGAACATTTCTGATTGGTCGAGTACTCGTAGCATTTGTGTTGTATTTATTTTCCGCCATTACCCGCCATGTTTGAAAATATGCAGCGGCAAACCAATTTATTTTCATAATAACTTCAAATCAAACTTGTATGTTATGCGGCGCAGTAGCCTACTTTTGGTTATAGCCTGTCAACGTCTTGGAATTATAACGTGTGCTCTTCTGTTCTTTTCTTGCTTTAGTATTCGTTTTATAAAATGCTAAGCATTCGTGCTGGGACAGCATATTACGTAGGCTACCAAAACATTCAAACGGATTAATTCGGTTGCTGAATATTTTCTTCCGGATTTTCTTTGTTAGCCCGTTGTAATTGACTCAAAACGTTTGATACAGTTATGTGAGGTATGCGGTAGTTCTGCATAATTAACATTGGTGATACAGTACAAGCAAACTGGAAATCACCTTCCGCACTTTTTATCCGGGTAAAATAACAGGTTAATTCTAGTAATCTTCCCTTTAGCTTTTTCAGACTGCCGTAATTTTACTCAATTTTACTGCCATTTTTCAATTCCACGAAAAGACCAGGAAGACTATGGACTCATTTATGGTGCATGGTTCGCATCTGGAGGGCACACTTCGCTGCTCGGCTAGCAGTAGCCTAACTTCGAAGGAAAGCAAACGGTGGCTGTACCACTACTAATTTACATTTTCACGCAAGTCCGAGTTTTCGTTCTATTCTTGTCATTTTGCGATTAGCCTATATGGAATTGACGACGAGAAAGTAATAAAACAGCAAATTGTTTACAACGTGTGCATGTTTTCTGCTGTTAATGAATGTGTTTGAGAGGATATATGAAAATCAATAAATACAAAAGTAACCATATATAGTCATTGTTGGTAACCCGTTGTATATAAGTGGAATAAACCCCTCCGGGCTGTCCCGGTTATTAGAAAATAATGTAGGCTACTTCGGTGGTAGTATGGGGTTACAGAAGAAATCATGTGACAGATGGACCGACGACAACGTCAGTGGGCTAATTTGCCTAATCTTCGGGTACTTTAGACCCCGGTGGAAACGCAGACAACCATTGGCTGAAGGAACCTTTTAGTTCCTGGTAAAGTAGTTCCTGGGACTGAAAGTTCCGGGTAATTTTGGTGGAAACGCGGCTTAAATGATCTTTTTGCATTGAATCTAAGATATTACTAGCCAAAATATGGCAAGCCATTTTAGATCATTCGAACAGCTCTTATCATGGCTGCCACTTAGATACTTCTGGGTCATTTCACTCAGTTAGGAACCTTCCTAAGCAAAAAAGACTATGGCTGTGTCCGCAGAGTCAAAAAAATTACGTCCTATGTCTTTTCCTAACCACTTTTCCTTGACCTTGATGAACAATGTCATGAGGTTAAGGAAAGATGTTGAAGGAGCTAGGAACTCAGTTAGGAACCTTCCTAAGCAAAAAAGACATGGGTTGCGTCCAAATAGTCTTTTTTGCTTAGGAAGGTTCCTAACTGAGTGAAATATTCCCGGAAGTATCTAAGTGGCAGCCATGATAAGAGCTGTTCAAATTCTCTAAATGCTAAGGAAAGGTGCTTCAATGCTTCCTATCTTATCTCCTTTAGCATAGGGCACACTGGACCGTCCTTTACGAAAGGAAAGGAGATAATGCCGTCCCTCAATTCCTTACGGCAGCAACATTTAAAGCGAAGCACAATTCGACAGTTCACAAAAACAAACGATCAACATGACTGAGTTGTGCGGTGGTTCTTAAGCTATTATATGCATAGGCTTATAATCAGATCACAATCAGCATATTAACCATAACACAGAAGTCTGTCTTTCAAGAAAAAGGGAAATGAAACGTTTTTAGCTAGATTATGTTTTTAATTCCACATGTTTGAAACTTATGAATGATGATATGTACAGTAGTAAATTTGTAGGCCTAACATGGTATGCCTATCTTGCATTAAATTTAATGAATTATTTTCATACAATCATACTAATTGGGATTCATGTCGATAAATATGAGTGGACAGGAGGGTGAGCGTGAGCAACCATTCTCAATGTGACAACCATTTCGTTTCATTTTTGTGACTGGTAGCCTATTCCTTTTTTAATTTTTATTCGAACCCTGGTAATGAAGTAATATTTTTCACCGGGTTGTCCACGTTTATTTAGCCTGCATGAAACATCACTGTAAGAATGCACGGGGCGAAGTATCTAAGATGGGCTTTTAGTAGTCCATCAATCTTCGGAACATTGGGGTGGCAGGTATGCCATCCCACCAAGTTATGCCTTGGCGGGGGCATGCCCCATACCTATACAGCACAGAGTTTGCCACTTTTCAGGGTTCCCCACAGAAATAACCACAACAGCCACAGACACTCAGCCCTTAAAAACATTAAATTCTGTACATTATGACAGATTTTGCGTTTTCTCCTTCTTCTTCTTCTTCTCATTCTTATTTTCCCCATTGGACATTTTACCGACACCAGCCAGACCCAATCAAAAACTCGCATACACACGCAAAATACCCATACCTTTTTATTCTGAAACATTTCCAAATTGAACAGTTAATCTGCATGTGGCCTAGAGGGTAAGGTTACAGTCTTGGGAACACGCGGTCATAGGTTCAAGCCCAGCTAGGAACATGTTTCTTTAACCTGCTTCGACCCTCACTAATTATTGTCTACTACTTATCAATTATTGCTTTTGCACCATATCTACCCGCCGTTCACCGAACGTATACACTGCATTATGACGTACTGTCTGCACGTTCAGTTATTAACCGGCTACACTATTGGAAAGCCATATGGATTCAACGGGAGCTCTTCTGTGCTTACTGGCCTGTGTTCTTCTTTAAAACCACGGACAGGTTTGCTAATGATATTTCGCGCATTGCATAGCTATGTCATGGTGCTGCACTAACAAAGTCACAGACTGGTAAACCTCCGGTTGATGAAGGATTGAATCCCGCCTCGCCCTCAGGCAGATAATGTCCTCTTTTACACGAACGTTTTCTTACGCTTTTATATTTTCTTTACCAAAACTCACTCACGCCCACTCATATGCATTTCATGACGGCAAATGTATTCCTTTTATTACAAAGTTACACCAGTTCACCACTGTGCCATTTCTACTAACTATATTTCTTCACTTGGCTACCGTACAATACCTTCTTATCAGCAAACGCCACGTTTCTACATTCATGTTACCTCGCCCTGTTCTCTATCTAACCACATACAAACAATTACTACGTATGTACGTTCTGCAACTCCCCATTAAAACATTACATTTAAAACCATGACTCACTCATAAATATAACTACTAGTACTGAAAATGAAAAAAACAGCACATTAGTGCAGTAAGTTTCACACGTCACGTAACACTCCACTTTGACAGCTACTGCCTTATACCGACTGTTATATATACCATCCCGTGAGGAAAATAAGCACGCTCATGGTCACTTTTTTATTCTGCTGGGACATATGCGTCTGCTCCTATTCTCCACTATCAAGTTTTCCGGTTCTAGCTTAGCAAAACAGCGAACAGGATTCCCACCTGCAGATAGCCTAAGCCTATCAAACTGCCTTATAAACCTTACACAAACACTAAAAGTGCATCTCCGCGAAATAACAGACAACGGAGCAGGACAGCAGGGTACACAAGTTGCGACCTAGGAAGCTCTAATTCTACGTGCTTGCTGATTCTTTTCTCAATCAAGGATTGTTGAATGGCCGTCAAATCCGTGAGTACATATATGCCATATTTCACCTGCGTTTCTTTGTCACAGCAACTGTTTTACATATATAGCAAACCGAAACTGCTCAACAGTACACGCTCATCGGACTGTACAAATTCACACAAGGACAGCCATAATCCACAACCGTTTCTTACAGGATCACTTCGCATTTCTCACTCTCATAATAAAACGCTTTGCAAAAAGAAATTATATCTCATAAAAAAACACGTTTTCAACGTACAAAAATGCCAAGTTACTCAGAAGTATTGATATCAAAATGACGCCAAGTTACGGTACTACAAACAATATAGGCTATCTTGCCTCACCGAAATTAAATAAGATGCATTCCAAAGCAATGCTACCCAATATTTCCTCCGTTCTTTCAAGTCACTTGGCACATATAAGGTTTTTGCTCTGCGTTACGTCAGACTTCTGAGGCCTATTCGGACGCAGCCTTTATATCCGCTTACCTGTAGGTGGACGCTTTTTCGCGTAATAGGTGCCTGCGTTCTTCCTTGTCCGTTCACCCGATATATAAGCAGCTTGAAACACAGCAACTGACAACAGACAACAACAGACAGGTTTGTCACAAACACATACATATAGGAATTGTAAGGTCAGCGAACCTTATTTGTTTCCTAGTGGGAAAACTAGAAGACCATCTACAGCCACTACAGCCACTACAGATGATTCAGAATGCCGCTGCCCGGCTCATCTACAACCTCCCCAAATTCTCCCACGTCACTCCTCTGCTGCGATCGCTTCACTGGCTACCGGTCGCTGCCAGGATCCGATTCAAAGCCCTGACCCTTGCCTACACTGCCGCCAACAGGACAGCCCCCATCTACTTGCAGGACATGACTCAATTCTATGTGCCTGCTCGACCACTCCGCTCTGCAGCAGCAGGGCGTCTTGTAACCCCTCCCACCCGCCCAAAGGGATCACAGAGCTTCTCCACCCTAGCTCCCCAGTGGTGGAACGAACTCCCCGTCCCTCTCCGAACCTCCCCCTCACTATCCATCTTCCGCCGTGGCCTGAAGACTCATCTCTTCAGACTATACCTAGAATAACCACCACCATGCTGTGTATATATATACATATTAAAAAAAAAAAAAAAAAAAAAAAAAAAAAAAACCCTTTTTTCCTTGTCACTTGTTACATGTTGCCCCATCCCTGCATTTCTTGGTAAATTGTATTTGTCCTAATACTCTAGCTTAATCTTCTGCCTAGTTTGGCTTTGCAGATGTTAGACCAGGATAGTGTTCATTGTTCTCAGCTAGAAATAGCTGTACAAAATAAGTAATTGTACCTTACTGAACCCGTGTTCAGCAGTTGTCTACGATCATGAAAATGCACTTCTTGTACGTCGCTTTGGATAAAAGCGTCTGCCAAATGAATGTAATGTAATGTAACCATCGTCGGTTAGCCTAGTCTAAAGACAGACGGACACCCCCAGTCAAAGCCTGCGAGAGTAGACAGTAAACTGTAGCTGAGATCGTCATCCAGTGCCGAATTGCCCCATTTTATTCACTCGAACAGGGTAATGTTTATTAAAGTCGTCGTAATATGTCCATATATGTTTGGAAGGACATGGAATTTCACACAAAGGTAGTTAAATTACCCTAAATACCGGACACCTAGGCTACTTCCAACCCCCACATCTTTTCGAAATTTTCAATAAAAAGGACGGGACCAACGCCGCAAAGAAGCGTGTCCGGGTTCTGGAGGGTGTCCGACTATGAGTAAAATGATATCATATAGGCCTAGAGTAATCTCTGCCTAACATGCACTGTATATTTTTCCTCAGTATTGCAAACCACTTAATTTTAGTAGGCTAATGGGAATGATTTCTCTAAAACATGAAAAAAGTAACAACTTAATTGTTTAATTTAAAACAAAATCAGGGTTTATAGTGCAGTAAGTGTAAAAATGTCAACAACAAGCGACAAGTCCTGTGACGTCCGTCTCACTAGGCTACCTCCTCACGTATTAGAAGTGGTCATGGAATATCAAAAAACTGAAGTAAACTTTCTTTTAAAGGTTATTTTTAAATTACTTCTTAAAAGGTATGTTTGGATTCCGTATGAGCTCTTAGCTTGTTAGACTACGCATTAAACTCGCCATTTTATTGCCAGTTATCCGTTTTTCTGAATTACGCGGGTTAATGCGATTATACCTGCAGATTCCCATTCCTCCCCGCAGCCCTTTACCTTCAGCTTCTCTTACCTCAGTTCCACTCCACAACAGACTGTTTACTCCGTTTTTTACATTTCATTTTATTCCTTCTTTCCTTTCTCCTCCGTTTTTAAAATGGCCGTTAAGCTTCCGTTTCTGTTTTGGACCTTTCCTTACTTACCTGTTTACCTGCTCAACTGAATGTTCGATGGGTGGAGTCATCTGTTGTGGAGTGGAACTGAGGTAAGAGAAGCTGAAGATAAAGGGCTGCGGGGAGGAATGGGAATCTGCAGGTATAATTTATTAGCTGCGTCAGTCACGGTATTTAATAAGTTATGCAGAATAAACATGTTTCATCCATGTAGATCTTTGCCAAATTTTAGCACATACAGTGAGCACCATAATTCATTGGACAGTGACACATTTTTTGTTATTTTGGTTCTGTACTCTAGCACTTTGGGTTTGAAAGTATACAATGACAATGAGGTTGAAGTGCAGAGTGTCAGTGGCATTTTCATCCATATCGAATGAACCGTTTAGAAATGACAGAACCTTTTGTACATGGTCCCCCCATTTTAAGGTACTACAAGTATTTGTTGAATTGGCTTCACAGATGTGTTTCGTTAGGCTGGTGCATTAATTTGTGTCGTTAGTGAATGCAGAAGAGAGCTGTTGATGTCTAGTCTTGATTCTAGTCTTTGCAATTGCCTTTGGAGATTGTTGTTGGGGTGTGACAACATGAGGAAGACAGCAGTGTCGATGCAAAATAAGCCGGCCGTCATAAGGCTCAGAAATGAAAATTAATCAATCAGGAACATTGCAAAAACCCTGGGCATGCCCAAGTCAACAGTTTGGTTTATCATTAACAAGAAAAAAAACAACTGGTGAATTCAATTATGTCAAAAGACCCGGTAGACTGCGGAAGACCACTGTAGTGGATGACCGGAGAATACTCTCTATGGTGAAGAAAACCCCCCAGACAACAGCCCAACAGATCAAAAACACTCTCCTTGATGCAGGTGTAGATATGTCAAAGTCTACCATATGTAGAAGACTACACCAGCAGGACTACAGAGGGTACACTACTAGATGCAAACCACTGATAAGCCTGAAGAACAGAAAGGCGAGATTACAGTTTGCTAAAAAGCACCTAAAAAAGCCCCAAGAGTTCTGGAACAAAGTCTTGTGGACAGATGAGACAAAGATTAACATGTACCAGAGTGATGGAAAGAGGAAAGTGTGGAGAAAAAAAGGAAATGCCCATGATCCAAAGCATGCCACCTCATCTGTGAAACATGGTGGAGGGGGTGTTATGGCTTCGGCCTGTATGGCTGCCAGTGGAATGGGCTCACCTGTCTTCATCGATGATGTGACTGCAGACAGAAGTAGAACAATGAATTCTGAAGTCTACAGAAATATTTTACCTGCTCAGATCAAACCAAATGCCTCCAAACTCATTGGACGGCACTTCATCATGCAGCAAGACAATGACCGAAACATACTGCTAGAGCAATGAATGGGTTTTTGACAGCCAAAAAGTGGAAAATCCTTGACTGGCCAAGTCAATCACCGGATCTGAATCCAATTGAACATGCATTTTACATGCTGAAGAGGAGACTGAAGGCAAAGAGTCCCCGAAACAAACAGGAACTGAAGATGGCTGCAGTACAGGCCTGGCAGAGCATCACCAGGGAAAATACCCATCGTCTGGTGATGTCTGTGCATTGCAGACTTCAAGCAGTCATGCATGCAAAGGATGTGCGACCAAATATTAAAAATTATTACTTTATTCTACATTATGCTAAACTGTCCAATATTTTTTAATGCCCGAAAATGGGGGGGGGACTATGTGCAAAAGGTTCTATAATTTCTAAACGGTTCATCCCATATGTATGAAAATAGCCTCAAATTAAAGCTGACAGTCTGCACTTCAACCTCATTGTATCCTTTCAAACCAAAATAACAAAAAATGTGTCACTGTCCAATGAATTATGGTGCTCACTGTACATATATCAGGCCTATTCAACAACTTGTGAATTATATTGATGTTGGGACTTAGAGTTCTCCAATATATGTAGGCTGAACACAGAAATAAGCCTTTTTGATTATAACAAACCATCTCAAGACAAATAGCCTACTACAGACAGCAAATTAAATTTAATTAATTAATTAATTAATTAATTAATTAATTATTTAACGCTCCACCAGTCTCCCTGCCAGTCACTGACCCATGTGATGGCCCTATGTAACATGCTAATTTGTGAGGTAAGTAATTTTTATTATTTCTTATTACAAAATAATAAGAAATAACAAGTACGTGCTTTTGTTTATAAGTTTGTGTAATTTTTGGTATTTTGTTTGTACATTTTCTTGTGCCTTCCCAAATCAACTGTTTCTTTTCTCTCTCCTTTTTTGTTGTTGTCAATTTTTAAGGTTATTTGCCCTTTCTATACTCATATGTGTTTGTTTGTGAAGTATTTAAATAAAATATAAAAAAAACTAACGAGAGTTGACTTTCCAGGATACCTGCTCTTACCAGTTCCACTTCATTTTATTCAAAATGCGCCACAAGACATTTTATTTTATTTCCATTTCAGGGCTGAAATGTGAGATCTGACCCAGTCTCTTTCTCGAGTCGGGAGTATCTGGAGACGGGACGTGTCAAAAGCAAAATGGACGGATCAAAAGCATGTTTCTATTGGTCAATGATTCGGTGAGTCACGTATATTATCCAATCAAAAGCATGATCCAAAGGCGTAGACGTATCAGGATGGTTTTGACGTTTCTGAGACGGCATATCTGTTTTTGTTGTCGGTCCTGGAGGTGAATAGTAGGCTATGTCGGTGCATAAATTATGCGCGAAAACAAAAGTTGTGGTATTTGTGTAATCTGTTAATTTACAAAATTTATTTGAAAATGGCATTTGATCGTCAGTGATTACGACGCTGAAGTTGGCTCCCGATTCGCAGCTCCCGACTCGAAAATTCCGCTCCACCTTAAATTGGCGAGGTCTCCTTCCAACAGGTTCTTGTTATCTTAGCAGATTCCTGGCACATTTAAATGTTTTTGGGACCAGAACTTTGTTTCACGGACTTTGTCTAAACTATATAGCCAATCTAATATGCAGTAAAGTCATGTTTGGTGTTGATGGAGAGCTAATATCATGAGCTGTTAGATGGTCTCATTCTATGTTGAGAACGTTGTCATTCAAAGTTTATGTGTCACATGAAAGTGAAACGCCAATCACGGAAATTGAGCTATGCAGTTGTTACACCTGAAATTGTGAAAATGGCGACACTATGTTTGAACAATTGTCTGAATCCAGTGCTTTGGATGCTGTTTGGAATGAAATTATTATTATTATTATTCACAAATATGATTTTTACATTGTAAAATAAATGGTACTATTGTGCTAAACTTTATGCAACCCACATACATACAGTACATTAATTGGGCAAACATATGTCTGGATAGTTTTGTAAGATTAAAAAATGTTTTAATAGGACAAAATATTTTCCATTATTATATGTATCTATTTATTCACCGCCCCACCCCTTTTTTATATCAAAAGTATTGATGCCAATACTTTTAAAGGTCTAGATTTTGCAAGTTATAATTATAGGCTTATAGACAGTGCTTTTTATGGGTGAGTATCTTGGCATTTTTGTACAATGAAAACGTGTTTTTGTTGAGATATTTCATTATGTACTGTGTTTTCTATGAGTAACTGATAATAATAATAATAATGCATATAAATGTATGTACCATAGTAAAATCTGGAGAGAGACATGTGTACACATACATACAGTTGAGGCCAAAAGCTTACATGCACCTAGGCTAACTCATAACTCTGCACATTTCATGTTGCCATACATTTAGTTTGGCAAGTTAATTAAGGCATCTGCTTTGTTCACATCAGAGGTAATTTTAAAACAATCGATTAGAGACATTTATTTCAGCTTTAATTCACTATATCAGAATTCCAGTGGGTCAAAAGTTTACATACACCTAGTTTAGTGTGTCTTTAAACAGTCTGGAAGATTCCAGAAATTGATGCAATTACTTTTTACCGTAACTTTTGTCATAATTAGGAGTTAACTGGGAGTTAATTGGCACATGTGGCTGTATTTAAGGGCCTACTTTTAGAGCCACTGCCTTTTTTCCCATGATACGATGGGAAAATCCAAGCAACTCTGCCAAAAAATTGTGGACCTCCACAAGCCTGGTTCCTCCTTAGGAGCAATTTCCAAACAACTGAAGGTAACACAAACATCTGTACAAACAATTGTATACAAATATAAAAACCTTGGGACCACAGACACTGCAGAGTTCAAATTAACTCCCAGGGCTAAACAAACTATGGTCAGAAAGGTTCAACTGAACCCCAAGACAACAACAAAGGAACTGGTGAAGGAGTTGGCAGCATCAGGTACCAAAGTATCTACATCCACCATAAAGAGAATCCTACATTGCCATGGCCTGAAAGGCTGCTGTACAAGGAAGAAGCCCCTACTCCAAGGTCGGCATAAAAAATCCAGAATGAACTAGAAATACTGAAGCAAGACCTCAAGACATCAGCTAGAAAGTTAAAACTTGGTCAGAACTTGGTCTTCCAGCAGGACAATGATACTAAGCATACCTCCAAAGTTGTAACAAAATGGCTTAAAGACAACAAAGTGAAAGTATTGGAGTGGCCATCACAAAGCCCTGATCTGAATCCCATAGAAAATTTGTGGAATGCACTGAAAAAGCGTGTCCGAGCAAGGAGGCCCACAAACCTGACTGAGTTACACCAGTTCTGGCAGGAGGAATGAGCAAAGATTCTGGCAAAGTATTGTGAGAAGCCTGTGGAAGCTTACCCCAAGTGTTTGATTCAAGTTAAGCAATTAAAAGGCAATGCCACTAAATACTAACAAAGTGTATGTAAACTTTTGACCCACTGAAAATCTGATATAGTACATACAAGCTGAAATAAATGTCTCTTAGCTATTATTTTGAAATTACCTCTTATGGAAATAAAGTAGATACCCTAATTGACATAACACAGGAGATGCATGGTAACATGAAATGTGTGGAGTTGTGAAAAATTGAGTTTGAATGTCTTTAGCCGAGGTGCATGTAAACTTTTGGCCGCAACTGTAGCCTACAAGTTAAACTGTATACTAGAACTGTTAGTTGGAGTTTGGGTTGCTTACAGCAGTAGCTTAGGTGGTTGAATTTCATGATTGGAGGCGACAAAGACAGTGATAACGTTGTTAAATATTGTTTCCCCCCATTATTACCCCATAACGTGGCAGTTTTTCTTTGGAATCCTGTAGAGTAGTAACCCTTCCTCGACTCAGTGCACACACTGACGCTGCAAACAAATAGGGTTCCGTTTCTTAAATTATTTGTACATGTCCGGTCTGTGGTCCCGACCAGACAATTGAATGAGTAATTGACTGAATAAATTTGTAGTTTGTAATGAATTTGCTTGTCTGCGACTCCCTGATTTGACATCGGTTTCAAGGGGGTTTCCCGGCGTCGTAGCTGGTTTCCCGAGGATTTCCCCTGGCTAACGTGGATGACAGACAACAGGAGCAGAATTAACACCATCCTACAGCCATCCTGCTTGTCTCTTAGGAGTGATGATTCATATCGGCGTGTAAGCACACACACATTATACAGCGTTCCTGCTCTGAACATGGACTCAGGCTGGTTGATCTGAATGTACAGAGTAAACAGGCACATGCTGACTTGTGCATCACATCTCATGTACAAAATCTATGCTCAAATGGTTTTAAGGCCACGTCTGAAGGGTTTATCTATGCTTCCTGTACTTTCGGGGGCGCTCAGTGCTATGTGGTTTTCACTCATAAACCGGTTGGATTTTATTCATATTTTAATAATCTGACTTTTTATCCTACGGGCAGGAATATCATAAGCTCCCCAGAAACCTGATGCTAAAGGCATTGTTCAGTTCTGTTGTGCAGAGTGACCGCACATGACCATTGTAGCACCCACAATTATAATATGGAGCTTATTTTCATATACACAATTTCTAGATGATCTTATTCAGATTCCTTCTCACATATAGCAAGTCATCTAGCAGACTTGCAGAGTGAGACATGCTGATCCTGGAGGAAAGTCATGAAACTCCACAATAGAGCCCATAACAATGCCTCTACATGCACAAGATGTCTTCCAGTGTGGAGAGTATGTATAATGTTCTTAAAATGTTTTCAGAAATCGCATGGCACTTTCTAAAATGGCCTTAACTTGATGCACTTAAAACTAGTTTTTCCTATACATATGAAGGTTATAGATAAATACTTATGTGACCTTTGTGACAGAAATTACTTGCACATGGAAAATACAGTGGATTTCCTATAAGCCATCTCTACTGAACTTGACTTGACTTTATTGTCCCTGTAGAGAAATGTGGTTTGCAGCACTGTGTTATGTTAAAGGGCATCACAGACGCAGACAATAGAAAGTTAGAAACATTGCAAATGTCACAGTAGTAGCAGCACAGGAGTATACAATATGCACGGATGCTACACAGGCAGCCCAGTGTGACACAGACAGCTGGAGCAGCCAGATCAGCTGGTATTAGGCGTGGCTGGTGCCTGATGGCTCTCTGATATCGGAGTGAGTTCCAGTTTTATTTTTGAAAGTAGAAATATATAACTTTACATAACTGCTAGACAATATTTTACAGTAAGATAAGATTGCTATTAAGCTACTTGAACCAATTCATATGCAGATGAAGACATTTGATTGCAAAAGCAACTGTCAACTGAGAAACATTAGCCATAATCTGAATGCTGACTTCAGTGACTATTGAGCATGTGGCTCCATCTAGTGGTGGTTTCTTTAATAGGTTTTATAAAAGGTCAAGTTTTGAATGCCTTCACATTATGGTAGGCCTACCATCAAATGTATATCACGTTAAATGTCATTAAAAATTTTTTAAGATTATTACTATTATTATTATTAGTAGTAGTATCAATCAAATTCAATCAAATTTTATTTGTATAGCGTATTTTACAACAGTTGTCACAATACACTTTACAGAAAACCCGTAGCCTAAACCCCCACAGGAGCAAGCCTAAGGCAACAGTGGCAAGGAAAAACTCCTTGTGGCAGATGGGGAGAAACCTTGGAAGGAACCAGGCTCAAGGGGGAAACCCATCCTCCTCTGGTCGGCTCAGGGTGCCGACTGGTGACCAGCATGTCAGCCAGTTTATGCACAAGATATGATATGTGATGTGGCTCAGGTGATGGGTGGGGCCGGGTGGCGGTGATGGGGAACAGCAGGTGGCGGCAGATGTGGGCAGGGTGGAGGCAATGACGAAGGAGGGGCAGGACCGCAGAGGTGGGGGAGACCAGACGACTCTCAAAGCACTCTCGAGGGTTGGGGCAAGAGCCCCGCCGGCAGCGTGGGGAAGAGGGTGGAAACGGCAATTAGGGAATTTGCAATATAGCAGACAGTGAGTAAAGTGGCAGTGGTATGTATTGGGGGGGACCCCGCCAGGAGTAGAATATGGCTGCATATCTACTAGGACAGGGATGGAGAGCCCATGCAGTCATGAGGGGTAGACAACCATACCCGCCTATCAAGAGCCAGCCCATGTAAAGTCGGGTCACAGCTGATTGACAGGTGACAGTAAGGAAAGGATTGCCACCTACAAAGCTCTATGACTACAGGCTTCTCGCACCCTGTCTCCAGACTACAACTGATTGTAAGCCTGAGCATAGAGGTACGTTTTTAATCTAGAATCTAGTAGTAGTAGTAGTAGTAGTAATAACATAAGAAAAAAGTTGAATTGAGTGTATATTTTCCAGAAAAAATGAGCTCAATTAGATTACACATAACTCAAATGGGTGCCACCGATAGACCGTATAACAAGACCAGGTTAAAACCTAGTGGACCGAACCGGCCGACGTCACAGACATGCACGGTGTAACTTTATCACTCAGTCAGTCAGTCAGTCACAGACATTCGCGTTTGTAGGGCTGGCCCCGCTGTTGCGGTCCGGCCAAAAATAGGTCAGTTCTAAAGGCACCCCGAGGAAGCCGTGAGTCTCAGTAATTGTTGGTAGTGAGATCCAATCAAATCCCTGTTCGCTACCAAGAATCTACCAATGAATTGAAGGGGATAGCCAATCAGAGCGCGTATGTCTACCAAGACCAATCGCTTGCTCGAGTCTCTCGGGCTGAGAGACGCGCAAATATTGAATGAGGTAAATCGCCGTTTTATTTTCCTGCGTCAGTAGGTAAAGATAACCGCAAATTTAACTGAATCATAACTGGGAAAAAGTTACGACAAGCTATGGATAAGTATGGTAACGTTACCAAATGTAAATAAATATTAATTTTTGCAGTGTTACCTTAGTTAAGTCAGCTTCAAACAAGGCAGACAACTAACGTTCACCGGTTTAAATTACGGTAGACGATCTAATCTGAGGAACTGTTCTTAATTTACATCAGGAGCAACAAGGTAAATATATTTTTAACCTTTAAGTGTATTTTCTCTGGCATTATGAATAGCTTGTTTTATATGAGTTTAATATATTAATTCAGCAGTTTTTATGCCTTTAATTTATCTGAATGATCCTTTGTAACTAGCTATCTGGATTGAACTCTGGCCATTTTCTGTCATTTATAGCTAATCAAATAACCTTGCTCACACTGTAAGAAAATAAAATGTCCTAGAAATAACCTATAGCTAGCTGCATTTTTATTTTTCTTTCTTCATTGGGATGGCAGGTATGCCATCCCACCAAGTTACGCCTTGGCGGGGCGGCATGCCACATACCTATACAGCACTGAGAGTTTGGCACTTTTCAGGGTTCCCCACAGAATATAACCACAACAGCCATAGACACTCAGCCCTTAAAAGCATTAATTTCTGTACATTCTGACCCCATTTCGACAGACAGAATTCATAAACAACTTCACACGTCCACACAATAAAGCCCCAAACTAAGGGGATTTTGCGTTTTCTCCTTCTTCCTGCCGCCTAGCCTACAAACAAAATGTCTCCCCATTGGACATTTCACCAACACCAGCCAATCCTTCACCTACACGATCCAATCAAAATCTCACATACACATGCAAAATAGACATATCTTTTTACTCTAAAACATTTCCTGTCTCAACAGCTAGTTCCTTTGTGGCTGAGTGGTCAATGTCATGGTCTATGTATCGCAGGGTCCCTGGTTCAAGCCCCACTGGAAGCAAGTTTCTGAACTGTGCTTTTTTGCTCACTAATATTTGTCTATTACTTATCAACAATTGCTTTTGCACCACATCTACCCAGCTTTCACCGAATGTATACACTGCATTATGATGTACCATCTGCACGTTCACTTAACTGGCTACAATATCTTCTGTAAAACCACGGACAAGTTTGACAAAAAAATTTCACGCATTGAACAGCTATGTCATGGTGGCGCACTGCCAAAGTTACAGAGTATAAAGGTTGGAACACAACCAGAGAGTCAGTTAGAGGGGAGGACACCAAAATCAGATGCCCTCCTTATCTCTAGATTGCAGTGTTTGAAACAGTGCCTGTTTGTACACAGTTACACTGAGAGAATAATGACTCAGTGCTGTCTGTACACAGTTACACAGGGAGAATAAGGACACAGAGCTGTCTGTGCACAGTTTCACAGGGAGAATAAGGACACAGAGCTGTCTGTACAGAGTTACACAGGGAGAATAAGGACACAGCTGTTTGTACACAGTAGCACAGAGAGAATAAGGACACAGTGCTGTTTGTACAGTAGCAGAGAGGACAGTGCAGGTATACACACTTTATTGATGTCTGGGGTTGAGCTGTGTTATAGCATGTGCTGCACGCACACCCAGTGCTGTTAGAAAAAAGAGGCCAATCAATCCTCCGGCCACTGATAGCATGATCTGGGCTCCAGGCCCTGCAAGGAGTGAGAAAAGCAACCAATCACACAACACATTCTAATCCACTCTACTACAATCACAACACACATTCTAATTCAGTCTAGAACAGTCTAAACAACAATCAGTCACAACACAGAATCTAGCAGCCCCCCCCCCCCCCCGCCCCGCCCCGCCCAAAATGATTTATTTTAATGGGGCCGAAAATCCCTGGCCGCGCCCCTGTGGAAAAGTGCTATATAAATGCAATGATTCATTCAGTCATTCATTATTTGGCTGTTTAATGCAAATATCTGAAAGCCCACCTATTCAAACTAGCTCTTAACTACTTATTCTATTTTAAATAAACAGAACAAACCCTTTTCTTTTTGTATTCAAGTTGAGGCATGCAGTCCATCAGTGACATTGAACCATAGCTGTAACTAGCCATGTGACACTAGTTGAAAACATATTCCAAGTAACCAAATTGTGAATTGTAAATATTACCGCTTTTACAAGAACCACTACTTTTGTAACGGAAAAAAAAATAATAAACTACAATATGCACACATGTATGCACTCACTCACTACCTCACTCACTCACACGCTCACAGTCAATCATTAACACACAATCATGCATTAACTCACACACTCACGCACGCACACACACACATGCTCACTGTCACTCAAACTCACACACTCACACGCTCACAGTCAATCATTAACACACAATCACGCATTAACTCACACACTGACACACACACACACGTACACTCACGCACACAAACAAACTCTCTCTCACACACACGTGCACACACAAACACTCACTCTTACACACACATACATTCTCAAAAACATACACACATACATTCTCACAAACACACACACACTCACTCTCTCTCTCTCACACACACACACACACACACACACACACACACACACAGCAGTATACCCCATTTGTCAATAGCATTCAACTCACAGTTTGTCAGTTTCCGCTTTGCTGCAGAGATGGGTCCTGCTGAAAGAATAGCTGTGAGTTTGTCCGGTAGATCTCTTCTCACCTTTTGGTTTTGCCTGGGAGAGCAGTTCTGTACAGATACATACAGGGGGAATGTTTAACCAGCACGCGAACAAATGTGTAGGAGGATTGCTGAAATATTCTCCACATTCTCTAACATTCAAGATCTGTAAACCTTGTGCTAACGGAAGATTTAATATATAAATTATGCAACACGCAGAAAGTAGAAGTGGAGGAACTAGTGTGAAGTGGGTTTGTTCCCACTCTTCAGAAAAGAGCCTATGAGAACTCACTGAGAAAACTAGATAAAGTGAAAGGACTGAATTGCGTGCATCAGAAAAACAGTGAGCAATATAAATATCTAGATAATAAAAATAAATATTGATCTGAGAAGAATGACTGAAAAATGTCTGTTATTTGGTCACCACATATTGAACACTCAACACGGTTGGCTTATGCAATGATGATGGTTTTAGTGTGAACATGTATTATATGGTCTTTTTAAATTGAGGTCTATCCATTCATGTATTGACTGTTTATCAATGATAGTAACGTTACATGACATTACATTTATTTGGCAGATGCTTTTATCCAAAGCAACAACAAGTGCAAACCCAAGGTTTTATTAATATTGTGTAATGTAAACACATGCATGGTCAGTAAAGGGGTGTGTCCTGACAGATTGGGGCTCAGATGAGGCCTGTCACATCCCTGGCAGTGAACACAGGAAGCTCTCAGGCCAGGCTGCTGGCTGACCTGTCTCAAACACACCCATCGTTATCAGCCCTCTTACTCAAAGCCCAGCCTGAGGATGAGGCGGCTGGGTCCCTCTTACTCAAAGCCCAGCCTGAGGATGAGGCGGCTGGGTCCCTCTTACTCAAAGCCCAGCCTGAGGATGAGGCGGCTGGGTCCCTCTTACTCAAAGCCCAGCCTGAGGATGAGGCGGCTGGGTCCCTCTTACTTAAAGCCCAGCATGGCTTCCCGGGAATTTACCATGGTGCAGTTTGTGGCAGCAGGGAGTTACCATTGTGTACAGATTGCAGTGGTGAGGAGTTACCATTGTGTACAGATTGCAGTGGTGGGGAGTTACCATTGTGTACAGTTTGCAGTGGTGGGGAGTTACCATTGTGTACAGATTGCAGTGGTGAGGAGTTACCATTGTGTACAGTTTGCAGTGGTGGGGAGTTACCATTGTGTACAGTTTGCAGTGGTGGGGAGTTACCATTGTGTACAGATTGCAGTGGTGAGGAGTTACCATTGTGTACAGTTTGCAGTGGTGGGGAGTTACCATTGTGTACAGATTGCAGTGGTGAGGAGTTACCATTGTGTACAGATTGCAGTGGTGGGGAGTTACCATTGTGTACAGATTGCAGTGGTGAGGAGTTACCATTGTGTACAGATTGCAGTGGTGGGGAGTTACCATTGTGCAGATCTCATCTTGGCTGCATATTCTGCTCAGGCAGTGAAGGTAGATGTGGGAGTGGTCAGACATGGTGAACATCTGAACGGAGAACCTCTTCCTTTGAGGGGAACTGCTCCGGAGGAACCAGCGGAAGGTTCTGTCGTTTGGGCAGCTGAAAGAATAATGGACTGTGTGCCTAATTAAAGCCTTTCACACACATCCAAGCGTCCTGTATTACTGTCATTTACCTCCACCCCTTTTTGAACAAAATCCCCTATCACACTCATTGAAATTTATTAGGAGCACAACGCACATACTCTAATGACAATATAGCTTCAAAGAACAATTACCAAACCTTCAATATGGAATACTGTGCGGACCCAAATAGCCTCTAGGTCAAACAGGACAGGATTGCTTAACACTTAGATTTTTTAGTGTTTTTTATGGGGTGACATAGCTCAGTAGGTAAGAGCGTTTGTCTGGCAGTCGGAGGTTGCCGGTTCCATCCCCCGCCCTGGGTGTGTCGAAGTGTCCCTGAGCCGGACACCTAACCCCTAATTGCTCCCAACGAGCAAGTTGGATAATAAGCCATCTACCGTCACCCTAATAAGCCAGAAAGAGAAATAATAAAACCAGAAATTGCTACCAAAATATAATATGAAGAATAAAAATGACATTTTTTAAAAAACAAAAGCCATTAAATTATCCAGGTTCATGTTTTTGGTATAAAGAGTGCAATCCTAATGTTATCTGTAATAGGGCTATTCAACTGGCAGCCTGGGCATCAAATGCAACCTACCACTGATGCACTCTTGGGCCTCCAAAATAAAGCCTTTTTATAAGGCATCTACTGTTATCACACATGTACAATAAAATCTTATTCATACACTGTTTTAAAAGTACATGTTAATGAGACAAATACTACACATGTACATGTCAGCAGAGCTTGAGGCACTGGAAATTAATGAATTATGATTACAATGAGGCAGCATCAACCCAACAATCGAATCACAGACAAAACGTAAAGGAAAAGAGAGAGAACACACCCCCTCACCCCCCCCCTCAGGAGCAGAGGACTAACCCCCCACCCCCTCAGGAGCAGAGAACTCACCACCCTGAGGAACAGATAAATAATCCCCACCCCCTTCAGGAACACAGAACTCAACCCCACCCCCACACCCCCCCTCCTCCGCCCTCAATATGAGAGAACTCACCCCCCCTTCAGGAAAAAAGCCTTCTTCTCCTCTTGTGGGTCTGCAGTCTGTGTGGCCCAGCAGGACTCCAGCTGTAGGCTCATGTTGTAGGCCAGGCTGTCTTCACAGTGCAGGGTCACCTGGATGTACAGCTGCTCTGCAGAAGGGAGCTCCACAGGGCCAGTGTAGTTGTATGCGTAAGATGAGTCACTGTACAAGGCCATGCTGATCTCCAGGAGGCGGGACGAATTCACCTGCACCACACTGTGAGAGGTAACCCTGCAGAGGAGCAGAGCAGAACACACAGCAAACACATCATCCGTGTCCACATCCACTAGATTTCCTAGAAAAGCACATTTGTTTTTTTTAAATAGCAATGTGCTAAAAAATAAACCACAGTACCAGCACATGAAATGTATGACCAACAATGTGTGATGGAATAACAGACAAACAGACAGGCTGGATTATGACACACCAATAAAGAACCGCACATGCCATTAGATTAGCCTTAGTGCTAACAAAGACTAAGGTATTTTCATTGAGCCCAGGCTCTGTAACAGTTGTACATGCATAACTACTGAAAATGCTAGTTTGAGGCTTAATGTCCTTCATGCTACTGCCGTGGATGCTGATTGGATGGCTGAATGAGAGAGGGGTGTGTTTCTCACCAGTCCAGACCAGGCTTCATGCGGGCTGTGCTGGTCTGGAGCAGCGGGTAGGCACAGGTCCACAGCACCTTCAGGTCCCTCCGTGTGATGGATCTCCCGCTGCTGAGCGTCACAGTCAGCGCGTTCCTCAACTCCACATGCGTCCTGTTAATCTAAATGAGCAGAAAGCGTGTTACACACCCAAGGCATTACACACTCATAATACCCAGTGTGGTGTGTTACACACACAAGGCATTACACACTCATAATACCCAGTGTGATGTGTTACACACCCAAGGCATTACACACTCATAATGCCCAGTGTGATGTGTTACACACGCAAAGCATTACACACTCATAATACCCAGTGTGATGTGTTACACACACAAGGCATTACACACTCGTAATACCCAGTGTGATGTGTTACACACTGCTAAGCTGGAAAGTACTCAGTGAGGACCTTGGGACAGGCAAAGGTAGTGAGAGGGTGCTAAATAGAGAGATGGGACAGGTAGAGGTAGTGAGGGGTGCTGAATGGAGAGATGGGACAGGTAGAGGTAGTGAGAGGGTGCTAAATAGAGAGATGGGACAGGTAGAGGTAGTGAGGGGTGCTGAATGGAGAGATGGGACAGGTAGAGGTAGTGAGGGGTGCTGAATGGAGAGATGGGACAGGTAGAGGTAGTGAGAGGTGCTGAATGGAGAGGTCTGCTAGAGTAAAGGGTGTTATCATTGTCTGAAGGGAGGAAGAAGCAGTAGCACTTGCAGCTTGCTATGCCAGGTTTAGTGAATCAGTTTTGTGATGGTGTGCATTCCCAGAATGCACCAGCTGTGTACATGACCTTGATCTGGTGCCGGTACTCACGAGCGTTTGGCCTCCACACTGGGAGGGGGCGCCAGTTATCCTGTAATAATAAAACTTGTCCGTCTCGTTGATGGAGCAACGACCATCATTGAGGACAACAGTCACATTCCCGCCGAAGTAGTGGATAAGGAAAGGCTTGGAGATGCCCCCAGATACATGGTCCTTCAGGCATAGCGTGAACATCCCCTTCTCTGTTAAGAATGATGTTCTTTAGTCGCATTATGTAGACATAGTTTTGATTAGCCTTTGGTTCATTACTTACAAAAGTGCATGAAATGCTAGGCTATGCCAATGTTGCCATTTTACAAGTAATACAGAAACAGACACAGCAAACTGCAGCAAACCACATAGGGTGTGTGCATGTGTGTAAGAGCAGCATTATAGTCTCTCACACACACCATTATACTCTGTGTGAGAGTATAATGGTGTGTGTGTGTGTGTGAGTGAGTGTGTAAGTTAGTGTGTGCGAGTTTGTGTGTGTGTGTGTAAGAGCAGCATTATAGTCTCTCACTCACACCATTATACTCTGTGTGAGAGTATAATGGTGTGTGTATGTGTGTGAGTTTGTGTGTGTATGTGTGTGAGTGTGTGTGCATGTGTGTGTGTGTGTAAGAGCAGCATTATAGTCTCTCACACACACCATTATACTCTCATACAGAGTTAGGGTGAGTTTTTGTGTGTGTGAGTTTGCGTGCGTGTGTCTGTGTGTGTGTATGTGTGTGAGATTGTGTGTGTGTGTGCGCGTGTGTGAGTTCGTGTGCGTGTGTGTGTGCGTGTGAGTTTGTGTGCGCGCGCGTGTGTGCGAGAGTGTGTGTTTGTGTGTGTGTGCGTGTATACCGTGGCAGGCAGGGCTGAGGATGGGGCTCAGGCTGTAGTACCCCGGCTCACACACGCAGGTGAATGAGTCCAGGGTGTTGATGCAGACGGAGTTGGAGCTGCACTTGTTCAGGGCGGGGGAGTCACACTCATCTGGGTCTGTGGGTTACACAGTATACTGTCAGTCACAGAGTACACAAGTACGCAGTATACTGCTGCTCCACTCAGTCACACAGAGAACACAAGTACACAAGTACACTGCTGCTTAGTGGTGGGCGATATGGCAAAAATATCATATCACAATTTTTTTCAGGAATGATCACGATCCACGATATGATCACGATTCTTTTTCATGTTGGTTTTTAACATTATTTTGCAAGTTAATGAACAGTGCAATCAAACTAATATCCCTATTTAAGAAAATATTGCCCTTCAAGGAAACAAAACCTAAAAGAAAAAGAATAACAGAGACTATTTGGGCCAAAGTACCAGATTTTAATCAAGTGCATTTCTGCACTTGTTTGTTTTGGCTTTGTACCGCTACCGCTAGCCTCTAGGTGCGTGGCTGTGCCTGAGGCACTCACGTGAGACCCCCTGATTGTTTGGCTTTCCGCGTGCTCTTTGGGGTGCTTTCTCCTGAGGTGATTAAAAGGGTTCGTCGTGATGCCATCCGATGTGCGAACATTTTCTTTGAAAACTTTGCAAATAACGGTGTTTCGCGCCGTGTCGGTTTTGGAAAACCCAAACCAGTTCCATATCACAGACATCAAATTTTTTTTAGGGACCAACCCCTCCATGGTGTCAGCCATGCAACTATGTTGTCAGATAAAAAAGGGGGAGGAAAATAAATCCAAGGCGCTACCGTTTGTTATTATTGGTTTATTGGTGTGTCTGTTAGGGGAGGCGCAACAGGGACTAGTGAAGAGTGTGATTTTAGGTTTGGCTGAGAAAACAACGTTGGATGCCGTGTATGAGCGTTGTCAGAGCAACTGACAGAATGTGCAGTTTCAGTGGAGCCCGATACTCCCGATGTCACGGTTGGGGAAGGTGGGACGCAATTGCGGACCGAGGGGATCTAAAAGTTAACCCCGAGGGGTAACCACAAAACCGCCGAGCGATAGAAAGGGACAGGGGACACACCAAATAATAAAGAGAGCTAAATAATTGCTCCCTCCACTCACTGAAGCTTCTGTCAGTGGACTCAGAAAACTAAAAGAAACGAAACACCGCCGCAGCGTAGCTACCCAGAAAGTCAAACCCCACTAGAAAAACAGAGTGGAGTAACTTACAAAAGAAAAATGACACTCGCAGCCCGGCGGGTAGAAAACAAAAGGAAAACTAAAGAGACGAGGGCAAAATGTCCTCCACAGCGCTGAGATAATCAGCTCAGAGAAAAAACTAAATGGTGATCAAATATTGTAGATAGGATCAATGCAATAGCTTCTGCAGATTCTTACACCCCTACACACCAAGAGCATAACAAACAATGAGTGTGCGCTGAACCCCAGAAACCAGGGGCTAGATATAGGACTCCCACACCTGCCCCTCATCAGGGACAATTAACTCAGAGCCAATGCGTGTGAGGTGCCACCACCTCACACCCGATCTCTCTGGAAAGGCAGATTGTGGAGACATTTTAATCGTTCACAATCTAATATCGTCATACCGTCCACCCCTACTGCTGCTCCACTCAGTCACACAGAGAACACAGTATGTGAATGCTGGGCGTTGCTATAGCCTCTGGACACCAGACTCACTGTCATGAGGTGAGAGAAGACCTCGTCTCCCACAGTTTTTACTGAGCCTGGGATACCCTGCATTCCCCTCAATGTGGCAATGACTCCCTCCTCAGGAGAAACCAGTTGAGCCTCCTCAGCATGACTGGATTGTTATATGGCAGCAGTGTTTAGGAGTTCCTCACCATTATATAGAAGAAGATGATATACTTTATTGAACCCCATGGGGTAATTTGTCCTCTGCATTTGACCCATCCTTAGTTACCTAGGATCAGTGGGCAGCTGCCTCTCTGTGCTGTGCCTGGGGACCAACTCCAGTTCTGAGGCCTTGGTCAAGGGCACCTGCAGGAGCGCACCTAACATGCATGTCTTTGAGTGTGGGAGGAAACCGGAGTACCCGGAGTAAACCCACGCGAACACGGGGAGAACATGCAAACTCCGCACAGAAAGACCCCAACCCGAGATTCGAACCCACGACCTTCCTGCTGTGAGGCGACAGCGCTAACCACTATGCCACCGTGCCCGCCCTAAAACAATGTTGCATCGCATGAGCTGTCTGTCTATCTGTCCATCTGTCTCTCATTTACATTTCAGGCATTTCACAGACACTCTACAACCTTGAACCAACAGCCTTGGAGCAAAATGTTATACTGCACTGCCACCAACACTTACACACACACATGCACAAACACACACACAAATGCATGTATGCATGAATGCGCACAAGCATGCATGCACGAACATGTGCACACACGTGCATGCGCTAACACACGCGCACACACACACTTATGGCAGTCCATCGATGACAATGATGACGTTGCTCCAAATTCATTTGTTGGGGGTTTATTGGGGTGTATTACGCCTGTGCATAGCCATGTGGCTGTGCAGGCCAATGCGTGATCCGCAAGTCGTGCCACATGAGGGGCAGGGGGTATACGGCACAGGAAAGGGGGGGCCCTGCAGCACGTTGGTGCCTCTGTGCACGCCGCTGCATTCTCCTCTCTGTAGCCTGCTCCTGAAGGAGAGTGATTCCCTGGTGGCAGGTGGAGCTCCAGGTGTGGCGATCAGCAGCCAAGGACTCTAGTACTGGTGGTTTGATGTTGCACTTCTTCAGGAGGGTTTTTAGGTGATCTTTGTAGCGATTTTTTTTGGCCCCCAGCAGACCTATGACCATCCAAGAGCTGGTCATAGAGGATCTGTCTAGGTAGCCGGTGGGCAGGCATGCGGATCACATGCCTGACCCAACACAGATGTCTTTGCGCAAGGAACACGGCAATGCTGGGTGTATGAGTCCGGTCGTGGATTGCCACATAGGGCACCCTGTCTTCCCAGGACACACCCAGGATCCTTTGGAGGCAGCGGATGTGGAAGGCCTCTAGAGTTCGTATGTGCCTCTGGTAGGGGGTCCAGGGTTCCGAACCATAAAGCAGTGTGGAGAGGCAAACTGCCTTGTACACAGCTGCTTTGGTGGAGATGGTTAGGTTCCTGTTCTGGAAGACCCTGGACTTGAGCCTGCCGAAGGCAGCAGAGGCAGACCAATACGAACCTGGGTGTCGTCGTCGATGTTGCAGGAGGGGGACAGAATGCTACCGAGGTAGGTGAAATGTGGGACGATGGCAAGAGGATGACTATCAAGGGTGAAGGTAGGCTGCATGTGGTTGGGGGATGGACTCTTGCACGACTATCTGCATTTTCTTGATGTTGATCTGGAGACTAATGGCGCTGTATATGGAAGCAACCACATTTAACGCACGCTGTAGGGATTCTGGTGAGTGGGCGAGGAGAGCACAGTCATCAGCGTACTGTAGCTCCAGGATGTGTTGGGTGGTGGTTTTGGTGAAGGCTTGAAGTCGCCGGATATTAAAAAGATTTCCATCTAGTCTGTACTGTATCTGTACCCCATCTGTGGGATCAAGGGATTTGTGAGACAGCAGGGTGATGGTGAAGAGGAACATGTTGAAAATAGTTGGGGCTAGAACACACTCTTGCTTGACCCCTACATCCACAGGGGATTGGGGATTGTTGACCACCGATGCTCATACAAGCTTGCATCCCGTCATGGCCCTGCCGTACAATGTTCCTGAACTTTGGTGGAACCCCCAGCTTCCCGAGTACTTCCCACAGCAATTCCCGGTTTACAGTGTTGAAGGCCTTGGACAGATCAATGAACGCTAGTTACAAGTCTTTGCGGTGTTCTCTGCATTTTTCCTGTACCTGTCTAGCAACAAAGATCATGTCTGCAGTGATTCCTGCATGGTGGTGTTTTCCTCGGTTGAGGGCGGATTTCCAGGTTGAGTTTGGCTCTGATCAAGCGATGGTCTGTCCAACAGTTGGCTCCATGCATGGCCCTGGTGACTCGCACCTCCTTCCTGTCAGCTTGGCCGACAATGATGTAGTCCAGGAGATGCCAGTGTTTAGAGCGGGGGTGTTGCCAGGAGGTCTTGAATTTGTTCTTGAGTTGGAACAAGGTGTTTGTAATGACCAGTTGATGCTCAGAGCAGAGAGTAAGGAGGCGGAGACCTTTGTCATTAAGCTTGCCAACACCGTGCTGTCCGAGCACATCCTTCCATAATCCACTGTCAGAGCCCACTCTTGTGTTAAAATCACCTAGGAGAATAAGCTTGTCAGTGGATGCTGTTTTATTTATGGCGGAGTGCAGGGAGGCGTAGAAGAGTTCCTTGCACTCAGGGTCAGCAACCAGTGTTGGGGCGTATGATGATGGTGGCATAACGATTGTTTGTGAGGGGAATCCGCCAGGTCATCAGTCTTTCACTAATGCCAACTGGGGATTCTGGGATCTTCTGAAGTAGGCTTGTCCTCACAGCAAAACCTACACTATGGAGGCGACGAGAACCTTCCGGAAACCCCTTCCAGAAGATAGTGCAGCCTTCTCCCATCTCTGTTATAGAGTCCTCGCCATGGAAGCGGGTTTCGCTGAGGGCCACAATGTCGATGTTGTACCTCTTCAGCTCGTGCGCAACCAGCGCTGTTCTTCTTCGGGGACAACAGGAATCATCACGTACATCCAGGAGAGTTCCAGGTCGCAATTGTGATTTTTAAGTTGGTTTTTTTTCTTTTTTTTGTTAATTTTCGACCGGATGAGGGATGACCCGGCAGCTGCAGTAGGCTGCCCGGGTTGAAGAGGAACAGACCTTTTATAGGCCACATTTTCTAAGCCCTTCCCTCTCAGGGTGAGCAGGGCGGGGCTGCTCAGTCACATGAGGAGCTGCCGGAGAGGCACGCTGTTCCATCCCGAGCCTCGGCGACCATCTTTCCCACGCCGCCTGCACGCAGGGTTAGACTAGATACTCCCAGTCACATCCTGACCTGTATCCACCGCCCTTCCCCATCACCGCAGGACAGCGGGTGGGGGTTGGGGTGGGAATACGGTAGGGTATTTGGAGCAGGCTTGCGCAATTAATAGATTAGAGTGAAGGTAGTTGTGCGCAGTCTCTACCCTCACTGTCTTGGATCCACCCTATGTTTTCCAGTGGCATGAAGAGCTCATGACGACCTTCTATAGAGGGGAGTTGCAGAAGACTGCCAGGACACCGGTCTGTTGGTGACTGCCTAATGCGGGTTTTCTCCACAGATTTATCATTAGGGGTTTATACTCCCGTAGCCATAGCACGTGCAAGTGCACCCATTGGGCATTGGGGCAGTGGATGGTGGCAGTCAGGACATGTCCACACGCCTGTGCCTGTGCTGCCTACCTCTGGGGTCCACTGCAGCTCCGAGACCCCCTGCTGTCTGGCCCGAGGCTGCAAAGCACACTGTTACCAACGAGGAGGCACAGTAGAGGTCTGGGTGATGGAGAGGCTATGTACTGACAAGGAAAGACTTACGCACTCTGCTTTTCCAAAACTCAGTTGAGTTAGTCAGCGGCAGTGCCTGGGAGCGAGAAGCAAGCAAGCAGACAAGCATGCAGCTATGCTAGCTCAGGGGGGCTGCACTAGGCGCATCACACCACCCCTGTGGACCAAGTCCACCAGTCCACACGCACACACACACACACACAGTCTCAAGGGTTTTATTTCACTGGGAACAGAACAGCCAATATTCCTCTGTCAGCTACCCATCACACACAAATCCCCCAGCATGTCTCGCACCTACCGTCCCAGTAGATGCTGTCGTCTGTGACGGTGATGTGGGCGTGGCCGAGAGAGATAATATGCTGCAGCTGCTCCTCAGGGCGGAGGATCACTACCCCATCCTGGCTGGAAACATCAAAGCTTTCAAAAGTGATCTTGGTTTTTGTTTTCCTCTCGCTGTCTTCAAACGAGATCAGCTGCACCTCCGCTTTTGGCCAGAACTTACTCAGTAAGTTCTGCAGCTGGTAAAAAGGAAATGGAAACCAAAAAGAAAATTGTAAAGCTGGTCCGTCTATCATGCACAGTTGGCACAGGCTGACTGCAGGTGCCCAGGTGACTAACAGAGGCCTGTCCCAAGTGAAGAAGTGAGAGGAGGATAGTCTCGCTCGTACAAACCACAGCAGGGGTGCACAAGGGCCCGTCCATTTCAGGATTTTAGGCAAACTTTAGCCTGATCAAATCTTAATCTGAGATTTGTAAAAACACCAGCAGTGATTATCAAAAGTGATTGTTTTCAATTTTATTGAAGGTGATAAAAGTTCAACTAAAATAATGCTGTGAAAACATGTACTACAAAACGCTATAAACAGAACGGTGGGATAAGCGGCAATGACTGCTAGGACCCGGGAACAGGACCCACCTTGCTTTTAATAATGCCCTCCAGCAGGACTCGAGCTTCTGCCCTCGGATCCTCCAGCGATGGCGGCATTGTCCATGGCACAACAAGGAACATTTCATGGCTGGGGAGATGAACCTGCAGTCCTACAGTTGGGGGGTTAGGGGCACAAACACTGATGTAAAAATGTGTCTGAATGAAAGCTTTCTGCAACCAGCCCATGTTACCAGCCTTCAGGACACAGACCTACCGTGGGCCTGACCAGAGGCCGTGGTTATGAATAAATGTCAAATCTTTGCACCTGTGCATGCAACCACATACGCAAGCCTTTAATAAGATAATTCAGGCCAACTTCAAAACAAAGAGGCGGTGTGTCAGTACCAGCCTGCTTTAACACTGACCGAGTCAGTACCAGCCTGCATTAACACTGACCGAGTCAGTACCAGCCTGCATTAACACTGACCGAGTCAGAACCAGCCTGCATTAACACTGACCGAGTCAGAACCAGCCTGCTTTAACACTGACCGAGGCGACCAGTTGTTTGGTCTGCAGAGTCAACAACTCTGGGTAGCAGGATGTCTCCAGGGGCATCGTTGGGGGCACTGCCAGGGACTTCCTCTGGGATGAAGTAGAGCACAGCTGGAGCTCCACGCTCGCCACCCTCGCACTCTGGCAGCACCTCCAGGTCATACGGGGAGCCAGGCCTCAGGCCCGGCAGAGGCAGGGGGGGGCCTGCCAGCCTCCCCTTCCGGACGCTCGGGCCGCCCCTCTCAGAGAGGCGGTACAAGAAGGCCACGCCCACCCCAGACCTGCCGCTCCACAGGGCTATCGAGTCCTTCTGCCTAAATCGGAGATCCAACACTTCACCAGGGCCTGTGGGCAGAGCAAACCAGCAAACATTCATCAGGGCCTCCCCAACACTTCACCAGAGCTCCTTCCTAAATGACTTTGGGCTTATCCTGGCCTAACGCAAGCTTGGAGTTGGTTGCTAAAGGGCGCAGAACGGTGTGGGGTGGAATTTGACGGTGCCTCACCGAAGACAAAGGGCATGTGGAAAGACCAAAATATTTTTCCAACCTGCAGTTTACCAACAACAAAATTTGGAGAAATGGAGAAAAAATGCACGTTCAACAAAATGTTCAGTTTTCATCTAGAACAGTTCATGAGCAATAAACATTTTACATTATTTATTTAAACATACATTGCGCCAAATTCCAAAAATATTTGAGACAAGCATTAATGAGTTTGAAATAGACAATTCTTCTGTTCTTCTGTGAGACTGACAATTTGACATCTCTCCAATAAGAGTCAACAAGTGTTTGATCAATAGATAATTAAGGCCACCACAGAAGTGCATTCACCCACAAGTGTAGGTTTTCCACCCATTCAACCTACTGATGTGGTGTGGCTGTCACACCACTATCTGTCATTTGCATCTCTGAACTGGTAAAGCAGAGGAAGTCAGCTGGACCATAATTATCACCTGTCAAATCACTGGATTCAGATGCCCATCAACCACTATTATCACCTGTCAAATCAGTGGATTCAGATGATCATCCTTTTCATAAAGTTGACTGTAGCCCATTTTTTAACAGACCTCTCCCCCTCACAGCCAGGTCCCTCCCCCACACAGCCCGACCCCTCCCCAAAACTGCAAGGCTTCTCCCCCAAACAATCAGTCCCCTCCTCCACACAGCCAAGCCCCTCCCCCACACAGCCAGGCCCCTCCCCCACACAGCCAGGCCCCTCTGCAAAACAGCCAGGCCTCTCCCCCACACAGCCAGGCCCCTCCCCAATACAGACAGCCCCGCCCCCCAACGCTATTGGCCCACCTGTTTTTGTCTGGATGGTGCTAACGCTCATGACCGTGCTGTCCCCACACAGGGCTTCCACCCTGCAGCTGTACTGGTGGCAGGGAAGCAGGCCTGTCACTGTGTGCCAGGTGAGGAGCGTGGAGCTCTGGAGCTCCCCCTGGTGGTACACCTTAAAGCTGGAGATGGAGGAGATGTTCTGCACGGACCAGCTCACCGTATAGTTGTGGGAGCCAAAGGAGGACTGGTGTAGGTTTATGATTTCAGAGTTTGCTAGGGGACAAAAAATAAACAAAACTCTTTCATCAGGCAAAGCTTTCAAACAGTAGTATCCAAGACAATATTAGCATTCCCCTGTTAGATGTGTTGGAAGTGATGAAGTCGATTCACTGTTCAAAATTAGAGGAGAGATTGGCACACAAACTCTTAATCCAGCACATCCCATCATGTGCCAGGTCATGCGCCAGGGACACACTTAACAAAATCACATGATTTCCTTTGGCAGGAGCTTGGTAATCCTGCACTGACAGCAACATCTAGTGAAAAATCCAAGAAACCTACAAGTACATTAAGTAAGTTGACAGGAAAAGCATACAGGTTTTTTCCACTAGCCTCTACCCTGGGGCTAGATAAAAGTATGCATCAATGTAGGACTGCACCATACATCTAACTGCAGTTTTTAAAGCGTATTAAGACTAACTGCGGGATTGTAGTGTATAGGCGTCTTTTTCTTTAATCTGTTCGCTCCGGCATTATTTACTCAGTAAGTGCTGAATGTGCTGTGGTATCTGTAGCTTCCCATGCCGGTTTACCCAGTCTCTGGACCGGACATTTAAGCATTCTATAGGTAGATATATAATGTATATATTCTATAGGCATATGTGACAGCCTTGCCGTGTGGAGATATTGCTAAGCAAGGAAGCAAGCCTGTCTGTGAGTAAGTCAAACCTATGCTGATTTGGAATCAGGAGATGAATCATCAAAATGTGTGTATTTAAAATATGTTGCAAACCACCACTTCAATCCCGCACAGTTCAGTTAAGCTGTGCCATTGTTGTGAATGATGGACTTGTGTGTTATCTTTCTTTTCCACGGGAGCAACACAGAGATTTTACTTTAGTTCACTTACACTACAAGCCAAATGGTATTAGGCTACCTGTGGTTTAAAAAAAAACGCATCGATAAGATTTCAGTCAATTTAACAATTTTACTCCTCTGCCTCCAGAAAGATTAGACAGACCTCCAATAATTTCTTTAACTGTAATTAAAGCCAAAGGAGGTTATTTTGAGAAAAGTTGTTTTCAAAGTTGTTTTAAGTAAAACTTGTTGTGTTATCGTAGGTAGAAATTGAAAAATGTCTGTACTTTGGTTCGTTATTCAATAAATGTCAATAAATTAACTGAATTCCTCCCTACCTAAAGTGTCTTCTAAAAATTATTATTATTTTTTAAACCCACAGATGGCCTAATACTTTTGGCCTGAACTGTATTGTACACCACACAACCAATACATGGCCAAAAGTATGTGGACACCTGACATTCAACATCTTATCCAAAATAATTGATGTTAATATGGAGTTGGCCCACCCTTTGTTGCTATAACAACTTCCACTCTTCTGGGAAGGCCCTATTCAAGATACCAGAGCACTGCTGCAGGGATTTGCACTGATTGGGCCATTAGGTCTGGCTCACAGTTGGCTTTCCAATCCCAAAGGTGTTGGATGGACTTGCAGTCAGGTTTCTGTGCAGGCCAGTCAAGTTCATCCACACCATTCTCAAACCGTTGGGAAAGCATAGAATCATCCAGAATGTGATTGTATGCTGTAGCATTAAGATTTGCCATCACTGGGCCTAGCCCAAACCATGAAGAACAGTCCCAGAACAAGGGGTGTCCAGATACTTTTGGTCATATGGTGTGGGTGCCAGACACAGGCGCGATGTAGCTATACCAGAGTTTCCATCGCTGAGGACCATCCTGCTGAGGCGGGACTGGCCCGTAGACTGGCACACCACCTGAAGCCCCAGCTGCACCCTGCTACAGGGAGGCAAGCTGCCCACGGTGAACACCGGGCTGCCCAGCGTGTGTCTGAAGCTCCTCTCCTCCAGGACGTGGCCAGAGCCGTCCACGTGGAAGACCGTGAGCAGGAAGGCGGTGAGGCCCGAGGCGGGGTCGCTCGGGGGGCAGTCCCATCCCACGGTCACGCTGTTGCTGTCCCAAGCGGTCACCCTGAAGTTCCTGGGCACGTCAGGATCTGGGCATTCACACAGGGAACTTAACACGGCACTCTGAGCACGCACCAGCACAGCCAAGCTTTACAATGTGATCATTCACACAAACAGGCTAACCCATGAGCCTATGCATGTTCGGCTACAGTAATTGCACAATGCTAATGAACCTGCTGGTGCTCATATGGCAATAGGGCAGTTCACAGAAGTGTGCTACTTATCAGACCTCCAAAAGAAGGGAGTCAGCAAATTAGATAGATACAGTGCTCAGTAGCAAAATACCCTACTGGATCAGCATTATGTGAACCTTAGGTTCTCCATAATATAATGTGATCAAGTTTTGTATCGTTACAGTAGAAACCTGATAACATGGGAAACAAGTTGGTGTCTTTGGTGGTGGGGTGCTGACTGAAGATCTTGATACAAATGGGTCAGTGGCCAGCCAGATACCAAGGTTAACCCGGTGTGATAAGCTTACAGAGATAGCACAAGCAGGATCATTGATCTGTACTGTTTGGTCCTGATTGTGTCTTTATTTCATGACTTGGTGTTTTGCTTTGATCTTTTTGTATATATGGGGAAAGGTGCAATGGTTCAGGGAGACTCGTCTAAACTCGTCTCCTGCGCATATGCAAATGTGTATAGCCATTTCACCACTCACATTTTGCACCATTGTATATTGTTAATATTACTGGACACACTGAACAATAAACTGCATTCATTTTAACCTGCCATTCTTCGTTGACTCTTGCCACTGTACACCTAGCAGTTTAAGGTCCTAACATACACATAGAACTGAGGATATCAGCACCTCGTAGTTACTGGCCTATACACTAGTGTTGTAACAGTTCATACTCAATTGTATTTATGCAGGCTACACAAGCCAGAGACATGTCTGCCTCTACCAAGTTTTAGACAGCGATCAGTATAGAGACACACTACTGGTGGAAAGCAGTTTCCTCTGGCCATGCATTACTGTTAGCACCAGAGGAAAGGTGAAAACACTATTTTGGAGTCAGATAATCAAGATTACATGAAATTAATCCCATTCCAGCAAGACTACATACGTTCCTTCACCACACAGATACTTCCACTGTTTGGTTTGCGGACGGGTTTCTTACAGTTGGTGACCTCCACATGCCGTATGGAGTATCTGAGGGGTTTCTTACATGAATCTACTCACATATACCTGCTGGTGCTCACACGAATCTACTGGTGCTCATATGAATTTACTGGTGCTCATATGAATCGAATGTTGCTCAAATGAATCTAAAGGTGCTCAAATGAATCTAATAGTGCTCTTACAAATCTACAGGTGCTCATATGAATCTACTGGTGCTCATATGAACCTAAAGGTTCTCTTACAAATTTACTGGTGCTCATATGAATCTACTGGTGCTCATATGAATTGAATGGTGCTCAAATGAATCTAATGGTGCTCATATGAATCTACTGGTGCTCATATGAATTGAATGGTGCTCAAATGAATATAAAGGTGCTCATATGAATTTACTGGTGCTCATATGAATCTAATGGTTCTCTTAAAAATCTACTGGTGCTCATATGAATCTAAACATGCTCATATGAATCGAATGGTTCTCAAATGAATCTACTGGTGCTCATATGAATCTACTGGTTCTCATATGAATCTAAAGGTTCTCTTACAAATCTACTGGTGCTCATATGAATCTACTGTGCAAATGTACAGTACTTGGAAGTGGCTATGGATAACAGTGCTGCCCATAATGCACATAATGTAGAAAGCACAAGATACTAATAACAATGGCTATTTAGCAGGGAGAATTAAGTGAACAAAATGTCACGTGGTGGATAGAAGCATGAAAATTGGTACGAAAAATACATTTTAAAGACAAGCTGAAAACAGGAACATTCTTGTTACCCATAACATTTTTGTGTGTATTGGAGTGAAATGTATGTATATAGATGGTAATTCAACAAACTTTGTGGTCAGACTGTGAAACTTAACAATAGTCAGGGTTTTGAACAGAGTCTAACGTCATACACATTAGTGTCACTTAGGATGTAGGGGAGAGTCGGTATAAACGCAAGGCATAAATATAACACGGTAATTATATTTTTGTTCACTGCTGCTACAGTCGTCATTTGAGGATTGTATACGCGCAATTCAATCCTATACCGAATGATTCATGGAAAAGAAACAGCATTTATCACATGCATTTATTATAAGCACACACCAGATTAGTCTGTATAGTAGGCTTTTGCTATTGGGTTTTGTGTTAGTTTTTAATGCAAAATTAATTGTTTTACATTGGCAAATTGCTCGTAGTTGTGTCTCTCCTGTCAGCATCTAGTTCCTCGTTTACGAAATAGGGAAATGGACAATTATTGAAATGACTGAATTATTCAAATAAACAATTATTGTTTAACATTTTCATGTGGGGAAAAATTATTTCTTTCGAGGCATCTTTGAGAGAGACCAGCAAAGTCGTGCTCAGACAAGAGACACCAGCTACAAGCAAGCGAGGGGAACGTGAAACCTGACACCATGATAGGTTGAATAAAAATAGGTATTAATTATTCAACGGTTTTTACTGACAGAGGTCAAAGTGTGCAATGATTTTAATGCAGGTTTTGGTGACGGTCAGGTGCGAATGTCTCGCCCTCTCCTCTGACGTGCGTTTGAGCTGCTGTTTGTAGCCCTTTGTAATTTCATTGGAGCAAATTTCATCCCGCTGTCTGTGGTTGTTGCTGTTTCAATTCCATTAAAATCCTTTTTGCTCAAATATACTGGCTTGTGCAAACTTATTTTCAATTTATCCTCAATAGCACTGTATCCTACAGTGTGAATATAGTTTATTCCACGGATAATGTTTGGTGTGAGGGTTCAGTTGCTAAATAGCCTGCCAGAGGAGAGACCGACACATTCGCACATCCGCATTCCGTATCAGCACCTGGCTATTGTCAGGCAGTGGGGGTGTGAAGACAAGCCAAACTCCAGTAAACAGTCCTAAAAAAGTTTTAGTCATTCAGTCAGACTTAGGCTGCATTCACACAAATTTTTTTAAATTACGGTGAAAAGGTCTTTTCGATTCCCAGTTCAACCTGCTGCCAGTGTTCGATGATGCATATCCCTAGGGTGGTCAAACCTGTTTAGACAATTTTTCAGAAAACAGTGTTTGACAGTGTATTTTTAATCCATAATGGCATAAATGACGCACTCTTACCGGTCAGCGCGGTGAGGCACAGGACTGTGGGGGGGGGGGGGGGGGGCAGACGCACTCTTACCGGTCAGCGCGGTGAGGCACAGGACCGCGGGGCCGAGCGCCATCTCCACACACGCCACGTAGCTCCGGCAGCCGTCCAGGCCAGCGAATCGGTAGTGCCCCCTGCGCGTGGTCTCGTTGCACAGGACCGCCAGGCCGTCCAGGTCCGGCCGGTACAGCGCCACTCTGTGCAGGGGGTCGGGGGGGACATGGGGGCTCCCTCGCCAGGAGACCAATAGCGTGGAGGCACCCCGAGACTCCGCCCTCAGTGGAAAGCGGTGGGTGTGGCCTGGGGAGAGCAGGGTGTGCTTGAGAAACTGGCATTGTAACCCAGGAGGTCATTTATGCCAAGCTGCACTGCTGATGGAGCCTTCAAAGACACCAGTTTCCATAGACGAGCTACTGTTAATGAAGAACAGTAAGCCAACATCTAATATATTAAGCCATAAAAAGATAATGTTAGTAAAAAGCTAGAATTCTGGAAACCTGAAATGAGGCATTGTTCATTTTTCAGGCGTCATACACTGCTAACAAACTATTCATCAAATATACAAAAGCATTCTGATATTATATTTAACATGTAGAGTGATACAGGGACACTCTGTTGCGTTGCACATAAAGTCACGGATTAAAGCCAAATTTACAGTTACTTCAACTTTACACAGAAAAACTGCCCACACCAACAACTAATAATTATCAATATACCTATAGTAGTAGGTTTCATTAGGTCATATTGAATTATGACCTAATGGAACCTATCACTCCATCTATTACACATCTAAACAGCAACCTGAATCTAAGCTTTTAAGTTAAATGTTGAATTAACGTCAAATTCATTAGTATTTATCATAGCAATATTGGTTTTCTGATACAGTATAACACCTGTTAAACTGCATTCAAACAAAAGATATACACATTCTGATAACTGTTAAACTTGTAAATAAATAAAAAGAAACTCTTCATTTGTATAGTGATCATTTCAATTATTCATATGGAAACAATTTAATTATCAGTATGTATGTAGCTATCCAATTAAACTGCTTTTTACACTGATGAGGACCATTTAACAAAATGATTCTAAGCTTTGAAGTTATGTGCAAAAAGTCCCATGTATTTGGCAAAGAATAATTTAATACCCTTAAATTATATTCTTAGTAAAAATAGAAATATTCTGGTAAATTACATATTCAAAGGAAAAAGTAGTTCTGGGGCCTGATGCATAGAGTTTGCGTGGATTTAATTATATTGTACAACCATTTGCGCAAATTGTACAATTTGCTTAGAAATGAATAATTTTTTTTTAAATCACACATGCAGATTATATTAATAAATCACAAATATCCCTAAACTTGTAGGCTCGTGAAGGAGCTTTAGGACTCTACCAAGTGAACACCCTCAATTTCCTTATATGGGGGCATCATTTCACCATTTAAATCTCTTGGAAATAGCAGTAAAACTGCTAAATTTTAATTGTAGTAAAACATAGAGGAACATACTGACAGGAAAGTGAATTAAAAAAAGAATGTTTTCAGAATGTTAGATTTAAATGCTGTTGCAGTGCAAACAATTTGGAATTTTCAGATCTTTGAAAACCTTATCTGGTCAAGTTCAGTTTCTGTTGATGTCCATAAGTGTAAAGAGGGAGGCATACCAAGTGCAATGATAAAGTCCTCCTTTTGGTAGAGATAATGAGTGTCGTTTTCACAGGGAAACACTTCATTTGGCTGGAATGCCTTGAGAGCTTCCTGTTGTGAAAGAGAAATTGAAGATTCCCAATTAGCCATTCTAATGGAGAATTTAGGGGTCCGATTAACCACATTATCAACTCGCTTTTGTTAGACTACAAAAGGGAAAACAGGCACTTGAGAAAAGTGACGACAGCACTAAACTTTTCAGTTTTACTTTTCAATAGTTTCCATGTTCATTCAAACATCTTGAGATGAGAAATTTGAAATGGCTCCAATTCAAAAGCACAAACCATGAGAGGGTCCACAGTGCTAAACATTCTGGTTTCCCCTGTGTCAAAATAAAGCCCCACATTCACCAGCTGAGATCTGGTGACTGCAAAGGCCATACCATATGATTCACATCATTTTCATACTCATCAAACCGTTCAGTGACCCCTCGAGCTCGGTGGATGGGGACACTGTCATCCTGGAAGAGACCACTCCCATCAGGATAGAAATGTTTCATCATAGGATAAAGGTGATCACTCAAAATAACTTTGTATTGATTTGCAGTGATCGTTCCCTCTTAGGGGACAAGTGGACCCAGACCATACCATGAAATTGCGCCCCACAGCATAACAGAGCCACTGGACGCCCTCATTGTAGGGGTCATGCATACAGGCCTGTACTGTTCTCTTGGCATACCCCACACATGCACTCGCCCACTTGTGGAGAATATAACAAGGCAGCAGCACCCTACCTGGGAATTTAACCAGTAACCTTTGGGTTGCAAGTCCAGTTCCCATCTTTATAGAAGTAATTGTTCAAATTAAGTGGCCTGCAGCATAATTTAAGAGAGCCATCAATCTGCCACAAGACCGAGGTAATGGACCATATTTTGGAAAACATATGTCTAGCAGTTTCTATTATTGACCATGACAACAGTCATGAGCTAGATTGAAAGGTCAGTAACACTCACCCCACTTCTGCTGGGGGGGAGATACGCAGTTCTGTGCGCACTGCTCACATTGATGGAATCTGATGAGAAAAGCATGTTCAGCATTGGATCCATCTACATCGCCCCCGTCAGCAACAATGTTGGAGACATTGTCGGAGCTAGACGTCGGACTCGGCAGAGGAAATTCGTAAACAGGAATTGGTGGACTGCAGGTCAACCATACATTTGTAAACGGTCAATTAGCTTCGAATTACAATTAATGACCATGTCAGTTTCTGTAATTATATGTTTAACAAAAAATTATATTCTTGAAAGAGATTGGCCAAAAAGTACACGGATCGTACATGGACCTAAAAAGCATCGCCAAAACAGCGATACACTTATAAATCCAATTTACCAATACAATTATGGATTTCCGTTTTCTTCTCCAATTCAGCTTCAGAGTCAAAGTCACAAACGTGTGAACAACTGAATTTCACACTTACCGGAAACAACTGAAAAGTTCCACACATGGGAGATTCCTTCATAGTCCGCGCGTAATGTGTGTACATCCAGTGTCGTTACTATCAACGACACAAGTTTGCCTTTACTTCCTATGGGTGTAAGTTCATTGCTGTCCAGCCATATCTTGGTATCTGGTCTGATAATGATTGAGAACAATGTCACCGTACAAACAACGAGGTGCATAGGTTTCAAGTAAATGTGCTTTGAGAAGTTATGAACCGAAGGTTCTAATATTCTGTACTTAATACCTATTCGCGGAGGCGCTGACGTTTAGAACCCAACAGACAGAGAAGACAGGACTGCTGCAGCTTCCTGAAAATGGCAAAGTTGGACGCATTCGTGTGACTATGCATTCAGGTCTATAGGCCTAACTGAATGGACACACCCATTAATGAATTTTAAAAACAAAAGGTAAACGTTACCTATAGGCTACACATGCATAAGGCCATTCAAGCCACAGCAATTTAAAGCCAAAATGACGTTTCCCTTACGCGTTGCCAACACCAGCTGATTCACTCCACTACAGCTGTAAATTAAAATATAATTCTAATTGTACCTCCACTGTGATTCACTGAAACTGGTTCATGTAAACGAGTCATGCAAAAATAAACAAATAAACAATTAAATAAATAAACAAACAAATATGTACTCACCCAAAGAAGAAGAAAGCTGCAGTGCTATCAGTAATGAGAGAATAAACGCGGAGGCAAACCTGCAAATGTACAGATGTAGATTGCATTAGTGGAGCGCGTATTACGAGGACGTATTTATTTAATATATAAACCCACAGAAAATGAGCATATGTACATTTTCAGAGAATAGTTCAACTACTGTCCCTCTGTGAGAAAGCGATATGAGCGAAACGAAACAAAACATTCAGCTGTCGATATAATTTCGCAACACATTAGACCTACTAATACTGATATTGGGCGTATTCTCTGCAAACCCTCTGATTCTAAAATCAGACCGAGTAATTAGACAATTAGCTACACCTTTCAATTAAAATATTGACCACCCTTTTTACTCAGTTAAAAAAGTAAGATGAGTGAAACGACAATTCGTCAGAATCTCTGCGTTAGGTTAAAAAAAAAAACATTTGAACAAACAGGACATTTTCCCATGGTAGTGCATGCTGAATGTTTCTTTCTATTCTCAACTTAATCATATATCCTTCTCTAGTTTTTCACTCAGGCTCTGTTGGTTTTTGTGGACATTAAACGCGGCAATACATTTAGGTTATAACCCTTATTGTTTGCAAGCATCCTATTGTGTTGAAGATAGGCTAAATAGTAGGGAAACACAGAATGCACGTGTCAGGTAAATATAAAAGCAAAATAATTACAAATTACATATTGAGTCCTTTCATATGCCGTAAATCTGGCGATGTGTTTAATTGAATCGTAGGGCATGTCGCCATGTAGAATTCTTACAGATCCTTCTAACCCAAATGCGATACTGCGTGGTCAAAACCTGAATTTTGGTCTTATCTGACCGTAACACTCAGTAGGTACCAAATGCTGTTTGGCAACTCCAGGCTTATGTTTTTATTGCCCTAATTAGAGGCTCGTTTCTGGCAATCCTTCCCAAAAGCCTGTTGATATTGAGATCGCGGCTCATGTTAGATTTGAAGACTTTGGTCTGTAATCAATCCACATTCGTCCTTAGCTTCAACAAAAAGGGCACACTTCTTTCAGAAATTCTGTTTGGTGAGTTAATTTTAGTGATCATGGAATTTACCAACCTGAAAAAAGATGTAGATTTTGATGGATTAAAAATGATAAGGGTGTACATTTTTTATATATACTGCCTTCCAGAATTATTTTTACACTTGATAAAAGTGAACAAAGAAGGCTCTATAAATAAGCAAGCAATGAGCTCAATGAGCTATGTGTATAACATGTTTAAAAAGGGGGGTATTTTCTTCAAAATAATAATAATAATATATATATGTATATATATATATATAATAATAATTATTATTATTTTGAAGAAAATACCCCCCTTTTTAAACATGTTATACACATAGCTCATTGCTTGCTTATTTATAGAGCCTTCTTTGTTCACTTTTATCAAGTGTGAAAATAATTCTGGAAGGCAGTATATATAAAAAATGTAGATTGTGTGTTGAAGTTGCTCTGGACAAGTTTCTGCTAAATGCCTCTAGCAATGTTTCTAGCAATCCCTCACTGAGCCAGCATAACCAATCCCTCAGAAACGCACGCTTACACGCATACATGCACGCGTACACACAGATGCGCATGCGTGCGCGCACAAAAAATGGACAGAAATGCGCACAAACAAGTTTCAAGTTTAATTGTCATTTCCACATACATAGTATAAGGGAACGAAATGTCGTTCCTCACGGTCCAAGGTGCTAACACAAAATACAACACAGTCTCGAAACATAAAAACAGAATAAAAGCACAATAAAACAGTGATAAATATAAATAATGCAGTATAAGTGTAATTATAAGAACTATAAGAATATAGGTAATATAAATACTGCCTAACCAGTGGCCTCAGTGGTAATTATACATAGTATAAACAGGAGGCACAGCGGTGATGATGGCCCGGAATAAAGGGTCGGTACAGGGTAGTCATAAAATGTCCGGTACAGGGGCAGAGAGGTGTAGTCCAGGTGCGCATCTGCGCACACACACAGATGTGCCCGCACACACACAGATGTGCCCGCACACACGCACGAACGCACACACACACACACTCTCTCTTGCACTTCTATGAAGATGTGGGATGGGGCAGAAAATTAACTGTCAGGGAGGAAAAATAATCAGTGACAACAATCGTAACTACAGAACCCTTTTAAAATACTCCAGATATTACAACCATTTTTACCACACACCATTATTTAGAGCAATTTCACACTATATTTGGTATTTTTACATAGTATCAATTTATACAGCTGTCTACATATTGAAGCAATTCAGGTGAATTATTCTGCTTACAGTATAACAGCTGTGTCCTACCTGGAAATCGAACCTGAAACCTTTAGAATGCAAGCACAGTTCCTCAACCACCAAGTTACTCAACCATACAAAGAACTGTCAGCAGGTCATTAGTTCAAATGGTGTAGGTCATATTTTTTAGACTGAAGTGTTTTTTAATGGCCTATTGTACACAACAGACCTACTAATTGTTTGTATATTGGCCGAGGATCTATAGGGCTAGATAACATTAATTTAGAAATGTGGGCAGCTACAGTAGTTAAAAAGTGCTTATCAGTATAGGCGCCACAGTGTATGTGAACCATTCTGATTTAAAGAAAATCGATATACCTGGTGTGAGGAAGTCGTTATCTTGCACCAGTTTCTATACCGAATTGCAACACAGATTGTACTTAATTTCAGAGGCGTCTGTATCTCCACTAACAATAATAATACAGTCGGTCGGTCGTCTCGTTAACAAGGTAGCTAACATTAAACTCGGTGAAAATGCAGAAAGCGGAACTGTCTAAAGTGGGTGTATTTTATTTGGATTTCAGAAATAAATGTTTCCCGCAAAGACATAACCGATGCAAAAGCAATAGCTTAAATGTTTGCTTTTTAGTTAGCCAACCAGCCAGTTTAATGAGTTAGAGGTTTGCTTGAGTCTGAGGGGGGATTTGAACCTGGGTCTGTCACTCGTCCATAATTGGTAAACGTGCTACCCAGTGAGCTACAAGGAAAACAGATGTCGGGGTTGCAAATGTTTGGTCTTTTAAACGTATGCACCTGTATGTATGTCCAATGAGGCAACCTATTCTGGTGCATCTGTGATGATGTAATCAGGCAGGAAGAAGTAAACGCAAAATCCACTAAGTTTGGGGCTTTATTGTGTGGACGTGTGAGGTCAGAAGGTACAGAAATGAATGTTTTTAAGGGTTGAGTCTGTGGTCATTGTGGTTATTTCTGCAAGGAAACCCTGAAAAGTGCCAAACTCTCGGTGCTGTATATGTATGGGGCATGCCACCCCACCAACACGTAACTTTGCAGGATGGCATACCTGCCACCCCAATTTCACATACTTAAGGTATGAATATACTATCACATGGGAGGACCTGGAACTTGTATAAATACATACAGCCATTCAAATTTGTGCATAATGAAAAACAGGATTGACAGAACATTTCTACTCTTCTGCCTCCTCTTCCTCCTCCTGGCTGTGTTCCGCCTGGCTGCGGATGTGAGTGTGAAGGATGAGGTCCACGGACAGCAGGCTTGATGCAGTGTGCAGGACGGAGAGGAGGAGCTGGTATTTACAGGCCAGGGACTCCAGCCCCCGAACCCTCCAGCTGGGGGGAGCAGCCCCAGAGGCCCTGAGGAAGTGTGACTGGGCATCCAGGAAGCGTGGACCGGGGTACAGCCGCCTGGGCACGCTCAGTACTGCCCCCGCCACCAGCCGGCAGGCCGCGCGCAGGTCGGGGCAGCGCCGCTGGGAGGCCTGCTGCAGGAGGCAGTGGTGCAGTACGAACTCAAACGCGCCCCCTGCTGGTAGCACGCTGCCTGCCTCTATTAGGACACCTGAAGAGGCGGGGCCTGTTTCTCGGGTACGGGTCCCCAATGCTCCTTCTTTCCCTTCCCCAAAATGGACGCCGGGCCGCTCTCTTGATGCCTTGCCATTGCGTAGCCAGTCTGGAATTGGATGTTCAGGTTCTGCTTCGGGCTCTGTGCTGTCAGGATTTTGGCTTTGGCCTGCACACAGTGGCCCCTCACCCTTGTTTGGGTCCCTAATAAGGGCCTGTGTCCCCTCACCCCTGTTTGGGTCACTAATGAGGGCCTGTGGCCCCTCACCCCTGTTTGAGTCCCTAATGAGGACCTGTGGCCCCTCACCCCTGTTTGGGTCCCCAATAATGGCCTGTGGCCCTCCAGCCTCTGTGCTGTCAGTGCTCAGGTGGGCATTGTCTCTCATGCAGGCGGGTGCTCTATCTAACCTTGTGCCATTGTGTAGGCCGGGTTGTTTGACCATGTAATGAGCTACGTTCTCACTGTCCTCCTCCCTGCCCTGCGGGTGATGCGATTGGACAGGACCATGTGCGTGACGCGACTGGACAGGCTCGTACACGCGCTGAAGCATCCGGAACAGTCCGCAGAAGGCCGTGCTGCACTGCTCCGCCAGGCCGGGACTGGGCCCGCACAGAACCAGGCAGTGCGGTGCCAAGCCCCGCCCCTCTGGGAAGCCCACGTGGGCCAACCTGTCGGGACCCAGCACCACGGGCTTGCAGAATGTCACCGTGGCAACGTGCTCCTCTCCAATCAGGCTCCAGTTATCGGGGTCGGCAAAGAGCTCCGCCCCCGCCAGCCGACAGAACAGCGCCAGCTCGTCACTGTCCACGCACTCCACCACGGACAGGCCGGCCCGTCGAGCGAGGTCCAGTGCCAGCTCCGACTGCTTCGCTGCCGAGAGCAGCAGCCCCACCCTCAGCCTGCGCAGGCAGGCCACGCCCCGCTCTGCCCTCCCGCCCACCCCGCCGCAGCACCTCTGCGCCTGCGCCGCGCTCGCCAGGTTCAGAGAGACGCCAGGGGGCGCCAGAGGGGACTGGAGCGGCACGCTTGTGGCCAGCGCTCGGAGCGGCCCGTCGCCAGGGCAACGCACCGCAAAGTCTCTGTGGATCACCAGGCCCTGGAGGACCCGGGACCGGCTCACGGGCAGGCCTGGTACGGGCGTGTGGAGCGCCGCGAAGTGGCGGGCGATCAGGGTCACGCCGGTGCAGTCCTGCTCACACCGCCACCTGCGGTAGAACTCGCAGGCCGTCTGGCTCAGGACCCCCCAGTGGGAGCTCGCCGTCTTTCCCTGGAAGTAGGCGTCCGTGAGCGGGCGCAGGTGGGCGGGGTCCTGGAGAAGGGACAGGGCGCGAGGGGCGAGGCCCTGCCCGATCACGCCATCCAAAACGAGCGTCTGGAAGGAAAGCAGAATGTGAGCCACGCGGCGGGCCTGAATGCCGTGGAGATGGTCACCGTGGATACCCCGCAGAAGCGCCCCCAGCAGGAGAAGGAAGGACTTGGCTCCATCACCCGTGATCTTACAGTGTGCTGATACACATCCCACCAGGACTCTGTCACAGGCATAACACAACACCATTATCAGCACACACATCTCTATCCATAGTCTTTTACTCACTATTACTCATACAGTATGATTTACACAGTTACTCATACACATTGGTAATCACACAGTATTATTTACAGTTACTCACACAGTATGAATTGCAGTTACTCATACACATTGCTAATTACGCAGTATTATTTACACACTGTTACTCACACAGTTTGATTCACAGTTACTCATACACATTGCTAATCACACATTATGATTTAAACACTGTTACGCACACAGTATGATTTACACACTGTTACTCACACAGTATGATTCACACACTGTTATACTCACAGTATGATTTACACACTATTACTCACACAGTATGATTTACACACTGTTACTCACACAGTATGATTTACACACTGTTACTCACACAGTATGATTCACACACTGTTATACTCACAGTATGATTTACACACTGTTACTCAAACAGCTTTTTCCACTTGCATACTTTCATTTCTTATTTATAGTGCAAACGTCACATCCCCAACATCGAGCTGTCCATACTGCAGTAGTGGTGTAAAACCATTTTCTGAGCTGGAGGAATGGAAGAAGCCCCAGGTTGTTGGATGTGCTGTATTTCAGTAAGAGGGAGAACAGGTTTGGGGGCCTGTTACCTGGCAACGGGATGGTCAAGCCGAAGGGAGGTAAGGATCCTGCGGCCATCCCTGGTGATGAGGACCTCTCCAGAGTCACGGGTGAAGAGGACCTGGCCCCCGGAAGGACCGAAGCACGGGCCCACCACTGCCTCCAAGGCCTGGGTGACCTGCAGCAGGGTCCCCAACTCCACCCTCTGCACCCCCTTCATCTCCACACTGCCTTTAACAGGGGCCTGAATAGAATGTTTGATTTCATAAATGAAATTTATATTTAGTTTAGACAGAAAAAGGTTAAGAAGTGTGTGCTCAATTGTAAAAAAAAAAAAAAAAATTAGGGCCTAGTTTCAGATCTTTACAGAAAATGTTACATTAGACAGAGGGAACCGGAGTAAGCAGTCAACGATTTAGAAACTCCCAACTTCAGCCTTGAGTCTCACCCTCTGGAGTTCAGTCCCTTGTAGTAGCGTCACAAGACCACCGGATGGCGGAAAGCATCCACTTTGTGTTTCCAGTATTCCAGTACAGCCCACAGGTCTGATAGCAAAAGTAAATACTCTGATATTTTTGACTATTTCAAGCTCCTGCCACGGCACATAATGGTTTTATTAAATTCCATTTAGCATGAGGATGGGGGTGTAATTTCAAAGAAACACTGCACTGGTTGATGCACTGAAGATGCTCATTTTTATTGTACACACAGAGCACGTACACAGACACACACACAAACACATATACACCATGTTCACCTGATCATATAGATAGATGGTTTGATACTGTGGTTTGTGTCTTTGGAGGCCCTACTAGACTGAAGGCTTTTCTTTCTGGGGAGGCTACGCTCCTTCGGTGTGTGTAGCAGGATGTTCTACCAGATGTTCTACCAGATGTTCTATCATGTTCTACCAGATCATTGTGGCCGGTGTCCTGTTCTACACCTGTGTGTGCTGGGATGGGAGCCTCTAATCCAGGAACACAAAGAGGCTCAAACTGATCCAGAAGGCCAGCTGCCACCCTTTGCTGTTGTTTTGGGTGCAGTGGGTGTTTGCCGACTCCCCCCCCCCCCCCCCCTCTGAGCCAGCCCCCCTTCTCTGCTTCCTCGGCCAGCCCTCTAGCTGCCCTCCTCAGCCTTGCCCCTGCCTTGCCCGTGTTCTCCAGAAGGTAGAGCACTGACTGGCGGGTGAACCCCCAGCGTCCCACCTCCACTGGATATACTGTCGCTCTCTAACCGACCTCCTTACACTCCTTACACTCCTTACACTCTCACACTCCGCTGCCAGGTCGGAGTACTTCAGGCGTTTCCGCTCATAGGCTGCTTCTGCCCCCTCTTCCCATGGGAGGGTGAGCTCCATAAGGAGCACCACCTTCACCCGAGTGGACCACATCTCCATATAAGGAGCACCACCTTCGCCCGAGTAGACCACGTATCCATATAAGGAGCACCACCTTCGCCCGAGTAGACCACGTCTCCATATAAGGAGCACCACCTTCGCCCGAGTGGACCACGACTCCATATAAGGAGCACCACCTTCGCCCGAGTGGACCACGTCTCCATATAAGGAGCACCACCTTCGCCCGAGTGGACCATGTCTCCATATAAGGAGCACCACCTTCGCCCGAGTGGACCATGTCTCCATGTTAGGCCACAGGAACGCTGTGCTGATTTCATTTGGGAAATGGAGCTGTGGATTGAGATCTACACGCATGCTCCACCCTCTGCCTGGAACCAGGACTCTACTCCCACCTTTGTGTCCTACGGTCCCCTCCTCCTCTGCTTGCCTCACAAAGTGGGTTTGATGCTCTTTCACAGGAGAGGCGTCTCTGTTTGCCTCCTGTCTGCTGGTCTCTAGTAATTCCAGAAGCTTCCGCAGCAGCTGGTCATACCTCCATCTGTAGCACCCCTTTGCTGGAGCCGTCTCACAGTCTGACAGAACGTGCCGGAGGCCTCGTTTGGGGGCAGCACAGAGCGGACGGTCTCATCTGCACCAAACCATTAGCGCAGGTTCTGAGGAGAAAGCAGGGTGTCATAATTGGCCCTGATCAGGAAGTTAAGCCTGGCTTGTGGTATCTTCCACCAGTCTGACCCACTGAGCGATCGGTCCTCCACACTTTCCCACGCTGTCCATCCTCCCAGACCACCTTAACTGCTAAAACCTGCTACCTCTCCTGCGCCATCCATGGTGGGATGACCCAGTCTTCTGTGTCCCTCTGTTTCCCTGCTGGGGGGGTTGTACCCCTCTGTTTCCCTGCTGGGGGGGTGTGTCCCTCTGTTTCCCTGCTGGGGGGTCGTGCCCCCTCTGTTTCCCTGCTGGGGGGTTGTGCCCCTCTGTTTCCCTGCTGGGGGGGTTGTGCCCCTCTGTTTCCCAGCTGGGGGGAAGCAGTCAGGTAGAAGCAAACTGCAAACATAGAATGCATATCAGGCCACTGCTATATTTACCATCAGTGAAAGCCCAGAATATACAGGTATATTTATAAATCAATGACAAAGTATGTTCTACAGCATACCCAGCAATTTACCCACCCAGATATCATTTCTGATTAACAGTGTTGTACATTTTCAGCTTTCATAAAATGCCAGTAGTACAGATTCTGATGTAGTCAGCTGAAAGGAACTTCTTAGTTTACAAAGGAGATGGTACAGTAGAATGGGCACATCCAATTTGTTCAGGTGCAGGGCATAAACAATATGTAGAGTTAAAAAAATGTCTGATGTTTGAACAGACTAGGCAGAATTTGTGTCATTTCAAACAGATTGGAGTATGGGTTTAACATCAGCATGCCTTTGGAGCTGAGTGAGTACGTTTAACATGGTCGGTGAAAATAGCGGCGATATGTGTTATTCAACCAATCATTTAAACAGAAACATTTACACTCTAGACATTTGACACGTAAACAGTAAAAATAACACATACAAATGCAACATTACAAACTTGCACCAGCAGGCCTTATCTGATAGAAGAAAAATAATCACATTATCAGAACAGACAGAACAGTCATTACCACACGAATACCTAACACAAACGCAATTTTCCCCCATGTGGAATAAGCCGGCATTTAGGAAAAACAGAGTTGCGCGGTCTCTAATAAAAATGATTAGCATGGCTTACAGGCTCGTCACGGAACAGAAATAATATAAAATGACCCCAACACAACAATCCTGTAATGTAATTACAGTATCACATTTTGCAGTAAATTATTGACTCATCAATGTTCAGTCCAAAAGCTCTTATTAGATGCCACTGTTGACATTTTAAAGTTTGGCCTTACAATCCTTCCAGCTTCTCCCATTGTTATGCTTGGATTTATGACATGGTCAATCACTGTGGCTCTAAATTCATTCGATACAACAATATTTCTCCTACCTGCTTGACCACAACCTCCATGACCCGTCCATCAGTACCAACTGCATTGGGCTACTCCATGTTGTCAGACACTGCTGAATGTAGTGCTGTAAAACAGCCTTTTATGTTGGGATTACCAATCGTGCTGCAATGCGACTCACCTGGGCAATGTTGCTGGAAGTGATGAGACAGAATTGCAAACATCTTGATTTCATTTCACAATCTGCATGTCTAGCAATAAGCATTGGAACATTGTACTAGTACGAGACGACTGTATTGTGAAAACTGAGTGTGATTTAGAGTTGTGCACTTTGTGGGCAGGTACTGCAATTAGTGTCTTAGGGTAAGAATTTTGCCAGTCAGTTTGGCAAATTGAGTTTTCCACATTGAGCCAAAGCAATAATAACATACTGTAATGCATTTGTAATGTGTGACTGCAGATATCAGAAATGCATCTGAAAAAATGAGAAACTGTAGGGTCTCAGGAACATCTCAGAGACTGGATGTCATGCAAACCACACTTCTGCCCTGGTTTTGGCTTAGTGGTCTAATCCATTCAACTGATGTGCAGCAGATTCAGGTTCAAACCTACAGGAAAACCATTTATTTGAGAGGTAACATAAACATACCAGCTCAATAGACAAGCAGTGCCTTTTCAAAATGTATTGAGTTGTGGTTACACTACAGCAACAGAAGCAAGCATTCATCAGACACTACACAACTTCTCTTATAATGGATTTTATTTCCACTACTGTAGATGAATGTCATTGCTTCAACTGCAGATTTTAGCCCCATGCTGATCTACTCAAATTGAGCCCAAACATAATCCCATACAGAATATGAAATAAGTACTACTGTGTCACAGGAGTTCAATACATCACACAATAATAAATCACAACAGCAAAACATTTGATATTTTAATAATTCAGGTTTAATCATTGCATATTATTGTCTGAAAATACAGAAAATTAAAGCAAAAAAAAAAAAAAACAATCCTAAAAGAATTAATAAGGAAACTCAATCCATCATTGTTTACAGTAATGAAAGGAAATAAGTACACTGCAGTGATCATTCTGCATTCTCCCTATCAGCTGCATTTGCCAACAGAAATTTGCACATTGGAACTCTTGTGAAAATGAATGAAAGCAACTGTAAAAACTAGTAAAATGCACATTTAAGTGGAGGAGTTTGCCACTGGATTCTTTTAAAAAAGATGCAGATACAGGAGATAGAATTATTACTTCAAAAACATTTTACCCTGCCATCTTTTGGCATTATTACTCTCAATGTTATATTAATGTTTTAATAATCAAAAGTACATAAACACACCTTGAACATTTGCAATATAAATGTATTAAAATATAAAAATATATCACATTTAGACAGCAAGTGCTTAACCTGAACTGCTAAAAGATCATACTCTTATGTACAGGGGTTAGGCTGTACTGAGGTTATATATATATATATATATATATATATATATATATATATATAATATTGGGCACAGCTGAAATTGCACTGGTAAGGCATTGGTCAAGGAAGGTTGCAAGTGTGTCGATGAGTGTGTGTGTGTGTGTGATTGGGTGAGAGTGTGTTTGTGTGTGTGAATTTGTGAATGTGTGTGCATACATGTGTACGTTTGTGGGAGTGACTGTGGATGTGAACGTGTGTGTATGTGTGTGAATGCATGAGTATGTGTGTGCCCGGATTGTGTGTGTGTATGGGTAAGAGATAGTGTGTGTGCGTGCGTTTGTGTGAATGTGTGTGTGACTGTATATTAGAGTGTGTGTGTGCAAGAGAATGAGTGTATGTATGTGTATGTGTGTGTTTACACGTGTGTGTGTGTGTGTGTGTGTATGGGTGTCAGAATGTTTGTGTATACATGTGTATATGGTGTGTGCACGCATGTATGTGTATGCATGTGTGTGCATGTGCGAGTGCATGAGTATGTGTGTGTGTGCGTATGGGTAAGAGAATGTGTGTGTTTATACATGTGTGTGCGTGCGTGCGTATGGGAATGAGAGTGTGTGAGTGTTGACGCGTTTATGTTTGTGTGTGAGTGCATGAGTGTGTGTGCGTGTGAATGTGTGTGTCCGTATACTGTATGTGAGTGTGTGAGTGAGAGAAAAATTGTGTGTGTGTGTGCATACAGGTATGAGCGTGTGTATGTTTGCATGCGCGTGTGTGTCTGTGCATGAGATTGTGTGTGTCCGTGTGTACGTGTGTGTGAGTGACTGGGTGTGAGAGTGTGCGTGTATAGGTGTGTGTGTGCGTGTGCATGAGTAAACATGAGTGCATGTATTTGTGAGTGCGTGTGCACGACTGAGAGAGAAAGGGTGTGTGTGAGAGTATGTGTATGTGTGATGGAGTGTATGTGAGAGAGAGAGGGGGTGTTTGTGTAACTGGGTGTGTGAGAGGGTGTGTGTGTGTGATGGAGTGTATGTGAGAGAGAGAGGGTGTGTGTGTGACTGGTTGTGCGAGAGTGTGTGTAGATGTGTGAGTGCATGTGTCTGAGTCTAGGTGCATATGAGTGTGTATATATATATATATGTGTGAGTGTGTGATTGAGTGTGTGTATCTGTACATGAGAGTGTGTATATATATATATGTCTGTGTGTGTGTGTGCATGCGTTGGAGCGTGTATGCACACATGTGTGTGTATGCATGTGTGTGTGTGCGCACATGTGTATGTGTCTCTACTCCAGTTAGCAGAAGGACACTGAGGAGTGTGTGTGTTCACACATGTTTGTGTCTCTGCAGGCATGTGTGTGTGTGTGTGTGAGTGCATGAGTTTGTGTGTGTGTGCGTGCGTTTGTGTGAATGTGTGTGGATGTGAATATGTGTGTGTGTGTGAGAGTATGAAAGAGAGATAAAGTATGTGTGTGCATACGGTTATGAGCGTGTGTACGTATGTATGCATGTGTGTGTGCGTGTGAGAGTGCACTGGTGAATGTGTTTGTTCGTGTGTGCAAGAGATTGTGTGTGTTCATGTGTGTAGGTGTGTGTGTGCATGTGTGTGATTGGGTGTGAGAGCGTGTGTATGTGTGTGCAAGAGTGTGAGTGTGTGTGCACGAGTGTGTGCGTGCGTAGGTGTGTGAGTGCGTGTGCATGAGTGTACATCAGTGTGTGTATTTGTGAGTGCGTGTGCATGAGTGTGAGAAAGCAAGGGTGTGTGTGAATGTATGTGTGTGTGTGGATGTGTGTATGTGGGTGTATGTGTCTATGTGTATCTGAGTGTGTGTGTGTATGTGTATATGAGTGTGTGTGGTGTGTGTGTGAGTGGGTATATGAATGTGGTGTGTGTGTACATAAATGTATGTATTTGTGTGTGCGTGCATGTGTGCGAGTGTGTATGCGCACGTGTGTGTGTGTATGCGTGTGTGTGTGTGCATGTGCATATTTGTGTATGCGCGCGCGCGTGCGTGTGTGTGTCTCTACTCCAGTTGGCAGAGGGACACTGAGGCGTCATACACTCCAAATCCAGCACAGAGGGGTTGGTGTTGAGTGAAGTGTGTGTGGAATCTGTGCAGGAGGGTCAGTGTGTCAGAGTCAGAGACGCTGTAGAAGGACAGAGTGCCGGCCGGACGGTCCACACACACTCCTACCCTGTACACACACACTCCTCTACCATCATCATCATCATCACACACTCCTGCTCTGCGGTAGGGGGAGGGGGGGGCAGGTAGGTCTGTTTGGTTCTTATTGTGCCAGACAGAGTGACTGAGTTTATCAGAGCAACCGTAATCATCAAAGCACCGCAGACTCCAGGAGTTTTTATTCCATCCAAACAAACAGTCAGAACCCTCTCCTTTCCTGCTGATTCCTTTATCTGTCACTGCTATATAAACCCCTCCCCTCTCAGACACACTGAACTCAGCCTCCCAGTAACAGCGCTCACACACACTCTCTCTGCACACAACCTGGGGCCGGTCCTCAAATCTCTCTGGATGATCAGGATATGGCTCCTCTCTCCCCGGTGTGTGTGTCACCCTCCTGTTCCCCTCAGACAGAGACAGCTCTCTGTTCGCTGTGTTTGGATCCAGTGTGAGCTGACAGCCATCTGCACACCAGAGACATACATGAGATTAATTATCATTATTAATATTCACCTTATTATGTGTGTGAGAGAGAAAGGACTGTCATAGTACCTGTGTGTGTGTGTTTGTGTACGTGTGTGTTTCTGTTTGTGTGTTTATGTGTGTAAGAGAGAAGTCTCTCTCTCTCTCACACACACACACACATACACACACAGCAGAGTGTGTATCTATGCAAAGTGTTCTGTCGATACAGACTCACATTTCCTGGGTCCTGGTTTGGTCCTGTTCTCTCCTCCATGGTCCACACTGTAAAAACAGCAGAACAGAATTCTGAATTTTAACCATCCTTTATTTCCACTCTTAACACACCAATGACATCACATATATAAAAACAAAGGCACAATAAAACACAAAGCCACGATCATATGAAAAAAACACAAATCTGTCAGAAAGGAAACTTATCCCATTCACTCACACTGCTCCATGTGCAAAAACAGCTCCCCTCCCTCCACTGAACATAAAACACCCTTATAACACACACACTCTGAAACACACTCAGGTTCTCCATTGCTTTGTAATACTGAAACTCCACCATCACTGTGTCCCTGATCAAACCCCTAACTACAACAACCATATCTTATTTACTGCAGTGATCCCATGCAGCACCCTCCACAGGAGATCCCCAACTCTCTTGAGTAACGCTGGTTTGTACAGTGCCCTCCATGCCCCCCCCCCCCCCCAACTCCTTTTGTGTGTGTGTGTGTGAGGTGCACTATGGAAACTCTCTGTACTTACAGCAGTGTGAGTGTGCGTGTGTATGTGTGTGTGTGTGAGGTGCATTGTGGAAACTCTCTGTACTTACAGCAGTGTGAGTGTGTCCAGTTTAGCAGCAGACAGCGCTCTCACTCCTGAGTCTCCTGGGTGATTGTATCTCAGGTCCAGCTCTCTCAGGTGTGAGGGGTTTGAACACAGAGCTGAAGCCAGAGAATCACAGCCACTCTGTGTGACTCTACAGCCTGACAGCCTGCAGAGAGGACACACACACCTTACATGCATTAATATAAACTAACAGGGCTGTGTGTGTCAAACACATAGCAGTGTGTTACACACTGTATACACATTAATATAAACTAACAGGGCTGTGTGTGTCAAACACATAGCAGTGTGTTACACACCTTACACACATTAATATAAACTAACAGGGCTGTGTCTCTCAAAACACATATCAGTGTGTTACACACCTTACACACATTAATATAAACTAACAGGGCTGTGTGTGTCTAACACATAGCAGTGTGTTACACACCGTACACACATTAATATAAACTAACAGGGCTGTGCGTATCAAACACATAGCAGTGTGTTACACACCTTACACACATGAATATAAACTAACAGGGCTGTGTGTGTCAGATGCATAGCAGTGTGCTACTTTACAGCACATTAATATAAACTAACAGGACTGTGTGTGTCAAACGCATAGCAGTGTGTTACACACCTTACACACATTAATATAAACTAACAGGGCTGTGTGTGTCAAACACATAGCAGTGTGTTACACACCTTACACACATGAATATAAACTAACAGGGCTGTGTGTGTCAGACACATAGCAGTGTGTTACACACCTTACACACATTAATATAAACTAACAGGGCTGTGTGAGTCAAACACATAGCAGTGTGTTACACACCTTACAGAACATTAAAATAAACTAACAGGGCTGTGTGTGTCAGATGCATAGCAGTGTGCTACTTTACAGCACATTAATATAAACTAACAGGACTGTGTGTGTCAAACGCATAGCAGTGTGTTACACACCTTACACACAATAATATAAACTAACAGGGCTGTGTGCGTCAAACAGATAGCAGTGTGTTACACACCTTACACACAATAATATAAACTAACAGGGCTATGTGTGTCAAACACATAGTAGTGTGTTACACACCTTACACACATTAATATAAACTAACAGGGCTGTGTGTGTCAAACACATAGCAGTGTGTTACACACCTTACACACATTAAAATAAACTAACAGGGCTGTGTGTCTCAAAACACATATCAGTGTGTTACACACCTTACACACATTAACATAAACTAAAAGGGCTGTGTGTATCAAACACATAGCAGTGTGTTATACACCTTACACACATTCATATAAATTAACAGGGCTGTGTGTGTCAAACACATAGCAGTGTGTTACACACCTTACACACATTAATATAAACTAACAGGGCTGTGTGTGTCAAACATATAGCAGTGTGTTACACACCTTACACACATGAATATAAACTGACAGGGCTGTGTGTGTCAGACACATAGCAGTGTGTTACACACCTTACACACATGAATATAAACTAACAGGGCTGTGTGTGTCAAACACATAGCAGTGTGTTACACCCCTTACACACATTAATATAAACTAACAGGGCTGTGTGTGTCAAACCCCATCTACAGCTCAATATAAAATAACAGGGCTCTGGAATTAATCATGCCTATTTAAGAAATTTGAACTAAATTTGAACAGATTCAATTAATGTTCATAATTTTGAAGAATGTATGAATAGAACCGATTTGACGCTTCTCAAAAATATGTTTATTCCAACTGATGTCAGATTTAAAATGTGTTTCTACCAAGAGGAAGAACAGGAAAATGTTGCTTTATTTCTGTGAAGAAAAATAACTCTCTTGTCTATTTTAACATTAAAAACATTAGTAATATCAGTGCTATATTTAGTCATTATTAATATTAGTGCTGTGTTGTATCACATTGGAACCCTTTTTGATTGAAGGGGTTTGTGTTTGTACTCACCCCAGTCTCTGCACTTTACAGTGTGGGTCCTCGAGTACAGCAGAGAGCGCTCTCACTCCTGAATCCTGCAGCTCATTGTCTCTGAGCTCCAGATCTCTCAGCTCTGAGTGAGGAGAATGCAGGACTGAGGCCAGAACATCACAGCAGCCCTCTGTGAGATTGCACCAACCCAGCCTGTGGAGAGACCACACACACACACACACACACACACACACACAAACATGCACATGTACACACACACACACACACAAACACACAACACACATGCGCACACACACACACACACCACACAGACACACACACATACAACCACACACAAACACACACACAATTGAAATTCACTGCTGATTGTCACACTGTGCACCTTGGCAGCAGATAAATGTGGAATTTCCTATTTGTACAGTACATGCATTCCTGGGATGTACACAGTACACACAAAACAGGAACAGTTTATATTAATTATGTTCATAAAGTATTCTGACTAATCCACAAAAAAAAGGTTATCACTTGGCTCAATTAACAAAAAATAACTAAAAATAAGGAGCCAATTCAACTCAAAGTTGGGGGCCTCCTGCAAGGATTTCATTAACAAAACTGTTCCATGTTGCGATGATATCTCATGGCAAACAACATGATTGCAAACATATTTCATTTGCTAACACAAGAAACTGCACTAGTATGATCACTATGGTGTACTTTACCTCACCTTCAGTCTACAAACATCTTTATATTTTAAAAACATTCAATCTTCATCTAATAATGTAACCAAGGCGGCAAATGAAATACACTGCAGCGCCATCTGCTGGCTGCAGAGAAACACCACAACTGATTATTGCCATTGACTGGTACTACAGGTATATGGAGGACCAAAAATGTAAAAATAATAAATAAATAAATGACTCAATAAATGAATTAATGTATAAATAAATACAAAAGCAATAAAATGTAAAAATGAATGAATGTACAAATAAATTAATAGACAAAATCTGACAAATGAGTATTTGCATTTATTTCCATATTTATTTCTTGATTCATTCATTTCTGTGGATGTTCATTTCCATATTTATTTATTGCTTGATTCATTTATTTCTGTATATATTTATATCCTTATTTATGTTTTGATTAATTTATGCCTGTATATATATATATATATTTCTGTATTTATTTCTGTATTTTTTCATCCATATGTTAATGAGGGGGCTGTCAATGAAAATATGTCATAGTGTCACAATATTTCCATTGGTTGATCGATACCAGAGTACGTAGATTCACTGTACATGCCTTGCTTCAACACCGGTTGCTTTTTACCACATTTACGTTAGTAGGGCAGAGCAGGGCAAAACGTAACACAGATTTTATTTTTTTGGTTAGGTGGTGCAGCTTGAGTGACGTATTTCAGGATAAACACTCAGAATGACCCTTGCTTTCTCTCCAACGAAAGGTAAGGGATTTTGATAAACATTTTGGGAGATATTGCCAAATAAAAGTTTGTTTTGGTGATATGTAAGCACATTGTTTTACCATAAGTATTTTTTGGGTGCTGTAATGTGTGTGCATATCAAAGATCCAAATGTATGTAATCGTAAACAGTCTTTTCGTGACTAACAGATTGCATATTTTTGATAGAGCAATCAGCTCCACCTGCAGGATTAAGACATGCACGCAGACTCACAGAGCAAGGGAACATAACAGGACTGAAAAGGGAAGACATTCAACGGGAACTGCAGAATAATGCTGGGATAACTTAAGAAGGGAAAAGAACAGGACCACATAGAAGAGTTTATGATAAACTTTACTTTGGAGCTTAAATAACTGTGGCATACATACAGCACGGCTGCACTCAATCACCTGAACAAGCTACCTCACTACCTCACTGACGTCTTACATTGGTTGGTATATCCTGTTTCGAAAAGCCTAGGGCTCCACCTAGTGGATAACCTGACTACACTACAAATGTACAGTATCGTGATAAGTTTTCACCAGTTGGCAATAGGCTATGAAAAACATTTAAATGTAATCAACAGATAGATTAGAAACAGTGTTTGAATCCTAAAACATCAAACTGTATTGAGTTACCTTACTTTGTGTGAACCTTTAAAGGTATTAAACTTAGGTTAGCTCGCCAAGTCAGTTTCTGAATGGCATGACCCAGAAATTCCATTATGGTATTAAATCATAATTAGGATGTAGGTGTGAATGGTTTGTATTAAAATGATTAATCTAGTTCTAGTTATATTTTCAGAATTGAGCCAAATAGGAAAACTGTTGTTTCCTATACAGGCAAGAGATAGCCAGAGGCTTGAGCCTGGCTGACCTAGCTGAAAATGCTAGTCCTCATTATGTGCTCTTTTGTGTGGATGCTTTGACAGTTTGTTCCAGGTAGCTGCATCACAGAGATTGACCCTGTAGTGTTCAGCCATTTGGAGGAAGTGGCTCTTCGCCTGAATGTTTCACTCCATAATTCAGATTACGCCAGATCAATTGGATGCCCTTCTCACATACTGCCTGAGGAAGCACTGGAGAGTTATTTATTAGTTGGCTTGTCTGCTCATCATGTTAGCACAATTACTTAAGAATTAATCCCTTGCATGTCCACTTCCCATGAGTTCTCAACAGGATGCTTAGCAGGGTGATCTACACTAGATCATTTAAACTTAATACACTTATGCGAAGCAAGTTTTACCCATCTATGCCTCAGTGGTATTTCTCCCATCTCATTAGTAATGCATTAATTGGTGTTGTTCTGAGTGCCCCACAGCATATCCTCAAAGCTTTTGCCTGTTTAACTTGCCAGGAAAGGAATTGGGGTGCTGTCCACCAGGGGGCAGCATCGGCCCTACAGAGAGGTATTGCTGCAGCTGTGGCCCATTACCTAACCATGGGCTCTATAAGAGGCCTAGCTTCCAGGCCTAGGGGAGGGTGCTTTTAGATGGTGTTTGGGAGCGTGGCTATGGACAGTAATAATGACCCTGTGCTCTATATAGCAGTGATGAGTCTCCTTGTGTTCCTGCTATATAATGACCCTGTGCTCTGTATAGCAGTGAGGAGTCTCCTTTGGTTCCTGCTATATAATGACCCTGTGCTCTATATAGCAGTGAGGAGTCTCCTTGTGTTTCTGCTATATAATGACCCTGTGCTCTATATAGCAGTGAGGAGTCTCCTTGTGTTTCTGCTATATAATGACCCTGCGCAACCTCTACCTTCTGCCTAGCAAGATAAGTAAAGCCAACTGCTGTAGAATTTAAATGTTCTGAAATCCAGACTTTAGCTTTGGACTGGAACCACAGAAGAGTGACAAAACTAAGTGATGTAACATTGCACCTAAACAGCAGTTTGCACGTTGATCAGATTGACCCTCTTCCCGAAGATGTACACACATACCCTATCGACCAATAGTTGATTTTACCAACAGTAATAATATCTGATTTTATGCTCAATATCTTCAGAAACGCCACAACCCTGTAGCACACACAGGTGTGTAATGATGAAGGAGTACAACTCATCTTCATCACAAGGTCAGCATGAGAAAGAGAGTGGGGTATAAGTTAGAGCTGCCGCGGTATTGATTTATTTCCTTACTGCAAAAATTAGCGAAGCCATTCAAACCGTTGCGGTAACCGCCATAAAAAATTATAATTTAAAACCTCCAGCTACGATTTCGTTTTTTACTTTCAAGTACATTTCTGGAATGGCTGTTTCCGAGAAATAGGTTCTGCCCGGCAGTTCATGCTGCTTGTCGAAGGACTGAAGCATAGCTCGGACTGATGGCTTTCCTACAGTCCGGAAGGGCACCATCTCCACAACCAAATACTTTGTTACAGTTGCTGTAAGTGCTCGCCACTTGTTGCTGTCCCAGTTGTATTTAGTCACTCTGGCAAATGCCTCTGAGACTCCTACCTGACGTAGTGCCGAGCCGGTACCTCCCGAGGTAGATGGGGTGCCTTTCATTGCATCGTATAACGGACGATGAGTGGTCCTAAGAGGCAATGCTAGATTTGTCCTGGTTCCTCGCATGACGTTGATTTTCCTGCTGCAAATGCGGCACACTGCCTCATCCAAATTCTTTAGCTTTCCATCTTCATCGGGCTCAAAGCCAAAATGTTCCCAAACAGGAGAAGTAACGTTGGGTTTCGCTACAAGATCCATGTTTTTATCCTAATTTGAAGCGAAAACTTTCTGTAGCCAACAGTTTCAAAGCACGTTCTGGGTGACACTTTCTCCGATCAGAACGTTAACTGCGCAACTGTGAGTGTAAACTTTTGAACACATGGAGTGAAGAAAATAGGCTACACAATTATAATTATAATTATTTTAAAAATTGCATTGCATTTATTTCAGATCACAACTTTTACAAGTAAAACTTGGAACATAAACAATTGGCCTAAAATAAACGGGAAAAAACAAAACCCAGCGGTGAAGCGGTGATCAGCTTGACTCTGCGGTGGACGTGATGTGATTGCGTCACCACGGTAATGCAGTAACCGCGGCAGCTCTAGTTTGCCGGCCACTGACCTGTGTTCAAAGCCTCTCTAACTACTCTGAGAACACTGTCCTCTAGCTGCGCTTCTTGCAGGTCTTCTCGGGTGAACTGTTCTAGTTGACCCAAATTGAGATGAGTTGCAAAAGCATACAGCTCAGGAACACCTTCTGCTGGAACACCTAGTTTGTCTGCCAAGTGCACATCACTGTCACTAGACTCCTGCACATGCACACGACCACAAATCGCCTTCACATCACCCTGTGAAAGGTTTCTCCACGTCTCAGTGTCCAGTCTCGGGAAAGCAAATCAGCCTCGACATTGACCTTCTCAGGGCGATATTTTACTTCAAAATCGTATGTGGCTAGGGCAGCAAGCCACCTATGCCCTGTAGCATTAAGTTTCCCTGTCGTCAACACGTGATTGCGTTACCGCGGTAATGCAGTAACCGCGGTAGCTCTAGTATAAGTATGGATTTCATTAGAGTGCAGAGCAGGTAGTGAATAATGGGGATGGATGAAGACTGCAATATGTGACAGAAGTGAATCCAGAAGTCGGTGGAAACCTGGCAAATGAAACTCAATACAGCTCAATGTAAAGTTCTACATGTGGGAAATAAAAACATCAGGCTAGATTACTTTATGGGAGGAACGACATTGGAATGTGCTCAATTTTGGGAGTAATAGTTGATCAAATCCTTTCAGGTTCTAGGTACTGTGCTGTTGCAGTAAAAAAGCCAACAGGATGCTGGGATAGTAGTGAGTATACATCAAGGCTCCAGAGTGCGACCATTTTGGTTGAACATGCGACCAAAAATCTGTCAAGTGCGACTGAACATTTTCATTAGTCACACCGGTGGACCTGACATTTAGCAGGTCTGTCTGTGTGTGTGTTATTTTTTTCCCCCACCCGCATTCTGCGAAGACCCGCCCCTACTCTGCCTCTGATTGGCTCTGACCCTGATATTCTTCTTCGCTGAATGCGGGTGGGGAAAAAATAAGGCATGTGTGTATTAGTGATGTGCGGATCGCAGTTATATCCGCGGGCACCACGGTTAATCTGCGGATCGGGTGGGCCGAGTCATAAAAATTAACATTCTGATTAATAGCGGATGGGTTGTAGGTGGGTGAAATAATACATCATTAATGAGGAAAATATTAATTACATTCTCTAAAATGTGAACATATTTTAAGCTTCATTTTTCGTCAGGCGTGAATTAGCAGACTAGACTCTCGTTGCGCCAATTGCGGCGTCCATTTGTCTTAAGCAGCAATGGAGGCAAAAAAGATCCGAGAGAAAATTTAAAAAAGGAGAATTAAAAAAAGGAAGGGCAGAAAAGTTCCATGTGGGAGCGATTTAGTGAATGACGAGTCAAGTGCTGGGTATGTCATATGCAACAGCTGCGAAATAATGAGAAATAGCGGTAATGTGTGATCGGGTGCGGGTCTCTAAATCAGATAAAATAATTTGTTCGGGTGGGTGGCGGGTGGATGATTTATGCGTACATGCGGATTCGGATGACGTCAGAGCCGATCCGCGCATCACTAGTGTGTGTGTGTGTGTGAAACCGCGCCCTGTACTCCTCCGGGAGCAGCGCACACTTTTATTTGAGTTATTTGAGTTTGATTTATTTATTTGAGTTTGTCAAGCACTTTAAACATCAGCACTTTTTAAGTTTATTTTTTAAACAATTGAGGTTATTGCCATTTCTTGTTTGTGCTGTCATTTAAATAAAGAAAAAACATTTATCTGCACCTTTATTCCTGTTTACAATCATTTACATAATGTGTTAAGAAATTACCAATGTGTAAGGGAACTGACAAAAAAGGTAACACTTAAAATGTATTATTATCGGCGCCAAAAGGCGCAGGTGAAAATTTTGGGTCTAACTAAATTATGTGCTGCTGCACCTAAATGAAAAAGTTAGGCGCACCAGTGCATCCAATGTAAAAAGTTAGTCTGGAGCCCTGTAAATCCAAGGAAGTTATACTTATTTTATACAATACCTTTGTCAGACCACACTTAGTGAACTGTGTGCAGTTCTGGGGACTGTACTACAAGAAAGATATAGAGGATCTGGAAAAGGTTGAAATAAGGGAAACCAAACTGGTTCCTGGTATGAAAGATAAAAGTTTTGAGGAAAGACTTCAGATGCTTAACTTCTTCAAGCTTAGTAAAAGTAGACTCAGGGTTATTTGATTGAGTCTTTTAAATTCATAAAGGGGATCAACAAAGTGAACTACAAGAGATTCTTCAGGTTCAGCTCTGTTAGTATGACGAGGGGGCATAAAAGGAAATTAGCAAAAGGTAAATTCCACACCGACGTTAGGAAGTATTTTTCACACAGAGAGTAGTCACTGTGTAGAATAGCTTGGCGCATGTCATGTAGTAGAGGCAGAAACTCTGGGGGTTGTCAAGACCGGGCTTGATACGATGCTGGATACTATCTAGTTTGTAGGTAAACCTAGCACTAGTGGTAGGTAGTAAAACGGTGAGCATGTCGGGCTGAATGGCCTATTCTCATCATTATGTTATGTTATGTCATTTTTGTTATGTTATGATCGACTTGAAACATATTACTGAACTGAAGTGGTCCATATTTCACAATGTCAATCATGCATTCAGCATTCAGTCATCACCTGTGACCTGATACTACAGACTCCACTGAAAACTTACATTCTGGTCAAGAACCACAAACCTGGCAACCCTAAGACTCATGAGGGTTTATCCTGCTTTTCTTTGTTGTGCTAAAGCAGTTAGAAGAGAGGGATGAGAACAATGTGGACAAAGAAAGAATGCTGGTGGACACAGGAGTAAACAGAGAGAAAGCACTTCATATATTTCACTGCACAGAGCCATAATCACTAATTCTATTTAGTTAAGGTCACACAGTACACAGCACTACTCACCCCAGTCTCTGTAGTTTACAGTTTGGACTCATCAGTGCAGCACAGAGCAGCTTCACTCCTGAATCTCCCAGGTTATTGTAGCTGAGGTCCAGATCTCTCAGGGTTGAGTTTGATGACTGAAGAGCAGAGGCCACAATTTCACAGGACATCTCTGTGAGGTCACAGCCGTTCAGTCTGCAAAAGAGAGTTGATATATTATTGTATTTTTAAATAGAGCAATATCCTGTAAAATGTGATATGTGCAATGTTACAGTAATCATGTTGAGTGATGAAGAGTGATACTGAGGATCTGCAGATATCCACCCCACACTTGCTGCAGCTGTGCTTCAGCTGAACTTACTGTAAGAGGCCCTCTGTGTCAGTTCTGTTCTTTCCTAATACAGCTAGGTCTATTACAGGATCCAGAAGAAGCCATGGGGAGATGACAGACCAGCAGGTTGAAGGAGCCATGTCTTTTCCCCTCTTATTGTAGCTTTCCCCATTGCATACTTGCACAATTAATAAGAGCATTTCTCCTCTTTCTGCCCTTGCATGTCCACTTCCCATGTGTCCTCAATAGGATGCTTAGCAGGGTGATCTACACTAGATCATTTAAACTTAATCCAGTTATGCAGAGCAAGTTTTACCCATCTATGCCTCAGTGGTATTTCTCCCATCTCATTAGTAATGCATTAATTGGTGTTGTTCTGAGTGCCCCACAGCATATCCTCAAAGCTCTTGCCTGTTTAACATGTGATGCCAGGAAGTGAATTGGGGTGCTGTCCACCAGGGGGCAGCATCGGCCCTACAGACGGGTATAGCTGCAGCTGTGGTTCATTGCAATCACATCAGCTGTGGCCCATTACCTAATCATGGGCTCTATAAGAGGCCTAGCTTCCAGGCCTAGGGGAGGGTGTTTTTAGATGGTGTTTGGGAGCTGGGCTATGGACAGTATGGTGGGTTGGTGCCAGTTTTGTTTGGAGCAGCTAAAGGTGCATATAATAACCCTGTGCTCTATATAGCACAGTAGTGGATTCTCCTTGTGTTCCTGCTATATAATGACCCTGTGCTCTATATAGCAGTGAGGAGTCTCCTTGTGTTCCTGCTATATAATGACCCTGTGCTCTATATAGCAGTGAGGAGTCTCCTTGTGTTCCTGCTATATAATGACCCAGTGCTCTATTTAGCAGTAAGGAGTCTACTTGTGTTTCTGCTATATAATGACCCTGTGCAACCTCTACCCTCTGCCTAGCAAGATAAGTAAAGCCAACTGCTGTAGAATTTAAATGTTCTGAAATCCAGACTTTAGCTTTGGATTGGAACCACAGAAGAGTGACAAAACTAAGTGATGCAACATTGCACCTAAACAGCAGTTTGCATGTTGATCAGATTGACACTCTTCCCTAAGATGTACACACATACCTTATCGACCAATAGTTGATTTACCAACAGTAATAATATCTGATTTATGCTCAATATCTTCAGAAACGCCACAACCATGTAGCACACACAGGTGTGTAATGTGAATGAGTACAACTCATCTTCATCACAAGGTCAGCATGAGAAAGAGAGTGGGGTATAAGTTAGAGCTGCCGCGGTATTGATTTATTTCCTTACCGCAAAAATTAGCGAAGCCATTCAAACCGTTGCGGTAACCGCCATAAAAAATTATAATTTAAAACCTCCAGCTACGATTTCGTTTTTTACTTTCAAGTACGTTTCTGGAATGGCTGTTTCCGAAAAATAGGTTCTGCCCGGCAGTTCATACTGCTTGTCGAAGGACTGAAGCATAGCTCGGAATGATGGCTTTCCTACAGTCCGGAAGGGCACCATCTCCACAACCAAACACTTTGTTACAGTTGTTGTAAGTGCTCGCCACTTGTTGCTGTCCCGGTTGTATTTAGTCACTCTGGCAAATGCCTCTGAGACTCCTAACTGACGTAGTGCCGAGCCGGTACCTCCCGAGGTAGATGGGGTGCCTTTCATTGCATCGTATAACGGACGATGAGTGGTCCTAAGATGCGATGCTAGATTTGTTCTGTTTCCTCGCATGACGTTGATTTTCTTGCTGCAAATGCGGCACACTGCCTCATCCAAATTCTTTGGCTTTCCATCTTCATCGGGCTCAAAGCCAAAATGTTCCCAAACAGGAGAAGTAACGTTGGGTTTCGCTACACGATCCATGTTTTTAGCCTAATTTGAAGCAAAAACTTTCCATAGCCAACAGTTTCAAAGCACGTTCTGGGTGACACTTTCTCCGATCAGAACGTTAACTGCGCAACTGTGAGTGAAAACTTTCGAACACATGGAGTGAAGAAAATAGGCTACACAATTATAATTATAATTATTTTAAAAATTGCATTGCATTTATTTCAGATCACAACTTTTACAAGTAAAAATTGGAACATAAACAATTGGCCTAAAATAAACGGGAAAAAAACAAAACCCAGTGGTGAAGCAGTGATCAGCTTGACTCTGCGGTGGATGTGACGTGATTGCGTTACCACGGTAATGCAGTAACCGCGGCAGCTCTAGTTTGCCGGCCACTGGCCTGTGTTCAAAGCCTCTCTAACTACTCAGAGAACACTGTCCTCTAGCTGCGCTTTTCGCAGGTCTTCTCGGGTGAACTGTTCTAGCTGACCCAAATTGAGATGAGTTGCAAAAGCATACAGCTCAGGAACACCTGCTGGAACACCTAGTTTGTCTACCAAGTGCACATCACTGTCACTAGACTCCTGCACATGCACACGACCACAAATCGCCTTCACATCAACCTGTGAAAGGATTCTCCACGTCTCAGTGTCCAGTTTCGGGAAAGCAAATCAGCCTCAACATTGACCTTCTCAGGGCGATATTTTACTTCAAAATCGTACGTGGCTAGGGCAGGAAGCCACCTACGCCCTGTAGCATTAAGTTTCCCTGTCGTCAACACGTTATTGCGTTTCCGCGGTAATGCAGTAACCGCGGTAGCTCTAGTGTAAGTATGGATTTCATTAGAGTGCAGAGCAGGTAGTGAATAATGGGGATGGATGAAGACTGCAATATATGACAGAAGTGAATCCAGAAGTCGGTGGAAACCTGGCAAATGAAACTCAATACAGCTCAATGTAAAGTTCTACATGTGGGAAATAAAAACATCAGGCTAGATTACTTTATGGTAAATGGACTGCATTTATATAGCGCTTTTATCCAAAGCACTTTACAATTGATGCCTCTCATTTGCCAGAGCAGTTAGGGATTTAGGTGTCTTGCTCAAGGACACTTCGACACGCCCAGGGCGGGGTTTGAACCGGCAACCCACCGACTGCCAGACAATCTCTCTTACCTTTTGAGCCATGTCGCCCCAACTTCGGGAAGAACGACTTTGGAATGTGCTCAATTTTGGGAGTAATAGTTGATCAAAACCTTTCAGGTTCCAGGCACTGTGCTGTTGCAGTAAAAAAGCCAACAGGATGCTGGGATAGTAGTGAGTATAAATCAAGGCTCCAGAGTGCGACCATTTTGGTTGCACATGCGACCGAAAATCTGTCAAGTGCGACTAAACATTTTCATTGGTCGCACTGGTGCACCTGACATTTAGCAGGTCTGTCTCTGTCTCTGGTCTTTCTCCCACCCACATTCTGCGAAGACCCGCCCCTACTCTGCCTCTGATTGGCTCTGACCCTGATATTCTTCTTCGCTGAATGCGGGTGGGGAAAAAAATAAGGCATGTGTGTATTAGTGATGTGCGGATCGCAGTTATATCCGCGGGCACCACGGTTAATCTGCGGATCGGGTGGGCCGAGTCATTAAAATTAACATTCTGATTAATAGCGGATGGGTTACGGGTGGGTGAAATAATACATCATTAATGAGGAAAATATGAATTACATTCTCTAAAATGTGAACATATTTTAAGCTTCATTTTTCGTCAGGCGTGAATTAGCAGACTAGACTCTCATTGCGCCAATTGCGGCGTCCATTTGTCTTAAGCAGCAATGGAGGCAAAAAAGATCTGAGAGAAAATTAAAAAAGGAGAATTAATAAAAGGAAGGGCATAAAAGTTCAGTGTGGGAGCGATTTAGTGAATGACGAGTCAAGTGCTGGGTAGTCATATGCAACAGCTGCGAAATAATGAGAAATAGCGGTAATGTGTGATCGGGTGCGGGTCTCTAAGTCAGATAAAATAATTTGTTCGGGTGGGTGGCGGGTGGATGACTGCGTACATGCGGATTCGGATGACGTCAGAGCCGATCCGCGCATCACTAGTGTGTGTGTGTGAAACCGTGCCCTGTACCCCTCCGGGAGCAGCGCACACTTTTATTTGAGTTATTTGACTTTGATTAATTTATTTGAGTTTGTCAAGCACTTTAAACATCAGCACTTTTCAAGTTTATTTTTTAAACAATTGAGGTTATTGCCATTTCTTGTTTGTGCTGTGATTTAAATAAAGAAAAAACATTTATCTGCCCTTTATTCCTGTTTACAATCATTTACATAATGTGTTAAGAAATTACCAATGTGTATGGGAACTGACAAAAAAGGTAACACTTAAAATGTATTATTACGGTGCCAAAAGGGGCGGTGGAAAATTTTGGGTCTAACTAAATTATGTGCTGGTGCACCTAAATGAAAAAGTTAGGCGCACCAGTGCAACCAATGTAAAAAGTTAGTCTGGAGCCCTGTAAATCCAAGGAAGTTATACTTATTTTATACAATACCTTTGTCAGACCACACTTACAGAATTGTGTGCAGTTCTGGGGACTGTACTACAAGAAAGATATAGAGGATCTGGAAAAGGCTGAAAGAAGGGAAACCAAACTGGTTCCTGGTATGAAAGATAAAAGTTTTGAGGAAAGACTTCAGATGCTTAACTTCTTCAAGCTTAGTAAAAGTAGACGCATGGTTATTTGATTGAGTCTTTTAAATTCATAAAGGGGATCAACAAAGTGAACTACAAGAGATTCTTCAGGTTCAGCTCTCTGTTCAACCCTATATTTCACTGCACAGATCCATAATCACTATTTCTATTTAATTAAGGTCACACAGTACACAGCACAACTCACCTCAGTGTCTGTAGTTTACAGTCTGGACTCATCAGTGCAGCACAGAGCAGCTTCACTCCTGAATCTCCCAGGTTATTGTTGCTGAGGTCCAGATCTCTCAGGGGTGAGTTCAATGACTGAAGAGCTGAGGCCACAATTTCACAGGACTTCTCTGTGAGGTCACAGTAGTTCAGTCTGCAAAGAAGGGTTTATATATTATTACATGATTAAATAGCGCAACATACTGTAAAATCTGATATGTGCAATGTAACAGTAATCGCGAGTGATGAAGAGTGATATAGAGGATTTTCAGTTTGTGATGCTCTGAGGAAGTTCTTTGCTACACTCTCCAACAGCAGCACTTTAGGCCTGAGAATTAGACGTCTTGTTGGACAGAACTCTGACAGTTCTACAGATTAAATTCTTACCCAAATGGCCCCCTTTCTCCTGGCATTTGGCACAGATACAACCAAAAGTGAAGATGCAAGAAATAACTCAGAAATAAAATCTCTGAGTGGATAGTGAGTTAGGCTCTGCTTCTTTACTTATGCTGGTAACTGTGACTAACTACCCACAGTATTGCAAGCCAACACACAGCCAGCACAATACAAAAGCCAGATTCACTTTAGAAACAAGAATGCAAAAAAGTGATCTGTTCACACATAACCAGGTACTGTAGTGCAGTCTGTCTGTTTTGCTGAGGTTATATATAACCATGTAGTGCAGTGCATCTGTTCTGCTGGTGTTACATATAACCAGGTAGTGAAACCAAAGCTATGTAGGAACTGTTAATGATCCCTTTGAGTTCATTTTGTTGGAATAGTGATACATTTGATGGTGCTGTCCAAGGAGACACCATTGAACTTTTTCCAGAGTTTAGTTAACTTCAGAATCCTTATACAGGTCAGACTTTAGCCTGAGATAAGCCATAGAATTACCTCAAAAACAGGCACTTTAACAGTCCCCTGAGAAGACCTCACCCTGACACCCATTATATCCTACAATTCCTCTACCTTCCTGTTTTCACTCTGTCTACAAGCACTATTGGATTCTGGGTCAGCCTACACCAGAATAAAGCAGACCAGGGTGGCACTACTGGCCTTGTAACATGGCGCATTTACTGCCTGACCTAATCTCACAATACAGTAACACAAACATTTCATTCATAACCACACTTGCCTCTCCCAAACCAAACCCAGCATTACATTAATCATAATGTTGAAAAAATATCTCATCTTCATGAACAACATAAGAGGGGGACAGACTGAGCAGGCTCTCTCTGGTCATCTCCCACTCACATATTATCTATGATGGGTCTTCTAGACCCTATCCCTACGAAGCATTTCAAGGAGCTATTACCAGTGATTGGAACACCAATGTTACATATTGTCAATGTGTCTTTAGCATCTGGACACATACCACAGACTCTTAAACTTGCAGCCATCCAAACCCCTTCTTAAGAAGCCAAACCTGGATGTGAATGACCTGTCTAACTACAGGCTTATCTCGAACCTCCCTTTCTTTCTAAAATACTAGAAAGGGCCATTTCAAAACAACTTGGTTCATTTTTTCACTCCAATCATATATTGGAAGTTTTTCAATCTGGTTTTAAACCCTCTCAAAGCACTGAAACAGCCCTGGTGCAAAGTACTCAACGACCTACTCCTCGCTTCCGACCATGGCTGCATCTCTGTACCTGTGCTTTTAGACTTGCGGTATTTGACACAGTTGGTCACCTCATCCTTCTGGATAGACTTGAAAATCTTGTAGGCCTCCTTGGACAGACACTCTCTTGGTTCAGGGTTGCTTTTCATCACTTGAGAAACATCTCAAAAATTCAGAAAATACTATCCTTACATGATGCAGAAAAGCTAGTTCATGCTTTTGTTACTTCAAGATTAGATTACTGTGATGCTCTTTTCTCTGGATTTGCAAATTCCTCTCTGAAGGGCTCCAGCTAATTCAAAATGCAGCAGCTCGTATTCGCACTAGAACAAGGAGATTTGAGCACATCAGCCCAGCGTTAGCATCACTTCACTGGTTGCCAGTTAAATTCCGAATAGACTACAAGATACTACTTCTTACCTTTAAGGCCTTACATGGGCTTGCCCCTTTGTACTTAAATTATTTACTTCTTCCTTATATTCCCTCACGAACACTCTGTTCGCAGGGTGCAGGCCTCCTTGTTATTCATAGAATATCTAAAAGTACCATAGGTGGTAGAGCCTTCTCCTGTCGTGCTCCCCTCCTGTGGAACAAGTTGCCTGCCCATGTTCGGGGCGCAGACACTATCACCTTATTTAAAGCTAGGCTCAAAACATATATTTTTAGTCTCTCTTATATTTGAGGGGCAGGATTGGGTGGTGGGCATAGCTATAGAGTCTCTGGCAGACTGAGCGGTTAGTGCTGTCACTGGATCATCATTGGTAGTGCTGTGTTAAGCTGAACTGGTCATGGTCTGGTGATGACTGTCTCAAGCCTGCCCTCATGGCTGCGTTGGCCCCTGCCTCTGTTTCCCTTAGCTATGCTGCCATAGCCTTATTCTGCCGGGGTTTTCCTTATCGCACGTGGGCACCTCTGTTTCTTCTGCTCTGCTTGCTATTCTACCATTTGAACCGCCGACAACGTTTTTTTTCTTGTCTTCCTCGGCTCTGGGCACCTGCCTGGAGCTCTAGCCCAAGTTTTCTGAGCACGCCCCCCACCCCCCCACCCCCGGCCCGAAGCTCCAGCCCTAGACCAACTAGACCAGCTGGGCACCCCCGCCTCCTGCCACTGTTGATTTTCCATAACAAACCGGTGCCTGCCCACGGCAGGTGGGTTCCCCTATTTTCTGTGTCTGTCTAATTTTGTGTAAAGGAAGTGTAGCTTGTATTTTTTTATTAGATGGGGAATATGTTCGTCTTAATACTGTAACATAAAATACCGTCTCTTCATTTAAATCTGCGAGTTGTATGTTTGGACCATTATTGATCCATTACATTGGTTTGCCTAACAAGGAATTCATGATGTATTTAATAACTGGTATCTTTAATGATAATATGTAAATTGAATCTAATGAAATACATTTTACATGTTGGATACATTTTTTACATTTGATGGTACGTCTGTATTCATTAAATGAGGGCACAATCTGTTAAAATAGCTTGACTCAAAAATCATAGTTCTCACTTGCCTCACAATTTTATTGTATTCTATTTTCACTTTAACTATGAAGTGTTTATAAAAACATTCTGTCATTATCTGCTTTAATAATTACATAATACTCACATGGCCTTCCTGCAGTTCCCGACTACTGGTAGCAGTCTCTGATGACCTGCTGCTGATGTTTTGTAGGTCTTCAATTCAAACTCATCTAGGATCTCCTCTGACATCAGTAACACAAAGGCCAGGGCTGAACATTGGTGTGGTTCCAGCTTTTCATTAGAGAGTTCTCCTGATCTCTGGAACTTCTTGATTTCCTCCACTAGAGAGTTGTCATTCAGTTCATTGAGACAGTGGAACAGATTGATGGTCCTTTCTGCTGAAGATTCCTCTTCGATCTTTCTCCTAATGTACTGGACTGTTTCCTTAATGCTCTTTGAACTGTTTCCTGTCTTTGTCAGTATTCCTCCTAATAGAGTCTGAATGCAGTCCACAGAGAGGCCTAGAAGGAATCTGAGGAAAAGGTCCAGGTGTCCATTCTTACTCGCTAAGGCCTGATCCACTGCAGTCCTGTGTAACTCAGACAGCTGCACTCTGTCACTGCGAGGTTTTGATTCTTCTGCTCTGAGTACATTCCTGTTCTCATTCACACATGAATGAAACACAAACAAGGCAGCCAGATACTCCTGAATGCTCAGATGCACAAAGCAGTAGACCTTCTCCTCACCCAACCCACACTCCTCTTTAAAGATCTCTGTGCACACCCCAGAGTACACTGAAGCTTCACTGACATCAATGCCCATCTCTCTCAGGTCCTCTTCATAGAATATCAGATTGCCCTTTAACAGCTGTAGTAAAGCCAGCTGCCCCAGTCTCAGGATGATTTCTGTATTTGATGCTGACATTTTCTTTGGGGTTGTCTCATTGGTACCATGATACTTCTCATTCTTCACATTAGTCTGAATGAGCAGGAAGTGTGTGTACATTTCAGTCAGAGTTTTGGGCAGGTCTCCACTCACTTTATCCAACATTGTCTCCAGAACAGTAGCAGAAATCCAGCAGAAGACTGGTATGTGACACATGATGTAGAGACTCCTGGATGACTTTATGTGTGAGATAATTTTGCTGGCCTTGTTCCGATCTCTGATTCTCTTCCTGAAGTACTCCTCCTTCTGTGGGTCATTGAATCCTCGTACTTCTGTCACCTGGTGGACGCACTCAGGAGGGATCTGATTGGCTGCTGCTGGCCGGGAGGTGATCCAGAGGAGGGCAGAGGGAAGCAGATTCCCCTTAATGAGGTTGGTCAGCAGCACATCCACTGATGATGACTCTGTTATATCACAGCAAATCTCATTGCTTTGGAAATTTAGAGGAAGTCGACACTCATCCAGACCATCAAAGATGAACACAACTTTGACTTCATCATCTTCAAAACTTTTGATCTCTTTCAGTTGTGGATAGTAGTGCTGCAGAAGTTTCATGAGACTAAATTCTTTCTCCTTTTTCAGATTCAGATCTCGGAAAGGAAGAGTGAAGATGAAATCAATGTGCTGATTGGCTTTTCCATCTGCCCAGTCCAGAATGAACTTCTGCACAGAGACGGTTTTCCCAATGCCAGCGATGCCCTTTGTAAGCACCGTTCTGATTGGTTTCTCTTGTCCAGGTGAAGGCTTAAAGATGTCATTGCAGATGACTGCAGGCTCATGTGTGGTTTGTCTCTTCGATGCTATCTCAATCTGTCTGATCTCATGTTCATCATTGACCCCCCTACTTCCCCCCTCGGTGATGTAGAGCTCTGTATAGATCTCATTGAGGAGGGTCTGGTGGCCCTGCTTTGCTAAACCTTCAAATATGCATTCAAACTTCTTCTTCAGATGAGTTTTCAGTACCTGCTGGGCTCTTTCTTTGAATTCATCTGAGGAGAGGAAATATGAGAACCAATGTTTAAAATAACAGAAATAGACAAAAAATACTTATGCAGTTTTCACAATGTTTTACACAGCTCTGAGAGTGTTGCACATTAAGTTGTAGCTATACCTATGTAGTTAAATTGTAACTAATTTGGTAACAAGAGGTTATTACTGATTAACCCCAATGTAGGAAACATGGAACAGTTAATAATATTTTTGACTACACATGCGAAACAAGGCCAGCCGTGTTATATCTCTTCTGTTAATATGAAATAATTCTGTATCATGAGGACACATTGTGAAATTAACAGGCAAGGTTTACTTGTTATGTATCATGAAGATATGCCCTATATGCTATAACTGCACCTTCAAGTAAAGTGTTGCCCATACCTCTAGTAGTGTTTCACACTTCTCACAAACTGTTGTACACACAACAATGAAAACATAAAAAGGATTCATTTCCATTTCAACATTCAATTTCTTAATTATTCATAGTATGATGTGTCTTTATGGCAAATATGGTCTTCATGGGTCATGCAGTAATTTAATTATCTTATAATTATTATGATCGGTGCTCTTTAATCCAGGATAAAACCTCAGGGCAGTCAGTCTGATGGGACAGTGGTTTAGTAACTGGCTTTTGATCCCAAGGCTCCTGGTTTTAAAGTCTTTCGGAAACATTTAATCTCATGTGCATTTGATTGCCCCCATTATTACTGCTGGATGCTATATTTGAATTGAAATGCCTTCCTGTACATGTTGTGTGTGATGTTTTTTATATGCAAGACTGTTGATGTAAAACACTATTATCAAAGTGTGAATACTATAAATCAGTACTCTATTATTTTGTACTCTGTTATATTTGTTGGCTAAACTCATTTCAGCATTCTATTGGCCACAGCAGCAATGAGAGAAAATTCTTACTGTGCTGCTCATCTCTCTCCAGTGGGTCAGTGACATCCTTCTTCTTCATGTTCCTCAGGATATGGAGTGTGATCTTCAGAGACCTCTCAATGCCACAGGTCTCCAGCATCTTCTCAACTATGTACAGGGCCTCAGGATCCTCCTGCTCTCTCTCAGTGCATTCTGGGTAATCAGCAATTTGATGACTCTTGAACAATTCCTTCATCTTCATAAACGGATCCAGTACAGAAGGATCTTCTGTTCTTCTACTATTAAGGCATTCTGGGCAACCCTGACTCAGATGGCTCTGAAACAGTTTCAACTTTTCAGTCTTCTTCAGCTTCATCAGAGTGCGCAGGAGAGACTGAAATAAACACATGAAGAGGTGTGCTGTCTCAGTGTGAAATAAACATGAATAGTTTTTCTGTATCAGTGTGAAATAAACACCTGAAGAGGTGTGCTGTCTCAGTGTGAAATAAACACGTGAAGTGGGTTGCTGTATCAGAGCCATGGAAACAAAGCCTTGCTTTATTATGGGTGGGAGTGTAGTATAATGGGTAAAAAGCTGGTCTCGTCAGAGGTCTGAATCCCAGGTAGGACACTGCTGTTGTACCCTTGAGCAAGGTACTTAACCTGCATTGCTTCAGTTCATATCCAGCTGTATAAAAGGAAGCAATGTAAATGCTGTGTAAAAAGTTGTGTAAGTCGCTCTGAATAAGAGTGACTGCTAAATGCCTGCAATGTCTCATGTTTTCTCTTGTAGGAAGGCCAGAACAGGAAAAGATACTTTAGAATACAACAAGCAGCAGGTCTAAAGCCTATATTCGAAATGCAGCTTTTGCTCCTGATTTATGTTTTTTAGGGACACTACTTGTGATTAATCACAAATGTCTTTGGAATAATTTAGTTGTTGAGTTGAATTAAGTTTCTCAGTGCAATACATTTTTTAACTATACAAACTGAGTGCTGAGTGTCCATTCTACCTGCCCCGGGAGTTTCCGCAATGATCACTAAGGCCGTTTACATTCCCCCACAAGCAGACACGACGAGGCTTTGTCGGTGTTACATGATGTGCTAAGCGGACTACAGACCAAGCACCCAGACGCTGCCCGCATCGTGGCAGGGGACTTCAACAAGGCAAACCTTATGCCAAACTTTTACCAACACGTCAAATGTCCTACCCGAAAGGACAAGATACTTGATCACTGCTATTCACCGTTCAAGGAGGGCTACAAGGCTACCTCTCTACCATCATTTGGAAAATCAGACCATGCCGCCATCTTCCTGATAACAGAATACAAACAACAGATGGTACGGGAAGAGGTGGTGTCGCGAGAGGTCAAGCGGTGGACCGCCCAATCAGAGGCCACTCTACAGGATGCGCTGGACGACGTCGACTGGGACAGGTTCCGGTCCACCTCTGATGACGTCAACGTGTTTACGGAAGTGGTGACCGGCTTCAATACAACGGTGGTGGACAAAGTTATCCCTACGGTGAAAGTTAAGTGTTTTCCTAACCAGAAACCGTGGGGTGACAGATCCATCTGCGTTGCTCTGAACGCACGCACCACTGCCTATAACGCAGGACTGGTGTCTGGGGACATGACGGAGTACAAGGCGGTTCCTACAGGCTGAGGCGAGCAATCAAGGATGCGAAGCATCACTACAAGGACAGAGTGGAGCTAAACTCTTTTTATGCACGTTTCAAGGCTAACAATGCTAACATTAGCCCGGCGGCTAGCACAGTTAGCGTGTATAACACAAGTTTCCCCCTGGAGCTGCAAGCTCACTTGTCCTGTCAGAGCACAATGTGAGGGGAGCCTGGAAACGGGTGGACACCAGGAAAGCAGCAGAGCCAGACGGAATCTCCGGACAAGACCTGCGCTGATCTCCTGGCTCCTGTGTTCACCACCATAATCAACCTCTCCCTGGCCCAGTCTGTGGTCCCCACATGCTTCAAGAGGTCCACCATTGTCCCTGTACCCAAGAACGCTTCCCCAGCCTGCCTGAATGACTACCGCCCGGTAGCACTCACCTCGGTGGTGATGAAGTGCTTTGAGAGGCTAGTCAAGGACTACATCAGCTCCTCTCTCCCCAGCACCTTGGACCCTCTGCAGTTTGCTTACCGCCCCAACAGATCCACGGACAATGCGGTCTGTCAGGTTCTGCATGCCACTCTCTCTCACATCGACAACAGGGGGGGCTATGTAAGATTGCCGTTCATTGCTAAACTGACTGACCTGGGACTGAACACCTCCGTTTGTGCCTGGATACTGCATTTCCTGACCGCCAGACCCCAGGTGGTTAGAGTGGGTAAGCACCCCTCAAACCCCCTCACCCTCAGCACTGGAGCCCCCCAGGGCTGTGTGTTGAGCCCGCTGCTGTACTCCCTGTACACAAATGACTGTGAGGCCCGGTTTGAGTCCAACACCATTGTCAAGTTTGCTGACTACACAGTGGTGGTAGGCCCGATCACCAACGACGACGAGAAGGCCTATCTCCAGGAGGTGGCAGACCTGTCACTGTGGTGCCAGAACAACCGTCTCTTCCTGAACGTCAGCAAAACCAAGCAGATGGTGGTGGACTTCTGTAAGAAGAAACGGCTGAGGACCGACACCCCTCTACAGATCAATGGGCCACCGGTAGAGAGGGTGAGAAATTTCAAGTACCTCGGTGTCCACATCACAGAGGACCTGACATGGACACTGCACACCGACACTGTGGTGAGAAAGGCAAGGCAACACCTGGATCACCTCAGACAGCTGAGGAAATTCAGAGTCTCCAAGAAGATCCTGAAAACCTTCTACTCTGCAACCATTGAGAGAATCCTGCTGGGGAACATCACCGTCTGGTACGGGAACTCCTCCTCTCTGGACCAGAGAGCCCTGCAGAGGGTGGTGCGGTCAGCTGAGCGTACCATGGGGACCACACTCCCCACTCTGCAGGACCTGTACCCCAGGAGGTGCTTAAGCAGAGCAAAGAGGATTAGGAAGGACTCTTTCCATCCCAACAACAGACTGTTTGACCTGCTGCGGTCAGGCAAACGCCTACGCAGCCACAGGACCAGCACTGAGAGACTTAGGAGGAGCTTCTTCCCTCAGGACATCAGTGCTTTTAACTGCACTGCCAGGACAACTGTCCTAATAGTATTTTCACCTCAAGCACATAGCACCTTTACCTCAATGTACACTGCAGCACCTTACCGTCCCACGGTTTACTTTGTATATTTCCTTATTCTTTCTTGTACTTATTGTATGATATATCATAGGTTGCACTGCTTCCTATGACATATTTTAGGACTTATATTAGGACTTACCTTTTTTTACTTATTTGGATTGCTCGTATTTTTTAAATGACTGCTCTTTATATTCTTTTCTCTTTTAATTTGTATTCATATCTTATATTATTTTATATTATTAGTATTATTATTATTTATTTATTTAGTTATTTATTTATTTTTTCTGTATATAATTATTATTGAAGCGTTATGTTGCACAGTCTACAAGGAGCCTGTCGCACCAGCATTTCACTGTATGTATGTTTATGCATGTGACAAATAAAAAGTAATCCGGTCTATCTGTGAGCCAAAGAGGGCCAGAGCACTCTACAACCTTAATAAACCTGATTAGATATTCAATCTGATTGTCTGAAAGTCAAATTAACTTCAAATATTGAAATAGGAAAAGAATATATCATACCTGCTTTGTGAAGAACAGTTTCTCTGAATTCATCTCATCTGAACGACTTAAATCCAGTGAGCAGTGAATCCTGTGAATAAATCATGAGACACAACTTAAACTCTTTTACTGCAGCTATAACTCACAGCACATGGAGACAGAGCTTCCAGTTAAACTCATCCTTTTACCTGACATAACTATAGAAACAAAAAGAGATGATATGTGGCTATATGGCAAATATGTGTTTTGTTACGCCGTTATTTGTCGTCAAAAATATGTAGTTGCACAAAACCTCTAAGAGGAAACAACGGGAAGCTCCTGCCCCTCCCTCAGCCTAGTAAACTTGAGCAACCCATCAACCCAGTATCTCGCTGTGTGAACGCAGGGTAACTCAAAGCACAAAGAGACACAGCTTCCAGTTAAACTCATCCTCTTACTGCAGCTCTAACTCACAGTACATGGAGAGAGAGCTTCCAGTTAAACTCATCCTCTCACTGCAGCTCTAACTCACAGCACATGGAGACAGAGCTTCCAGTTAATCTCATCCACTTGCTGCAGGTCTAATGCAATATGAACGTGTTTCATTACCTTTGATCACCTTTGAACTCTCCACTGAAGTAGACTGGACGATCCATTGAACGGTCACTCTTCATAGACAGACAGCTGGGTACACGTGACCCAGCCCTATCTACCTGGACCCTGTGAACAAAACATGGAGACAAAGGTTCCAGTTAAACTCATCCTCTTAGTGCAGCTCTAACTCACAGCACATGGAGACAAAGTTTCCAGTTAAACTCATCCTCTTACTGCAGCTCTAACTCACAGTACATGAACACAGAGCTTACATTTAAATTCATACTCTGACTGCAGCTGTAACAGTGCGATCACACAGTGAGTAACTCGGTTGATGAATTGCTGGAAGTCCATTCATCCTCTATGTAGCTGAGCGAGGCCCAGAAACACGAGCAACTGGGCAACTGAGCAACCAAAGTTGCCCTAAAAATGTTGCTCACAGTGTCACTATTTGCTGGCATCGCCCGACGACAGCCAATCAGAGTTTCAGGCTTCCTATTTTTCCAACCGATATGATACCATTTCGCAAATTATTATCCCGCTCAGTGAGAAAAAATGGACGAACAACTTATCATTATGGTACAATTACTCCCGCTGTTATACGTTTTTTTAAAAAAGAGTACAGGGATAAGCGTCTGAAAATGACACTTGGACGGCAGTTTCAGCTTGCTTGCTAGCAAGCTAGTCTGTGAGATAAAGAGATCGCTAGCTAGGCAGCTAACTAGTGAGAGAGATATGGAGAGATTGCTAGCCAGCTAGTGAGAGGGAATAGAGAGGTCGCTAGCTAGGTGGCTAACTAGTGAGAGAGATATGGAGAGATCGCTAGCCAGCTAGTGAGAGGGATAGAGAGGTCGCTAGCTAGGTGGCTAAGTAGTGAGAGAGATATAGAGAGATACATGGTTAACGAGATGGCAATAGCAAATATTTATGAGTGTCTGACATAACTATAGAAAAAAAATGAGATGATATGTGGCTATATGGCAAATATGTGTTTTGTTACGCCGTTATTTGTCGTCAAAAATATGTAGTTGCACAAAACCTCTAAAAGGAAACAACGGGAAGCTCCTGCCCCTCCCTCAGCCTAGTAAACTTGAGCAACCCATCAACCCAGTATCTCGCTGTGTGAACGCAGGGTAACTCACAGCACAAAGAGACACAGCTTCCAGTTAAACTCATCCTCTTACTCCAGCTCTAACTCACAGTACATGGAGAGAGAGCTTCCAGTTAAACTCATCCTCTCACTGCAGCTCTAACTCACAGCACATGGAGACAGAGCTTCCAGTTAATCTCATCCACTTGCTGCAGGTCTAATGCAATATGAACGTGTTTCATTACCTTTGATCACCTTTGAACTCTCCACTGAAGTAGACTGGACGATCCATTGAACGGTCACTCTTCATAGACAGACAGCTGGGTACACGTGACCCAGCCCTATCTACCTGGACCCTGTGAACAAAACATGGAGACAAAGGTTCCAGTTAAACTCATCCTCTTAGTGCAGCTCTAACTCACAGCACATGGAGACAGAGCTTCCAGTTAAACTCATCTTCTTACTGCAGCTCTCTAACTCACAACACATGGAGACAGAGCTTCCAGTTAAACTCATCCTCTTATTGTAGCTCTAACTCACAGCACATGGAGACAGAGCTTCCAGTGAAACTCAGCCCCTTACTGCAGCTCTAACCCACAGCACATGAAGACAGAGCTTCCAGTTAAACTCATCCTCTTACTGCAGCTCTAACTCACAGCACATGGAGACAGAGCTTCCAGTTAAACTCATCCTCTTACTGCAGCTCTAACTCACAGCACATGGAGACAGAGCTTCCAGTTAAACTCATCTTCTTACTGCAGCTCTAACTCACAGTACATGGAGAGAGAGCTTCCAGTTAAACTCATCCTCTCACTGCAGCTCTAACTCACAGCACATGGAGACAGAGCTTCCAGTTAATCTCATCCACTTGCTGCAGGTCTAATGCAATATGAACGTGTTTCATTACCTTTGATCACCTTTGAACTCTCCACTGAAGTAGACTGGACGATCCATTGAACGGTCACTCTTCATAGACAGACAGCTGGGTACACGTGACCCAGCCCTATCTACCTGGACCCTGTGAACAAAACATGGAGACAAAGGTTCCAGTTAAACTCATCCTCTTAGTGCAGCTCTAACTCACAGCACATGGAGACAGAGCTTCCAGTTAAACTCATCTTCTTACTGCAGCTCTCTAACTCACAACACATGGAGACAGAGCTTCCAGTTAAACTCATCCTCTTATTGCAGCTCTAACTCACAGCACATGGAGACAGAGCTTCCAGTGAAACTCAGCCCCTTACTGCAGCTCTAACCCACAGCACATGAAGACAGAGCTTCCAGTTAAACTCATCCTCTTACTGCAGCTCTAACTCACAGCACATGGAGACAGAGCTTCCAGTTAAACTCATCCTCTTACTGCAGCTCTAACTCACAGCACATGGAGACAGAGCTTCCAGTTAAACTCATCTTCTTACTGCAGCTCTAACTCACAGTACATGGAGAGAGAGCTTCCAGTTAAACTCATCCTCTCACTGCAGCTCTAACTCACAGCACATGGAGACAGAGCTTCCAGTTAATCTCATCCACTTGCTGCAGGTCTAATGCAATATGAACGTGTTTCATTACCTTTGATCACCTTTGAACTCTCCACTGAAGTAGACTGGACGATCCATTGAATGGTCACTCTTCATAGACAGACAGCTGGGTACATGTGACCCAGCCCTATCTACCTGGACCCTGTGAACAAAACATGGAGACAAAGGTTCCAGTTAAACTCATCCTCTTAGTGCAGCTCTAACTCACAGCACATGGAGACAAAGTTTCCAGTTAAACTCATCCTCTTACTGCAGCTCTAACTCACAGTACATGAACACAGAGCTTACATTTAAATTCATACTCTGACTGCAGCTGTAACAGTGCGATCACACAGTGAGTAACAATTGATGAATTGCTGGAAGTCCATTCATCCTCTATGTAGCTGAGCGAGGCCCAGAAACACGAGCAACTGGGCAACTGAGCAACCAAAGTTGCCCTAAAAATGTTGCTCACAGTGTCACTATTTGCTGGCATCGCCCGACAACAGCCAATCAGAGTTTCAGGCTTCCTATTTTTCCAACCGCTATGATACCATTTCGCAAATTATTATCCCGCTCAGTGAGAAAAAATGGACGAACAACTTATCATTATGGTACAATTACTCCCGCTGTTATACGTTTTTTTTTAAAAGAGTACAGGGATAAGCGTCTGAAAATGACACTTGGACGGCAGTTTCAGCTTGCTTGCTAGCAAGCTAGTCTGTGAGATAAAGAGATCGCTAGCTAGGCAGCTAACTAGTGAGAGAGATATGGAGAGATCGCTAGCCAGCTAGTGAGAGGGATAGAGAGGTCGCTAGCTAGGTGGCTAACTAGTGAGAGAGATATGGAGAGATCGCTAGCCAGCTAGTGAGAGGGATAGAGAGGTCGCTAGCTAGGTGGCTAAGTAGTGAGAGAGATATAGAGAGATACATGGTTAACGAGATGGCAATAGCAAATATTTATGAGTGTCTGACATAACTATAGAAAAAAAATGAGATGATATGTGGCTATATGGCAAATATGTGTTTTGTTACGCCGTTATTTGTCGTCAAAAATATGTAGTTGCACAAAACCTCTAAGAGGAAACAACGGGAAGCTCCTGCCCCTCCCTCAGCCTAGTAAACTTGAGCAACCCATCAACCCAGTATCTCGCTGTGTGAACGCAGGGTAACTCACAGCACAAAGAGACACAGCTTCCAGTTAAACTCATCCTCTTACTGCAGCTCTAACTCACAGTACATGGAGAGAGAGCTTCCAGTTAAACTCATCCTCTCACTGCAGCTCTAACTCACAGCACATGGAGACAGAGCTTCCAGTTAATCTCATCCACTTGCTGCAGGTCTAATGCAATATGAACGTGTTTCATTACCTTTGATCACCTTTGAACTCTCCACTGAAGTAGACTGGACGATCCATTGAACGGTCACTCTTCATAGACAGACAGCTGGGTACACGTGACCCAGCCCTATCTACCTGGACCCTGTGAACAAAACATGGAGACAAAGGTTCCAGTTAAACTCATCCTCTTAGTGCAGCTCTAACTCACAGCACATGGAGACAGAGCTTCCAGTTAAACTCATCTTCTTACTGCAGCTCTCTAACTCACAACACATGGAGACAGAGCTTCCAGTTAAACTCATCCTCTTATTGCAGCTCTAACTCACAGCACATGGAGACAGAGCCTCCAGTGAAACTCAGCCCCTTACTGCAGCTCTAACTCACAGCACATGAAGACAGAGCTTCCAGTTAAACTCATCCTCTTACTGCAGCTCTAACTCACAGCACATGGAGACAGAGCTTCCAGTTAAACTCATCCTCTTACTGCAGCTCTAACTCACAGCACATGGAGACAGAGCTTCCAGTTAAACTCATCCTCTTACTGCAGCTCTAACTCACAGCACATGAAGACAGAGCTTCCAGTTAAACTCATCCTCTTACTGCAGCTCTAACTCACAGCACATGGAGACAGAGCTTCCAGTTAAACTCATCCTCTTACTGCAGCTCTAACTCACAGCACATGGAGACAGAGCTTCCAGTTAAACTCATCCTCTTACTGCAGCTCTAACTCACAGCACATGGAGACAGAGCTTCCAGTTAAACTCATCCTCTTACTGCAGCTCTAACTCACAGCACATGGAGACAGAGCTTCCAGTTAAACTCATCCTCGTACTGCAGCTCTAACTCACAGCACATTAACTCACTGATTCATGCATTTTTACCTCTTTCTCGCAAGGCCGTGGGTTCCATCGTCAGTCTCAGTCTCCTCTGAGGAACTCATTTTTGAAACAGCGCCCCCTGTCTCAGGACACCTGAACACACCAGATCAGATTCACAAGTGGGTTCTGACCCAAATTGGCAGACCTGTAAATACACACAAGAAGAACACGATAACGCACAGACATAATAATACACACAGACACACACATACATCAAATCTCATAGAACAGACAGGGACAAATATAAACTTTTACAGTAGTACAATTCCCTCCAAAATATTCTGCACCCATGATAACAATTACTAAGACCATTGAATATAAAGATTACCAGTGCTGAGGTATATTTTCATTGTCCAACATATGGAATATATTTAATGATATAATGGAAACTACCAAAATGACACATTTCTCAGATGATACGACAATTTTACAAAAATTGTGCGTCACAATTATTGGCACCCCTGTATTCAGTGCTTTGTGCACCCTCCCCTCGCAGGGATAATGGCACTGAGTCTTTTTACATAACGTGTTATAAGACCAGAGAACACTTTGGGAGGGATCTTAGACTCTTCCTCCACCCACAATCTTTCCAGATCGTGATGTCTTTGTTGATCTGTGCTTATGGGCTGTGCTGTTCAATTGAGTCACAGGTTTTCAGGGAGTTTCAGAAGTCTTTAGCCTGTTGTAGCCATTGCACAATGATGCTTCTGCATCATTAACCTTTATTTGTAGATTTTAACGTGAATTTGGGGTCATTGTCTTGCTGAAAGATCCACTAGTTTCAGTCTGCTGGCAGAGGTAGTCAGGTTTAGGGCTAAATTGTCCTGGTACTTAGGTAGAATTCACGATGCTGCTTTCCTTAACAAGGGCCCCAGGACCAGCGTGAGCAAAGTAGCCCCATAACATTAAAGATCCACCACCGTATTTTTCTTTTCAGTATATGCAACCTTAAATCCATCCTACATCATATTCCTAGACATGGCTGTGAGGGGGGCTGGAACCTCACCCAGCATGCATTGGGCAAGAGGCAAGAAAAAACCCTGAACAGGTCACCAGTCCATCACAGGGCAAACAACATGCACTTACACACTCATACATTCAAGCAATTTAGTGTCTCCAATTAGCTTAACCTGCATGTATCTAAGTGGCAGCCATGATAAGAGCTGTTCGAATTCTCTAAATGCTAAGGAAAGGTGCTTCAATGCTTCCTATCATATCTCCTTTAGCATAGGGCACACTGGACCGTCCTTTACGAAAGGAAAGGAGATAATGCCGTCCCACAATTCCTTACGGCAGCAACATTTAACGTGAAGCACATTTCAGCCGTTCACGAAAACAAACGATCAACATGACTAAGTTGTGCGGTGGTTCTTAAGCTATTATATGCATAGGCTTATAATCAGATCATAATCAGCATATTAACCATAACACAGAAGTCTGTCTTTCAAGAAAAAGGGAGAGGAGACGTTTTTAGCTAGATTGTTTTTAATTCCAACATTCCACAGTTTGAAACTTATGAATGATGATATGTACAGCAGTAAATTTGTAGGCCTAACATGGTATGCCTATCTTGCATTAAATTTAATGAATTATTTTCATACAATAAAATTAATTGGGATTCATGTCGATAAATATGAGTGGACAGGTGGATGAGCGTGAGCAACCATTCTCAATGTGACAACCATTTCGTTTCACTTTTGTGACCGGTAGCCTATATTCCTTTTTTCAATTCAATTCCAACCCTGGTAATGAAGTAATATTTTTCACCGGGTTGTCCACGTTTATATAGCCTGCATGAAACAACACTGTAAGAATGCACAGGGCGAAGTAATTAAGATGCTCTTTCTTCTTCTTCTCATTCTTATTTTTCCTGCCGCCTATCCCACTAACAACATGTCTCCCCATTGGACATTTTACCGACATCAGCCAAATCTTGACTTACATGACCCATTTTTACTCTGAAACATTTGCAGTTTAAACAGCTAATTGGCATGTGGCCCGCGGGGGCCAGCCGTGTATAGGTGTAACGGGCTCCCACGGAAACGAGGGTTCGAATCCACCCGTGGGCAAATAAACAATCGTTTACAATTGATTTGTTTTTCACAGAAGTGTCTCAGATATCGCTACTTCTTTTTCAGGTTTGATACTAACATGATATTTGTTCTCCACCTCCGTTTTATTATGGGAGGATCAGGAAATCTTTTCTGCCAAATCAATACATGTAAAGTTTTCAAAGTATTTACATCAGATCAATTATTGCAACAGTACAAATAGGATTACAACATTACATATTACAATTCTTAATAAACATATAAACACAACAATAGCCAAGTATAAATGTAAAGCTATATTTGTATTTTCGTTCACAACAGTATTAGCAGGGTTTATATGCACAAGCATGAAATGGGATTGGGGCTGGGACTGGAGCAGGTGGATTTGCCGAGGCTGCAAGGTGACAACTGGCACACATGCAGTCGGACTCCTTGCAGTCACATGCTGCCGCGGCTGCTGGGTCTCCAGAAGCTCCTCGGAGCTCGGGTGTTAAGAGAAGCACTGGCATTGGTCTGCTTTTGCCAAGTACTTCATGGGCCACTTCTGAATCAGAAATTATATTTTTATATACAGTGAGCTCCATAACGTTAGGGACAAAGCCTTATTTTCTTTACTTGGTTCTGTACTTCATCATTTTAGATGTGTAATCAAACAATTCACATGTGGTTAAAGTGCAGCTATCAGCTCTCAGCTCTTATGAAAGATTATTTTAATACATTTTGATTTCACCCTGTAGAAATAACAGTGCTCTCTATACATACATACAACCCCAATTCCAAAAAAGCTGAGACAGTATGGAAAATGCTAATAAAAACAAAAGGGAGTGATAATGTTAAATATTGTAAATTTTATTTACCCTGTACTGTATTTAAAACACTACAACAGCACATTATTTGATGTTTTACCTTGTGAATTTAATTGTTTTTTGAAAATATACACTCATTTCAAATCTGTTGACTGCAACACGCTCCAAAAAAGTTGGGACAGTCGAGTGTTTACCACTTTGTAACATCACCATTTCTTTTAATAACGCTTATTAAATTTGGGCAATATTTTTCAAGTCAAAGCAAATTTAAAAATTACTGCTTTCTGTTTTATTTGCATTTAATTTACCGTCTCAACTTTTTTAGAATTGGGGATGTACATGCATATTTTCAGGGTGCCATAATGTTCAGGACAAATGGTTTCACGTGTGTTTCTGATTAGTCAGGTGTGTTCAATTGCTTCTCCAGTACAATTATAAGGTATGCCAATGGAAGGAAGCCATTATGAGGCTGGGATATATGAAAAAACAGTCAGAGACATTGGCCAACCCTTAAGCTTACCAAAGTCAACCGCTTGGAACATCATTAAGAACGAGAGCACTGGTGAGCTCAGTAATCACAAAGGGCCTGGTAGGCAAAGGTGGACCTATACAGTTTATGACCAAAGAATTCTCGCTATAATGAAATAACATTAACTCTAAAACAGAGACCTGGACAGTAAAATTTGGGGAGGGTTTATATTTTCATGGGAACTGTACATCATGATGCTGTATAAATGGTAGGTTCTTTATGCCCTTGACCTTATGTTTTGCCATTTTGATGCACAACCTTGTGTAGCTCTATCACCCAGTATTATCAAATTCTCAACATGAAAATTATTATTGTTATTATAATGATTTTCCACAGATCTCCCTTTTTTGTGTGCTGTCAATCCAGGGGATAGGGTGGGAGGGGTAGTTAATATGAATTGCATTACACAAATTCTGTATTGTCTGAAGGTGGAGGCAGCAATATTTGTACTGTGTCCTGTTCTATATTGAATAGTTAAACTGACTAATAATAATAATAATAATAATAATAATAATAATAATGGTAAGTATAGAAACATATAGATAGGAAAGAGTTTGTTAAGATGGCTGAATGACAGTACTGACAATGAACAATTATAGATGGCATTACTTATTGCCTTGACAGCAATAGTGTAATAAGTAATAATAATTTTTTTTTAAATGTATGTCCAGACCGTGACGTGTTACACGAGGCACATGTAAAGGGGGCAATACCATTAATGATGATGATACCAGCAATAATATAGTGAGGGGGAAATGAAACATATTGTAAATTAAACCCTAATATGATTGCAGGGCCATGGGAATAATAGCTGATGTATTGAGACACAAACTTCTTTATCCGCATGGGGACATTTCCCTGGCAGCATCTTACATTCACATTCACGAACACACTTGTACCAAGAAACATACTATCATTCACGCAACAGAAAGCCTGGGCAGCGAAATACATAGGCCTACATACCAATACAAATTGGACATACACACCTATTCAATCAATCTTGACTGTGAGAGAGCCATCCACACATATATTTGCCCTGTTCATGTAGTGCATGCTTATACACAGGGCCAAGTGACTTGAAAGAACTGAGGAAATATTGGGTAGCATTGCTTTGAGATACATCTTATGTCATTTCGGTGAGGCAAGATAGCCTATATTGTTTGTAGTATCGTAACTTGGCGTCATTTTGATATCAATACTTTTTAGTAACTTGGCATTTTTGTACGTTGAAAACGTGTTTTTTATGAGATTCCATATACGGGCAAGGTTTTTGCTCTGCGTTACGTCAGACTTCTGAGGCCTATTCGGACGCAGCCTTATCGTGCGCTTACCTGTAGGTGGACGCTTTTTCGCAATTTTCGCGTAACAATAGGTGCCTGCGTTCTTCCTTGTCCGTTAGCCCGATAGGCTATATAAGCAGCTCGAAACACAGCGCAACTTGTTACAAACACATACATATAGGAATTGTAAGGTCAGCTAACATTTTTTTTGTCCTAGTGGGAAAACTAGAAGACCATCGTCGGTTAGCCTAGTCAAAGATAGACGGACACCCCCAGTCTAAGCCTGCGAGAGTAGACAGTAAACTGTAGCGAGATCGTCATCCAGTGCCGAATTGCCCCATTTTATTCACTCGAACAGGGTAATGTTTATTAAATTCGTCGTAATATGAAATTTCACACAAAGGTAGTTTAATAACCCTAAATACCAGACACCTAGGCTACTTCCAACCCCCACGTCTTTTCGAAATTTTCAATAAAAAGGACGGGACCAACGCCGCGAGGGAGCGTGTCCGGGTTCTGGAGGGTGTCTATGAGTAAAATGATATCATACAGAGTAATCTCTGCCTAACACAATCACTCCACTGTATATTTTTCCTCAATATTGCAAACCACTTTTTGTTTAGTAGACTAATGGAAATGATTTCCTCTAAAACATGAAAAAAAAGTAACAACCCCAAAAACAAAATCAGGATTTATAGTGCAGTAAGTGTAAAAATGTCAACAACAAACGACAAGTCCTGTGACGTCCGTCTCACTAGGCTACCTCCTCACGTGGTAGAAGTGGTCATGGAATATCAAAAAACTGAAGTAAACTTTCTTTTAAAGGTTATTTTAAAAATTACTTTCTGGTCTAAACGGTATGTTTGGATTCCGTATGAGCTCTTAGCTTGTTAGGCTACGCATTAAACTCGCTATTTTATTGCCAGTTATCCGTTTTTCTGAATTACGCGGGTTAATGTGATTATACCTGCAGATTCCCATTCCTCCCCGCAGCCCTTTACCTTCAGCTTCTCTTACCTCAGTTCCACTCCACAACAGACTGCTTACTCCGTTTTTTACATTTAATTTTATTCCTTCTTTCCTAGGGTTTCTTCCTCCTCCGTTTTTAAAATGGCCGTAAGCTTCAGTTTCTCTTTGGACCTTTGGACCTTTCCTTACTCACCTGTCTACTGGCTCAACTGAATGTTCGATGGGTGGAGTTTTATATATACTTTTTATTAGCTGCATCAGTCACGGTATTTAATAAGTTATGCAGAATAAACAATTATTTCATCCCTGTAGATCTTTGCCAAATTTTAGCACATACAGTGAGCACCATAATTCATTGGACAGTGACACATTTTTTTGTTATTTTGGTTCTGTACTCTAGCACTTTGAGTTTGAAAGGATACAATGACAATGAGGTTGCAGACTGTCAGCTTTAATTTGAGGGTATTTTCATCCATATTGGATGAACCGTTTAGAAACAACAGCACCTTTTGTACATGGTCCCCCCATTTTAAGGTACTACAAGTATTTGTTGAATTGGCTTCACAGATGTGTTTGGTTAGGCAGGTGTATTCGTGTCGTTAGTGAATGCAGAAGAGAGCTGTTGATGTCTAGTCTTGATTCTAGACTTTGCAATTGCCTTTGGAGATTGTTGTTGGGGTGTGACAACATGAGGAAGACAGCAGTTTCGATGCAAATTAAGCTGGCCGTCATAAGGCTCAGAAATGAAACTCAATCAATCAGGAACATTGCATGGGCATGCCCAAGTCAACAGTTTGTTTTTAAGTTTGTGTAATTTTTGGTATTTTGTCTACATTTTCTTGTGCCTTCCCCAATCAACCGTTTCTTTTTTTCTCTTTTTTTTTGTTAACAATTTTTAAGGTTATTTGCCCTTCGTATACTCATCAAATGTGTTTGTGAAGTATTAAAATAAAATAATAAAAAACTAATGAGAGCTGACTTTCCACGATACCTGCTCTTACCAGTTCCACTTCATTTTATTCAAAATGCGCCACAAGACATTTTATTTTATTTTATTTGCATTTCAGGGCTGAAATGTGAGATCTGACCCACAGTCTCTTTCTCGAGTCGGGAGTATCTGGAGACCAGAGTACGGGGCGTGTCAAAAGCAAAATGGACGACGGGTCAAAAGCACGGTTCTAGTGGTCAATGATTTGGTGAGTCACATATATTATCCAATCAAAAGCATGATCCAAAGGCGTAGATGTATCAAGATTGTTTTGACGTTTCTGAGACAGCATATCTGTTTTTGTTGCTGGTCCTGGAGGTGAATAATAGGCTATGTCGGTGCGTAAATTATGCGCTTTCTTTGTCTTTGTCTAAACTACTTAGCCAATCTAATATGCAGTAAAGTCATGTTTGGTGGTGTTGGAGAGCTAATATCATGAGCAGTTAGATGGTCTCATTCTATGTTGAGAATGTTGTCATTCAAAGTTTATGTGTCACATGAAAGTGAAACGCCGATCACAGAAATTTAGCTATTCAGCTGTTACACCTGAAATTGTGAAGATGGCGACACTATGTTTGAACAGTTGTCTGCATCCAGTGCTTTGGGTGCTGTTTGGAATAAAAATATTATTATTATTATTATCAAATATGATTTTTACATTGTAAAATAAATGGTACTATTGTGCTAAACTTTATGCAACCCACAGACATACAGTACATTAATTGGGAAAACATATGCCTGGATAGTTTTGTAAGATTAAAAAATGTTTTAATAGGGCAAAATATTTGCCATTATTATATGTATTTATTTATTCACCGCCCCACCCCTTTTTTATATCAAAAGTATTGATGTCAATACTTTTAGAAGCCTAGATTTTGCAAGTTTTAATTATAGGCTTATAGACAGTGCTTTGTATGGGTGAGTATCTTGGCATTTTTGTATGTTGAAAACATGTTTTTGTTGAGATTTCATTATGTACTGTGTTTTCTATGAGTAACTGATAATAATGGTAAGAAGAGAGAGTGTATCCACACAGTGTTTTTTCTGCTCCCAAAGTGATATAATGGTACAACGTTTCGACCTCACAGGTCTTCGTCAGGTACATCAACCAGAACATGTGACTGGGTGGAGATATAGACCAGGATGTGGGCAGGTCCATAATAGGGCTATTTGATTATGACCCTGGTTTTCACTCAAATTATAGCACAGAGACCTCAGACAGAGTATTGATGATAATAATATATCAGTTCTTATTCTTTTAGACTTGAGTGCTGCATTTGACACCATAGACCATGAAATACTAATTAAGAATTGGGTTGGTCTCTCAGAAACTGTGCTAAAATAGTTTTAGTCACATTTGACAGGGAGGACATTTTATGTCTGTCTAGGTGACCATGTCTCGAAGAAGGCTGAGATTACTTGTGGAGTTTCACAGGGATCGATACTTAGGCCTCTACTCTTCACTCTGTATATGCTCCCCTTAGGCAAAATTATTGGCAAACATGGTGTAAAATTCCATACCTATGCAGATGGTACACCGTTATATATGTCTGTAGGGCCAGATGACGACAATGTTTTTAATACATTGGTTGACTGTCTGTCAGACATCACTAGCTGGATGCCCAAAACCTTCCTGAAATTGAATGAGGAAAAAACAGAGGTTCTTCTTGTAGGTCCAGGCGTTCAGAGAGAAAAACTTGTAAATAAATTCTGCCCTTTTGGGATAAAATCTAAACCAAAAGTAAAGAACTTGGGGGTCATTTTTGATTCACACATAAACTCAGTGACAAAAACTGCATTCTTTCATTTAAGAAACGTTTCCAGAGTAAGACCTTTTCTCTCGCAGTCAAATTCCAAAAAGCTAATACATGCATTTATCAAGCAGACTTGATTATTGTAATGCTGTTTTTGCTGGACTTCCAAAAACAGTCAATGAATAGACAATATTCAAAATGCAGCTGCAAGAATACTGATCAGGACAAAAATGAGAGCTCACATTCCCCCTGTCCTTGCTACCTTACACTGGCTACCTGTGGCTTTTAGAGTTGATTTTAAAGTTCTTTTACTCGTTTTTAAAGCACTAAATGGCTTTGCACTTAAATGTATATTGCTTATCCAAATATGTCCCAAATAGAGCCTTAAGATCCTCTAGTGCTGGTCTGCTCAAGATTCCAAAGGCAAAGCATAAACAAAGTGGAGAGTTAGCCATTTGTTTTTATGCCCCAAAGATGTGGAACACTCTTTCAGAACATATCAGATTTGCATCATCAGTTGACAGTTTTAGAACACAGCTGAAAAATTATCGGTTTTGTGTTGTATTATTATGTATTTTAATTAGGGATCCAAGCAGCGAAGCTGCTCAAACCCTATTATTTTTGGTCAGATTATTCTTATTATTTATTTTTCTCCCCTAAAAGTGTTTGTGCAGCAAAAACTGTAAGACCTATGAACATAAAACTTGACAACATGGTCCCAAATTCCCCCCACTACCCAGGCCCCAAAACCTACTGTGCCCATAGGTGGCACTGTAATAATCAAGTTTGCATTTTGGCTCATATCTCAAGAACAGTGTGGCCTAAAGTCAAAATTCTTTCTTCATGTCAATCTCTCAAGTCATGTGCATCTTTGCTCCAATGGTCTTCTGCTCTAAAAATGTCAAATTTTGCGACTTTTCTCAATTTTCTCAAAAACCTATTTTCAACATCTCGTCAGAAACCATTGACCCAGTCATCTCAAAACTTAGTCAGGATCATCTACAGACTTCACAGATCTTAAGTTGTTAAAGAAATTTCGATATGTCAATCCGTTTCCAATATACGAGCCAATCAATTTTTATCAAAATGCCTAAGTACAGTAGATGTCTTGTATCTCGTCAACGCATTGTCTAATTTTCATGAAACGTCACACATACGAGATTCTGTGGAGGATCCCCAAACAAACAAACAGACCACTAGGAGGTACTATAACTAAAATGGCTTTTTTTTCAATGACAAATTTTCAGAATAAATTCAAATTTGGTACAGTGGCTCATTTTTCTAACTTTTGTCAAAATATTGCTTTGATAACTTTATCAATGTGGCTGCCAGCAACCAATCAAAATTTAGCAACTTCTAATTTCCATTGTGAACATCGACATGAAATTTAGTACAGACATTTATGACGTCATGAAGAAGGGGTGTACAAAACCTTGGAGCAAACAGCCAACAGGTGGCGTTACAGCAAGGACTTTTAGCCTGTATCTCAGGAGTTACTTGACCTAAATTCAAAATTCCTTTTTCTTCTGTTTCCTATAAGGGACTTTTATCAATTTGCATCATAAATTTCACTTTTTTATTATTCATATTTTTCTTAAGAAATGTTTACGTTGCTTGGAGCCTTGACAATTCAACAGTTTGAGTGCATGAATTCGGTAGGCCCAATCAAGGATGCTCCGTGGTGCTGGGGGTTAAACCCACATCATGACATGCCGGAGGTCCCCAGTTTGAATCCCGACATAGGCTTGGCCTTCTGAACAACTGGTGAAGGGTAAACCGTGCTCCTGCATCAGTGAGCTTACTGTAGCCGGTTTTTTTTGTTTTTGAAAAGCATATGATTTTTTTCAAATATTGTCAGTTACCAATGTTGTTGCTCCTTTTCCCATTCTCCAATGACCGGAATGACCAGGAATTTTCAAATATAAATCCCCAATTTCCAGTGCCAAATCTCCAATCTCTAATTAGCATCAAATTGCACAAAAAGTACATATGTAACCCAAGTACCAAGGCTATATAATGAAAAGTTACCTCATTATCTAGCCTATGTGTCAAAATTTCCTGGGCCTTGAGTATTTTTGTGTGTCCAAAACATGCCTTCCCAAATAGCTCAGTTGTAAACTGTTTGTCTCTCAGTCCTTTGGTTGAGGGTTCAAATCCCGGTAGTGGTATCATTTACTGCTTCAAGTCTTCATTTGATCTGGATCTGGGCTTGTGTTCCTAATGGGCATTGTCTGCCAAATCATTTACACTGCTATCTATCAGAATGGCACTTGAAATAAAACATAACTCCAAAATTCGCCCGCATATGAACACTGCGTTGATCGCAGTATTGCTTAAGCCTGGCAAAGACCCAACCCTACCCTCCAGCTATCGTCCCCTATCACTTATCAATACTGACATCAACATAATTAGCAAAGCTTTAGCCACCAGAATTGAAACAGCCACCCAAATCATAATTCATCACGACCAAACTGGATTCATCAAAGGACGACATTCATCAAACAATATGTGCAGACTATTTAATTTAATTAATGTCATCAATCAACACAGTTTAAAAGCAATAATTACCTCACTGGATGCAGAGAAAGCATTCGATAGAGTTAACTGGACATTTCTATTTGCAACATTACAAAAATTTGGTTTTGGAGAATCATTTATTCACTGGATAAAAATACTTTACACCTCACCCATGGCTACAGTCACCACGAATGAAATAACATCACAGAGCTTCACACTACACAGGGGGAATAGGCAAGGATGTCCACTCTCTCCCTCTCTATTCACTTTTTTCATAGAACCTCTTGCTGCAGCAATCAGACAAAATGAAAATATTAAGGGAATTATAACTCATAACACACACCACAAGATCAGCCTTTACACAGACGATGTGATGTTATACTACAAGATCCTAAAAATTCCCTCCAAGAAACCATTAAACTCATCAAAACATTCTCAGAAATATCTGACTACTCGATAAATTGGACAAAATCTGTAATTTTACCCTTAGAAGGAGATGATTGGAATGCTCCAACACAGGAATCGACCCCCCCCCCCCCCCCCCCCCCCCACTGGAAATATCAGGTACTTAGGCGTCAACATTTCCCCCAAGCTGTCCAAGTTATTCCATCTGAACTTTAACCCATTAATAAAAACAATAGAAGATGATCTACAACGATGGGTGAACCTACCACTTTAATTGGAAGAATAGCAACCGTCAAAATGTCAATTTAACCAAAAATCAACTCTCTGTTTACTATGATCCCAAACCAACCCACCACCAACTGGGTCAACTCCCTAGATTCAATAATAACCAAATTCTACTAGAAAAATAAAAAAGCCAGAATCAAATTAGGTACTCTTCAAAAAAATAAAAATCAAGGAGGACTCGATGCACCAAATTTTCATAATTACTACTTGGCCAACCAATTGCTATACATCTATAAACGGACTCACCACACCCAACAAAACAACTCATGTATTGATATCGAACAAGAAGCATGCTGGGAAATCTCACCATCTGACCTACCATTCCTCAATATAAACATAAAACACCACACCGGCTTTAAGAACACTGTAATTTCTACAACTCTGACAGCTTGGTGGAAAATCAACAAAATCACAAACTCCACTTTGACACCCTGCAAATACACCCCAATCTGGCATAACCCTGACTTCCAGCTCAACAAAACTCTGCTGAATTTCACCACATGGAAACAAAAAGGTATTACACATCTCCACCACATTTTTCAAGAGAACACTTTAATTACTTTTAAAGATCTAATCCAGAGATATGGCGTTGGGAGAGACCAATACCTTCAATATCTTCAGCTAAAATCTGTCCTGAAATCTGAAGTCAATATAATGCTGAATGACTTGCAGCCACCATTATTAATAACAGAAATCGACAAAATAACATCTCTGAAGAAAATTCTTTCTAAACTATACAAACTACTAACACATATGGACTCTACAATACACCTCCCCATTACAGGATGGGAAGTAGATTTGCCCATTTCTCCCAGCGCCGACTTCTGGCAACAAATATGCACCAACACATTCACCATGACTGACAACACTAACTTACAATTAATTCAATTCAAGGTCATCCACAGAGCACATATTACTCAACACAGGATGTATAAAATGGAACTAGCAGACACTGGCATATGCTCACACTGCACTCTAAACACTCAATTATTTCCACGCTACTTGGCTATGCCCACCCATCCAACACTTTTGGCACATAGTCACTAAAACATTATCCCGTTTCTTGGGTTGCAGTATCCCACTATCTCCCTCCCTCTGCCTACTTGGAGACACATCCGCGATCAATTCAACAACCAAGAACACCAGGCCCATACTCACTGCCCTAACTGTCGCCAAGAAAACTATCCTAGTACATTGGAAAACAAGAAATATCGTAAATACTGTGCAATGGTTGAACCTTCTCACAGAATACATATCATTAGAAAAAACATCAGCTTCTAGCCACAATCAAATCACAATTCAGAGAAAACTGGGAACCATTAATTAATAATCTAAATTTATAATCCAACCAAAACGAACCAGTTAGCCAACCCCCCCCCCTTCTTTCTCTCCCTCTCTCTCTCTCTCATACACATTACACACTTACACACAGTCTAACTTGATGAATACACACTCACCTTTCATGTTCATTACAGGTTCACCTTCTCCTTTTTTACTTTATTTTTCCCTGGCCCAATATACCCAGATAAGCTCACGACAAATTCCCACTTTCTCTTGTCATGCCATCCAAGTTCTTCTTACATATTCCTACATATTCAGTCCTACATATGACACACACACATACATAAACACATGTCCGCATACACCACGCACTCCACAATCCCTCCATACAACTTTACCTCTCAATTCCATCCCATTTGTCTACTTTTCTTTAAATGATCTTTTTTTTCTCGCTCTCTATCCTTGTTGTTTTTTTTATTAAGTAGCAATGCTGTCATTATTATTCTATTTTTGTTTTCTTTTCTGTTTGCTTGTTTTTTTTTCATTTTTGAACATGATTTTTACTTCTCTTGAGTGTTGATTTGCCTTTCGATGGATGTTTCCTCATTTGCTTTTGTTATATTTTCCTTATAAAAATTGTTTAGGTAAAAAAAAAAAAGCCAACACTGAATCTATAATTTTACACAACATAGAAGGTCCCTTAAAAATAAGAAACATCAGTGTCCCTGTTCTTGCTGAAAGCATGCAACCATTTATGATGTCTACAACAATGACAATTTGATGATACTCGTAGAGCAACAGTAATACACAAAAAACCAACCTTCATGCTGATGCCTGTGATGCTCTGACCAGAGAAAGCTACTGTAACCCATCTAGTGACAAGTTATTACAAGGCTAGCTCTCAGAACTCTCAGAACGTTACAGCTTCATGTACTTGCTGTGCTTATTCTGTTATCGGCCTTTGTGAACAGCCCAAACAGTGGATTCTGGTTCAAGCGAGGAAGTGCCCATCAGACCAAAACTCATTTCCTCAACTACATGTGTACTTATGCCTTAGTAATTGCAGCGGATATGGCTGTAAACTAAAATGTTTTACAAATAATTCAGACAATGTTTGATCGATCAGAGAAACAGTTTTCATGTGTATATGAGCGCACATAGTGAATCACTGCCCATTCTTTCACTGCTCTGCCTCAGTTCCTGTAGATTCAGTGGCAAACCTGCAGTGATTAATGCACTTCAGACTGTGTTCTGCGGTGTACAGCTGCTTGGAGGCTTAAGGTAGTGAAGGGAAGTGTATGTTTCTGTATTTCTGTGTGCACTCCTGGCCACTTACTGCAGCCTGCAGCCTTGTCCCAGTCTCCACATTCCCAGTTACCGTGGCGATGAGGGAGAGGAGCAATGGAGAGCTACGGGGAGGATGGAATGCAGCTCAGGGCCGTCCCGAGTGCACTCCTGAGAGGACCCGAAACGCTCTGGCACCCACCATGGTGATATACCGCCCCCGTCCCAGGCACTATACTGTGCTGTTGTGTTGTGTGCTGAGATGCCTAATTACTGATGTAACATGCGTGTGTGACCACAGACAGAGCCTTCATGCCTGTGAGATGTGACCATATGAGGTGTGATGCTTATAAACTACTATCAAGACTGAGATAACTTAGTGAGTCTTTGGAGAATGCCACTGCATGCTGTGTAGTGGGTATTTCCCTGGTGCATATTGTATTAAATTCTGTTACAGTGGGAACATGTCGTCTGACCTGATGATTTCCTGTCTGCCTCATGTACCTGCTTTGAGTGGTTCCTATCAATTCAGAGACTATTTGGCATATTGTATCGTAGTTAGCATTTCTTATAGATGTGTCACGGGTTGCAGTGTGGTGGACCCAAATGCAGACTTGGACAATTGTGTACCTTTGAAGGTATTGTGTACCTTCAAAGGTACACAATGCAGCAAGCAGTATCGTAGTCAGTTCGTGCAAAGATCAAAAACCAGAAAAATCCACCGGGACAAAAGTACAGAATCGGAAGGCAAAAATCGAAGTCGTTAAACAGGCAGAGGTCAGAAGAGGAATCAGCAAAACAAAGTCGGCAGGCAAAAAATGAACGACCGGTTCGGCGTCCAAGAAATTCTTGTCAGCGCCAGAGTCGACCAACGCCTGTAGCCTGAGGGGTTGTTGGTCCTGAACCAGTGTGGCATCGAGCAGCGGGCTAGACTGGGCGGTAGGAGGGGAAGTGGTACGGCTCACCAGGGTCCCCACTCTAATATCTTTTGGCCGAATAGGACAGGAGGATAATACGTGACCGGCTGTGCCACAGTAAATGCGAAGTCCCGTCCTGATTCGCCGCATACGCTCCGTTTGCGTGAGGTGGGCTCTTCCAAGCTGCACTGGCTCCTCGCTGGGCGTGCGGGGCGCGGTCGGACTCGGGGGTACACTGATGCCAGGACCGGGACTGGAACTGAATTTCGCTGAAGGGCTCGCTGAGGGTTGGCGTCTGGCCGTCTGGCCGCTGAAGGGCTCGCTGAGGGTTGGCGTCTGGCCGTCTCTCTGCGGCGCTCACGGAGGCGGTTGTCCAGCTTGATGGCCAGCAGCGCGATCAGGGCATCGAGGTTGTCGGGATCGTCTCCTGCAGCCAGTTCATCCTTCAAAGCCTCGGACAACCCGTCTCTGAAGACCCCCTGGAGCGCAGTGTCGTTCCATCCTGATTCCGCAGCGATAGTCCGGAACTCAGCTGAAAATGCCGCCGCGCTGCGCGTGCCCTGGCGCATCGACAGCAGGCGCTGATTATAGTCTCTCCCGCAAACGGGGCGATCAAAGACTTCTCGCATTTCTGCAACGAAACTGGAGCAGGTGAAGTTTGTAGGAGGTTGGCTCTCCCAAACTGCTGTGGCCCAGTCTAATGCAGATCCTTTCAGCAGCCCCACGATGCAAGAAATCTTTTTCCCATCGTTGTTGTAAGTGGTGGGTTGCTGGTTGAAGGTCGAGCGAACGCTGCATTAGAAACGCCTCGCACTTCCCCAAGTCTCCAGCGTAGCGCTCCGGAGCAGGAATGTGCGGCTCCCTGGGCAGGAGGGCTGCGTGGGTGTAGAGCTGGACCGGGTCGGGAGGAGCCGTCGGGGCTTCGGGAGCGGGAGCCGGGAGGCGGGTGGTCAGCTGCTGCATCTGACCAGCGAGTGCTGTCAGCGAATACCGGATCTCACGGAGGGCTTGCTCGTGCCGTCCCACGAGTGCTGCCTTGGCTGGCGAGGGCGTTGCGCAGGTGCTCTGGGTCCGCTGGGTCCATACTGGCCAGATTGTTCTGTCACGGGTCGGGGTGTGGTGGACCCGAATGCAGACTTGTACAACCGAGTGTCGAAACTCCCGAAGGAGATGTTTAATTCAAAGGTACACAATACAGCAGGCAGTCTCGTAGTCAGTTCGTGCAAAGATCAAAAACCAGAAAAATCCACCGGGGCAAAAATCGAAGTCGTTAAACAGGCGGATGTCAGAACAGGAAATCAGCAAAACAAAGTCGGCAGGCAAAAAATCGGTGGTCGGGTAAACAGGCAAGATCAAAACAAGAGTCAGACTAACGAGAGGTAAACGCTGGAAAGGCACTGTAAACAGGAGGCACAATCTGGCAAGGAAGAACAGGGAAACAGAGAATATATACCAAAAGAACCAGGTGAGTGAAATGAGAGATAATTGAACGGAGCGTGAACATGCAAACAGGGAACAGGTGAATGGAATGAGTGATTAGCCAGTGTGTGAGAATGCGGCCAGAACAGGTGAGAGTGATCAGCTGAGGGGAGAGAGAGAGAAAGAGAAAACCACGCCCATACTACAAAACCGAAACAAAGATTGTGCAGGAGAAAAGCAGATAGTCTAAAAAGTGAAGTGACAACAGAAACATAACAAGATGCTGGTAAGGTGTAATTTTATTGAAATTAGGCTTGGGGCTGCTGGATGGCTCATTTAGTTAAGGCCCCACGCTGAGGTGCATGGATGAGCCTCACGGCCCCGGGTTGAATCCGGACTGTGCCAGTGCCGATTGTGGCCGGTAGCTCCACAGGGCGACCCTAGCTGCCCTCTTCAGCCTTGCCCCTGCCATGCCCATGTTCTCCAGAAGGTAGAGCACTGACTGGTAGGTGAACCCCCAGCGTCCCACCTCCACTGGATATACTGTCGCTCTCTAACCGACCTCCTTACACTCCTTACACTCTCACACTCCGCTGCCAGGTCGGAGTACTTCAGGCGTTTCCGCTCATAGGCTGCTTCTGCCCCCTCCTCCCATGGGAGGGTGAGCTCCATAAGGAGCACCACCCTCACCTGAGTGGACCACATCTCCATATAAGGAGCACCACCTTCACCCAAGTAGACCACATCGCCATATAAGGAGCACTGCTCTGTGTCCCTGTGCCGGAGGCCTCCTCTGTGTCCCTGTGCTGGAGCCGTCTCACAGCCTGACAGACCTGCTCTGTGTCCCTGTGCTGGAGCCGTCTCACAGTCTGACAGAACGTGCCGGAGGCCTCGTTTGGGTGCAGCACAGAGCGGACGGTCTCATCTGCACCAAACCATTAGCGCAGGTTCTGAGGAGAAGGCAGGGTGTCATAATTGGCCCTGATCAGGAAGCTAAGCCTGGCTTGTGGTATCTTCCACCAGTCTGACCCACTGAGCGATCTGTCCTCCACACTTTCCCACGCTGTCCATCCTCCCAGACCACCTTAACAAACTGCTAAAACCTGCTACCTCTCCTGCGCTGTCCATGGTGGGATGACTCGGAGTCTTCTGTGCCCCTCTGCTTCCCTGCTGGGGGGGGTTGTGCCCCTCTGCTTCCCTGCTGGGGGGGTTGTGCCCCTCTGTTTCCCAGCTGGGGGAGAGCAGTCAGGTAGAAGCAAACTGCAAACATAGAATGCATATCAGGCCACTGCTATATGTACTACAATTAAACCATCAGTGAAAGCCCAGGATATACTGGTATATTTATAAATCAATGACAAACTATGTTCTACAACATATACACCAATTTACCCACCAAGATATAATTTCTGATTAACAATGCTGTACATTTTCAGCTCTCATAAAACGCCAGTAGTACAGATTCTGATGTAGTCAGCTTCTTAGCTTACAAAGGAGATGGTACAGTAGAATGGGCACATCTAATTTGTTCAGGTGCAGGGCATAAACAATATGTAGAGTTTGAACAGACTAGGCAGAATGTGTCATTTCAAACCGATTGGAATAAAAATAATCACATTATCAGAACAGACAGAGCCACAGGAATACCTAACACAAACGCAATTTTCCCCCATGAGGAATAAGACGGAATTTTGGAAAAACAGAGTTGCTAATAAAAATGATTAGCATGGCTTACAGGCTCGTCATGGAACAGAAATTATATAAAATGACACCAACACAACAATCCTGTAATGTAATTACAGTATCACATTTTGCAGTAAATTATTGACTCATCAATGTTCAGTCCAAAAGCTCTTATTAGATGCCACTGTTTTTAAGTTTGGCCTTACAATCCTTCCAGCTTCTCCCATTTTTATGCCTGGATTTATGATATGGTCAATCACTGTGGCTCTAAATTCATTCAATACAGCAGCATTTCTTCTACCTGCTTGACCACAACCTCAGCCACAGCCTCAGCCACGACCCGTCCATCAGTACCAACTGCATTGGGCTGCTCCATGTTGTCAAACACTGCTGAATGTAGTGCTGTAAAACAGCCTTTTATGTTGGGATTATCAATCGTGCTGCAATGCGACTCACCTGGGCAATGTTGCTGGAAGTGATGAGACAGAATTGCAAACATCTTGATTTCATTTCACAATCTGCATGTCTAGCAATAAGCATTGGAACATTGTACTAATAGGAGACGACTGTATTGTGAAAACTGAGTGTGATTTAGAGTTGTGCACTTTGTGGGTAGGTACTGCAATTAGTGTCTTAGGGTAAGAATTTTGCCAGTCAGTTTGGCAAATTGAGTTTTCCACATTGAGCCAAAGCAATCATAACATACTGTAATGCATTTGTAATGTGTGACTGCAGATATCAGAAATGCATCTGAAAAAATGAGAAAAACTGTAGGGTCAAAGGAACATCTCAGAGACTGGATGTCATGCAAACCACACTTCTGCCCTGATTTTGGCTTAGTGGTCTAATCCATTCAACTGATGTGCAGCAGACCCAGGTCAAACCTTCAGGAAAACCATTATTTGAGAGGTAACATAAACATACCAGCTCAATAGACAAGCAGTGCCTTTTCAAAATGTATTGAGTTGTGGTTACACTACAGCAACATAAGCAAGCATTCACCAGACACTACACAACTTCTCTTATAATGGATTTTATTTCCACTACTGTCGATGAATGTCATTGCTTCAGCTGCAGATTTTAGCCCCATGCTGATCTACTCAAATTGAGCCCAAACATAATCCCATACAGAATATGAAATAAGTACTACTGTGTCACAGGAGTTCAATACATCACACAATAATAAATCACAACAGCAAAACATTTGATATTTTTATAATTCAGGTTTAATCATTGCATATTAGTGTCTGAAAATACAGAAAATTAAAGCAAAAAAAAAAAACAATCCTAAAAGAATTAATAAGGAAACTCAATCCATCATTGTTTACAGTAATGAAAGGAAATAAGTACACTGCAGTGATCATTCTGCATTCTCCCTATCAGCTGCATTTTCCAACAGAAATTTGCACATTGGAACTCTTGTGAAAATGAATGAAAGCAACTGTAAAAACTAGTAAAATGCACATTTAAGTGGAGGAGTTTGCCACTGGATTCTTTTAAAAAATATGCAGATACAGGAGATAGAATTATTACTTCAAAAACAATTTACACTGCCATCTTTTGGCATTATTACTCTCAATGTTATATTAATGTTTTAATAATCAAAAGTACATAAACACACCTTGAATATTTTCAATATAAATTAATTAAAATGTACAGAAAATCACATTTAGACAATGAGTGCTTAACCTGAACTGCTAAAAGATAATACTCTTATGTACAGGGGTTAGGCTGTACTGAGGTTATATATATATATATATAATATTGGGCACAGCTGAAATTGCACTGGTAAGGCATTGATCAAGGAAGGTTGCAAGTGTGTCGATGAGTGTGTGTGTGTGTGACTGGGTGAGAGTGTGTTTGTGTGCGTGAATTTGTGAATGTGTGTGCATACATGCGTACGTTTGTGGGAGTGACTGTGGATGTGAACATGTGTGTGTATGTGTGTGAGTGCATGAGTACGTGTGTGCCCGGGTTGTGTGTGTGTATGGGTAAGAGAATGTGTGTGCGTGTGCACGCATGTATGTATGTGTGCATGTGTGAGAGTATGATTGAGTGCATGAGTATGTGTGCGTGTGCACACAGGTGCGTGTGTGTATGGGGAAGAGAAAGTGTGTGTGCATGCGTTTGTGTGAATGTGTGTGTGATTGTTTATTTGAGTGTGTGTGCGTGCAAGAGAATGAGTGTATGTATGTGTATGTGTGTGTGCGTGAGAGTGCCTTTGTGAATGTGTGTGTTTATACGTGTGTGTGTGTGTGTATGTATGGGTATGAGAATGTTTGTGTATACATGTGTATATGGTGTGTGCACGTATGTATGTGTGTGCATGTGTGTTTATACATGTGTGCGTGTGTGTGTATGGGAATGAGAATGTGTGTGTGTTGACACGTTTGTGTTTGTGCGTGATTGCATAAATGTGTGTGTGTGCGTGTCTGTATACTGTATGTGAGTGTGTGAGTGAGAGAAAAAGTGTTTGTGTATGAGTGCGTGTATGTGTGCATGCGCGTGTGCATGAGATTGTGTGTGTCCGTGTGTAGGTGTGTGTGAGTGACTGGGTGTGAGAGAGTGTGCGTGCATAGGTCTGTGAGTGCGTGTGCATGAGTAAATATGAGTGTATGTATTTGTGAGTGCGTGTGCATGACTGAGAGAGAAAGGGTGTGTGTGAGAGTGTGTGTGTGTGATGGAGTGTATGTGAGAGAGAGAGGGTGTGTGTGTGATTGGTTGTGCGAGAGTGTGTATAGATGTGTGAGTGCATGTGTGTGAGTCTAGGTGCATATGAGTGTGTATATATATGTGTGTGATTGAGTGTGTGTATGTATATACGAGTGTGTGTGTGTGTATGAGTGTGTGTGTGTGTATATACATGTGCGAGTGTGTGTGTGTGTGTGTGTGTATGTGTGAGTGTGTGATTGAGTGTGTGTATCTGTACATGATAGTGTGTGTATATATATGTCTGTGTGTGTGTGTGCATGCGTGTGTGTGCGCACGCATGTGTGTGTCTCTACTCCAGTTAGCAGAGGGACACTGAGGAGTGTGTGTGTTGACACATGTTTGTGTCTCTGCAGGCATGTGTGTGTGTGCGTGAGTGCATGAGTTTGTGTGTGTGTGTGCGTGCGTTTGTGTGAATGTGAGTGTGTGTGTGTGTGTTTATACATGTGTGTGCATGCGTATGGGAATGTGAATGTGTGTTGACACGTGTCTGCGTCTCTGCACGCATGTATGTGTGCGTGCGTGAGTGCATGAGTTTGTGTGTGTGTGCGTGCATTTGTGTGAATGTGTGTGGATGTGAGTGTGTGTGTGTGAGAGAGAGAGGGTGTGTGTGTGAGTGACTGAGTATGAGAGAGAGAGAAAGTGTGTGTGTGCATACGGTTATGAGCGTGTGTACATATGTATGCATGTGTATGTGCGTGAGAGTGCACTGGTGAATGTGTTTGTTCGTGTGTGCGAGAGATTGTGTGTGTTCATGTGTGTAGGTGTGTGTATGCATGTGTGTGATTGGGTGTGAGAGGGTGTGCACATGTGTGTAAGAGTGTGAGTGTGTGTGCACGAGTGTCTGCGTGCGTAGGTGTGTGAGTGCGTGTGCATGAGTGTACATCAGTGTGTGTATTTGTGAGTGCGTGTGCATGAGTGTGAGAAAGCAAGGGTGTGTGTGAGAGTATGTGTGTGTGTGGATGTGTGTATGTGGGTGTATGTGTCTATGTGTATCTGAGTGTGTGTGTGTATGTGTATATGAGTGTGTGTGGTGTGTGTGTGAGTGGGTATATGAATGTGGTGTGTGTGTGTACATAAGTGTATGTATTTGTGTGTGCGCGCATGTGTGCAAGTGTGTACGCGCACGTGTGTGTGTGTGAATGCGCGTGTGTGTGTGCACATGCATATTTGTGTGTGTGCGCACGTGTGTGTGTGTGCACATGCATATTTGTGCGTGCGCGCACATGCGTGTGTGTGTGTGTGCGTGCGTGTGTGTGTGTGCACATGCATATTTGTGTGTGCACGCACATGCGTGTGTGTGTGTGTGTGTGCGCGCACGTGCGTGTGTGTGTGTGTCTCTACTCCAGTTGGCAGAGGGACACTGAGGCGTCACGCACATAAAATCCAGCACAGAGGGGTTTGTGTTGAGTGAAGTGTGTGTGGAATCTGTGCAGGAGGGTCAGTCTGTCAGAGTCAGAGACACTGTAGAAGGACAGAGTGCCGGTTGGACGGTCCACACACACTCCTACCCTGTACACACACACTCCTCTACCATCATCATCATCATCACACACTCCTGCTCTGCGGTAGGGGGGGGGGGGCAGGTATGTGTGTTTGGTTATTATTGTGCCAGACATAGTAACTGAGTTTATCAGAGCGACCGTAATCATTAAAGCAGCCCAGACTCCAGGAGTTTTTATTCCATCTAAACACAGAGTCAGAATCCTCTCCTTTCCTGCTGATTCCTTTATCTGTCACTGCTATATCAACCCATCCGTTCCTCTCAGACACACTGAACTCAGCCTCCCAGTAACAGCGCTCACACACACTCTCTCTGGACACAACCTGCTCCCAGTACTCAAATCTCTCTGGATGATCAGGATATGGCTCCTCTCTCCCCGGTGTGTGTGTCACCCTCCTGTTCCCCTCAGACAGAGACAGCTCTCTGTGCGCTGTGTTTGGATCCAGTGTGAGCTGACAGCCGTCTGCACACCAGAGACATTAATGAGATTAATTATCATTATTAATATTCACCTTATTATGTGTGTGAGAGAGAAAGGACTGTCATAGTACCTGTGTGTGTGTGTTTGTGTACATGTGTGTTTCTGTTTGTGTGTTTATGTGTGTAAGAGAGAAGTCTCTCTTTCTCACACACACACACACACACACACACACACACACACATATCTATGGAAAGTGTTCTGTGTCGATACACACTCACATTTCCTGGGTCCTGGTTTGGTCCTGTTCTCTCCTCCATGGTCCACACTGTAAGAAGAGCAGAACAGAATTCTGAATTTTAACCATCCTTTATTTCCACTCTCAACACACCAATGACATCACATAAATAAAAACAAAGGCACAATAAAACACAAAACCACAATCATATGAAAAAAACACAAATCTGTCAGAAAGGAAACTTATTCCATTCACTCACCCTGTCCTTGTGCAAAAACAGCTCCCCTCCCTCCACTGAACATAAAACACCCTTATAACACACACACTCTGAAACACACTTGCTTTGCTTTGTAATAATGAAACTCCACCATCACCGTGTCCCTGATCAAACCCCTAACTACAACAACCACATCTTATTTACTGCAGTGATCCCGTGCAGCACCCTCCACAGGAGATCCCCAACTCTCCAGAGTAACGCTGGTTTGTACAGTGCCCTCCATGCCCCCCCCCCCCAACTCCTTTTGTGTGTGTGTGTGTGAGGTGCAGTGTGGAAACTCTCTGTACTTACAGCAGTGTGAGTGTGTCCAGTTTAGCAGCAGACAGCGCTCTCACTCCTGAGTCTCCCGGGTGATTGTATCTCAGGTCCAGCTCTCCCAGGTGTGTGTGTGTGTGTGTGTGTGTGTGTGTGGTGCATTGTGGAAACTCTCTGTACTTACAGCAGTGTGAGTGTGTCCAGTTTAGCAGCAGACAGCGCTCTCACTCCTGAGTCTCCTGGGTGATTGTATCTCAGGTCCAGCTCTCTCAGGTGTGAGGGGTTTGAACACAGAGCTGAAGCCAGAGAATCACAGCCTCTCTGTGTGAATCTACAGCCTGACAGCCTGCAGAGAGGACACACACACCTTACATGGATTAATATAAACTAACAGGGCTGTGTGTGTCAAACACATAGCAGTGTGTTACACACCTTACAGCACATTAATATAAACTAACAGGGCTGTGTGTGTCAGACACATAGCAGTTCGTTACACACCGTACACACATTAATATAAACAAACAGGGCTGTGTGTGTTAAACACATAGCAGTGTGCTACTTTAAAACACATCAGTATAAACTAACAGGGCTGTGTGTGTTAAACACATAGCAGTGTGTTACACACCTTACACACAATAACATAAACTAACAGGGCTGTGTGTGTCAAACACATAGTAGTGTGTTACACACCTTACACACATTAATATAAACTAACAGGGCTGTGTGTGTCAAAGACATAGCAGTGTGTTACACACCTTATACAGATTAATATAAACTAACAGGGCTGTGTGTGTCAAACACATAGTAGTGTGTTACACACCTTACACACATTAATATAAACTAACAGGGCTGTGTGTGTCAAAGACATAGCAGTGTGTTACACACGTTACACACATTAATATAAACTAACAGGGCTGTGTGTGTCAAACACATAGCAGTGTGTTACACACCTTACACACATTAATATAAACTAACAGGGCTGTGTGTGTCTAACACATAGCAGTGTGTTACACACCTTACACACATTAATATAAACTAACAGGGCTGTGTGAGTCAAACACATAGCAGTGTGTTACACACGTTACACACATTAATATAAACTAACAGGGCTGTGTGTGTCAAACACATAGCAGTGTGTTACACACCTTATACAGATTAATATAAACTAACAGGGCTGTGTGTGTCAAAGACATAGCAGTGTGTTACACACCTTACACACAATAACATAAACTAACAGGGCTGTGTGTGTCAAACACATAGCAGTGTGTTACACACCTTACACACATTAATATAAACTAACATGGCTGTGTGTGTCAAACACATAGCAGTGTGTTACACACCTTACACACAAATATAAACTAACAGGGCTGTGTGTGTCAAACACATAGCAGTGTGTTACCCACCTTACACGCATTAATATAAACTAACGGGCTGTGTGTGTCAAACACATAGCAGTGTGTTACACACCTTACACACACTAATATAAACTAACAGGGCTGTGTGTGTCAAACACATAGCAGTGTGTTACACACCTTACACGCATTAATATAAACTAACGGGCTGTGTGTGTCAAACACATAGTAGTGTGTTACACACCTTACACACACTAATATAAACTAACAGGGCTGTGTGTGTCAAACACATAGCAGTGTGTTACACACCTTATACACATTAATATAAACTAAATGGGCTGTGTGTGTCAAAGACACAGCAGTGTGTTACACACCTTACAGCACATTAAAATAAACTAACAGGGCTGTGTGAGTCAGACACATAGCAGTGTGTTACACACCTTACATGCACATTAATATAAACTAACAGGGCTGTGTGTGTCAAACACATAACAGTGTGTTACACACCTCACACACATTAATATAAACTAACAGGGCTGTGTGTGTCAAAGACATAGCAGTGTGTTACACACCTTACACACAATAACATAAACTAACAGGGCTGTGTGTGTCAAACACATAGCAGTGTGTTACACACCTTACACACATTAATATAAACTAACATGGGTGTGTGTGTCAAACACATAGCAGTGTGTTACACACCTTACACACAAATATAAATTAACAGGGCTGTGTGTGTCAAACACATAGCAGTGTGTTACACACCTTACACTCATTAATATAAACTAACAGGGCTGTGTGTGTCAAACACATAGCAGTGTGTTACACACCTTACACACACTAATATAAACTAACAGGGCTGTGTGTGTCAAACACATAGCAGTGTGTTACACACCTTACACGCATTAATATAAACTAACGGGCTGTGTGTGTCAAACACATAGTAGTGTGTTACACACCTTACACACACTAATATAAACTAACAGGGCTGTGTGTGTCAAACACATAGCAGTGTGTTACACACCTTATACACATTAATATAAACTAAATGGGCTGTGTGTGTCAAAGACACAGCAGTGTGTTACACACCTTACAGCACATTAAAATAAACTAACAGGGCTGTGTGAGTCAGACACATAGCAGTGTGTTACACACCTTACACACATTAATATAAACTAACAGGGCTGTGTGTGTCAAACACATAGCAGTGTGTTACACACCTTACAGCACATTAATATAAACTAACAGGGCTGTGTGTGTCAAACACATAACAGTGTGTTACACACCTTACACACATTAAAATAAACTAACAGGGCTGTGTGTGTCAAACACCTAGCAGTGATAATAGGGCTGTGGAATTAACCATGACTATTTAAGAAAATGACCAGTTAAACTAAATTTGAACAGATTCAATGATATTTCATAATTTTGAAGAATGTATGAATAGAAATGATTTGACGCTTCTCAAAAATATGTTTTTTCCAACTGATGTCAGATTTAAAATGTGTTTCTACCAAGAGGAAGAACAGGAAAATGTTGCTTTATTTATGTGAAGAAAAATAACTCTCTTGTCTATTTTAACATTAAAAACATTAGTAATATCAGTGCTATATTTAGTCATTATTAACATTAGTGCTGTATTGTGTCACATTGGAACCCTTTTTGATTGAAGGGGTTTGTGTTTGTACTCACCCCAGTCTCTGCAGTTTACAGTGTGGGTCCTCCAGTCCAGCAGAGAGCGCTCTCACTCCTGAATCCTGCAGCTCATTGTCTCTGAGCTCCAGATCTCTCAGCTCTGAGTGAGGAGAGTGCAGGACTGAGGCCAGAACATCACAGCAGCCCTCTGTGAGATTACACCAACCCAGCCTGTGGAGAGACCACACACACACACACACACAACACACATACACACACACACACACACACACACACACATATACACACACACATACAGACACACACACAACACACACACACAATTGAAATTCACTGCTAATTGTCACACTGTGCACCTTGGCAGCAGATAAATGTGGAATTTCCTATTTGTACAGTACCTGCATTCCTGGGATGTACACAGTACACACAAAAAAAGGAAGAGTTTATATTAATTACATTCATAAAGTATTCTGACTAATCCATAAAAAAAAGGTTATCACTTGGCTCAATTAACAAAAAATAACTAAAAATAAGGAGCAAATTCAACTCAAGGTCGGGGGCCTCCTGCAAGGATTTCATTAACAAAACTGTTCCATGTTGCGATGATATCACATGGCAAACAACATGATTGCAAACATATTTAATTTGCTAACACAAGAAACTGCACTAGTATGATCACTATGGTGTACTTTACCTCACCTTCAGTCTACAAACATCTTTATATTTTAAAAACATTCAATCTTCATCTAATAATGTAACCAAGGCGGCAAATGAAATACACTGCATCGCCATCTGCTGGCTGCAGAGAAACACCACAACTGATTATTTCCACTGACTGGTACTACAGGTATATGGAGGACCAAAAATGTAAAAATAATAAATAAATAAATAAATACAAAAGCAAGAAAATGTAAAAATTAATGAATGTACAAATAAATGAATAGACAAAATCTGACAAATTGGTATTTGCATTTATTTCCATATTTATTTCTTGATTCATTCATTTCTGTGGATGTTCATTTCCATATTTATTTATTGCTTGATTCATTTATTTCTGTATATATTTATATCCTTATTTATGTTTTGATTCATTTATGCCTGTATATATATATATATATATATATATTTCTGTATTTATTTCTGTATTTTTTCATCCATATGTTAATGAGGGGACTGTCAATGAAAATATGTCATAGTGTCACAATATTTCAATTGGTTGATCGATACCAGTGTACGTAGATTCACTGTACATGCCTTGCTTCAACACCGGTTGCTTTTTACCACATTTACGTTAGTAGGGCAGAGCAGGGCAAAACGTAACACAGATTTTATTTTTTTGGTTAGGTAGTGCAGCTTGAGTGACGTATTTCAGGATAAACACTCAGAATGACCCTTGCTTTCACTCCAACGAAAGGTAAGGGATTTTGATAAACATTTTGGGAGATATTGCCAAATAAAAGTTTGTTTTGGTGATATGTAAGCACATTGTTTTACCATAAGTATTTTTTGGGTGCTGTAATGTGTGTGCATATCAAAGATCCAAATGTATGTAATCGTAAACAGTCTTTTCGTGACTAACAGATTGCATATTTTTGATAGAGCAATCAGCTCCAGAGCAAGGGAACATAACAGGACTGAAAAGGGAAGACATTCAACGGGAACTGCAGAATAATGCTGGGATAACTTGAGAAGGGAAAAGAACAGGACCACATAGAAGAGTTTATGATAAACTTTACTTTGGAGCTTAAAGAACTGTGGCATACATACAGCACGGCTGCACTCAATCTCCTGAACAAGCTACCTCACTACCTCACTGACGTCTTACATTGGTTGGTATATCCTGCTTCAAAAAGCCTAGGGCTCCACCTAGTGGATAACCTGACTACACTACAAATGTACAGTATCGTGATAAGTTTTCACCAGTTGGCAATAGGCTATGAAAAACATTTAAATGTAATCAATAGATAGATTAGAAACAGTGTTTGTATCCTAAAACATCAAACTGTATTGAGTTACCTTACTTTGTGTGAACCTTTAAAGGTATTAAAACTTAGGTTAGCTCGCCATGTCAGTTTCTGAATGGCACGTCCCAGAAATTCCATTATGGTATGAAATCATAATTAGGATGTAGATGTGAATGGTTTGTATTAAAAATGATTAATCTAGTTCTAGTTATATTTTCAGAATTGAGCCAAATAGGAAAACTGTTGTTTCCTATACAGGCAAGAGATAGCCAGAGGCTTCAGCCTGGCTGACCTAGCTGAAAATGCTAGTCATCATTATGTGCTCTTTTCTGTGGATGCCTTGACAGTTTGTTCCAGGTAGCTGCATCACAGAGATTGACCCTGTAGTGATCAGCCATTTGGAGGAAGTGGCTCTTCGCCTGAATGTTTCACTCCATAATTCAGATTACGCCAGATCAATTGGATGCCCTTCTCACATACTGCCTGAGGAAGCACTAGAGAGTTATTTATTAGTTGGTTTGTCTGTTCATCATGTTGCAGCATAATTAATTAACAATTAATCCCTTGCATGTCCACTTCCCATGAGATCTCAACAGGATTCTTAGCAGGCTGATCTACACTAGATCATTTAAACTTAATACACTTATGCAAAGCAAGTTTTATCCATCTATGCCTCAGTGGTGTTTCTCCCATCTCATTAGTAATGCATTAATTGGTGTTGTTCTGAGTGCCCCACAGCATATCCTCAAAGCTTTTGCCTGTTTAACATGTGATGCCAGGAAGGGAATTGGGGTGCTGTCCACCAGGGGGCAGCATCGGCCCTACAGAGAGGTATTGCTGCAGCTGTGGCCCATTACCTAACCATGGGCTCTATAAGAGGCCTAGCTTCCAGGCCTAGGGGAGGGTGCTTTTAGATGGTGTTTGGGAGCGTGGCTATGGACAGTTTGGTGGGTTGGTGGCAGTTTTGTTTGGAGCAGCTAAAGGTGCATATAATGACCTTGTGCTTTATATAGCAGTGAGGAGTCTCCTTGTGTTCCTGCTATATAATGACCCTGTGATCTATACAGCAGTGATGAGTCTCCTTGTATTCCTGCTATATAATGACCCTGTGCTCTATACAGCAGTGAGGAGTCTCCTTGTGTTCCTGCTATATAATGACCCTGCGCAACCTCTACCCTCTGCCTAGCAAGATAAGTAAAGCCAACTGCTGTAGAATTTAAATGTTCTGAAATCCAGACTTTAGCTTTGGATTGGAACCACAGAAGAGTGACAAAACTAAGTGATGTAACATTGCACCTAAACAGCAGTTTGCATGTTGATCAGATTGACCCTCTTCCCTAAGATGTACACACATACCCTATCGACCAATAGTTGATTTTACCAACAGTAATAATATCTGATTTTATGCTCAACATCTTCAGAAACACCACAACTCTGTAGAACACACAGGTGTGTAATGTGAAGGAATACAACTCATCTTCAACACAAGGTCAGCATGAGAAAGAGAGTGGGGTATAAGTTAGAGCTGCCGTGGTATTGATTTATTTCCTTACTGCTAAAATTAGCGAAGCCATTCAAACCGTTGCGGTAACCGCCATAAAAAAATAATAATTTAAACCTCCAGCTACGATTTCGTTTTTTACTTTCAAGTACATTTCTGGAATGGCTGTTTCCGAAAAATAGGTTCTGCCCGGCAGTTCATACTGCTTGTCGAAGGACTGAAGCATAGCTCGGAATTATGGCTTTTCCACAGTCCGGAAAGGCACCATCTCCACAACCAAATACTTTGTTACAGTTGTTGTAAGTGCTCGCCACTTGTTGCTGTCCCGGTTGTATTTAGTCACTCTGGCAAATGCCTCTGAGACTCCTAACTGACGTAGTGCCGAGGCGGTACCTCCCGAGGTAGATGGGGTGCATTTCATTGCATCGTATAACGGACGGTGAGTGGTCCTAAGATGCGATGCTAGATTTGTCCTGTTTCCTCGGATGACGTTGTTCTCTTGCTGCAAATGCGGCACACTGCCTCATCCAAATTCTTTGGCTTTCCATCTTCATCGGGCTCAAAGACAAAATGTTCCCAAACAGGAGAAGTAACGTTGGGTTTCGCTACAAGATCCATGTTTTTAGCCTAATTTGAAGCGAAAACTGTCCATAGCCAACAGTTGCAAAGCACGTTCTGGGTGACACTTTCTCCGATCAGAACGTTAACTGCGCAACTGTGAGTGAAAACTTTCGAACACATGGAGTGAAGAAAATAGGCTACACAATTATAATTATAATTATTTTTAAAATTGCATTGCATCTATTTCAGATCACAGCTTTTACAAGCAAAAATTGGAACATAAACAATTGGCCTAAAATAAACAGGAAAAAAACAAAACCCAGCGGTGAAGCGGTGATCAGCTTGACTCTGCGGTGGACGTGACGTGATTGCGTTACCACGGTAATGCAGTAACCGCGGCAGCTCTAGTTTGCCGGCCACTGACCTGTGTTCAAAGCCTCTCTAACTACTCTGAGAACACTGTCCTCTAGCTGCGCTTCTCGCAGGTATTCTCGGGTGAACTGTTCTAGCTGACCCAAATTGAGATGAGTTGCAAAAGCATACAGCTCAGGAACACCTTCTGCTGGAACACCTAGTTTGTCTGCCAAGTGCACATCACTGTCACTAGACTCCTGCACATGCACACGACCACAAATCGCCTTCACATCACCCTGTGAAAGGTTTCTCCACGTCTCAGTGTCCGGTTAAATCCAGTTTCGGGAAAGCAAATCAGCCTCAACATTGACCTTCTCAGGGCGATATTTTACTTCAAAATCGTATGTGGCTAGGGCAGCAAGCCACCTATGCCCTGTAGCATTAAGTTTCCCTGTCGTCAACACGTGATTGCATTACCGCGGTAATGCAGTAACCGCGGTAGCTCTAGTATAAGTATGGATTTCATTAGAGTGCAGAGCAGGTAGTGAATAATGGGGATGGATGAAGACTGCAATATGTGACAGAAGTGAATCCAGAAGTCGGTGGAAACCTGGCAAATGAAACTCAATACAGCTCAATGTAAAGTTCTACATGTGGGAAATAAAAACATCAGGCTAGATTACTTTATGGGAGGAACGACATTGGAATGTGCTCAATTTTGGGAGTAATAGTTGATCAAATCCTTTCAGGTTCTAGGTACTGTGCTGTTGCAGTAAAAAAGCCAACAGGATGCTGGGATAGTAGTGAGTATAAATCAAGGCTCCAGAGTGCGACCATTTTGGTTGAACATGCGACCAAAAATCTGTCAAGTGCGACTAAACATTTTTATTAGTCACACCGGTGCACCTGACATTTAGCAGGTCTGTCTGTGTGTGTGTAGTGTAGCGTTATTTTTTTCCCCACCCGCATTCTGCGAAGACCCGCCCCTACTCTGCCTCTGATTGGCTCTTACCCTGATATTCTTCTTCGCTGAATGCGGGTGGGGAAAAAATAAGGCATGTGTGTATTAGTGATGTGCGGATCACAGTTATATCAGCGGGCACCACGGTTAATCTGCGGATCAGTCATAAAAATTCACATTCTGATTAATAGCGGATGGGTTGCGGGTGGGTGAAATAATACATAATTAATGAGGAAAATATTAATTACATTCTCTAAAATGTGAACATATTTTAAGCTTCATTTTTCGTCAGGCGCGAATTAGCAGACTAGACTCTCGTTGCGCCAATTGCGGCGTCCATTTGTCTTAAGCAGCAATGGAGGCAAAAAAGAACAGAGAGAAAATTAAAAAAGGAGAATTAAAAAAGGAAGGGCAGAAAAGTTCCGTGTGGGAGCGATTCAGTGAATGACGAGTCAGGTGCTGGGTATGTCATATGCAACAGCTGCGAAATAATGAGAAATAGCGATAATGTGTGATCGGGTGCGGGTCTCTAAATCGGAGAAAATAATTTGTTCGGGTGGGTGGCGGGTGGATGATTTATGAGTACATGTGGATTCGGATAACGTCAGAGCCGATCCGCGCACCACTAGTGTGTATGTGTGAAACCGCGCCCTGCACTCCTCTGGGAGCAGCGCACACTTTTATTTGAGTTATTTGAGTTTGATTTATTTATTTGAGTTTGTCAAGCACTTTAAACATCAGCACTTTTTAAGTTTATTTTTTAAACAATTGAGGTTATTGCCATTTCTTGTTTGTGCTGTGATTTAAATAAAGAAAAAACATTTATCTGCACCTTTATTCCTGTTTACAATCATTTACATAATGTGTTAAGAAATTACCAATGTGTATGGGAACTGAGAAAGGGTAACACTTAAAATGTATTATTACGGTGAAAAATTTTGGGTCTAACTAAATTATGTGCTGCTGCACCTAAATGAAAAAGTTAGGCGCACCAGTGCATCCAATGAAAAAAGTTAGTCTGGAGCCCTGTAAATCCAAGGAAGTTATACTTATTTTATACAATACCTTTGTCAGACCACACTTAGTGAACTGTGTGCAGTTCTGGGGAGAAAGATATAGGCTAGAGGATCTGGAAAAGGTTGAAAGAAGGGAAACCAAACTGGTTCCTGGTATGAAAGATAAAAGTTTTGAGGAAAGACTTCAGATGCTTAACTTCTTCACGCTTAGTAAAAGTAGACTCAGGGTTATTTGATTGAGTCTTTTAAATTCATAAAGGGGATCAACAAAGTGAACTACAAGAGATTCTTCAGGTTCAGCTCTCTGTTCAACCCTATATTTCACTGCACAGATCCATAATCACTAATTCTATTTAATTAAGGTCACACCGTACACACAACTCACCCCAGTGTCTGTAGTTTACAGTTTGGACTCATCAGTCCAGCACAGATCAGCTTCACTCCTGAATCTCCCAGTTTATTGTTGCTGAGGTCCAGATCTCTCAGGGGTGAGTTTGATGACTGAAGAACTGAGGCCACAATTTCACAGGACCTCTCTGTGAGGTCACAGTAGTTCAGTCTGCAAAGAAGAGTTTATATATTATTATATTATTAAATAGCGCAATATACTGTAAAATCTGATATGTGCCATGTAACAGTAATCGCGAGTGATGAAGAGTGATGTTGAGGATTTTCATTTTGTGATGCTGGTGTTACATATAACTAGATAGTGAAACCAAAGCTATGTAGGAACTGTTAATGATCCCTTTGAGCTCCTTTTGTTGGAATAGTGATACATTTGATGGTGCTGTCCAAGACACCATTTACCTTTTTCCAGGGTTTAGGAAACTTCAGAATCCTTGTACAGGCCAGACTTTAGCCTGAGATAAGCCACAGAATTACCTCAAAAACAGGCACTTTAACAGTCCCCTGAGAAGACCTCACCCTGACACCCATTATATCCTACAATTCCTCTACCTTCCTGTTTTCACTCTGTCTACAGGCACTATTGGATTCTGGGTCAGCGTACACCAAAATAAAGCATTACATTACATTACAGGCATTTAGCAGACGCTCTTATCCAGAGCGACTTACACAACTTTTTACATAGCATTTTTACATTGTATCCATTTATACAGCTGGATATATACTGAAGCAATGCAGGTTAAGTACCTTGCTCAAGGGTACAACGGCAGTGTCCTTACCCGGGAATCGAACCTACGACCTTTCAGTTACAAGCCCAGTTCCTTACCCACTGTGCTACACTCCGTCCTCGAGACCAGGGTGGCACTACTGGCCTTGTAACATGGTGCATTTACTGCCTGACCTAATCTCACAATACAGTAACACAAACATTTAATTCATAACCACACTTGCCTCTCCCAAACCAAACCCAGCATTACATTAATCATAATGTTGAAAAAATATCTCATCTTCTTGAACAATGTAAGAGGGGTACAGACTGAGCAGGCTCTCTCTGGCCATCTCCCACTCACAAATTATCTATGCATGGACTAGGGATAAAAGGGGGATTCTTCCCCCCTTTTGAAAAACATGGATTTGATTCAATCAACATTTGTCCTTAACTGACTGACATTTAAAAGGAGGGATTCTTTTTTCTACACAAACACAGTCCAACTACTTCACCAAACTGAGTTAGATAAGAATAAGTGTAACACTTGTGTTTACTTGTCCAAGTCAAAGTTGAGGACAAATGTTAGTTCAATAAAGACCATAGGGGTGTTTGTATGGCTAATCTGCAAAAAATCAGACCTTGTTATTCTACTAATAATGCGGCTGACCAAACTCAGCTAAAAATTGGATGAATTAATATCAGATCACTAGCCCCTAAGGCAACTCTTGTAAATGAATTAATTACTGATCACCAAGTTGAAATCTTATGTGTAACTGAAACTTGGCTTAAAACTGTATATTGCCTTAAATGAATCCACCCCTCCTGGCTACAGCTATACTCACGTTCCCCATCTGACGGGTTGTGGCAGTGGTGTTGCTGCTGTATATCATTCTAATCTTGTTGCCACACCAACTTTTTTTAAGTGCTTGTTCTCAGTTTTGCACATCCAGACAAAAAAGCAGTCCGTTTTATCCTTTTTTATCTCTTGTATACAGGCCACCAGGGCCATACAGTGGCTTTTTACTTGAGTTTGCTGATTTCCTTTCCAGCCTGGTTGTTAATTCAGATAAAGTAGTAATTGTAGGGGACTTCAATATTCACATGGATAGTGAAGGTGATCCTCTCAGATCAGCACTCTTGTCTATCACTGAATCTATTGGCTTCGATCAACATATACATCAGTCCACACATTCTCATAACTCTTGATCTGGTCTTAACTTATGATACGGAAATAGCAAATATAGCAGTTGTGCCTAAAAACCCTGTGTTATCAGACCATTATTTAATTACTTTCCAACTTTCACAAGTCTGTCATGTGTCACCAGATCCTTCATTCTACCTTAACTGTAAGCTTTCCTTCAGGACTGCAAATGCTTTTATTAATGAGCTCCCAGGCTCATTTGTGCACTGTGGAGATCTTCTTGGCTCCGACCCTTTGATAACAAAATTATAAAAAACAGAGGCAAGATTCAAAGTTCTCCTACCACCCCTTATATAGGGTCTGCCCTTCCATCCGCTCAACGTATGGATGAAGAATCTTCAGAAGAATCTTCAGAAAGACAGGCGGCCTATCTGAACTCTTTTGCTCCAATAGATCTCATGGAGTTTAATGCCATAGTTAATTCCTCAAAATCTTCTTCTTGTCTTCTAGACCCTATCCCTATGAAGCTTTTCAAGGAGCTATTACCAGTGATTGGAACACCAATGTTACGTATTGTCAATGTGTCTTTAGCATCTGGACACATACCACAGACTCTTAAACTTGCAGCCATCAAACCCCTTCTTAAGAAGCCAAACTTGGATGTGAATGACCTGTCTAACTACAGGCCTATCTCGAACCTCCTGTTCCTTTCTAAAATACTAGAAAAGGCCATTTCAAAACAACTTGGTTCATTTTTGCACTCCAATCATATATTGGAAGTTTTTCCAGTCTGGTTTTAGACCCTCTCACAGCACTGAAACAGCCCTGGTCAAAGTACTCAATGACCTACTCCTCGCTTCCGACCATGGCTGCATCTCTGCACTTGTGCTTTTAGATTTAAGTGCGGTATTTGACACATTTGATCACCTCATCCTTCTGGATAGACTTGAAAATCTTGCTCATGCTTTTGATACTTCAAGATTACATTGCATTACTGCAATGCTCTTTTGTCTGGATGTGCAAATTCCTCTCTGAAAGGGCTCCAGCTAATTCAAAATGCAGCAGCTCGTATTCTCACTAGAACAAGGAGATTCGAGCACATCAGCCCAGTGTTAGCATCGCTTCACTGGTTGCCAGTTAAATTCCAAATAGACTATAAGATACTACTTCTTACCTTTAAAGCCTTACATGGGCTTGCCCCTTTGTACTTAAATGATTTACTTCTTCCTTATATTCCCTCACGAACGCTCTGTTCGCAGGGTGCAGGCCTCCTTGTTATTCCTAGAATATCTAAAAGTACCATAGGTGGTAGAACCTTCTCCTAACGTGCTCCCCTCCTGTGGAACAAGTTGTCTGCCCATGTTCGGGGCACAGACACTATCACCTTATTTAAAGCTAGGCTCAAAACATATATTTTTAGTCTCTCTTATATTTGAGGGGCAGGAGTGGGTGGCAGGCATAGCTATAGAGTCTCTGGCAGACTGAGCGGTTAGTGCTGTCACTGGATCATCATTGGTAGTGCTGTGCTAAGCTGAACTGGTCATGGTCTGGTGATGACTGTCTCAAGCCTGCCCTCATGGCTGCGTTGGCCCCTGCCTCTGTTTCCCTTAGCTATGCTGCCATAGCCTTATTCTGCCGGGGTTTTCCTTATCGCACGTGGGCACCTCTGTTTCTTCTGCTCTGTTTGCTATTCTACCATTTGAATCCCCTAACAACATTTTTTTTCTCGTCTTCCTCGGCTCTGGGCACCTGCCCGGAGCTCTAGCCCAAGTTTGCTGAGCACCCCCCCCCTGTCCCGCAGCTCCAGCCCTAGACCAGCTAGACCAGCTGGGCACCACCGCCTCCTGCTACTGTTGATTTTCCATAACAAACCGGTGCCTGCCCGCGGCAGTTGGGTTCCCCCTCTGAGTCCGATTCTGCTCAAGGTTTCTTCCTGTTATCAGTCAGGGAGGTTTTCCTTGCCACTGTTGCCCTAGGCTTACACTTTGGGGGCCGGTTCTCTGTAAAGCTGCTTAGTGACAAAGCTCCTTTGTTAAAATACAAATTATAAAAAAATTGAAATAAAGTGTTGGCCTGTAAAGCAAAAGTGAGCCTGTGATCTTGTGCCATTTGCCTTGCTTCTCAGCTCTGCCTTGGTCTTTTCTGATCACAGTCTTGGATCTCTGGTCTTGATTCTTTAGCTGCTTATTTTACCATCCTGGGTCACAGTGGGACAGACAAGCTGTGGTTCTGCAATACCTTTCATTCATTTTTTTCACAATTATATTATTTATTTTTCATGTCTGTCTAATTTTGTGTAAAGGAAGTGTAGCTTGTATTTTTTTATTTGATGGGGAATATGTTCATATTAATACTGTAACATACTATACCCTCTCTTCATTTAAATCTGCGAGTTGTATGTTTGGACCATTATTGATCCATCACATTGGTTTGCCTGACAAGGAATTAATGATGTATGTAATAACTGGTATCTTTAATGATAATATGTAAATTAAATCTAATAAAATACATTTTACATGTTGGATACATTTTTTACATTTGATGGTACTTCTGTATTCATTAAATGAAGGCACAATCTGTTAAAATAGCTTGACTCAAAAATCATAATTCTCACTTGCCTGACAATTTTATTGTATTCTATTTTCACTTTAACTATGAAGTGTTTATAAAAACATGCTGTCATTATCTACTTTAATTATTACACCATACTCACATGGCCTTCCTGCAGTTCCTGAGTACTGGTACCAGTCTCTGATAACCTGCTGCTGATGTTTTGTAGGTCTTCAAGTCAAACTCATCTAGGATCTCCTCTGACATCAGTAACATAAAGGCCAGGGCTGAACATTGGTGTGGTTCCAGCTTTTCATTAGAGAGTTTTCCTGATCTCTGGAAATTCTTGATTTCCTCCACTAGAGAGTTGTCATTCAGTTCATTGAGACAGTGGAAAAGATTTATGGTCCTCTCTGCTGAAGATTCTTTTTTGATCCTCTCCTTTATGTATAATACTGTTTTCTCAATGCTCTCTGATCTGCTTTCTGTCTGTGTCTGTGGATCTGGTACAGGTGATCTGCTTCCTGTCTGTGTTGGTGGATCTAAATGGTAAATGGTAAAAGGACTGTATTTATATAGTGCTTTTATCCAATTTGGTACAGGTGATCTGCTTCCTGTCTGTGTCAGTATTCCTCCTAATAGAGTCTGAATGGAGTCCAGAGAGAGGCCTAGAAGGAATCTGAGGAAAAGGTCCAGGTGTCCATTCTTACTCTCTAAGGCCTGATCCACTGCAGTCCTGTGTAACTCAGACAGCTGCACTCCGTCACTGCGAAGTTTTGATTCTTCTGCCCTGAGTACATTTCTGTTCTCATTCACACATGAATGAAACACAAACAAGGCAGCCAGATACTCCTGAATGCTCAGATGCACAAAGCAGTAGACCTTCTCCTCACCCAACCCACACTCCTCTTTAAAGATCTCTGTGCACACCCCAGAGTACACTGAAGCTTCACTGACATCAATGCCACTCTCTCTCAGGTCCTCTTCATAGAAAATCAGATTGCCCCTTTCCAGCTGTCGTAAAGCCAGCTGCCCCAGTTTCAGGATGATTTCTGTATTTGATGCTGACATTTTCTTTGGGGTTGTCTCATTGGTGCCATGATACTTCTCATTCTTCACATTAGTCTGAATGAGCAGGAAGTGTGTGTACATTTCAGTCAGAGTTTTGGGCAGGTCTCCACTCACTTTATCCAACATTGTCTCCAGAACAGTAGCAGAAATCCAGCAGAAGACTGGTATGTGACACATGATGTAGAGACTCCTGGATGACTTTATGTGTGAGATAATTTTGCTGGCCTTGTTCCGATCTCTGATTCTCTTCCTGAAGTACTCCTCCTTCTGTGGGTCATTGAATCCTCGTACCTCTGTCACCTGGTGGACGCACTCAGGAGGGATCTGATTGGCTGCTGCTGGTCGGGAGGTGATCCAGAGGAGGGCAGAGGGAAGCAGATTCCCCTTAATGAGGTTGGTCAGCAGCACATCCAATGATGATGACTCTGTTATATCACAGCAGATCTCATTGCTTTGGAAATCTAGAGGAAGTCGACACTCATCCAGACCATCAAAGATGAACACAACTTTGACTTCATCATCTTCAAAACTTTTGATCTCTTTCAGTTGTGGATAGTAGTGCTGCAGAAGTTCCATGAGACTAAATTCTCTCTCCTTTTTCAGATTCAGATCTCGGAAAGGAAGAGTGAAGATGAAATCAATGTCCTGATTGGCTTTTCCATCTGCCCAGTCCAGAATGAACTTCTGCACAGAGACTGTTTTCCCAATGCCAGCGATGCCCTTTGTAAGCACAGTTCTGATTGGTTTCTCTTGTCCAGGTAAAAGCTTAAAAATGTCATTGCAGAGGATTGCAATCTCCTGTGTGGTTTGTCTCTTGGATGCTATCTCAATCTGTCTGATCTCATGTTCATCATTGACCCCCCTACTTCCCCCCTCTGTGATGTAGAGCTCTGTATAGATCTCATTGAGGAGGGTCTGGTGGCCCTGCTTTGCTAAACCTTCAAATATGCATTCAAACCTCTTCTTCAGGTGAGTTTTCAGTGCCTGCTGGGCTCTTTCTTTGAATTCATCTGAGGAGAGGAAATATGAGAACCAATGTTTAAAATAACAGAAATAGACAAAAAATACTTATGCAGAAAGTTTTCACAATGTTTTACACAGCTCTGAGAGTGTTGCACATTAAGTTGTAGCTATACCTATGTAGTTAAATTGTAACTAATTTGGTAACAAGAGGTTATTACTGATTAACGCCAATGTAGGAAACATGGAACAGTTAACAATATTTTTGATTACACATGCGAAACAAGGCCAGCCCTGTTACATCTCTTCTGTTAATATGAAATTATTCTGTATCATGAGGACACACTGTGAAATTAACAGGCAATGTCTATTTGTTATGTATCATGAAGATATGCCCTATATGGTATAACTGCACCTTCAAGTAAAGTGTTGCCCCTACCTCTAGTAGTGTTTCACACTTCTCACAAACTGTTGTACACACAACAATGAAAACATAAAAAGGATTCATTTCCATTTCAACATTCAATTTCTGAATTGTTCATAGTATGATGAGTCTTTATGGTAAATATGGTCTTCATGGGTCATGCAGTAATTTAATTATCTTATAATTATTATGATCGGTGCTCTTTAATCCAGGATAAAACCTCAGGGCAGTCAGTCTGATGGGACAGTGGTTTAGTAACTGGCTTTTGATCCCAAGGCTCCTGGTTTTAAAGTCTTTAGGAAACATTTAATCTCATGTGCATTTGATTGCCCCCATTATTACTGCTGGATGCTATATTTGAATTGAAATGCCTTCCTGTACATGTGTGTGATGGTTTTTATATGCAAGACTGTTGATGTAAAACACTATTATCAAAGTGTGAATACTATAAATCAGTACTCTGTTATTTTGTACTCTGTTATATTTGTTGGCTAAACTCATTTCAACATTCTAATGGCCACAGTAGCAATGAGAGAAAAATCTTACTGTGCTGCTCATCTCTCTCCAGTGGGTCAGTGACATCCTTCTTCTTCATGTTCCTCAGGATATGGAGTGTGATCTTCAGAGACCCCTCAATGCCACAGGTCTCCAGCATCTTCTCAACTATGTACAGGGCCTCAGGATCCTCCTGCCCTCTCTCAGTGCATTCTGGGTAATCAGCAATTTGATGACTCTTGAACAATTCCTTCATCTTCATAAACGTATCCAGTACAGAAGGATCTTCAGGAAGACTATGTAAGCATTCTGGGCAATGCTGACTCAGATGGCTCTGAAACAGTTTCAACTTTTCAGTCTTCTTCAGCTTCATCAGAGTGCGCAGGAGAGACTGCAATAAACACATTTAGAGGTGTGCTGTATCAGTGTGAAATAAACACATGAAGAGGTGTGCTGTATCAGAGTGAAATAAACACACGAAGAGGTGTGCTGTCTCAGTGTGAAATAAACACATGAAGAGGTGTGCTGTCTCAGTGTGAAATAAACACATGAAGAGGTGTGCTGTATCAGTGTGAAATAAACACATGGAGAGGTGTGCTGTATCAGTGTGTGAAATAAACACACAAAGAGGTGTGCTGTATCAGTGTGAAATAAACACATGAAGAGGTGTGCTGTCCCAGTGTGAAATAAACACATAAAGAGGTGTGCTGTATCAGAGCCATGGAAACAAAGCCTTGCTTTATTATGGGTGGTAGTGTAGTATAATGGGTAAGGCGCTGGTCTCGTCAGAGGTTTGAATCCCAGGTAGGACACTGCTGTTGTACCCTTGAGCAAGGTACTTAACCTGCATTGCTTCAGTTCATATCCAGCTGTATAAAAGGAAGCAATGTAAATGCTGTGTAAAAAGTTGTGTAAGTCACTCTGAATAAGAGTGACTGGTAAATGCCTGCAATGTCTCATGTTTTCTTGTAGGAAGGCCAGAACAGGAAAAGATACTTTAGAACACAACAAGCAGCAGGTCTAAAGCCTATATTCGAAATGCAGCTTTTGCTCCTGATTTATGTTTTTTAGGGACACTACTTGTGATGAATCACGAATGTCCTTGGAATAATTTAGTTGTGGAGTTGAATTAAGTTTCTCAGTGCAATACATTTTTTAATGCTAACTATACAAACTGAGTGCTGAGTGTCCATTCTACCTGCCCCGGGAGTTTCCGCAGTGATCACTAGGGCCGTTTACATTCCACCACAAGCGGACACGACGAGGCTTTGTCGGTGTTACATGATGTGCTAAGCGGACTACAGACCAAGCATCCAGACGCTGCCCCCATCGTGGCAGGGGACTTCAACAAGGCAAACCTTAAAAAAGTTATGCCAAACTTTTACCAACACATCAAATGTCCTACCTGAAAGGACAAGATACTTGAGCACTGCTATTCACCGTTCAAGGAGGGCTACAAGGCTACCTCTCTACCATCATTTGGCAAATCAGACCATGCCGCCATCTTCCTGATAACAGAATACAAACAACGGAGGGTACGGGAAGAGGTGGTGTCGCGAGAGGTCAAGCGCTGGACCGCCCAATCAGAGGCCACTCTACAGGACGCGCTGGACGACGTCGACTGGGACAGGTTCCAGTCCACCTCTGATGACGTCAACGTGTTTACAGAAGTGGTGACCGGCTTCATTACAATGGTGGTGGACAAAGTTATCCCCACGGTGAAAGTTAAGTGTTTTCCTAACCAGAAACCGTGGGGTGACAGATCCATCCGCGTTGCTCTGAACGCACGCACCACTGCCTATAACGCGGGACTGGTGTCTGGGGACATGACGGAGTACAAGGCGGTGTCCTACAGGCTGAGGCGAGCAATCAAGGATGCAAAGCATCACTACAAGGACAGAGTGGAGTCTCAGTTCCAGCAGCGAGACACCCAACGCGTGTGGCAAGAACTACGGAACATTACAGACCATAAGGGCAGGCGCCCCCCTATGGTGAAAGCTGACACTACTCTGGCAGACGAGCTGAACTCTTTTTATGCACGTTTCGAGGCTAACGATGCTAACATTAGCCCGGCGGCTAGCACAGCTAGCACAGTTAGCGTGTATAACACGAGTTCCCCCCCTGGAGCTGCAAGCTCACTTGTCCTGTCAGAGCACTATGTGAGGGGAGCCTTGAAACGGGTGGACACCAGGAAAGCAGCAGGGCCAGACGGAATCTCCGGACAAGTCCTCAAGACCTGCGCTGATCTCCTGGCTCCTGTGTTCATCACAATAATCACCCTCTCCCTGGCCCAGTCCGTGGTCCCTACATGCCTCAAGAGGTCCACCATTGTCCCTGTACCCAAGAACGCTTCCCCAGCCTGCCTGAATGACTACCGCCCGGTAGCACTCACCTCGGTGGTGACAAAGTGCTTTGAGAGGCTAGTCAAGGACTACATCTGCTCCTCTCTTCCCAGCACCTTGGACCCTCTGCAGTTTGCTTCCCGCCCCAACAGATCCACGGACGATGCGGTCTGTCAGGTTCTGCATGCCACTCTCTCTCACCTCGACAACAGAGGGGGGGCTATGTAAGATTGCCGTTCATTGATTTCAGCTCAGCTTTCAATACCATAGTCCCCTCCAGACTGGCTGCTAAACTGACTGACCTGGGACTGAACACCTCCGTTTGTGCCTGGATACTGGATTTCCTGACCGCCAGACCCCAGGTGGTTAGAGTGGGTAAGCACACCTCAAACCCCCTCACCCTCAGCACTGGAGCTCCCCAGGGGTGTGTGTTGAGCCCTCTGCTGTACTCCCTGTACACACATGACTGTGAGGCCAGGTTTGAGTCCAACGCCATCGTCAAGTTTGCTGACGACACAGTGGTGGTAGGCCCGATCACCAACGACGACAAGAAGGCCTATCTCCAGGAGGTGGCAGACCTGTCACTGTGGGGCCAGGACAACCGTCTCTTCCTGAATATCAGCAAAACCAAGGAGATGGTGGTGGACTTCTGTAAGAAGAAACGGCTGAGGACCGACACCCCTCTACAGATCAATGGGCCACCGGTAGAGAGGGTGAGAAATTTCAAATACCTTCGGTGTACACATCACAGAGGAACTGACATGGACACTGCACACCGACACTGTGGTGAGAAAGGCAAGGCAGCGCCTGTACCACCTCAGACAGCTGAGGAAGTTCAGAGTCTCCAAGAAGATCCTGAAAACCTTCTACTCTGCAACCATTGAGAGAATCCTGCTGGGGAACATCACCGTCTGGTACGGGAACTGCTCCTCTCTGGACCAGAGAGCCCTGCAGAGGGTGGTGCGGTCAGCTGAGCGTACCATGGGGACCACACTCCCCACTCTGCAGGACCTGTACCCCAGGAGGTGCTTAAGCAGAGCAAAGAGGATTAGGAATGACTCTTTCCATCACAACAACGGACTGTTTGAGCTGCTGCGGTCAGGCAAACACCTACGCAGCCACAGGACCAGCACTGAGAGACTTAGGAGGAGCTTCCTCCCTCAGGCCATCAGTGCTTTTAACTGCACTGCCAGGACAACTGTCCTGGAATAGTATTTTCACCTCAAGCACATAGCACCTTTACCTCAATGTACACTGCAGCACCTTACCGTCCCACGGTTTACTTTGTATTTTTCATTCTTCTTTCTTGTACTTAATGTATGATATATCATAGGTTGCACTGCTTCCTATGACTTATTTTAGGACTTATATTAGGACTTACTTTTTTAAAACTTATTTGTATTGCTCGTATTTTTTTAAATAACTGCTCTTTATATTTGTCTCTCTTTTAATTTGTATTCATATCTTATATTATTTTATATTATTATTATTTTTTATTATTTAGTTATTTATTTTTTCTGTATATAATTATTATTGAAGCGTTATATTGCACAGTCTACAAGGAGTTTGTCGCACCAGCATTTCACTACATGTATGTATATGCATGTGACAAATAAAGCCTTTGAACTTTAAAACATTCTGTTTGGAGTCATCCGCTGCTGTCGTTTATGGATCCTAAAAAGGAATCCGGCCTATCTGTGAGCCAAAGAGGGCCAGAGCACTCTACAACTTTAATAAACCTGATTAGATATTCAATCTGATCGTCTGAAAGTCATATTAACTTCAAATATTGAAATAGGAAAAGAATATATCATACCTGTTTTGTGGAGAACAGTTTCTCTGAACTCATCTCATCTGAACGACTTGAATCCAGTGAGCAGTGAATCCTGTGAATAAATCATGAGACACAACTTAGTTAAACTCATTTACTGTAGCTCTAACTCACAGCACATGGAGACAGAGCTTCTTAGTTCAACTCATACTCTTACTACAGCTCTAATTGAGAGCACATGGAGACACAGCTTCCAGTTAAACTCATCCTCTAACTGCAGCTCTAACTGAAAGCACATGGAGACAGAGCTTCCAGTTAAACTCATCCTCTTACTGCAGCTCTAACTCACAGCACATGGAAACAGCTTCCAGTCAAACTCATCCTTATACTGCAGCTCTAACTCACTGCACATGGAGACAGAGCTTCCAGTTAAACTCATCCTCTTACTGCAGCTGTAACAGTGCATTCACACTGTGAGTAACTCGGTTGATGAGTTGCTGGAAGTCCACTCATTCTCTATGTAGCTGAGCAAGGCCCAGAAACACGAGCAACGGAGCAACCAAAGTTGCCCTAAAAATGTTGCTCACAGTATAACTTTTTTCTGGCATCGCCCATCAACAGCCCATCAGTTTCAGGCTTCCTATTTCTCCAACCGATATGATACCATTTAGCAAATTATTGTTCCGCTCAGTGGGAAAAAATGGACGAACAACTTATCATTATGGTACAATTACACCCGGTGCTATACAACATTTTTTTTTAAAGAGTACAGGGATAAGCGTCACTTGAAGCGTCACTTGAAAATGACACTTGGACGGCAGTTTCAACTTGCTTGCTAGCTAGCTAGTCTGTGAGATAAAAAGATCGCTACTTAGGAAGCTAACTAGTGAGAGAGATACGGAGAGATTGCTAGCCAGCTAGTGAGAGGCATAGAGAGGTTGCTAGCTAGGTTGAAAACTAGTGAGAGATATATAGAGAGATATACAGCTAACGAGATAGCAATAACAAATATTTATCAGTGTCAGACATAATTATGTAAACAAAAGGAGATGATGTGTGACCATATGGCAAATATGCGTCTATTGTTATGCCGTTATTTCTCTTCAAAAATATGTAGTTGCACAAAACGCCTAAGAAGATACAAAGGGAAGCTCTTGCCCCTCCCTCAGCCTAGTAAACTTGAGCAACCCATCAACATAGTTTCTTGCTTTGTGAACGCAAGGTAACTCACAGCACATGGAGATAGAGCTCCTAGTTAAACTCATCCTCTTACTGCAGCTCTAACTCACAGCACATGGAGACAGAGCTTCCAGTTAAACTCATCCTCTTACTGCAGGTCAAACTCCCAGCAGATGGAGACAGAGCTTCCAGTTAAACTCATCCTCTTGCTGCAGGTCGAACTCACAGCACAAGGAGACCGAGCTTCCAGTTAAAATCATCCTCTTACTGCAGCTCTAACTCACAGCACATGGAGACAGAGCTTCCTGTTAAACTCATCCTCTTACTGCAGCTCTAACACACAGCACATGGAGACAGAGCTTCCAGTTGAACTCGTCCTCATACTGCAGGTCTAATTCAATACAAACGTGTTTCATTACCTTTGATCACCTGTGAACTCTCCTCTGAAGCCGATTGTACGATCCATTGAACGGTCACTCTTCATAGACAGACAGCTGGGTACAGGTGACCCAACCCTATCTACCTGGACCCTGTGAACAAAACATGGAGACAGAGCTTCCAGTTAAACTCATCCTCTTATTGCAGCTCTAACTCACAGCAAATGGAGACAGAGCTTCCAGTTAAACTCATCCTCTTACTGCAGCTCTAACTCACAGCACATGGAGACAGAGCTTCCAGTTAAACTCATCCTCTTACTGCAGCTCTAACACACAGCACATGGAGACAGAGCTTCCAGTTGAACTCGTCCTCATACTGCAGGTCTAATTCAATACAAACGTGTTTCATTACCTTTGATCACCTGTGAACTCTCCTCTGAAGCCGATTGTACGATCCATTGAACGGTCACTCTTCATAGACAGACAGCTGGGTACAGGTGACCCAACCCTATCTACCTGTACCCTGTGAACAAAACATGGAGACAGAGCTTCCAGTTAAACTCATCCTCTTATTGCAGTTCTAACTCACAGCAAATGGAGACAGAGCTTCCAGTTAAACTCATCCTCTTACTGCAGCTCTAACTCACAGCACATGGAGACAGAGCTTCCAGTTAAACTCATCCTCTTACTGCAGCTCTAACACACATCACATGGAGACAGAGCTTCCAGTTGAACTCATCCTCATACTGCAGGTCTAATTCAATACAAACGTGTTTCATTACCTTTGATCACCTGTGAACTCTCCTCTGAAGCAGACTGTACGATCCACTGAACGGTCACTCTTCATAGACAGACAACTGGGTACAGGTGACCCAGCCCTATCTACCTGGACCCTGTGAACAAAACATGGAGACAGAGCTTCCAGTTAAACTCACCCTCTTATTGCAGCTCTAACTCACAGCAAATGGAGACAGAGCTTCCAGTTAAACTCATCCTCTTACTGCAGCTCTAACTCACAGCACATGGAGACAGAGCTTCCAGTTAAACTCATCTCATAAAAAACACGTTTTCAACGTACAAAAATGCCAAGTAACTCAAAAGTATTGATATCAAAATGACGCCAAGTTACGGTACTACAAACAATATAGGCTATCTTGCCTCACCGAAATTTCATAACATGTATTCCAAAGCAATGCTACCCAATATTTCCTCAATTCTTTCAAGTCACTTGGCTTATATACGCTTATATACACTGTGTGTATATAAGCGTGCAGTACATGGACAGGCCAAACATATGTGTGGATGGCTTTCTCACAGTCATGATTGATTGAATAGGCATCTATATGTCCAATTTGTATTGGTATGTATATATTTTGGTGGCCAGCCTTTCTGTTGCGTGAATGATTGTATGTTTCTTGGTATAAATGTCTGTTCGTAAATGTGAATGTAACATGCTGCGAGGGAAATGTCCCCATGGGGATAAAGAAGTTCTCTATGTATGTATGTACAATATGTATTTTACATGTATTTATTGTACGTAGCAAATATACAATCACTTGTACATTTAGTCAAATTCAGTTCAGAAGCAAGTATAAACATATGTTTTCTGGAGAAATATGCTTCCTGTAGTGACTGACCAGCAGTTTTCTACATGAATTTCAATGTGTTCCATGAGGCAATACGAAATATTTGACACTTTGATCTGACACAACGTTTGCATGACATTGTAATATGGTAAGATTACAAAACACAGGGCCAAGTGACTTGAAAGAATTGAGGAAATATTGGGTAGCATTGCTTTGGAATACATGTTATGAAATTTCGGTGAGGCAAGATAGCCTATATTGTTTGCAGTACCGTAACTTGGCGTCATTTTGATATCAATACTTTTGAGTAACTTGGCATTTTTGTACGTTGAAAACGTGTTTTTTATGAGATATCATTTCTTTTTGCAAAGCGTTTTATTACGAGAGTGAGAAATGCGAAGTGACCCTGCAAGAAACGGTGGTGGATTATGGCTATCATTGTGTGAATTTGTACAGTCTGATGAGCATGTACGTTTAGCAGTTTCGGTTTGCTATATATGTAAAACAGTGGCTGTGACAAATGGTGCGGTGGCGTAATTGTAAACACATCAGAAAAGGTGAAATATGGCCAGTGTAGCTATGTAGGCTACTCACAGATTTGATGGGCATCCAACGAGCCTTGATTGACAAAAGAATCAGCAAGCCCGTAGAATTAGAGCTGCCTAGGTCGCAACTTGTGTACCCTTCTGTCCTGCTCCGTTGTCTGTTATTTCGTGAAGATGCACTTTTAGTGTTTGTAAGGTTTATAAGGCATTTTGATAGGCTTATCTGCAGGTAGGAATCCTCTTTGCTGTTTTGTTAAACTAGAACCGGAAAAGTTGATAGTGGAGAATAGAAGCAGACGCATATGTCCCAGCAGGCTTTGCATATGAGAAAATAACAAGTGTGAGATAAATTAGGCGAAATGATGAAATTGCGTAGTTGAAACAATATGTTTTTTAGCAGAATGGGCATGTAGGTGAAGGTTGACATGATCACAGACTATAGTGCGAAGTAAATGAAGTGACCATGAGCGAGCTTAGTTTCCTTATCAAACGGTATGTATAACAGTCTGTATTTACCGTTAGTTGTTGAAGTGGAGGATTAAATAACGTGCGCAATCTATTGCACTAATGTGTTTTTCTCATGTTCAGTGCTAGTAGTTATACTTATGAGTGAATCATGATTTTAAATGTAATGTTTCAATGCGGAGTTGCAAAACGTGCATACGTAGTAATTGTTTGTAGCCTATGTGGCTAGATAGAGAACAGGGCGAGGTAACATGAATGTAGAAACGTGGCGTTTGCTGATATGAAGGTTTTGTACGGTAGCCAAGTGAAGAAATGTAGCTAGTAGCAATGGCACAGTGGTGAACTGGTGTAACTTTTTAATAAAAGGAATACATTTGCGTCATGAAATGCATATGGATAGCGGTGAGTGAGTTTTGGTAAAGCAAATATAAGCGTAAGAAAATGTTAGTGTAAAAGAGGAAATGATCTGCCTGAGGGCGAGTCGGGATTCAAGCCTTCAACCGGAGGTTTACCAGTCTGTGACTTTGTTAGTGCAGCACCATGCCATAGCTATGCAATGCGTGAAATATCATTAGCAAACCTGCCGGTGGTTTTAAAGAAGAACACAGGCCAGTAAGCACAGAAGAGCTCCCGTTGAATCCATATGGCTTAGCAATATTGTAGCCGGTTAATAACTGAACGTACAGACGGTGAGTGATAATGCATATGGCTTAGCAATATTGTAGCCGGTTAATAACTGAACGGTGAACGGCGGGTAGATATGATGCAAAAGCAATAATTGATAAGTAGTAGACAATTATTAGTGAGGGTCGAAGCAGGTTGAAGAAACGTGTTCCTAGCTGGGCTTGGACCTACGACCCCGTGTTCCCAAGACTGTAACCTTGCCCACTAGGCCACAGGCGGACTAGCTGTTTAGATTGCGGAGTTGCAGAACATACATACGTAGTAATTGTTTGTAGCCTATGTGGCTAGACTCTCTGATTCATGCATTTTTACCTCTTTCTTGCAGGGCCGTGGGTTCCATCGTCAGTCTCGGTCTCCTCTGAGGAACTCATTTTAGAAACAGCACCCCCCATTCTCAGGACACCTGAACACACCAGATCAGATTCACAAGTGGGTTCTGACCCAAATTGGCAGACCTGTAAATACACACAAGAAGAACATGATAACGCACAGACATAATAATACACTGTGAGGGCCACATAATGTAAACGTGTAACACAAAAAGGTAATTTAATTACGTTTGGTGCATTAAAATATGTACGCACCATATTATGTTATTTGTGCATTTTATCCCACTGATATACTCAATGTATGTATCGATAATGAGTCCTTTGCGAAGTATCGCAAATTTGTATGCCGGCCCTTTAAGAGTTGCGCTCAAGCAGCAAACAGGTGGTGACGGGCCAGGTGATAGGTTTTTTTAAATAGATTGGGGGCAAGAGGTAGCAACGGAGAATGGAGTAAAGGGGAGTCAGCAGAAAATAATCTAGAATCCTGAGATTTGTTGGCGTTTTTGTTTGGATTGTATTTTTTTCAATCTACAATTATTCAACACAGCTCCAAGACACGAAAACGAGTAACCTGCTGAACCTACGTTTTAAAAGAATTCTCTTCTACTGCATCAGGAGGGTGAGCCGATGCTTTTTGGGGTTTTTGTTTTTGCTTCTTTGAATGCAATGCATTGCTTAATTATTTGTTTTTGGAGAGGAAAGAAGATTCTTGCACTCATGCATTAATTTTGGTTTCGGGACTTATTATTTTTGGCACGTTTTCTGGATTTGTGTTTCCGTGGATACCGGACAACTAAACTAAACTCGGACTTCAACTTTAACTGTTATTCAATGGACAATCAGTTATTATTTCACATTGCCAGTTGAGTAATGATTGTACCTGGGTTTATGTTTTCCTGATCAAATACTTGCCATATCGTTATTTTGTTGTTGTTTTTTATTGTTTGGTTGCCTCTGTTGTAATATATAAATTCCGTTCGATTAGATTCCCGTGAATATAGCGTGTTCATTCTGTTTAAATTGGTCTGAATTTGTTATAATACACACACACACACACACACATACATCAAATCTCATAGAACAGACAGCGACAAATCTGGAATTTAACTGAGCCATAAACTTGTACAGTAATACAATTCCTTCCAAAATATTCTGCACCCATGATAACAACTACTAAGACCGTTCAATATAAGAATTACCAGTGCTGAGGTATATTTTCATTGTCCAACATATGGAATATATTTAATGATATAATGGAAACTACCAAAATGACATTTCTCACATTTCTTTACAAAAATTGTGCGTCACAATTATTGGCACCCCTGTATTTGGTACTGTGTGCACCCTCCCCTCGCAGGGATAATGGCACTGAGTCTTTTTACATAACGTGTTATAAGACCAGAGAACACATTGGGAGGGATCTTAGACTCTTCCTCCACCCACAATCTTTCCAGATCCTGATGTCTTTGTTGATCCGTGCTTATGGGCTGTGCTGTTCAATTGAGTCACAGGTTTTCAGGGAGTTTCAGCAGTCTTTAGACTGTTGTAGCCATTGCACAATGATGCTTCTGCATCATTAACCTTTTTATTTGTGGATTTTAATGTGAATTTGGGGTCATTGTCTTGCTGAAAGATCCACTAGTTTCAGTCTGCTGGCAGAGGTAGTCAGGTTTAGGGCTAAATTGTCCTGGTACTTGGGTAGAGTTCACGATGCTGCTTTCCTTAACAAGGGCCCCAGGACCAGTGTGAGCAAAGTAGCCCCATAACATTAAAGATCCACCACCGTATTTTTCTTTTCAGTATATGCATCCTTAAATCCATCCTACATCATATTCCTGGACATGGTTGTGAGAGGGGCTGGAGCCTCTCCCAGCATGCATTGGGCAAGAGGCAGGAAAAAACCCTGAACAGGTCACCAGTCCATCACAGAGCACACACACCATGCACTTACACACTCATACATTCAAGCAATTTAGTGTCTCCAATTAGCTTAACCTGCATGTCTTTGGACTGTGGGAGGAAACCCATGCAGACATGGGATGAGAATATGCAAACTCCACACACACCACCATGCTGCCCTCCAGCAGTTTTAAACTTCTTCATTATTGCCCTCACAGTAGTAACTAGCATCTTCAGTTTATTTTTTGATCCACTGCCTGAATTTTCAAAGGTCAGCATCTATTTTCATTTCGTTCATCAGTTCTTTGTCTTTCTCTGTGGCAAAGATGAAAAATGGGTTTCAGAAGCAGGTTCTCAGTTTAATCCTCCAGTGAAACAGGAAGCCATGGAAGGCCACAATAGTTTCTCTTAATATTGGTGTAGATTTAGTTTGATTTTATTTTATTTATAAGAATCTTTAGGGGTGCCAATTTTAATATATTTTTGGGAAATAACAACCCTACCTGAATCCAACTGTCACACTAGAGGGCGCCAGTTCCCCAATCTTAGTTTGTGTTCTGTGCCTGTTGTAGTGCTAATTAAGGTTGTGTCGCAAACATTTAATAGCCTGACCAGATTCACATTGTAAGTATCTGTAACTGATTTATGACTAGTCAAAGCGCTAATTAAAGATATCCCCAGTTGCATTTTCACTCATCAAAAAACTTAATATCCTGAATTACAATTTTGCTAGTAAGATTGATGTTACTTTCGCCATTCAGTTGTATGGGACCTCCAATTAAGATATCTACAATTCAGTTTTGACTATCCAAAACGTGAATTCCAGATACTGTATCACCATTTCAATTATGACTAGTCATAACTCAAATTAGAGATATCTCCACATTAGTTCTGACTTAGTCATAATTTCAGTTAAAGAGCTTTCATTCCTCGTGATTTAAGATGTCAGGTAACGTGGGACCAGGACCCAAACGGAGAGTGGGGAAAACACCAGGAACTCCAAAAAGGCAAATCCAACCAAAGACTTTACTCTCATACAAGTAACAGAAAACAGGGAACAAAAACAAGGCCAGGCAGGGCACTTTCAAAAACAAAAACAGCAGAATTTTCAAAAAAAAAAAAAACCACATGAGGAAACAAAACTCGGGCAGGGCAGAACTCACAGACAGGCAGATACTCTCAGGCAGAAACACAAGGAACCAGCACACAAGTCAGGAAAACAGAGAACTTAAATAGCCACAAAGATAACAAGACACAGGTGAACTCAAAGCACAATCAAACCTGAGCAGGGAGGGATAACGAGACACAAAGAAATACAATGATAGAATAATTGAAAACAATAATACAATTAACACAGGGGTAACTAAAGAGTGAGCAAACTGAAATACAAACTGAAGTACCGCCATCTAGTGGCCCAGAAAAGGAAAAAACTGAAACAGAAAAAGGCAGAATCCTGACAATATTAAAATTATCTTTTTGGATAACTGAATCTAAGATATTACTAGCCAAAATATGGCAAGCCATTTTAACATCTAAAAACCTGTGCGGATTCACATTACAGATATTTGTCATTAATTTATGACTAGTCAAAACGCTAATTTGAGATATCTCTAATTATATTTTGACAAGTCAAAACGCTCATTTAAGATTTCTCTAATTAGATTTTGACTAGTTTCGCCACTAAGTTATATGTAACTCCAATTAAAGATCTCTGCAATTCAGTTTTGACTATCTAAAACGTGAATTCCACTTAAATTATGACTCTTAGCAAGTAAGAAGCAGCCATTACCCATAGTCGGACACCGAGCAAAACCCTAGTCTAGTTTATGCATGTAATAGTAAGACGATAACATGTATCATATGTACCGTTATCTGCGTTGTCTATTTTACCTGCTATGGACCTCTTTTTAAGATGACTCTTGAATAAAGCTGAAATGAAATGAAATATATCTATTTCTAATATAATCACTCCACTGTATATTTTGTCCCAATATTGCAAACCAAATGTGATTCAGTAATGGGAATGATTTCCTATGAAACATAAAAGAATAAGTAACAAGCTCTTAATTGTTTAATTAAAAACAAAATCCTGGTTTATGCTGCAGCGTCAAAATGTCAACAACAAGCGAAGTCCTGTGACCTCCGACTCGCTAGGCTACCTCCTCACGAGGTAGAATTGGAATATCAAAAATAGGCTACTGAAGTAAACTTTCTGAAAGGTTATTTCAATATTACTTTCTGGTCTAAATGGTATGTTCGGACTCCGTGTGAGCTCTTAGCTTATCAGGCTACGCATTAAACACACCATTTTATTGCCAGTTGTCAGTTTTTCTGAATTACGCTGGTTAACGCGATTATACCTGCAGATTCCCATTCCTCCCCGCAGCCCTTTACCTTCAGCTTCTCTTACCTCAGTTCCACTCCACAACAGACTGTTTACTGCATTTTTTACATTTAATTTAATTCCTTCTTTTTTCCCTGGGGATTCTTTCTCTTCCGTTTTTCAAATGGCCGTTAAGTTTCAGTTTCTCTTTTGGACCGCATTTCCTTATATTTACACTATTTCTTAGCTGAATCAGTCACGGTATTTAATAAGTTATGCAGAAGAAACAAATATTTCATCCATGTAGATCTTTGCCAAATTTTAGCACATAAATATATCAGGACTATTCAACAACTCGTGAATTATATTGATGTTGGGATTTAACGTCTCCTTCCAGCAGGTTCTTGTTATCTTAGCAGATTCCTGGCGCACTTAAGTGTTTTTGGGACCAGGACTTTGTTTCACGGTCTTTGTCTAAACTATTTAGCCAATCTAATATGCAGTAAAGTCATGTTTGGTGTTGTTGGAGAGCTAATATCATGAGCAGTTAGATGGTCTCATTCTATGTTAAGAATGTTGTCATTCGAAGTTTATGTGTCACATGAAATTGAAACACCCATCACGGAAATTTAGCTATTCAGCTGTTACACCTGAAATTGTGAAAATGGCGACACTATGTTTGGACAATTGTCTGCATCCAGTGCTTTGGATGCAGTTTGGAATAAAATTACTCTTATTCTTATTACTATTATTATTCACAAATATGATTTTTACATTGTAAAATAAATGGTACTATTGTGCTAAACTTTATGCAACCCACAGCCATACAGTAAATTAATTGGGAAAATGTCTGGATAGTTTTGCAAGATTAAAAAATGTTTTAATAGGTCACAATATTTGCCATTATTATATGTATTTATTCATTCACTGCCCCACCCCTTTTTTATATGAAAAGTATTGATGTCAAAAAACTTTTAAAGGCCTAGATTTTGCAGGTTTTAATTACAGGCTTATAGACAGCGCTTTGTGTGGGTGAGTATTAATAATAATAATACATTTATTTTATATAGCGCTTTTCATGAACTCAAAGACGCTTAATCTTGGCATTTTTGTACGTTGAAAACGTGTTTTTTGTCATGGTTCTGGGTTTCTGTCTGTTTTTCCCTGTTGGGTCGCCAGATGGCGGCACTTCTGTTTTGTGTCCTGCTCGTTCCCCTGTTGGTTAATTGTATTATTGCTTTCAATTATTTTATTATTGTCTCGTTATTTAATCCTCGTCCCCACCTGCCTCTCGTTTTCCCTTCCCTCTGATTTCATTGTTTTGAGTTCACTTGTGTCTTGTTACCCCTGTCTATTTAAGTTCTTTGTCCCCTTGACTCTGCTTGTTCCGAACCTGGATGTATCTTCTTATATGGATTGCAGTGTTTGAAACAGTGCCTGTTTGTACACAGTTACAGAGAGAGAATAATGACTCCGTGCTGTCTACACAGTTACAAGGGAATAAGAACACAGTGCTGTTTGTACACAGTTACACAGAGAGAATAAGGACACAGGGCTGTTTGTACACAGTAGCACAGAGAATAAGGACACAGTGCTGTCTGTACACAGTTACACAGAGGGAATAAGAACACAGTGCTGTCTGTACACAGTTACACAGAGGGAATAAGAACACAGTGCTGTTTGTACACAGTAGCACAGAGAGAATAAGGACACAGTGCTGTTTGTACAGTAGCACAGAGAGGACGGACTAAACAGTGCAGGTATACACACTTTATTGATGTCTGGGGTTGCGCTGTGTTATAGCGTGTGCTGCACGCACACCCAGTGCTGTTAGAAAAAAGAGGCCAATCAATCCTCCGGCCACTGATAGCATGATCTGGGCTCCAGGCCCTGCAAGGAGTGAGAAAAGCAACCAATCACACAACACATTCTAATTCATTCTACCACAATCACACAACACATTCTAATTCAGCCTGGAACAGAGTAAACAACAATCAATCACAACACAGAATCTACCAGTTCACACACACACGCTCACAGTCAATCATTAACTCACACAATCATGCATTAACTCACACACACACACACACACACACACACACTCACAGTCACTCACAAACTCACACACACACAGTCACTCATTAACTCACACACTGACGCACACACTCACACACTCACACACTCACACACTCACTCACACACTCACACACTCACACACTCTCACACACACACACACACCAACATTCACACTCTCTCACACACACACACACACACACACACAGCAGTATACTCCATTTGTCAATAGCATTCCACTCACAGTTTGTCAGTTTCCTCTTTGCTGCAGAGATGGGTCCTGCTGAAAGAATAGCTGTGAGCTTGTCCAGTAGATCTCTTCTCACCTTTTGGTTTTGACTGGGAGAGCAGTTCTGTACAGATAAATATAGGGGAAATGTTTAACCAATATGTGAACAAAAGTGTAGGATGATTGCTGAAATATTCTCCACATTCTCTAACATTCAAGATTTGTAAACCTTGTGCTAACGGAAGATTTAATATTTAAATTATGCAACACGCAGAAAGTAGAAGTGGAGGAACTAGTGTGAGGTGGGTTTGTTCCCATTCTTCAGAAAAGAGCCTATGAGAACTCACTGAGAAAACTAGATAAAGTGAAAGGACTGAATTGCATGCATCAGAAAAACAGTGAGCAATATAAATATCTAGATAATAAAAATAAATATTGAACTGGGAAGAATGACTGAAAAATACCTGTTATTTGGTCACCACATATTGAACACTCAAAACGGTTGGCTCATGCAATGATGATGGTTTTAGTGTGAACATGTATTATATGGTCTTTTTAAATTGAGGTCTATCCATTCATGTATTGACTGTTTATCAATGATATTAACATTACATTTATTTTGTAGACGCTTTCATCCAAAGCAACAATAAGTGTAAACCCAAGGTTTCATTAATATCGTGTCATTGGATATAAAGAAGCGATAACATCAAAGACATATTCTGTTGAAATGTAAACACATGCATGGTCAATTCTCACAATAGCAGTAAGCTAAACCCAAATTTTAATAAAGGGGTGTGTCCTGACAGATTGGGGCTCAGATGAGGCCTGTCACATCCCTGGCAATGAACGCAGGAAGCTCTCAGGTCAGGCTGCTGGCTGACCTGTCTCAAACACACCCATCGTTATCAGCCCTCTTACTCAAAGCCCAGCCTGAGGATGAGGCGGCTGGGTCCCTCTTACTCAAAGCCCAGCCTGAGGATGAGGCGGCTGGGTCCCTCTTACTCAAAGCCCAGCCTGAGGATGAGGCGGCTGGGTCCCTCTTACTCAAAGCCCAGCCTGAGGATGAGGCGGCTGGGTCCCTCTTACTCAAAGCCCAGCCTGAGGATGAGGCGGCTGGGTCCCTCTTACTCAAAGCCCAGCCTGAGGATGAGGCGACTGGGTCCCTCTTACTCAAAGCCCAGCATGGCTTCCCGGGAATTTAACATGAGCCGCGTTTCCACCGCAGGAACTTTACCCCGGAACTAGGAACCTTTTGAGGAACTCAGTGCGTTTCGACCGCAGGAACTAGGGTCTAAATTTAGTTCCGGGGGCTTTATTTTACCCCCAAAAAAGTTCCTGCTCGTGGGGTAGTACTTTCCAGAAGTACCGGAACCTTTGGGGTGGGGCGCAAGCGCTGAAAATTTCTGATTGGTCGACTACTTGCAGTGTTTTATTTCAACCGCCATGTTTAAAAATATGCAGCCGCAAACCGATTTATTTTCATAATAACTTCAAATCAAACTTGTATGTTATGCGGTGCAGTAGGCTAGTTTTGGTTATAGCCTGCCAACATCTTGGAATTATAACGTGTGCTCTTCTGTTCTTTTCCTGCTTTAGTATTCGTTTTATAAAATTCTAAGCATTCATGCTGGGACAGCATACTATGTACCAAAACATTCAAACGGATTCATTCGGTTGCTGAATATTTTCTTCCGGATTTTCTTTGTTAGCCCGTTGTAATGGACTCAAAACGTTATGTGAGGTATGCGGTAGTTCTGCGTAATTTACATTGGTGATACAGTAAAAGCAAACTGGAAATCACCTTCCGCACTTTTTATCAGATTAAAATAAGAGGTTAATTCTAGTAATCGTCCCTTTTGCTTTTTTCAGATGGCCATAATTTTACTCTGCCATTCTTCAATTCCACAAAATGACCAGGAAGACTATGGACTAATTTATGGTGCATGGTTCGCATCTGGAGGGCACACTGGAGGAAAGCAAACGGTGGCTGTACCACTGCTAATTTAAATTTTCACGCAAGTCCGAGTTTTCGTTCTATTCTTGTCATTTTGCGATTAGCCTATATGGAATTGACGATGAGAAAGTAATCAATTCAACAGCAAATTGTTAACAACGTGTACATGTTTTCTGCTGTTGTTGCCAGTTATTTGTGGAATGTGAATTCATTCTCGGATGTCAAGACATGAAAGTGAATGTTCGCATAAAAACATAATGCATGTGTTTGAGAGGATATATAAAACAGTTACAATCTGACTATTGGCCTGTTATATCCTATTTGTTGCATAACAACAGTCCAAGTTCAACCACCAACGACAGTTTTGCTTGACAACGGTAAAATATGCCCAAACGGCTGCGGAAGAATATTTCAATTTCAGGTGATTAAATCGATAAAAATCAATAAATACAAAAGTAACCATATATAGTCATTGTTGGTAACCCGTTGTATATAAGTGGAATAAACCCCTCCGGGCTGTCCCGGTTATTAGAAAATAATGTAGGTGGTAGTATGGGGTTACAGAAGAAATCATAGGACAGATGGACCGACGACAACGTCGCTTTTTCATACGTCAGTGGGCTAATTTGCCTAATCTTCGCGGGACTTTAGACCGTGGTGGAAACGCAGACAACAGTGGGCTGAAGGAACCTTTTAGTTCCTTGAAAAGTAGTTCCTGGGACTAAAAGTTCTGGGTACTTTTGGTGGAACGCGGCTATGGTGCAGTTTGTGGCAGCAGGGAGTTACCATTGTGTACACTCCTGGGGGGAAAAAAATGCCCAAGCCCAAAATGGCAACATATTAAGCTTTTAATGGTCTTAACAACAAAACATTGTTCAGAAAATTAGCGAGAATTAAACAAATGCACATCTGAGACCTCCTGTGCCACCATTTGCTCGTTTACTTTTGCTGCAGTGAACTGTTTGGGGAAAAGCTAGAAACAGGGAAATTCACTTATATAGTCTTCTTGCACGCAAAAGTAAAATCATGATAATGATTCAAATGTTTGATGTAAAATTCAAACTAACACATGTCTGCGTGTACAAAAGTTTCCAAAAATATCTTCTGGGATGTTTTTTTTTTCTCTTAAAAGATTAGTCATTATTTGGTTATCTGCCACACCTGATGCAGCCCATCAAGGGCCTGATAACAAGCTCATAAATGGAACCAGGATTGATAGTGCAGGGAGAGATCTACAGTATGCAGTGTTGTGAGTCCCACAGTAAAGGGGCAAGAACATCTGCAAGACCCTAAAGGCAGAGGAAATCCCTATTTCTCTATCAGCTATTAAGAGAATAGGTCAACACTTTGAAACAACAGGTAATGTTGCCAGAAAGAAAGGATCTGGAAGGCCCAAAGCCTCATCATGCAGGGATGACTACCTGCTGAAATTTATAGTTCTCAAAGACAGGAAGAAAAGCCTACAAATACTGTCATCAGAATTCAAGACCTCAGAAAACAAGACTCTTTCGAGAAGAACAATAACCAGAAGGTTATCTAATACAGGTTGTGTGTCTAGAAGAAGTGTTAAAAAGCCATTGCTGTCTCAGAAAAACATCAAAGTCAGAATGAAGTTTTTGGCAGAATATGGAAAGTTTGATTTAGAATGGTTCAGCAGAGTTGTGTGGAGTGATGAATCATGTTTTGAGTTGCATGGTGATGCTCCAGAGAGGTGTCTTTGAAGATCTGGTGAGAAATACAATAGTGAATGCATCTCTACCACAGTTCAGCATGGAGGAAGAGGTGTCATGGTGTCGGGAGCCTTTTCAGCTGCAACCTGCTTCACTGTGAAAAGTCATTTAATGCGGGGCGACATAGCTCAGGAGGTAAGACCGATTGTCTGGCAGTCGGAGGGTTGCCGGTTCAAACCCCGCCCTGGGCGTGTCGAAGTGTCCTTGAGCAAGACACCTAACCCCTAATCCCTAACTGCTCTGGCGAATGAGAGGCATCAATTGTAAAGCGCTTTGGATAAAAGCGCTATATAAATGCAGTCCATTTACCATTTACCATTTAATGCTTTGGAATACAGGAGAATATTGCAGAAAGGCTTGCTTCCCACAATTGAAAAGTTGTTTTCTGAAGAGGAACGATCAGATGTTATTTTTCAATAAGACAATGCTCCTGCCCACACTGCCAAGACCACCAAAACGTGGCTTGAGAACAAATCCATCAGGGTCATGTTTTGGCCTGGTCAGAGTCCAGAGTCCAGAACCCTACAGAGAATATTTGGTCTCACATTAAAACACAAACTAACCAGGAAACAGTTTTCCGATACTCATCTACTGTTTGAAGCCCTCAACATTGAATGGAACAACATTGACTCTTCTTTCTGTAAAAAGCTGTCCGCAAGTTTACCCACAAGGCTTAAACATTTAAAGAAATCAAAGGGAAAAGCTCTCTCATACCAAGTTACTTTATCTATTTGTTTAATTCTTGCTAATTTCCTGACCAATGATTTGTTGTTAAGACCATTAAAAGCTTACTATTTTGCCATTTTGGGCTTGGCCCATTTGTTTTGCCCAGAAGTGTACAGATTGCAGTGGCGGGGAGTTACCATTGTGAACAGATTGCAGTGGTGGGGAGTTACCATTGTGTAGAGATTGCAGTGGTGGGGAGTTACAGAGTGTACAGATTGCAGTGGTGGGGAGTTACCATTGTGTGCAGTTTGCAGTGGTGAGGAGTTACCGTTGTGTACAGATTGCAATGGTGAGGAGTTACCATTGTGTGCAGTTTGCAGTGGTGTGGCGGGGAGTTACTGTTGTGCAGTTCTCATCTTGGCTGCATATTCCGCTCAGGCAGTGAAGGTAGATGTGGGAGTGGTCAGACATGGTGAACATCTGAACAGAGAACCTCTTCCTTTGAGGGGACCTGCTCCGGAGGTACCAGCGGAAGGTTCTGTCGTTTGGGCAGCTGAAAGGATAATGGGCTGTGTGCCTAATTAAAGCCTTTCACACACATCCAAGCGTCCTGTGTTACTGTCATTTACCTCCACCCCTTTTTGAACAAAATCCCCCATCACACTCATTGAAATCTATTAGGAGCACAATGCACTTCAAAGAACAATTAACAGGGGCCAAGAGCCAGTAGCCTAATTAAAGCTAGCAGTCTTTCTACATATGACGACAAAATATTTAGAATATGGCCCAATGTGTGAATACCAGCCAAAACGTGAGGCTATCATGTTCATTAGCACTCTGGCACCACCTTCAGAGTCGGGGATTAAAACACTATTGTTTGTGAAGCAGAATTTCATTTTGAGGATTTTATCAGTTATAGTGCGCCTATGAGATCAATTTACGTAATCTTCTGTATATTGTGTCTCGGATCATAGATTCATGTTTCATGAATACAGGCCTAATGTCTGGGTGGTATTATAATGCAATAATAAGAGCAATACTACTAATGTAATTAGTGTTTCCCATACGACCTTCAGTTTAATATGTTGTGTAGGATTATGCATACCACATTTTGCTAAGTGTATCTTTTATCATTTCATATTTGGAGCATTCTAGCATGACCATATATTTGGATTGGGCCAACTCTGATTTAGGGCTAGAATCATGATGTAGGTGCCAATGTAAATTCTGTGTTTCATCACATAAAGTCACACCATTTGGCAGGTTCATACCATGCCATGGCTTTTTTCCCCACACACAGCAAGTTTATATATTTTTATACAAGTTATTCAAGACCATATGCACAACATGTTTTATGGGGCGACATAGTTCAGTAGGTAAGAGCGTTTGTCTGGCAGTCGGAGGGTTGCCGGTTCGATCCCCCGCCCTGGACGTGTTGAAGTGTCCCTGAGTCGTACACCTAACCCCTAATTGCTCCCAACGAGCAAGTCGGATAACAAGCCATCCGGACACCTAACCCCTAATTGCTCCCAACGAGCAAGTTGGATAATAAGCCATCCGGACACCTAACCCCTAATTGCTCCCAACGAGCAAGTCAGATAATAAGCCATCTACCACTGCGAAAAGTTTATTAAAGGGCAAAATTTCCCAAACACTGAAAGAGAAATAATAAAACCAGAAATTGCTATCGAAATATAATATGAAGAATAAAAATGACATTTTTTTAAAAACAAAAGCCATTTAATTACCCAGGATCATGTTTTTGGTATAAAGAGTGCAATCCTAATGTTATCTGTAATAGGGCTATTCAACTGGCAGCCTGGGCATCAAATGCAACCTACCACTGATGCACTCTTGGGCCTCCAAAATAAAGCCTTTTTATAAGGCATCTACTATTATCACACATGTACAATAACATCTTATTCATACACTGTTTTAAAAGTACATGTTAATTACATTACATTACAGGCATTTAACAGACGCTCTTATCCAGAGCGACTTACACAAGCATTTTACATTACATAGCATGCCTCTCATTCGCCAGAGCAGTTAAAGGTTAGGGATTAGGTGTCTTGCTCAAGGACACTTCAACACACCCAGGGCGGGGTTTGAACCGGCAACCCTCCGACTGCCAGACAATCGGTCTTACCTCCTGAGCTATGTCGCCCCATACAAGCCCAGTTCCTTACCCACTGTGCTACACTCCATCCTGAGACATAATGAGACAAATACTACACATGTACATGTCAGCAGAGCTTGAGGCACTGGAAATGAATTAATTATGATTACAATGAGGCAGCATCAACCCAACAATCGAATAACAGACAAAAGGTAAAGGAAAAGAGAAACGTAAAGAGAACTCACCCCCTCAGGAGCAGAGAACTCACCCCCTACCCTTGGGAACAAAGGACTAACCCCCCCCCCCCCCCACCCCTCAGGAGCAGAGAACTCACCACCCTGAGGAACAGAGGACTCATCCCCCAGAAACAGAGAACTCATCACCCTGAGGAACAGAGGACTCGCCCCCTCAGGAGCAGAGAACTCAACCCCACCCCCACACCCCCCCCCCCTCCTCCGCCCTCAATATGAGAGAACTCACCTTCCCTTCAGGAAAAAAGCCTTCTCCTCTTGTGGGTCTGCGATCTGTGTGGCCCAGCAGGACTCCAGCTGTAGGCTCATGTTGTAGGCCAGGCTGTTCTCACAGTGCAGGGTCACCTGGATGTACAGCTGCTCTGCAGAAGGGAGCTCCACAGGGCCAGTGTAGTTGTACGAGTAAGATGAGTCACTGTACAAGGCCATGCTGATCTCCAGGAGGCGGGACGAATTCACCTGCACCACACTGTGAGAGCTGATCTTGCAGAGGAGCACATTTGTTTTTTTTAAATAGCAATGTGCTAAAAAATAAACCACAGTACCAGCACATGAAATGTATGACCAACAATGTGTGATGGAATAACAGACAAACAAACAGGCTGGATTATGACACACCAATAAAGATCCGCACATGCCATTAGATTAGCCTTAGTGCTAACAAAGTCCAAGGTATTTTCATTGAGCCCAGGCTCTGTAACAGTTGTACATGCATAACTACTGAAAATGCTAGTTTGAGACTTAATGTCCTTCATGCTACTGCCGTGGATGCTGATTGGATGGCTGAATGAGAGAGGGGTGTGTTTCTCACCAGTCCAGACCAGGCTTCATGCGGGCTGTGCTGGTCTGGAGCAGCGGGTAGGCACAGGTCCACAGCACCTTCAGGTCCCTCCGTGTGATGGATCTCCTGCTGCTGAGCGTCACAGTCAGCACGTTCCTCAACTCCACATGCGTCCTGTTAATCTAAATGAGCAGAAAGCGTGTTACACACCCAAGGCATTACACACTCATAATACCCAGTGTGATGTGTTACACACACAAGGAATTACACATTCATAATACCCAGTGTGATGTGTTACACACACAAGGCATTACACGCTCATAATACTCAGTGTGATGTGTTACACACACACAAGCCATTACGCACTCATAATACCCAGTGTGATGTGTTACACACTGCTAAGCAGGAAAGGTACTCAGTGAGGACCTTGGGACAGGCAAAGGTAGTGAGGGGTGCAGGATGGAGGGATGGGACAGGTAGAGGTAGTGAGGGGTGCTAAATGAGAGATGGGACAGGTAGAGGTAGTGAGGGGTGCTGAATGGAGAGATGGGACAGGTAGAGGTAGTGAGGGGTGCTGAATGGAGAGATGGGACAGGTAGAGGTAGTGAGGGGTGCTGAATGGAGAGATGGGACAGGTAGAGGTAGTGAGGGGTGCTGAATAGAGAAATGGGACAGGTAGAGGTAGTGAGGGGTACTGAATGGAGAGGTCTGCTAGAGTAAAGGGTGTTATCATTGTCTGAAGGGAGGAAGAAGCAGTAGCATGTGCAGCTTGCTATGCCAGGTTTAGTGAATCAGTTTTGTGACGGTGTGCATTCCCGGAATGCACCAGCTGTGCACATGACCTGGATCTGGTGCCGGTACTCACAAGCGTTTGGCCTCCACACTGGGAGGGGGCGCCAGTTATCCTGTAATAATAAAACTTGTCCGTCTCGTTGATGGAGCAGCGACCATCATTGAGGACAACAGTCACATTCCCACCAAAGTAGTGGATGAGGAAAGGCTTGGAGATGCCCCCAGATACATGGTCCTTCAGGCATAGCGTGAACATCCCCTTCTCTGTTAAGACATGATGTTCTTTAGTCACATTATGTAGACATAGTTTTGATTAGCCTTTGGTTCATTACTTACAAAAGTGCATGAAATGCTAGGCTATGTGTGTGTGTGCGTGCGTGCGTGTGTGTGTGTGTGTGTGTGTGTAAGAGCAGCATTAGTCTCACACACACACCATTAAACTCTGTATGAGAGTATAATGGTGTGTGTGTATGTGTGAGTGTGTGAGTTTGTGTGTGTGTGTGTGTGAGAGTTTGTTTGCGTGTGTCTGTGTGTGTGAGTGTGTATGTGTGCGTGTGTGCGTGCATGCTTGTGTGTGTGTGCAGTGTGTGTGCGTGCGTGCGTGCGTGCGTGCGAGGGCGTGTATACCGTGGCAGGCAGGGCTGAGGATGGGGCTCAGGCTGTAGTACCCCGGCTCACACACGCAGGTGAATGAGTCCAGGGTGTTGATGCAGACGGAGTTGGAGCTGCACTTGTTCAGGGCGGGGGGAGTCACACTCATCTGGGTCTGTGGGTTACACAGTATACTGTCAGTCACACAGAGTACACAAGTACACAGTATACTGCTGCTCCACCCAGTCACACAGAGAACACAAGTACACAGTATACTGCTGCTCCACTCAGTCACACAGAGAACACAAGTACACAAGTACACAGTATGCTGCTGCTCCACTCAGTCACACACAGAACACAAGTACACTGCTGCTTGGCAAAAATATCATATCACAATATTTTTCAGGAATGTTCACGATCCACGATATGATCACGATTCTTTTTCATGATGGTTTTTAAGACTATTTTGCAAGTTAATGAACAGTGCATATATATATATATAGCCTCTGGGCACCAGACTCACTGTCATGAGGTGAGAAGACCTCGTCTCCCACAGTTTTTACTGAGCCTGGGATACCCTGCATTCCCCTCAATGTGGCAATGACTCCCTCCTCAGGAGAAACCAGTTGAGCCTCCTCAGCATGACTGGATTGTTATATGGCAGCAGTGTTTAGGAGTTCCTCACCATTATATAGAAGAAGATGATATACTTTATTGAGCCCCATGGGGTAATTTGTCCTCTGCATTTGACCCATCCTTAGTTACCTAGGATCAGTGGGCAGCTGCCTCTCTGTGCTGTGCCTGGGGACCAACTCCAGTTCTGAGGCCTTGGTCAAGGGCACCTGCAGGAGCGCACCTAACATGCATGTCTTTGAGTGTGGGAGGAAACATGGAGCACCCGGAGTAAACCCACGCAAACACGGGGAGAACATGCAAACTCCGCACAGAAAGACCCCAACCCGAGATTCAAACCCACGACCTTCCTTGCTGTGAGGCGACAGCGCTAACCACTTGCTGTGAGGCGACAGCGCTAACCACTTGCTGTGAGGCGAAAGTGCTAACCACTATGCCACCGTGCCCGCCCTAAAACAATGTTGCATCGCATGAGCTGTCTGTCTATCTGTCCATCTGTCTCTCATTTACATTTCAGGCATTTCACAGACACTCTACAACCTTGAACCAACAGCCTTGGAGCAAAATGTTATACTGCACTGCCACCAACACTTACACACACACATCCACAAACACACACACAAATGCATGTATGCATGAATGCGCACAAGCATGCATGCACGAACATGTGCACACACGTGCATGCGCGAACACACGCGCACACACGCACTTATGGTAGTCCATCGATGACAATGGTGACGTTGCTCCAAATTCATTTGTTGGGGGTTTATTGGGGTGTATTACGCCTGTGCATAGCCATGTGGCTGTGCAGGCCAATGCGTGATCCGCAAGTCTTGCCACATGAGGGGCAGGGGTATACGGCACAGGAAAGGGGGGGCCCTGCAGCACGTTGGTGCCTCTGTGCACGCCGCTGCATTCTCCTCTCTGTAGCCTGCTCCTGAAGGTGAGTGATTCCCTGGTGGCAGGTGGAGCTCCAGGTGTGGCGATCAGCAGCCAGGGACTCCAGTACTGGTGGTTTGATGTTGCACTTCTTCAGGAGGGTTTTTAGGTGATTCTTGTAGTGGTTTTTTGGCCCCCAGCAGACCTATGACCATCCAAGAGCTGGCCATAGAGGATCTGTCTAGGTAGCCGGTGGGCAGGCATGCGGATCACATGCCCGACCCAACGCAGATGTCTTTGCGCAAGGAACACGGCGATGCTGGGTGTATGAGTCCGGTCGTGGATTGCCACATAGGGCACCCTGTCTTCCCAGGACACACCCAGGATCCTTTGGAGGCAGCGGATGTGGAAGGCCTCTAGAGTTCGTATGTGCCTCTGGTAGGGGGTCCAGGTTTCCGAACCATAAAGCAGTGTGGAGAGGCAAACTGCCTTGTACACAGCTGCTTTGGTGGAGATGGTTAGGTTCCTGTTCTGGAAGACCCTAGACTTGAGCCTGCCGAAGGCAGCAGAGGCAGACCAATACGAACCTGGGTGTCGTCGTCGATGTTGCAGGAGGTGGACAGAATCTACCGAGGTAGGTGAAATCTGGGACGATGGCAAGAGGATGACTATCAAGGGTGAAGGTAGGTGCATGTGGTTGGGGGATGGACTCTTGCACGACTATCTGCATTTTCTTGATGTTGATCTGGAGACTAATGGCGCTGTATATGGAAGCAACCACATTTAACGCACGCTGTAGGGATTCTGGTGAGTGGGCGAGGAGAGCACAGTCATCAGCGTACTGTAGCTCCAGGATGTGTTGGGTGGTGGTTTTGGTGAAGGCTTGAAGTCGCCGGATATTAAAAAGATTTCCATCTAGTCTGTACTGTATCTGTACCCCATCTGTGGGATCAAGGGATTTGTGAGACAGCAGGGTGATGGTGAAGAGGAACATGTTGAAAATAGTTGGGGCTAGAACACACTCTTGCTTGACCCCTACATCCACAGGGGATTGGGGATTGTTGACCACCGATGCTCATACAAGCTTGCATCCCGTCATGGAGCTGCCGTACAATGTTCCTGAACTTTGGTGGAACCCCCAGCTTCCCGAGTACTTCCCACAGCAATTCCCGGTTTACAGTGTTGAAGGCCTTGGACAGATCAATGAACGCTAGTTACAAGTCTTTGCGGTGTTCTTTGCATTTTTCCTGTACCTGTCTAGCAACAAAGATCATGTCTGCAGTGATTCCTGCATGGTGGTGTTTTCCTCGGTTGAGGGCGGATTTCCAGGTTGAGTTTGGCTCTGATCAAGCGATGGTCTGTCCAACAGTTGGCTCCATGCATGGCCCTGGTGACTCGCACCTCCTTCCTGTCAGCTTGGCCGACAATGATGTAGTCCAGGAGATGCCAGTGTTTAGAGCGGGGGTGTTGCCAGGAGGTCTTGAATTTGTTCTTGAGTTGGAACAAGGTGTTTGTAATGACCAGTTGATGCTCAGAGCAGAGAGTAAGGAGGCGGAGACCTTTGTCATTAAGCTTGCCAACACCGTGCTGTCCGAGCACATCCTTCCATAATCCACTGTCAGAGCCCACTCTTGTGTTAAAATCACCTAGGAGAATAAGCTTGTCAGTGGATGCTGTTTTATTTATGGCGGAGTGCAGGGAGGCGTAGAAGAGTTCCTTGCACTCAGGGTCAGCAACCAGTGTTGGGGCGTATGATGATGGTGGCATAACGATTGTTTGTGAGGGGAATCCGCCAGGTCATCAGTCTTTCACTAATGCCAACTGGGGATTCTGGGATCTTCTGAAGTAGGCTTGTCCTCACAGCAAAACCTACACTATGGAGGCGACGAGAACCTTCCGGAAACCCCTTCCAGAAGATAGCGCAGCCTTCTCCCATCTCTGTTATAGAGTCCTCGCCATGGAAGCGGGTTTCACTGAGGGCCACAATGTCGATGTTGTACCTCTTCAGCTTGTGCGCAACCAGCGCTGTTCTTCGGGGACAACAGGAATCATCACGTACATCCAGGAGAGTTCCAGGTCGCAATTGTGATTTTTAAGTTGGTTTTTTTTTCTTTTTTTTGTTAATTTTCGACCGGATGAGGGATGACCCGGCAGCTGCAGTAGGCTGCCCGGGTTGAAGAGGAACAGACCTTTTATAGGCCACATTTTCTAAGCCCTTCCCTCTCAGAGTGAGCAGGACGGGGCTGCTCAGTCACATGAGGAGCTGCCGGAGAGGCACGCTGTTCCATCCTGAGCCTCGGCGACCATCTTTCCCACGTCGCCTGCGCGCAGGGTTAGACTAGATACTCCCAGTCACATCCTGACCTGTATCCACCACCCTTCCCCATCGCCGCACGACTTCGAGGGTGGGGGTTGGGGTGGGAATGGGGTAGGGTATTTGGAGCAGGCTTGCACAATTAATAGATTAGAGTGAAGGTCTCTACCCTCACTGTCTTCGATCCACCCTATGTTTTCCAGTGGCATGAAGAGCTCATGACGACCTTCTATAGAGGGGAGTTGCAGAAGACTGCCAGAACACCGGTCTGTTGGTGACTGCCTAATGCATGTTTTCTCCACAGATTTATCATTAGGGGTTTTCTCCCGTAGCCATAGCACGTGCAAGTGCACCCATTGAGCATTGGGGCAGTGGATGGTGGCAGTCAGGACGCCGGTGGGCCTGTGCTGCCTACCTCTGGGGTCCACTGCAGCTCCGAGACCCCCTGCTGTCTGGCCCAAGGCTGCAAAGCACACTGTTACCAACGAGGAGGCACAGTAGAGGTCTGGGTGATGGAGAGGCTATGTACTGACAAGGAAAGACTTACGCACTCTGCTTTTCCAAAACTCAGTTGAGTTAGTCAGCGGCAGTGCCTGGGAGCGAGAAGCAAGCAAGCAGACAAGCATGCAGCTACGCTAGCTCAGGGGGGCTGCACTAGGCACATCACACGACCCCTTTGGACCAAGTCCACCAGTCCACACGCACACACACACAGTCTCAAGGGTTTTATTTCACTGGGAACAGAACAGCCAATATTCCTCTGTCAGCTACCCATCACACACAGATCCCCCAGCATGTCTCGCACCTACCGTCCCAGTAGATGCTGTCGTCTGTGACGGTGATGTGGGCGTGGCCGAGAGAGATAATATGCTGCAGCTGCTCCTCAGGGCGGAGGATCACTACCCCATCCTGGCTGGAAACATCAAAGCTTTCAAAAGTGATCTTGGTTTTTGTTTTCCTCTCGCTGTCTTCAAACGAGATCAGCTGCACCTCCGCTTTTGGCCAGAACTTACTCAGTAAGTTCTGCAGCTGGTAAAAAGGAAATGGAAACCAAAAAGAAAATTGTAAAGCTGGTCCATCGTGCACAGTTGGCGCAGGCTGACTGCAGATGCCCAGGTGACCAGGTGACTAACAGAGGCCTGTCCCAAGTGAAGAAGTGAGAGGAGGATAGTCTCGCTCGTACAAACCACAGCAGGGGTGCACAAGGGCCCGTCCATTTCAGGATTTTAGGCAAACTTTAGCCTGATCAAATCTTAATCTGAGATTTGTAAAAACACCAGCAGTGATTATCAAAAGTGACTGTTTTCAATTTCGTTGAAGGTGATAAAAGTTCAACTAAAATAATTCTACGAAAACATGTACTACAAAACGCTATAAACAGAACGGTGTGATAAGCGGCAATGACTGCTAGGACCCGGGAACAGGACCCACCTTGCTTTTAATAATGCCCTCCAGCAGGACTCGAGCTTCTGCCCTCGGATCCTCCAGCGATGGCGGCATTGTCCATGGCACAACAAGGAACATTTCATGGCTGGGGAGATGAACCTGCAGTCCTACAGTTGGGGGGTTAGGGGCACAAACACTGATGTAAAAATGTGTCTGAATGAAAGCTTTCTGCAACCAGCCCATGTTACCAGCCTTCAGGACACAGACCTACCGTGGGCCTGACCAGAGTCCGTGGTTATGAATAAACGTCAAATTTTTGCACCTGTGTATGCAACCACATACGCAAGCCTTTAATAAGATAATTCAGGCCAACTTCAAAACAAAGTCTGTCAGTACCAGCCTGCTTTAACACTGACTGAGGAGGTCTGTCAGTACCAGCCTGCTTCAACACTGACCGAGTCAGTACCAGCCTGCTTCAACACTGACCAAGGAGGTCTGTCAGTACCAGCCTGCTCTAACACTGACCGAGTCAGTACCAGCCTGCTTTAACACTGACCGAAGCGATCTGTTGTTTGATTAGCAGAGTCAACAACTCTGGGTAGCAGGATGTCTCCAGGGGCATCGTTGGGGGCACTGCCAGGGACTTCCTCTGGGATGAAGTAGAGCACAGCTGGAGCTCCACGCTCGCCACCCTCGCACTCTGGCACCACCTCCAGGTCATACGGGGAGCCAGGCCTCAGGCCCAGGAGAGGCAGGGGGGGGCCTGCCAGCCTCCCCTTCCGGACGCTCGGGCCGCCCCTCTCAGAGAGGCGGTACCAGAAGGCCACGCCCACCCCAGACCTGCCGCTCCACAGGGCTATCGAGTCCTTCTGCCTAAATCGGAGATCCAACACTTCACCAGGGCCTGTGGGCAGAGCAAACCAGCAAACATTCATCAGGGCCTCCCCAACACTTCACCAGAGCTCCTTCCTAAATGACTTTGGGCTTATCCTGGCCTAACGCAAGCTTGGAGTTGGTTGCTAAAGGGCGCAGAACGGTGTGGGGTGGAATTTGACGGTGCCTCACCGAAGACAAAGTGCATGTGGAAAGACCAAAATATTTTTCCAACCTGCAGTTTACCAACAATAAAATTTGGAGAAATGGAGAAAAAATGCACGTTCAACAAAATGTTCAGTTTTCATCTAGAACAGTTCATGAGCAATAAACATTTTACATTATTTATTTAAACATACATTGCGCCAAATTCCAAAAATATTTGAGACAAGCATTAATGAGTTTGAAATAGACAATTCTTCTGTTCTTCTGTGAGACTGACAATTTGACATCTCTCCAATAAGAGTCAACAAGTGTTTGATCAATAGATAATTAAGGCCACCACAGAAGTGCATTCACCCACAAGTGTAGGTTTTCCACCCATTCAACCTACTGATGTGGTGTGGCTATCTGTCACACCACTATCTGTCATTTGCATCTCAAAGCAGAGGAAGTCAGCTGGACCATAATTATCACCTGTCAAATCACTGGATTCAGATGATCATCCTTTTCATGAAGTTGACTGTTTGTAGCCCATTTTTTTAACAGACCTCTCCCCCTCACAGCCAGGTCCCTCCCCCACACAGCCAGGCCTCTACCCCACGCAGCCCGACCCCTCCCCAAAACAGCAAGGCCTCTCCTCCACACAGCCAAGCCCCTCCCCCACACAGTCAATCCCCTCCGCAAAACAGCCAGGCCCCTCCCCCACACAGCCAGACCCCTCCCCCACACAGCCAAGCCTCTCCCCCACACAGCCAGGCCCCTCCCCCACACAGCCAGGCCCCTTCCCCACACAGCCAGGCCCCTCCCCAATACAGACAGCCCCGCCCCCCAACGCTATTGGCCCACCTGTTTTTGTCTGGATGGTGCTAACGCTCATGACCGTGCTGTCCCCACACAGGGCCTCCACCCTGCAGCTGTACTGGTGGCAGGGAAGCAGGCCTGTCACTGTGTGCCAGGTGAGGAGCGTGGAGCTCTGGAGCTCCCCCTGGTGGTACACCTTAAAGCTGGAGATGGAGGAGATGTTCTGCACGGACCAGCTCACCGTATAGTTGCGGGAGCCAAAGGAGGACTGGTGTAGGTTTATGATTTCAGAGTTTGCTAGGGGACAAAAAATAAACAAAACTCTTTCATCAGGCAAAGTTTTCAAACAGTAGTATCCAAGACAATATTAGCATTCCCCTGTTAGATGTGTTGGAAGTGATGAAGTCGATTCACTGTTCAAAATTAGAGGAGAGATTGGCACACAAACTCTTAATCCAGCACATCCCATCATGTGCCAGGTCATGCGCCAGGGACACACTTAACAAAATCACATGATTTCCTTTGGCAGGAGCTTGGTAATCCTGCACTGACAGCAACATCTAGTGAAAAATCCAAGAAACCTACAAGTACATTAAGTAAGTTGACAGGAAAACCACACAGGTTTTTTCCACTAGCCTCTACCCTGGGGCTAGATAAAAGAATGCATCAATGTAGGACTGCACCATACATCTAACTGCAGTTTTTAAAGCGTATTAAGACTAACTGCGGGATTGTAGTGTATAGGCGTCTTTTTATTTAATCTGTTCGCTCCAGCATTATTTACTCAGTAAGTGCTGAATGTGCTGTGGTATCTGCCAAAGGAGGTTATTTTGAGAAAAGTTGTTTTCAAAGTTGTTTTAAGTAAAACTTGTGTTATCGTAGGTAGAAATTGAAAAATGTCTGTACTTTGGTTTGTTATTCAATAAATGTCAATAAATTAACTGAATTTCTCCCTACCTAAAGTTTCTTCTAAAAATTATTTTTTAAACCCACAGATGGCCTAATACTTTTGGCCTGAACTGTATTGTACACCACACAACCAAAACATGGCCAAAAGTATGTGGACACCTGACATTTAACATCTTATCCAAAATAATTGATGTTAATATGGAGTTGGCCCACCTTTTGTTGCTATAACAACTTCCACTCTTCTGGGAAGGCCCTATTCAAGATACCAGAGCGCTGCTTTAGGGATTTGCACTGATTGGGCCATTAGGTCTGGCTCACAGTTGGCTTTCCAATCCCAAAGGTGTTGGATGGACTTGCAGATCAGGTTTCTGTGCAGGCCAGTCAAGTTCATCCACACCATTCTCAAACCGTTGGGAAAGCATTGTATTGGAAAATTGTGTAGGAAATTGTATGCTGTAGCATTAAGATTTGCCATCACTGGGCCTAGCCCAAACCATGAAGAACAGTCCCAGAACAAGGGGTGTCCAGATACTTTTGGTCATATGGTGTGGGTACCAGACACAGGCGCTCTATAGCTATACCAGAGTTTCCATCGCTGAGGACCATCCTGCTGAGGCGGGACTGGCCCGTAGACTGGCCCACAGACTGGCCCAAAGACTGGCACACCACCTGAAGCCCCAGCTGCACCCTGCTACAGGGGGGCAAGCTGCCCACGGTGAACACCGGGCTGCCCAGCGTGTGTCTGAAGCTCCTCTCCTCCAGGACGTGGCCAGAGCCGTCCACGTGGAAGACCGTGAGCAGGAAGGCGGTGAGGCCTGAGGCGGGGTCGCTCGGGGGGCAGTCCCATCCCACGGTCATGCTGTTGCTGTCCCAAGCAGTCACCCTGAAGTTCCTGGGCACGTCAGGATCTGGGCATTCACACAGGGAACTTAACACGGCACTCTGAGCACGCACCAGCACAGCCAAGCTTTACAATGTGATCATTCACACAAACAGGCTAACCCATGAGCCTATGCATGTTCAGCTACAGTAATTGCACAATGCTAATGAACCTGCTGGTGCTCATATGGCAATAGGGCAGTTCACAGAAGTGTGCTACTTATCAGACCTCCAAAAGAAAGGAGTCAGCAAATTAGATAGATACAGTGCTCAGTAGCAAAATATCCTACTGGATCAGCATTATGTGAACCTTAGGTTCTCCATAATATAATGTGATCAAGTTTTGTATCATTACAGTAGAAACCTAATAACATGGGAAACAAGTTGGTGTCTTTGGTGGGGTGCTGTCTAAAGATCTTGATACAAATGGGTCAGTGGCCAGCCAGATACCAAGGTTAACCCGGTGTGATAAGCTTACAGAGATAGCACAAGCAGGATCATTGATCTGTACTGTTTGGTCCTGATTGTGTCTTTATTTCATGACTTGGTGTTTTGCTTTGATATTTTTGTATATATGGGGAAAGGTGCAATGGTTCAGGGACACTCGTCTAAACTCGTCTCCTGCGCATATGCAAATGTGCATAGCCATTTCACCACTCACATTTTGCACCATTGTATATTGTTAATATTACTGGACACACTGAACAATAAACTGCATTCATTTTAACCTGCCATTCTTCGTTGACTCTTGCCACTGTACACCTTGCAGCTTAAGGTCCTAACATACACATAGAACTGAGGATACCAGCACCTCGTAGTTACTGGCCTATACACTAGTGTTGTACCTGTTCATACTCAATTGTATTTATGCAGGCTACACAAGCCAGAGACATGTCTGCCTCTACCAAGTTTTAGACAGCGATCAGTATAGAGACACACTACTGGTGGAAAGCAGTTTCCTCTGGCCATGCATTACTGTTAGCACCAGAGGAAAGGTGAAAACACTATTTTGGAGTCAGATAATCAAGATTACATGAAATTAATCCCATTCCAGCAAGACTACACACGTTCCTTCACCACTCAGATACTTCCACTGTTTGGTTTGCGGACGGGTTTCTTACAGTTGGTGACCTCCACATGCCGTATGGAGTATCCGAGGGGTTTCTTACATGAATCTACTGGTGCTCACATATACCTGCTGGTGCACATCTGAATCTGCTGGTTCACATTTGAATCTAAAGGCTCGCTTACAAATCTACTGGTGCTCATATGAATCTAAAGGTTCTCTTATAAATCTACTGGTGCTCATATGAATCTACTGGTGCTCATATGAATCTAAAAGTTCTCATATGAAAAAAACTGGTGCTCATACGAATCTGCTGGTTCACATTTGAATCTAAAGGCTCTCTTACAAATCTACTGGTGCTCATATGAATCTAAAGGTTCTCTTACAAATCTACTGGTGCTCATATGAATCTAAAGGTTCTCTTATAAATCTACTGGTGCTCATATGAATCTACTGGTGCTCATATGAATCTAAAGGTTCTCTTACGAATCTACTGGTGCTCATATGAATCTACTGGTGCTCATATGAATCTAAAGGTGCTCATATGAATCTACTGGTGCTCATATGAATCTAAAGGTGCTCATATGAATCTAAAGGTGCTCATATGAATCTAAAGGTTCTTTTACAAATCTACTGGTGCTCATATGAATCTAAAGGTGCTCATATGAATCTAAAGGTTCTTTTACAAATCTACTGGTGCTCATATGAATCTAAAGGCTCTCTTACGAATCTTCTGGTTCTCATGTGAATCTAAAGGTTCTCATAATTCTACTGGTGCTCATATGAATCTACTGGTGCTCATATGAATCTAAAGGTTCTCATACGAATCTACTGTGCAAATGTACAGTACTTGGAAGTGGCTATGGATAACAGTGCTGTCCATAATGCACATAATGTAGAAAGCACAAGATACTAATAACAATGGCTATTTAGTAGGGAGAATTAAGTGAACAAAATGTCACGTGGTGGATAGAAGCATGAAAACTGGTACGAAAATACGTTTTAAAGACAAGCTGAAAATAGGAACATCCTTGTTACCCATAACAATTTTGTGTGTATTTGAGTGAAATGTACGTATACAAATGGTTATTCAACAAACTTTGTGGTCAGACTGTGAAACTTAACAATAGTCAGGGTTTTGAACACAGTCTAACATCATACACATTAGTGTCACTTAGGATGTAGGGGAGAGTCGGTATAAACGTAAGGCATATATATAACGGTAATTATATTTTTGTTCACTGCTGCTACAGTCGTCATTTGAGGATTGTATACGCACAATTCAATCCTATACCGAATGATTCATGGAAAAGAAACAGCATTTATCACATGCATTTATTATAAGCACACACCAGATTAGTCTGTATAGTAGGCTTTTGCTATTGGGTTTTGAGTTAGTTTTTAATGCAAAATTAATAGTTTTAAATTGGCAAATTGCACGTAGTGGTGTCTCTCCTGTCAGATTCTAGTTCCTCGTTTACGAAATAGGGAAATGGACAATTATTGAAATGACTGAATTATTGAAATAAACAATTATTGTTTAACATTTTCATGTGGGGAAAAATTATTTCTTTCGAGGCATCTTTGAGAGAGACCAGCAAAGACGTGCTCAGACGAGAGACACCAGCTACAAGCAAGCGAGGGGAACGTGAAACCTGACACCATGATAGGTTGAATAAAAATAGGTATTAATTATTCAACGGTTTTTACTGACAGAGGTCAAAGTGTGCAATGATTTTAAAATGCAGGTTTTGGTGACGGTCAGGTGCGAATGTCTCGCCCTCTCCTCTGACGTGCGTCTGAACTGTTGTTTGTAGCCCTTTGTAATTTCATTGGAGCAAATTTCATCCCGCTGTCTGTGGTTGTTTCTGTTTCAATGCCATTAAAATCCTTTTTGCTCAAATATACTGGCTTGTGCAAACTTATTTTCAATTTATCCTCAATAGCACTGTATCCTACAGTGTGAATATAGTTTATTCCACTGATAATGTTTGGTGTTTGAGGGTTCAGTTGCTAAATAGCCTGCCAGAGGAGAGACCGACACATTCGCACATCCGCATTCCGTATCAGCACCTGGCTATTGTCAGGCAGTGGGGGTGTGAAGACAAGCCAAACTCCAGTAAACAATCCTAAAAAAGTTTTAGTCATTCAGTCAGATTTAGGCTGCATTCAGACAAATTTTTTAAAATTACGGTGAAAAGGTCTTTTCGATTCCCAGTTCAACCTGCTGCCAGTGTTCGATGATGCATATCCCTAGGGTGGTCAAACCTGTTTAGACAATTTTTCAGAAAACAGTGTTTGACAGTTTATTTTTAATCCATAATGGCATAAATGATGCACTCTTACTGGTGAATGCAGTGACCATGAGTCACAGGAGTGGGGGGGAGGGGTGGGGGGTGGGGGGGGGGGGGTGACGCACTCTTACCGGTCAGCTCGGTGAGGCACAGGACTGTGGGGGGGTGGCAGGGGCAGACGCACTCTTACCGGTGAGCGCGGTGAGGCACAGGACTGTGGGGCCGAGCGCCATCTCCACACACGCCACGTAGCTCCGGCAGCCGTCCAGGCCAGCGAATCGGTAGTGCCCCCTGTGCGTGGTCTCGTTGCACAGGACCGCCAGGCCATCCAGGTCCAGCCGGTACAGCACCACTCTGTGCAGGGGGTTGGGGGGGACATGGGGGCTCCCTCGCCAGGAGACCAATAGCGTGGAGGCACCCCGAGACTCCGCCCTCAGTGGAAAGCGGTGGGTGTGGCCTGGGGAGAGCAGGGTGTGCTTGAGAAACTGGCATTGTAACCCAGGAGGTCATTTATGCCAAGCTGCACTACTGATGGAGCCTTCAAAGACACTAGTTTCCATAGATAAGCTACTGTTAATGAAGAACAGTAAGCCAACATCTAATATTAAGCCATAAAAAGATATTAGTAAAAAGCTAGAATTCTGGAATCCTGAAATGAGGCAATGTTCATTTAATTTGTATAGTGATCATTTCAATTACCCATATGAAAACAATTTAATTATCAGTATGTATGTAGCTATCCAATTAAACTGCTTTATACACTGATGTGGACCATTTAACAAACTGATTCTAAGCTTTGAAGTTATGTGCAAAAAGCCCCATGTATTTGGCACAGAAATTAATTTAATACCCTGAAATTATATTCTTAGTAAAAATAGAAATATTCTGGTAAATTACATATTCAAAGGAAGAAGTAGTTCTGGGGCCTGATGCATAGAGTTTGCGTGGATTTAATTATATTGTACAACCATTTGCACATTTTGTACAATTTGCTTAGAAATGAAGTTTTTAATCACACATGCAGATTATATTTATAAATCACAAATATCCCTAAACTTGTACGCTCGTGAAGGAGCTTTATGACTCTACCAAGTGAACATCCTCAATTTCCTTATATGGGGGCATCATTTCACCATTTAAATCTCTTGGAAATAGCAGTAAAACTGCTAAATTTTAATTGTAGTAAAACATAGAGGAACATACTGGCAGAAAAGTGAATAAGAAAAAGAATTTTCAGAATGTTAGATTTAAATGCTGTTGCAATGAAAACAATTTGGAATGTGTTAAAATGTTCAGATCTTTGAAAACCTTATCTGGTCAAGTTCAGTTTCTGTTGATGTCCATAAGTGTAAAGAGAGAGGCATACCAAGTGCAATGATAAAGTCCTCCTTTTGGTAGAGATAATGAGTGTCGTTTTCACAGGGAAACACTTCATTTGGCTGGAATGCCTTGAGAGCTTCCTGTTGTGAAAGAGAAATTGAAGATTCCCAATTAGCCATTCTAATGGAGAATTTAAGGGTCCGATTAACCACATTATCAACTCGCTTCTGTTAGACTGCAAAAGGGAAAACAGGCACTTGAGAAAAGTGACGACAGCACTAAACTTTGCAATAGTGTCCATGTTCATTCAAACATCTTGAGATGAGAAATTTGAAATAGCTCCAATTCAAAAGCACAAACCATGAGAGGGTCCACAGTGCTAAACATTCTGGTTTCTCCTGTGTCAAAATAAAGCCCCACATTCACCAGCTGAGATCTGGTGACTGCAAAGGCCATACCATATGATTCACATCATTTTCATACTCATCAAACCGTTCAGTGACCCCTCGAGCTCGGTGGATGGGGACACTGTCATCCTGGAAGAGACCACTCGCATCAGGATAGAAATGTTTCATCATAGGATAAAGGTGATCGCTCAAAATAAATTTGTATTGATTTGCAGTGATTGCTCCCTCTTAGGGGACAAGCGGACCCAGACCATACCATGAAATTGCGCCCTACAGCATAACCGAGCCACTGGACACCCTCATTGTCATGCATACAGGCCTGTACTGTTCTCTTGGCATACCCCACACATGCACTCGCCCACTTGTGGAGAATATAACAAGGCAGCAGCACCCTACCTGGGAATTTAACCAGTAACCTTTGGGTTGCAAGTCCAGTTCCCATCTTTATAGAAGTAATTGTTCAAATTAAGTGGCCTGCAGCATAATTTAAGAGAGCCATCAATCTGCCACAAGACCGAGGTAATGGACCATATTTTGGAAAACATATGTCTAGCAGTTTCTATTATTGACCATGACAACAGTCATGAGCTAGATTGAAAGGTCTGTAACACTCACCCCACTTCTGCTGGGGGGGAGATAAGCAGTTCTGTGCGCACTGCTCACATTGATGGAATCTGATGAGAAAAGCATGTTCAGCATTGGATCCATCTACATCGCCCCCGTCAGCAACAATGTTGGAGACATTGTCGGAGCTAGACGTCGGACTCGGCAGAGGAAATTCGTAAACAGGAATTGGTGGACTGCAGGTCAACCATACATTTGTAAACGGTCAATTAGCTTCGAATTACAATTAATGACAATGTCAGTTTCTGTAATTATATGTTTAACAAAAAATTATATTCTTGAAAGAGATTGGCCAAAAAGTACACGGATCGTACATGGACCTAAAAAGCATCGCCAAAACAGCGATACACTTATAAATCCAATTTACCAATCCAATTATGGATTTCCGTTTTCATCTCCAATTCAGCTTCAAAGTCAAAGTCACAAACGTGTGAACAACTGAGTTTCACACTTACCAGAAACAACTGAAAAGTTCCACACATGGGAGATTCCGTCATATTCCGCGCGTAATGTATGCACATCCAGTGTCGTTACCATCAACGACACCATTTTGCCTTTACTTCCTATGGGTGTAAGTTCATTGGTGTCCAGCCATATCTTGGTATCTGGTCTGGTAAGTATTGAGAACAATGTCACCGTACAAACAACGAGGTGCGTAGGTTTCAAGTAAATGTGCTTTGAGAAGTTATGAACCGAAGGTTCTGATATTCTGAACTTCATACCTCTTCACGGAGGCGCTGACGTTTAGAACCCAACAGACAGAGAAGACAGGACTGCTGCAGCTTCCTGAAAATGGCAAAGTTGGACGTATTCGTGTGACTATACATTCAGGTCTATAGGCCTAACTGAATGGACACACCCATTAATGAATTTTAAAAACAAAAGGTAAACGTTACCTATAGGCTACACATGCATAAGGCCATTCAAGCCACAGCAATTTAAAGCCGAAATGACATTTCCCTTACGCGTTACCAACACCAGCTGATTCACTCCACTACAGCTGTAAATTAAAATAGAATTCTAATTGTACCTCCACTGTGATTCACTGAAACTGGTTCATGTAAACGAGTCATACAAAAGTAAATAAATAAATTGGGATGGCAGGTATGCCATCCCGCCAAGTTACGCCTTGGCGGGGGCATGCCCCATACCTATACAGCACCGAGAGTTTGGCACTTTTCAGGGTTCCCAACAGAAATAACCACAACAGCCACAGACACTCAGCCCTTAAAAACATTAAATTCTGTACATTCTGACCCCATTTCAACAAACAGAACTCATAAACAACTTCACATGTCCACACAATAAAGCCCCAAACTAAGGGGATTTTGCGTTTTCTCCTTCTTCTTCTCTTTCTTCTTCTCATTCTTATTTTTCCTGCCGCCTTTCCCACTAACAACATGTCTCCCCATTGGACATTTCACTGACACCAGCCAAATCTTCACCTACACGACCCAATCAAAAACGCGCATACACACGCAAAATACCGATACCTTTCTACTCTGAAACATTTGCAGGTTAAATAGCTAGTCCGCCTGTGGCGTAGTGGGCAAGGTTACAGTCTTGAGAACACAGGGTCGTAGGTTCAAGCCCAGCTACAGGTATGTTTCTTTAACCTGCTTCGACCCTCACAAATTATTGTCTACTACTTATCAATTATTGCTTTTGCACTATATCTACCCGCCGTTCACCGTTCAGTTATTAACCGGCTACAATATTGCTACGCCATATGCATTATGATTTACCGTCTGTACGTTCAGTTATTAACCGGCTACAATATTGCTAAGCCATATGGATTCAACGGGAGCTAATCTGTGCTTACTGGCCCGTGTTCTTTAAAACCACCGGCAGGTTTGCTAATGATATTTCACACATTGCATAGCTATGGCATGGTGCTGCACCAACGAAGTCACAGACTGGTAAACCTCCAGCTTAAGGCTTGAATCACGACTCGCCCTCAGGCAGACCATTTCCTCTTTTATACACACGTTTTCTTACGGTTATATTTCCTTTACCAAAACTCACTCACGGCCACCCACATGCATTTCATGACGGCAAATGTATTCCTTTTTTTTAAAAGTTACACCAGTTCACCGCTGTGCCATTTCTACTAACTACATTTCTTCACTTGGCTACCGTACAAAACCTTCTTATCAGCAAACGCCACGTTTGTACATTCATGTTACCTCGCCCTGTTCTCTATCTAGCCACATAGGCTACAAACAATTACTACGTATGTATGTTCTGCAACTCCGCAGTCTAAACAGCTAGTCTGCCTGTGGCCTAGTGGGCAAGGTTACAGTCTTGGGAACATGGGGTCGTATCTTCAAACCCAGCTAGGAACACGTTTCCTTAACCTGCTTCGACCCTCACTAATTATTGTCTACTACTTATCAATTATTGCTTTTGCACCATATCTACCCGCCGTTCACCGTTCAGTTATTAACCGGCTACAATATTGCTAAGCCATATGCATTATGACTTACCGTCTGTACGTTCAGTTAGCTACCGTACAAAACCTTCATCTCAGCAAACGCCACGTTTCTACATTCATGTTACCTCGCCCTGTTCTCTATCTAGCCACATAGGCTACAAACAATTACTACGTCTGTACGTTCTGCAACTCCGCATTAAAACATTACATTTAAAATCATGATTCACTCATATGTATAACTACTAGCACTGAACATGAGAAAAACACATTCGTGCGATAGATTGCACACGTTATTTAACCCTCCACTTCAACAACGAACGTTAAATACAGACTGTTATATACAACCGTTTGATAAGGAAACTAAGTTCACTCATGGTCACTTCATTTACTTCGCACTATAGTCTGTGATCATGTCAACCTTCACCTACATGCCCATTCTGCTAAAAAAAACCATGTTGTTTCAACTACGCAATTTCATCATTTCGCCTAATTTATCTCACACTTGTTATTTTCTCATATGCAAAGCCTGCTGGAACATATGCGTCTGCTCCTATTCTCCACTATCAACTTTTCCGGTTCTAGCTTAACAAAACAGCAAAGAGGATTCCTACCTGCAGATAAGCCTATCAAAATGCCTTATAAACCTTACAAACACTAAAAGTGCATCTTCACGAAATAACAGACTACGGAGCAGGACAGAAGGGTACACAAGTTGCGACCTAGGCAGCTCTAATTCTACGGGCTTGCTGATTCTTTTGTCATTCAAGGCTCGTTGGATGCCCGTCAAATCCGTGAGTAGCCTACATAGCTACACCCTGCCATATTTAACCTTTTCTGATGCGTTCACAATTACGCCACCGCACCATTTGTCACAGCCACTGTTTTACATATATAGGAAACCGAAACTGCTAAACGTACACGCTCTTCAGACTGTACAAATTCACACAATGATAGCCATAATTCACAACCGTTTCTTACAGGGTCACTTCGCATTTCTCACTCTCGTAATAAAACGCTTTGCAAAAAGAAATGATATCTCATAAAAAACACGTTTTCAACGTACAAAAATGCCAAGTTACTCAAAAGTATTGATATCAAAATGACGCCAAGTTACGGTACTACAAACAATATAGGCTATCTTGCCTCACCGAAATTTAATAACATGTATTCCAAAGCAATGCTACCCAGTATTTCTTCAATTCTTTCAAGTCACTTGGCCCTGTGTTTTGTAACCTTACCATATTACAATGTCATGCAAACGTTGTGTCAGATCAAAGTGTCAAATATTTCCTATTGCCTCATGGAACACATGGAAATTCATGTAGAAAACTGCTCGTCAGTCACTACAGGAAGCATATTTCTCCAGAAAACATATGTTTATACTTGCTTCTGAACTGAATTTGACTAAATGCACAAGTGATTGTATATTTGCAACGTACAATAAATACATGTAAAATACATATTGTACATACATACATAGAGAACTTCTTTATCCCCATGTGGACATTTCCCTCGCAGCATGTTACATTCACATTTACGAACAGACATTTATACCAAGAAACATACAATCATTCACGCAACAGAAAGGCTGGCCACCAAAATACATACATACCAATACAAATTGGACATATAGATGCCTATTCAATCAATCATGACTGTGAGAAAGCCATCCACACATATGTTTGGCCTGTCCATGTACTGCACACTTATATACACACAGGGCCAAGTGACTTGAAAGAATTGAGGAAATACTGGGTAGCATTGCTTTGGAATACATGTTATTAAATTTCGGTGAGGCAAGATAGCCTATATTGTTTGTAGTACCGTAACTTGGCGTCATTTTGATATCAATACTTTTGAGTAACTTGGCATTTTTGTACGTTGAAAACGTGTTTTTTATGAGATAAACATTTACTCACCCAAAGAAGAAGAAAGCTGCAGTGCTATCAGTAATGAGAGAATAAACGCGGAGGCAAACCTGCAAATGTACAGATGTAGATTGCATTAGTGGAGCGCGTATTACGAGGACGTATTTATTTAATATATAAACTCACAGAAAATTAGCATATGTACATTTTCAGAGAATAGTTGAACTACTGTCCCTCTGTGAGAAAGCGATATGAGCGAAACGAAACAAAACATTCAGCTGTCGATATCATTTCGCAACACATTAGACCTACTAATACTGATATTGGGCGTATGCTCTGCAAACCCTCTGATTCTAAAATCAGACCGAGTAATTAGACAATTAGCTACACCTTTCAATTAAAATATTGACCACCCATTTCACTCAGTTAAAAAAGTAAGATGAGTGAAACGACAATTCGTCAGAATCTCTGTGTTAGGTTAAAAAAAACATTTGAACAAACAGGACATTTTCCCATGGTAGTGCATGCCGAATGTTTCTTTCTATTGCCAGGAACAACTTAATCATATATCCTTCTCTCGTTTTTCACGCAGGCTTTGTTGGTTTTTGTGGACATTAAAAGCGGCAATACATTTAGGTTATAACCCATATTGTTTGCAAGCATCCTGTTGTGTTGAAGATAGGCTAACTAGTAGGGCAACACAGAATGCACGTGTCAGGTAAATATAAAAGCTAAATAGTTACAAATTACATATTTCATATGCCGTAAATCTGGCGATGTGTTTAATTGAATCGGAGGGCATGTCGCCAAGCAGAATTCTTACAGATCCTTCTAACCCAAATGCGATACTGCGTGGTCAAAAGCTGAATTTTGCACTTATCTGACCGTAACATTATAGGTACCAAATGTTATTTGGCAACTCAAGGCTTATGATTTTATTGCCCTAATTAGAAGCTCATTTCTGGCAATCCTTCCCAGAAGGCTGTTGATATTGAGATCGCGGCTCATGTTAGATTTGAAGACTTTTGATCAATCCACATTCGTTATAGCTTCAACAAAAAGGGCACACTTCTTTCAGAAATTCTGTTTGGTGAGTTAATTTTAGTGATCATGGAATTTACCAACCTGAAAAAATATGTAGATTTTGATGGATTAAAAATTATAGGGGTGTGAATAATAGTGATATATATATAATTATTATTTTGAAGAAAATACCCCCCCCCCCCCTTTTTTAAACATGTTATACATATAGCTCATTGCTTGCTTATTTATAGAGCCTTTTTTGTTTTTGTTTCACTTTTATTAAGTGTAAAAATAATTCTGGAAGGCAGTATATATGTAAAAATATAGGTCGTGTGTTGAAGTTGCTCTGGACAAGTTTCTGCTAAATGTCTACATTCTAGCAATCCCTCACTGAGTCAGCATAACCAATCCCTCAGAAACGCACGCTTACACGCATACATGCACACGCACAAACGCACGCTAACATGCATACACGCGCGTTCTCAATTCTATGTGCCTGCTCGACCACTCCGCTCTGCAGCAGCAGGGCGTCTTGTAACCCCTCCCATCCGCCCAAAGGGATCACAGAGCTTCTCCACGCTAGCTCCCCAGTGGTGGAACGAACTCCCCGTCCCTCTCCGAACCACCCCCTCACTACCCATCTTCCGCCGTGGCATGAAGACTCATCTCTTCAGACTATACCTAGACTAACCACCACCACGCTGTATAAATTTTTTTTTTTAAATACCCTTTTTCCTGTCACTTGTTACATGTTGCCCCATCCCTGCACTTCTTGGTAATTTGTATTTGTCCTAATACTGTAGCTTATTCTTCTGCCTAGTTGGCTTTGCAGATGTTAGACCAGGATAGTGTTCATTGTTCTCGGCTAGAAATAGCTGTACAAAAAAAATAAATGTACCTTACTGAACCCGTGTTCAGCAGTTGTCTACGATCATGAAAATGCACTTTTGTACGTCGCTTTGGATAAAAGCGTCTGCCAAATGAATGTAATGTAATGTACACACAGATGCGCATGCGTGCGCGCGCAAAAAAATTCACAGAAATGCGCACAAACAAGTTTCAAGTTTAATTGTCATTTCCACATACATACTATACGGGAACGAAATGTCGTTCCTCACGGTCCAAGGTGCTAACACAAAATACAACACAGTCTCGAAACATAAAAACAGAATAAAAGCACAATAAAAACAGTGATAAATATAAATAATGCAGTATGTGTAATTATAAGAACTATAAGAATATAGGTAATATCAATACTGCCTAACCAGTGGCCTCAGTGGCAATTATACATAGTATAAATAGGAGGCACAGCGGTGATGATGGCCCGGAATAAAGGGTCGGTACAGGGTAGTCATAAAATGTCCATTACAGGGGCAGAGAGGTGTAGTCCAGGTGTGCATCTGCGCACACACACAGATGTGCCCACACACACACGCACGAACCCACACACACACACATACTCTCTCTTGCACTTCTATGAAGATGTGGGATGGGGCAGAAAAACTGTCTAAAGTGGGTGTATTTTATTTGGATTTCAGAAATAATTGTTTCCCGCAAAGACATAACCGATGCAAAAGCAATTGCTTAAATGTTTGCTTTTTAGTTAGCTAGCAAGCCAGTTTAGAGTTATAGGTTTGCTTGAGTCTGAGGGGGGATTTGAACCTGGGTTTGTCACTCGTCCATAATGTTCCATTGGCAAACGTGCTACCCAGTGAACTATGAGGAAAACAGATGTCGGGGCTGCATATTCTTGGTCTTTTAAACGTATGCACCTGTATGTATGTCCAATGAGGCAACCTATTCTGGTGCATGTGATGATGTAATCAGGCAGGAAGAAGAAAACGCAAAATCCACTAAGTTTGGGGCTTTATTGTGTGGACGTGTAAGGTCAGAAGGTACAGAAATGAATGTTTTTAAGGGTTGAGTCTGTGGTCATTGTGGTTATTTCTGTAAGGAAACCCTGAAAAGTGCCAAACTCTCTGTGCTGTATATGTATGGGGCATGCCACCCCACCAACACGTAACTTTGCAGGATGGCATACCTGCCACCCCAATTTCACATACTTAAGGTATGAAGATACTATCACATGGGAGGACCTGGAACTTGTATAAATACATACAGCCATTCAAATTTGTGCATAATGAATAACAGGATTGACAGAACATTTCTACTCTGCTGCCTCCTCTTCCTCCTCCTGGCTGTGTTCCGCCTGGCTGCGGATGTGGGAGTGAAGGATGAGGTCCACGGACAGCAGGCTTGACGCAGTGTGCAGGACGGAGAGGAGGAGCTGGTATTTACAGGCCAGGGACTCCAGCCCCCGAACCCTCCAGCTGGGGGGGGCGGCCCCAGAGGCCCTGAGGAAGTGTGACTGGGCATCCAGGAAGCGTGGGCCGGGGTACAGTCGCCTGGGCACGCTCAGTACGGCCCCCGCCACCAGCCGGCAGGCCGCGCGCAGGTTGGAGCAGCGCCGCTGGGAGGCCTGCTGCAGGAGGCAGTGGTGCAGTACGAACTCAAACGCGCCCCCTGCTGGTAGCACGCTGCCTGCCTCTATTAGGACACCTGAAGAGGCGGGGCCTGTTTCCCGGTTACGGCTCCCCAGTGCTCCTTCTTTCCCTTCCCCAAAATGGACGCCTGGCCGCTCTCCTGATGCCTTGCCATTTCGTAGCCAGTCCGGAATTGGATGTTCAGGTTCTGCACATAGTGGCCCCTCACCCCTATTTGGGTCCCTAATGCTGACCTGTGGCCCCTCACCCCTGTTTGGGTCCCTAATGCTGACCTGTGGCCCCTCACCCGTGTTTGGGTCCCTAATGCTGACCTGTGGCCTCACACCCCTGTTTGAGTCACTAATGAGGGCCTGTGGCCCCTCACCCCTGTTTGAGTCACTAATGAGGACCTGTGGCCCCTCACCCCAGTTTGGGTCACTAATGAGGGCCTGTGGCCCCTCACCCCTGTTTGGGTCGCTAATGAGGACCTGTGGCCCCTCACCCCTGTTTGGGTCCCCAATAATGGCCTGTGGCCCTCCAGCCTCTGTGCTGTCAGTGCTGAGGTGGGCATTGTCCCTCATGCTGGCGGGTGCTCTATCTAACCTTGTGCCATTGTGCCGGGTTGTCTGACCATGTAATGAGCTACGTTCTCACTGTCCTCCTCCCTGCCCTGCGGGTGATGTGATTGGACAGGACCGTGTGCGTGACGCGACAGGACAGGCTCGTACAAGCGCTGAAGCATCCGGAACAGTCCGCAGAATGTCACCGTGGCAACGTGCTCCTCTCCAATCAGGCTCCAGTCACCGGGGTTGGCAAAGAGCTCCGCCCTCGCCAGCTGACAGAACAGCGCCAGCTCGTCACTGTCCACGCACTCCACTACGGACAGGCCGGCCCGCCGAGCGAGGTCCAGCGCCAGCTCCGACTGCTTCGCTGCCGAGAGCAGCAGCCCCACCCTCAGCCTGCGCAGGCAGGCCACGCCCCGCTCTGCCCTCCCGCCCACCCCGCCGCAGCACCTCTGCGCCTGCGCCGCGCTCGCCAGGTTCAGAGAGACGCCAGGGGGCGTCAGAGGGGACTGGAGCGGCACGCTTGTGGCCAGCGCTCGGAGCGGCCCGTCGCCAGGGCAACGCACCGCAAAGTCTCTGTGGATCACCAGGCCCTGGAGGACCCGGGACCGTCTCACGGGCAGGCCTGGTACGGGCGTGTGGAGCGCGGCGAAGTGGCGGGCGATCAGGGTCACGCCGGTGCAGTCCTGCTCACACCGCCACCTGCGGTAGAACTCGCAGGCCGTCTGGCTCAGGACCCCCCAGTGGGAGCTCGCCGTCTTTCCCCGGAAGTAGGCGTCCGTGAGCGGGCGCAGGTGGGCGGGGTCCTGGAGAAGGGACAGGGCGCGAGGGGCAAGGCCCTGCCCGATCACGCCATCCAAAACGAGCGTCTGGAAGGAAAGCAGAATGTGAGCCACGCGGCGCGCCTGAATGCCATGGAGATGGTCGCCGTGGATACCCCGCAGAAGCGCCCCCAGCAGGAGAAGGAAGGACTTGGCTCCCCGTGATCACCCGTGATCTTACAGTGTGCTGATACACATCCCACCAGGACTCTGTCACAGGCACAACACAACACCATTATCAGCACACACATCTCTATCCATAGTCTTTTACTCACTATAACTCATACAGTATGATTTACACAGTCACTCATACAGTATGAATTGCAGTTACTCATACACATTGCTAATTGCGCAGTATGATTTACACAGTTACTCATACCGTATGATTAACACACTGTTACTACAGCATGATTTACACACTGTTCCTCACACAGTATGAATTACACACTGACACTCACGGTATTATTTACACAGTTACTCACACCGTATGATTTACACAGTTACTCATACACATTGCTAATCACACAGTATTATTTACACACTGTTACTCACAGAGTATAATTTACAGTAACTCATAAACACTATTACTCGTACAGTATGATTTATAGAGTTACTCATACACATTGCTAATCACACAATATTTACACACTCTTACTCACACAGTATGATTTTACATTACATTACATTACAGGCATTTGGCAGACGCTCTTATCCAGAGCGACGTACAACAAAGTGTATAACCATAACCAGGAACAAGTATGACAAAACCCCTAGAGAGAAGTACCGGTCCAAGTACAGGGAACAACCGCATAGTTCAACTTGGACCCTGATGGTTAAACTGATTAACACTAACAACGAGAACGGCAACAACGCAATCTATGGAAAAGTAAAAATAAAAATAAATAAAAATACAAGTAGTCGTTAAGACAGTTGATGCGCCTAAGTCACCTATGAAACAGCTGCCTAGTTACAACCCTAAGTTTAGTCATTTACAGGGGGGAAGGGAGGGATGGGGAGAGGTGCAGCCTGAAGAGGTGGGTCTTCAGTCGTCGTTTGAAATGGGTCACAGTCTCAGCTGTTCCGACCTCCACAGGGAGGTCATTCCACCATCGTGGGGCCAGAACAGACAGGAGACGTGTTCTGGAAGTGCAGGTGCGAAGAGGGGGAGGTGCTAGGCGTCCTGAGGTAGCAGAACGGAGGGATCTGGCTGGCATGTAGGGTTTGAATATCTTGTGGAGGTATGCTGGGGCTGATCCCTTGACTGCCTGGTATGCTAGGACCAATGTTTTAAATTTGATGCGAGCTATAACAGGCAGCCAGTGGAGGGTAGTGAGCAGGGGAGTTACGTGGGAGTGTCTGGGGAGGTTGAAGACCAGACGAGCCGCAGCATTCTGAATGAGCTGCAGGGGTCTGGTGGCAGATGCCGGTAGTCCAGCCAGAAGAGAGTTGCAGTAGTCCAGGCGGGATAGAACCATTGCTTGGACCAGGAGCTGGGTTGAGTAGGTGGTGAGAAAGGGGCGGATTCTGCGGATGTTGTATAGGAAAAATCTGCATGCCCGGGTTACTGCTGCAATGTTGTTGGAGAGGGACAGCCTGTTGTCCATCATCACTCCGAGATTCTTGGCGCAGGGTGATGATGTCACTACGGTGTCCCCTAAGGAAATGGAAAAGTCGAGGAGGGGAGAGGATAGAGCAGGAATAAAGAATAGCTCCGTCTTTCCCGGGTTGAGCTTCAGATGGTGATTGTCCATCCAGCTCTGAATGTCCCTCAGGCAAGCGGAGATGCGGGCAGGGACCTGTGTGTCCGATGGGGAGAAGGAGAGAAAGAGTTGCGTGTCGTCGGCATAGGAGTGATAGGACAAGCCATGGGCAGATATTACAGGGCCAAGGGATCTGGTGTACATGGAGAAGAGAAGGGGACCAAGGACTGAGCCCTGGGGAACTCCGGTGGTGAGGGGACGGGGTGGTGATACCTTACCCGCCCAGGCAACCTGGAAGGAACGGTCAGAGAGGTAAGACTCAATCCAGTCAAGGACTGTGCCGCGGATCCCTGTTGCTGCCAGGGAGGACAGGAGGGTAGAGTGGTCCACAGTGTCAAATGCAGCGGAGAGGTCTAGAAGAATCAGAACAGAGGAGAGGGAGGCTGCTCGTGTGGCATGGAGTGACTCACTGACCGAGAGGAGTGCAGTCTCGGTCGAGTGGCCAGGCCTGAAGCCAGACTGGTGGGGATCAAGCAGGTTGTTCTCAGAGAAGAAAGCAGAGAGCTGGTTAGATGCAGCACGTTCAAGTGTTTTGGATAGGAAAGGGAGGAGAGATACCGGGCGGTAGTTCTGAATGATTTACAGTGTTACTCATACAGTGTTACTCACAGTATGATTAACACACTGTTACTACAGCATGATTTAAACACTGTTACGCACACAGTATGATTTACACACTGTTACTCACACAGTATGATTTACACTGTTACGCAAACAGTATGATTTACACACCGTTATGCACGCAGTATGATTTACACACTGTTACTCAAACAGCATTTTCCACTTGTATACTTTCGTTTCTCATTTATAATGCAAACATCACATCCCCAACATCGAACTGTGCATACTGCAGTAAGACGTAGTGGTGAAAAACCATTTTCTGAGCTGGAGGAATGGAAGAAGCCCCAGGTTGTTGGCTGTGCTGTATTTCAGTAAGTGGGAGAACAGGTTTGGGGGCCTGTTACCTGGCAACGGGATGGTCAAGCCGAAGGGAGGTAAGGATCCTCCGGCCATCCCTGGTGATGAGGACCTCTCCAGAGTCGCTGGTGAAGAGAACCTGGCCCCCGGACGGACCGAAGCACGGGCCCACCACCGCCTCCAAGGCCTGGGTGACCTGCAGCAGGGTACCCAACTCCACCCTCTGCACCCCCTTCATCTCCACACTGCCTTTAACAGGGGCCTGCTGTACACACAGGGGGCAATCACTGAGCTGCATTTCCAACACAGACGCAGCGTACTCAATCTGAAATGCACACAGTGCATTTCCAACACAGACACAGCGTACTCAATCTGAAATGCACACGGTCCATTTCCCACACAGACACAGCGTACTCAAACTGAAATGCACACGGTACATTTCCCACACAGACACAGCGTACTCAAACTGAAATGCACACGGTGCATTTCAAACACAGGCACAGCGTACTCAAACTGAAATGCAGGACTCCAACCCTGTAGGGTAACCTGTTCAGCAAACAAACAAACAATCCTGCCAAGTACAAAACTAGCACTGAAATCCCATTTGCCTAATCAGAATCAGACAAAACAATCCTGCCAAATACAAAACTAACATGCCTTTGGAGCTGAGTGAGTACTTTTAACATGGTCGGTGAAAATAGCGATGATATGTGTTACTCAACTAATCATTTAATCAGAAACATTTACACTCTAGACATTTGACACGTAAACAGTAAAAATAACACATGCAAATGCAACATTACACACTTGCACCAGTAGGCCTTATCTGATAGAATAAAAATAATCACATTATCAGAACAGACAGAACAGACATTGCCACAGGAATACCTAACACAAACGCAGTTTTTTCCCCATCTGGAATAAGCCGGCATTTTGGAAAAACAGAGTTGCGCGGTCTCTAATAAAAATGATTAGCATGGCTTACAGGCTCGTTACGGAACAGAAATAATATAAAATGACACCAACACAACAATCCTGTAATGTAATTACAGTATCACATTTTGCAGTAAATTATTGACTTATCAATGTTCAGTCCAAAAGCTCTTATTAGATGCCACTGTTGACATTTGTAAGTTTGGCCTTACAATCCTTCCAGCTTCTCCCATTGTTATGCCTGGATTTATGACATGGTCAATCACTGTGGCTCTAAATTCATTCAATACAGCAGCATTTCTTCTACCTGCTTGACCACAACCTCAGCCACAGCCATGACCCGTCCATCAGTACCAACTGCATTGGGCTACTCCATGTTGTCAGACACTGCTGAATGTTGTGCTGTAAAACAGCCTTTTATGTTGGGATTATCAATCGTGCTGCAATGCGACTCACCTGGGCAATGTTGCTGGAAGTGATGAGACAGAATTGCAAACATCTTGACTTCATTTCACAATCTGCATGTCTAGTAATAAACATTGGAACATTGTACTAATACGAGACGACTGTATTGTGAAAACTGAGTGTGATTTAGAGTTGTGCACTTTGTGGGTAGGTACTGCAATTAGTGTCTTAGGGTAAGAATTTTGCCAGTCAGTTTGGCAAATTGAGTTTTCCACACTGAGCCAAAGCAATCATAACATACTGTAATGCATTTGTAATGTGTGACTGCAGATATCAGAAATGCATCTGAAAAAATTAGAAAAACTGTAGGGTCTCAGGAACATCTCAGAGACTGGATGTCATGCAAACCACACTTCTGCCCTGGTTTTGGCTTAGTGGTCTAAACCATTCAACTGATGTGCAGCAGATCCAGGTTCAAACCTACAGGAAAATCATTTATTTGAGAGGTAACATAAATATACCAGCTCAATAGACAAGCAGTGCCTTTTCAAAATGTATTGAGTTGTGGTTACACTACAGTAACAGAAGCAAGCATTCATCAGACACTACACAACTTCTCTTATAATGGATTTTATTTCCACTACTGGAGATGAATGTCATTGCTTTAACTGCAGATTTTAGCCCCATGCTGATGTACTCATATTGAGCCCAAACATAATCCAATATAGAATATGAAATAAGTACTACTGTGTCACAGGAGTTAAATACATCACACAATAATAAATCACAACAGCAAAACATTCAATATTTTTATAATTCAGGTTTAATCATTGCATAATATTGTCTGAAAATACAGAAAATTAAAGGAAAACAAAAGGGAAAAAAAAACAATCCTAACAGAATTAATAAGGAAACTCAATCCATCATTGTTTACAGATGATTGTTTAATGAAAGTTAATAAGTACACTGCAGTGATCATTCTGCATTCTTCATTCTTCTCCCTATCAGCTGCATTTGCCCACAAAAATTTGTACATTGGAAATCTGGTGAAAATGAATAAAAGCTACTGTAAAAACTAGTAGAATGCACATTTAAGTGGAGGAGTTTGCCACTGGCTTCTTTTAAAAAAGATGCAGATACAGGAGATACAGGAGAGAATTATTACTTCAAAAACATTTTACCCTGCCATCTATTGGCATTATTACTCTCAATGCTATATTAGTGTTTTAATAATCAAAAGTACATAAACACACCTTGAATATTTGCAATATAAATGTATTAAAATGTAAAAAAAATATATCACATTTACATTACAGGCATTTAGCAGACGCTCTTATCCAGAGCGACTTACAGAACTTTTTTACATAGCATTTTACATTGTATCCATTTATACAGCTGGATATATACTGAAGCAATTTAGGTTAAGTACCTTGCTCAAGGGTACAACGGCAGTGTCCTACCCGGGAATCGAACCTGCGACCTTTTGGTTACAAGTCTAGTTCCTTACCCACTGTGCTACACTCCGTCCTATCATTTAGACAGCAAGTGCTTAACCAGTAAGTGTATAATTCGTCCAGGTGCGTAGAACTGCTGAAATCCGTCCCGCTAGAGTTGGCTAAGTATCTGCGTTCATTTGCTAATTACATACCGCGTTAGATTTAAAATTTCCCTGTGTGGTAACTGTTCTTTGTGTTAGGTTTCTATCTGCCGCTTTTTGATTCTTAGAATTGATAGATTGGCTACTTGGGCTTAGCGATTGCGATTATTGTATTATTACTGACTGTGAACCCGTGTAATCAGCGCGTTATTCGATTCAGGTTTTCAATTGCTAATTAGGTACACCCCAGTTTATGTGTCAGCTCCCCATTCCAGTCTGCTCTCTCCCCCTCAGAACGCACTTTTAGCGACGTGGCCCCCCTCGACAACAGAACCTCTCTAACCTCTGCTACCCGCCGCTGACCCCCTGTGAGAACTTCTCGGTCACACGGAGGCTATGGAACTGCCAGTCTGCTACGTGCAAGGCGGACTTCATTTCCGCCTATGCCTCCCTCCTATCCCTGCAGTTCCTTGCCCTCACAGAGACCTGGATCACACCAGACAACTCTGCCACTCCTGCTGCCCTCTCGTCCGCCTACTCCTTCTCCGACACCCCCCGGCGATCTGGCCGTGGTGGTGGTACTGGTCTACTGATCTCCCCCACTTGGAAATTCTCTGTTCTCCCCCTCCCTGACCTGTCAATATCCACTTTTGAATTCCATCCTGTCTCTATCACCTACCCTGCTAACCTCTATATTGTTGTTATTTATCGTCCCCTGGGGCCCCTGGGAAGCTTCCTGGATGAGCTAGACACCTTGCTCAGCTCCTTCCCTGAGGACGGCACCCCGCTGATCCTCCTGGGAGATTTTAACATCCACCTAGAGGCCTCCCAGTCTGCTGCCTTCCTACCACTACTCCACTCATTCAACCTCTCCCTACAACACTCTCCCCCAACCCACAAGGCAGGCAACCTCCTAGACCAGATCTTCCCGAGGAACTGCTCCAGCTCCAATCTCACGGTTACCCCCCTGCATACGTCTGACCATCACTTCATCTCCTTCTCCCTCCCTCCCGCTCCCCATCCTCCCCCCACCCCCACTGTCACTGTCCGCCGTAACCTCCGCTCCCTCTCACCCTCTTCTCTCACTCCCAGACTGCTTCCCTCCCCCCTCTTCAATCATTCTCCAAGCTCCCCACTAACTCTGCATCCTCCACCCTAACTTCATCTCTCTCCTCAGCATTCGACTCCCTATGTCCTCTTGTCCCTAGGCCAGCACGTTCATCCCCTCCCAGTCCATGGATGTCTGACATCCTACGCACCTCCAGGGCCAGCCTCCGCGCTGCTGAGAGGAAGTGGCGCAAATCCAGGGACCCATCTGACCTTTCAGCCTATCAGTCTCTCCTGACAGTTTTCTTCTGCTGTCTCCGCCGCTAAGGCAAATTTCTATCAAACTAAAAATCATAACTCCATTTCTAACCCTCATCAACTGTTCTCTATTTTCTCCTCTCTCCTCCACCTCCCCCACCCCAGTCTTCCTTCACTGCAGATGACTTTGCAACATTCTTTGATGAAAAGATCACAGTCATCCGCAGCTCCTTTGCCCCCTCTGCACCCTCCGCCCCGTTTCTCCACATTTTCTCTCCTCACAGACAGGAGTTTCCCAGCTCCTGCTCTCCCACCACCCTACCACCTGCGCCCTCGACCCTATCCCCTCATCTCTCCTCCAGGCAATCACACCAGGCATCCTCCCATTTGTCACCTCCCTTGTGAACTCCTCCCTATCTTCTGGATGTTTCCCCTCATCCTTCAAGAGGGCCCACATCACCCCGCTGCTGAAGAAACCCACACTAGATCCTTCAGTCATCCAGAACTACCGCCCGGTATCTCTCCTCCCTCTTCTACTTGAACGTGCTGCATCTAACCAACTCTCTGCTTTCTTCTCTCATAATAACCCCCACCAGTCTAGCTTCAGGCCTGGCCACTCGACAGAGACTGCACTCCTCTCTGTCAGTGAGTCACTCCATGCCGCACGAGCAGCCTCCCTCTCCTGTCCTGATTCTTCTAGACCTCTCTGCTGCATTCGACACTGTGGAGCACTCCATCCTCCTGTCCTCCCTGGCAGCAACAGGGACCTGCGGCACAGTCCTTGACTGGATTGAGTCTTACCTCTCCGACCGTTTATTCCAGGTTGCCTGGGCGGGTAAGGTATCACCACCCCGTCCCCTCGCCACCGGAGTTCCCCAGGGCTCAGTCCTCGGTCCCCTTCTCTTCTCCTTATACACCAGATTCCTTAGCCCTGTAATCTCTGCCCATGGCTTGTCCTATCATTGCTATGCCGACGACACACAACTCTTTCTCTCCTTCTCCCCATCGGACACACAGGTCCCTGCCCGCATCTCCGCTTGCCTGAGGGACATCCAGAGCTGGATGGACAATCACCACCTGAAGCTCAACCCGGGAAAGACGGAACTAATCTTTATTCCTGCTCTAACCTCTCCCCTCCTCGATTTTTCCATTTCCCTAGGGGACACCTTAGTGACATCATCACCCTGTGCCAAGAATCTCGGAGTGGTGATGGACAACAGGTTGTCCCTCTCCAGGAACATCGCAGCAGTAAGCCGGGCGTGCAGATTTTTCCTGTATAACATCCGGAGAATCCGCCCCTTTCTCACCACCTACTCAACCCAGCTCCTGGTCCAAGCAATGGTACTATCCTGCCTGGACTACTGCAACTCACTGGCTGCCTGTTATAGCTCGCATCAAATTTAAAACATTGGTCCTAGCATACCAGGCAGTCAAGGGATCAGCCCCAGCATACCTCCACAAGATATTAAAACCCTACATGCCAGCCAGACCCCTCCGTTCTGCTACCTCAGGACGCCTGGCACCTCCCCCTCTTCGCACCTGCGCTTCCCGAACACGTCTCCTGTCTGTTCTGGCCCCACGATGGTGGAATGACCTCCCCGTGGAGGTCAGAACAGCTGAGACACTGACCCACTTCAAGCGACGACTGAAGACTCACCTCTTCAGGCTGCACCTCTCCCCATCCCTCCCTACCTCCCTGTAATCTCTTAAATGACTGTAAGCTTAGGGTTGTAACTGGGTAGCTGTTTTGTAGGTGACTTACTTAATGCACTAGTCTTAACTATTGCTTGTATTTTTGCATAGACCGCGTTGTTGCTGTTCTCGTTTGTGTTAGTGTTAATCAGTTCAACTTTCAGGGTCCAAGTTGAACTATGCGGTCGTTCCCTGCACTTGGGCCGGTACTTCTCTCTAGGGTTTTCGACATATTTGTTCCTGGTTATGGTTATACACTTTGTTGTACGTCGCTCTGGATAAGATCGTCTGCCAAATGCCTGCAATGTAATGTAATGTAATGTAACCTGAACTGCTAAAAGATAATAATCTTATGTACAGGGGTTAGGTTGTACTGAGGTTATATATATATATGTAATATTGGGCACATCTGAAATTGCACTGGTAAGGCATTGGTCAAGGAAGGTTGCAAGTGTGTCGATGTGTGTGTGTGTGTGTGTGATTGGGTGAGAGTGTGTTTGTGTGCGTGAATTTGTGAATGTGTGTGCATACATGCGTACGTTTGTGGGAGTGACTGTGGATGTGAACATGTGTGGGTATGTGTGTGAGTGCATGAGTATGTGTGTGCCCGGATTGTGTGTGTGTATGGGTAACAGAATGTGTGTGCGTGTGCACGCATGTATGTGTGTGTGCATGTGTGAGAGTATGATTGAGTGCATGAGTATGTGTGTGTATACACACGGGTGCGTGTGTGTATGGGTAAGAGAAAGTGTGTGTGCGTGCGTTTGTGTGAATGTGTGACTGTGTATTTGAGTGTGTGAGTGCAAGAGAATGAGTGTACGTATGTGTGTGTGCGTGAGAGTGCCTTTGTGAATGTGTGTGTGTTTATACATGTGTGTGTGTGTATGTATGGGTATGAGAATGTTTGTGTATACATGTGTATATGGTGTGTGCATGCATGTATGTGTATGCATGTGTGTGCATGTGTGAGTGCATGAGTATGTGTGTGTGTGCGTATGGGTAAGAGAATGTGTGTTTATACGTGTGTGCGTGCATGCGTATGGGAATGAGAATGTGTGTGTGCTGACACGTTTGTGTTTGTGCGTGATTGCATAAATGTGTGTGTGTGTGTGTGTGCATTTGCAAATGTGTGTGTCTGTATACTGTATGTGAGTGTGTGAGTGAGAGAAAAAGTGTGTGTGTATGAGCGCGTGTATGTGTGCATGCGCGTGTGTGTGAGATTGTGTGTGTCCGTGTGTAGGTGTGTTTGAGAGAGTGTGCGTGCATAGGTTTGTGAGTGCGTGCGCATGAGTGAACATGAGTGCATGTATTTGTGAGTGCGTGTGCATGACTGAGAGAGAAAGGGTGTGTGTGATGGAGTGTATGTGACTGGTTGTGCGAGAGTGTGTGTAGATGTGTGAGTGCGTGTGTGTGAGTCTAGGTGCATATGAGTGTGTATATATATATATGTGAGTGTGTGATTGAGTGTGTGTGTATGTGTATACGAGTGTGTGTGTGTATGTGCGAGTGTGTGTGTGTGTATGTGTGAGTGTGTGTAACTGTACATGAGAGTGTGTGTGTGCATGCGTTGGAGTGTGTATGCTCACATGTATGTGTGTATGCATGTGTGTGTGTGCGCGTGCATGTGTGTGTGTCTCTACTCCAGTTAGCAGAGGGACACTGAGGAGTGTGTGTGTTGACACGTGTTTGTGTCTCTGCAGGCATGTGTGTGTGTGCGTGAGTGCATGAGTTTGTGTGTGTGTGTGTGCGTTTGTGTGAATGTGTGTGTGTGTGTGTGTGAGAGAGAGGGTGTGTGAGTGACAGAGTATGAGAGAGACAGAGAGAGAGAGAGAGAGAGAGAGTGTGTGCATACGATTATGAGCGTGTGTATGTATGCATGCATGCGTGTGCGCGCGTGAGAGTGCACTGGTGAATGTGTGTGTGTTTATACATGTGTGTGCATGCGTATGGGAATGTGAATGTGTGTGTGTTTATACATGTGTGTGCATGCGTATGGGAATGTGAATGTGTGTGTGTTCAGACAGGTGTGTGCACGCGTATGGGAATATGAATGTGTGTGTTGACACGTGTTTGTGTCTCTGCACGCATGTATGTGTGCGTGCGTGAGTGCATGAGTTTGTGTGTGTGTGCGTGCGTTTGTGTGAATGTGTGTGGATGTGAATGTGTGTGTGTGAGAGAGAGGGTGTGTGTGTGAGTGACTGAGAATGAGAGAGAGAGAAAGTGTGTGTGTGCATACGATTATGAGCGTGTGTACATATGTATGCATGTGTGTGTGCGCGTGAGAGTGCACTGGTGAATGTGTTTGTTCGTGTGTGCGAGAGATTGTGTGTGTTCATGTGTGTAGGTGTGTGTGTGCATGTGTCTGATTGGGTGTGTGAGTGATTGGGTGTGAGAGGGTGTGTACGTGTGTGTAAGAGTGTGAGTGTGTGTGCACGAGTGTGTGCGTGCGAAGGTGTGTGAGTGAGTGTGCATGAGTGTCCATCAGTGTGTGTATTTATGAGTGCGTGTGCATGAGTGTGAGAAAGCAAGGGTGTGTGTGAGAGTATGTGTGTGTGTGTGGATGTGTGTATGTGGGTGTGTGTGTCTATGTGTATCTGAGTGTGTGTGTATGTGTAAATGAGTGTGTGCGGTATGTGTGTGTGAGTGAGTATATGAATGTGGTGTGTGTGTGTGTACATGAGTGTATGTATTTGTGTGTGCGTGCATGTGTGCGGGTGTGTATGCGTGTGTGTGCACGTGCATGTTTGTGTGTGTGTGTCTACTCCAGTTGGCAGAGGGACACTGAGGAGTTCCACACATTAAATCCAGCACAGAGGGGTGTGTGTTGAGTGAAGTGTGTGTGGAATGTGTGCAGGAGGGTCAGTGTGTCAGAGTCAGAGACGCTGTAGAAGGACAGAGTCCCGGCCGGACGGTCCACACACACTCCTACTCTGTACACACACACTCCTCTACCATCATCATCATCATCATCACACACTCCTGCTCTGCGGTAGGGGGAGGGGGGGGCAGGTATGTGTGTTCGGTTATTATTGTGCGTGACAGAGTATCTGAGGATATCAGAGTCACTGGGCTTAAAGCAGCTCAGAATCCAGGAGTTTTTATTCCCTCCAAACACACAGTCAGAATCCCGTCCTTTCCTGCTGATTCCTTTATCTGTCACTGCTATATCAACCCATCCCCCCTCAGACACACTGAACTCAGCCTCCCAGTAACAGCGCTCACACACACTCTCTCTGCACACAACCTGGGTCCGGTGCTTAAATCTCTCTGGATGATCAGGATATGGCTGCTCCTCTCTCCCCAGTGTGTGTGTCACCCTCCTGTTCCCCTCAGACAGAAACAGCTTTCTGCACGCTGTGTTTGGATCCAGTGTGAACTGACAGCCGTCTGCACACCAGAGACATTAATGAGATGAATTATCACTATTAATATTCACCTTATTATGTGTGTGAGAGAGAAAGGACTGTCATAGTACCTCTGTGTGTGTGTTTGTGTACATGTGTGTTTATGTTTGTGTGTTTATGTGTGTAAGAGAGAAGTCTCTCTCTCTCTCTCACACACACACACACACACACACACACACACACAGAGTGTGTATCTATGGAAAGTGTTGTGTCGATACAGACTCACATTTCCTGGGTCCTGGTTTGGTCCTGTTCTCTCCTCCATGGTCCACACTGTAAGAACAGCAGAACAGAATTCTGAATTTTAACCATCCTTTATTTCCACTCTTAACACACCAATGACATCACATATATAAAAACAAAGGCACAATAAAACGCAAAACCACGATCATATGAAAAAACACAAATCTGTCAGAAAGGAAACTTCCATTCACTCACCCTGTTCCATGTGCAAAAATAGCTCCCCTCCCTCCACTGAACATAAAACACCCTTATAACACACACACTCTGAAACACACTCAGGTTCTCCATTGCTTTGTAATACTGAAACTCCACCATCACTGTGTCCCTGATCAAACCCCTAACTACAACAACCACATCTTATTTACTGCAGTGATCCCATGCAGCACCCTCCACAGGAGATCCCCAACTCTCTTGAGTAACGCTGGTTTGTACAGTGCCCTCCATGCCCCCACCCAACTCCTTTTGTGTGTGTGTGTGTGAGGTGCACTATGGAAACTCTCTGTACTTACAGCAGTGTGAGTGTGTGTGTGTGTGTGTGTGTGAGGTGCAGTGTGGAAACTCTCTGTACTTACAGCAGTGTGAGTGTGTCCAGTTTAGCAGCAGACAGCGCTATCACTCCGGAGTCTCCTGGGTGATTGTATCTCAGGTCCAGCTCTCTCAGGTGTGAGGGGTTTGAACACAGAGCTGAAGCCAGAGAATCACAGCCTCTCTGTGTGACTCTACAGCCTGACAGCCTGCAGAGAGGACACACACACCTTACATGCATTAATATAAACTAATAGGGCTGTGTGTATCAAACACACAGCAGTGTGTTATACACCTTACACACATAAATATAAACTAACAGGGCCGTGTGTGTCAAACGCATAGCAGTGTGTTACACACCTTACAGCACATTAATATAAACTAACAGGGCTGTGTGTGTTAAACACATAGCAGTGTGTTACACACCTTACACACATTAATATAAACTAACAAGGCTGTGCGTATCAAACACATAGCAGTGTGCTACTTTAAAACACATCAGTATAAACTAACAGGGCTGTGTGTATCAAACACATAGCAGTGTGTTACACACCTTACACACATTTATATAAACTAACAGGGCTGTGTGTGTCAAACACATAGCAGTGCGTTACACACCTAACACACATTAATATAAACTAACAGGGCTGTGTGTATCAAACACATAGCAGTGTGTTACACACCTTACACAAATTAATATAAACGAACAAGGCTGTGTGTGTCAAACACATAGCAGTGTGTTACACACCTTACACACATTAATATAAACTAACAGGGCTGTGCATGTCAAACACAGAGCAGTGTGTTACACAACCTACACACAATAATATAAACTAATAGGGCTGTGTGTGTCAAACACATAGTAGTGTGTTACACACCTTACAGCACATTATTATAAACTAACAGGGCTGTGTGTGTCAAAGACACAGCAGTGTGTTACACACCTTACACACAATAACATAAACTAACAGGGCTGTGTGTGTCAAACACATAGTAGTGTGTTACACACCTTACACACACTAATATAAACTAACAGGGCTGTGTGTGTCAAACACATAGCAGTGTGTTACACACCTTACACGCATTAATATAAACTAACGGGCTGTGTGTGTCAAACACATAGTAGTGTGTTACACACCTTACAGCACATTAAAATAAACTAACAGGGCTGTGTGAGTCAGACACATACCAGTGTATTACACACCTTATATGCACATTAATATAAACTAACAGGGCTGTGTGTGTCAAACACATAACAGTGTGTTACACACCTCACACAAATTAATATAAACTAACAGGGCTGTGTGTGTCAAACACATAGCAGTGTGTTACACACCTTACACACATTAATATAAACTAACAGGGCTGTGTGTCTCAAAACACATATCAGTGTGTTACACACTTTACACACATTAAAATAAACTAACAGGGCTGTGTGTGTCAAACATATAGCAGTGTGTTACACACCTTACACACATTAAAATAAACTAACAGGGCTGTGTGTGTCAAACACCTAGCAGTGATAACAGGGCTGTGGAATTAACCATGACTATTTAAGAAAATGACCAGTTAAACTAAATTTGAACAGATTCAATGAAATTTCATAATTTTGAAGAATGTATGAATAGAAATGATTTGACGCTTCTCAAAAATATGTTTTTTCCAACTGATGTCAGATTTAAAATGTGTTTCTACCAAGAGGAAGAACAGGAAAATGTTGCTTTATTTTAGTGAAGAAAAATAACTCTCTTGTCTATTTTAACATTAAAAACATTAGTAATATCAGTGCTATATTTAGTCATTATTAACATTAGTGCTGTGTTGTGTCACATTGGAACCCTTTTTGATTGAAGGGGTTTGTGTTTGTACTCACCCCAATCTCTGCAGTTTACAGTGTGGGTCCTTGAGTCCAGCAGAGAGCGCTCTCACTCCTGAATCCTGCAGCTCGTTGTCTCTGAGCTCCAGATCTCTCAGCTCTGAGTGAGGAGAACGCAGGACTGAGGCCAGAACATCACAGCAGCCCTCTGTGAGACTACACCAACCCAGCCTGTGGAGAGACCACACACACACACACACACACACACAAACATGCACATGTACACACACACACACACACACACACAAACACACAACACACATGCGCACACACACACAAACACCACACAGACACACACAGACACACACACATACAACCACACACACACAATTGAAATTCACTGCTAATTGTCACACTGTGCACCTTGGCAGCAGATAAATGTGGAATTTCCTATTTGTACAGTACGTGCATTCCTGGGATGTACACAGTACACACAAAAACAGGAAGAGTTTATATTAATTATGTTCATAAAGTATTCTGACTAATCCACATTGGCTCAATTAACAAAAAATAACTAAAAATAAGGAGCCAATTCAACTCAAGGTTGGGGGCTTCCTGCAAGGATTTCATTAACAAAACTGTTCCATGTTGCGATATCACATGGCAAACAACATGATTGCAAACATATTTCATTTGCTAACACAAGAAACTGCACTAGTATGATCACTATGGTGTACTTTACCTCACCTTCAGTCTACAAACATCTTTATATTTTAAAAACATTCAATCTTCATATAATAATGTAACCAAGGCGGCAAATGAAATACACTGCAGCGCCATCTGCTGGCTGCAGAGAAACACCACAACTGATTATTGCCATTGACTGGTACTACAGGTATATGGAGGACCAAAAATGTAAAAATAATAAATAAATAAATGAATTAATGTATAAATAAATGAATTAATGTATAAATAAATACAAAAGAAAGAAAATGTAAAAATTAATGAATGTACAAATAAATTAATAGACAAAATCTGACAAATGGGTATTTGCATTTATTTCCATATTTATTTATTGATTCATTCATTTCTGTGGATGTTCATTTCCATATTTATTTATTGCTTGATTCATTTATTTCTGTATATATTTATATCCTTATTTATGTTTTGATTAATTTATGCCTGTATATATATATATATTTCTGTATTTATTTCTGTATTTTTTCATCCATATGTTAATAATGGGCTGTCAATGAAAATATGTCATAGTGTCACAATATTTCAATTGGTTGATCGATACCAGAGTACGTAGATTCACTGTACATGCCTTGCTTCAACACCGGTTGCTTTTTACCACATTTATGTTAGTAGGGCAGAGCAGGGCAAAACGTAACACAGATTTTATTTTTTTGGTTAGATAGTGCAGCTTGAGTGACGTATTTCAGGAAAAACACTCAGAATGACCCTTGCTTTCTCTCCAATGAAAGGTAAGGGATTTTGATAAACATTTTGGGAGGTATTGCCAAATAAAAGTTTGTTTTGGTGATATGTAAGCACATTGTTTTACCATAAGTATTTTTTGGGTGCTGTAATGTGTGTGCATATCAAAGATCCAAATGTATGTAATCGTAAACAGTCTTTTCGTGACTAACAGATTGCATATTTTTGATAGAGCAATCAGCTCCACCTGCAGGATTAAGACATGCACGCAGACTCACAGAGCAAGGGAACATAACAGGACTGAAAAGGGAATACATTCAGCGGGAACTGCAGAATAATGCTGGGATAACTTGAGAAGGGAAAACAACAGGACCACATAGAAGAGTTTATGATAAACTTTACTTTGGAGCTTAAATAACTGTGGCATACATACAGCACGGCTGCACTCAATCTCCTGAACAAGCTACCTTACTACCTCACTGACGTCTTACATACTACCTCACTGACGTCTTACATTGGTTGGTATATCCTGTTTCGAAAAGCCTAGGGTTCCACCTAGTGGATAACCTGACTACACTACAAATGTACAGTATCGTGATAAATTTTCACCAGTTGGCAATAGGCTATGAAAAACATTTAAATGTAATCAATAGATAGATTAGAAACAGTGTTTGTATCCTAAAACATCAAACTGTATTGAGTTACCTTACTTTGTGTGAACCTTTAAAGGTATTAAAACTTAAGTTAGCTAGCCATGTTAGTTTTTGAATGGCACATCCCAGAAATTCCATTATGGTATTAAATCATAATTAGGATGTAGGTGTGAATGGTTTGTATTAAAAATGATTAATCTAGTTCTAGTTATATTTTCAGAATTGAGCCAAATAGGAAAACTGTTGTTTCCTATACAGGCAAGAGATAGCCAGAGGCTTGAGCCTGGCTGACCTAGCTGAAAATTCTAGTCATCATTATGTGCTCTTTTGTGTGGATGCCTTGACAGTTTGTTCCAGGTAGCTGCATCACAGAGATTGACCCTGTGGTGTTCAGCCATTTGGAGGAAGTGGCTCTTCGCCTGAATGTTTCACTCCATAATTCAGATTACGCCAGATCAATTGGATGCCCTTCTCACATACTGCCTGAGGAAGCACTGGAGAGTTATTTATTAGTTGGTTTGTCTGTTCATCATGTTGCAGCACAATTAATTAACAATTAATCCCTTGCATGTCCACTTCCCATGAGTTCTCAACAGGATTCTTAGCAGGGTGATCTACACTAGATCATTTAAACTTAATACACTTATGCAAAGCAAGTTTTATCCATCTATGCCTCAGTGGCAGTAAAAAAGCCAACAGGATGCTGGGATAGTAGTGAGTATAAATCAAGGCTCCAGAGTGCGACCATTTTGGTTGCACATGCGACCAAAAATCTGTCAAGCGCGACTAAACATTTTCATTGGTCGCACCGGTGCGCCTGATATTTAGCAGGTCTGTCTCTGTGTGAGTGTAGTGTTATTTTTTTTCCTACCAACATTCTGCGAAGACCCGCCCCTACTCTGCCTCTGATTGGCTCTGACCCTGATATTCTTCTTCGCTGAATGCGGGTGGGGAAAAAAATAAGGCATGTGTGTATTAGTGATGTGCGGATCGCAGTTATCCACGGGCACCACGGTTAATCTGCGGATCGGGTGGGCCGAGTCATAAAAATTAACATTCTGATTAATAGCGGATGGGTTGCGAGTGGGTGAAATAATACATCGTTAATGAGGAAAATATTAATTACGTTCTCTAAAATGTGAACATATTTTAAGCTTCATTTTTCGTCAGGCGCGAATTAGCAGACTAGACTCTCGTTGCGCCAATTGTGGCGTCCATTTGTCTTAAGCAGCAATGGAGGCAAAAAAGATCAGAGAGAAAATTAAAAAAGGAGAATTAAAAAAGCAAGGGCAGAAAAGTTCCGTGTGGGAGCGATTTAGTGAATGACGAGTCAAGTGCAGGGTATGTCATATGCAACAGCTGCGAAATAATGAGAAATAGCGGTAATGTGTGATCGGGTGCGGGTCTCTAAATCAGAGAAAATAATTTGTTCGGGTGGGTGGCGGGTGGATGATTGCGTACATGTGGATTCGGATGACGTCAGAGCCACTAGCGTGTATGTGTGAAACCGCGCCCTGCACTCCTCCGGGAGCAGCGCACACTTTTATTTGAGTTATTTGAGTTTGATTTATTTATTTGAGTTTGTCAAGCACTTTAAACATCAGCACTTTTTAAGTTTACTTTTTAAACAATTGAGGTTATTGCGATTTCTTGTTCGTGCTGTGATTTAAATAAAGAGAAAACATTTATCTGCACCTTTATTCCTGTTTACAATCATTTACATAACGTGTTAAGAAATTACCAATATGTATGGGAACTGACAAAAAAGGTACCACTTAAAATGTATTATTACGGTGCCAAAACGCGCGGTGAAAAATTCTGGGTCTAACTAAATTATGTGCTGCTGCACCTAAATGAAAAAGTTAGGCGCACCAGTGCATCCAATGTAAAAAGTTAGTCTGGAGCCCTGTAAATCCAAGGAAGTTATACTTATTTTATACAATACCTTTGTCAGACCACACTTAGTGAACTGTGTGCAGTTCTGGGGACTGTACTACAAGAAAGATATAGAGGATTTGGAAAAGGCTGAAAGAAGGGAAACCAAACTGCTTCCTGGTATGAAAGATAAAAGTTTTGAGGAAAGACTTCAGATGCTTAACTTCTTCAAGCTTAGTAAAAGTAGACTCAGGGTTATTTGATTGAGTCTTTCAAAATTCATAAAGGGGATCAACACAGTGAACTACAAAAGATTCTTCAGGTTCAACTCTGTTAGTATGACGAGGGGGCATAAAAGGAAATTAGCAAAAGGTAAATTCCGCACCGACGTTAGGAAGTATTTTTTCACACAGAGAGTAGTCACTGTGTAGAATAGCTTGGCGCATGTCATGTAGTAGAGGCAGAAACTCTGGGGGTTGTCAAGACCGGGCTTGATACGATGCTGGATACTATCTAGTTTGTAGGTGAACCTAGCACTAGTGGTAGGTAGTAAAACGGTGAGCATGTCGGGCTGAATGGCCTATTCTCGTCATTATGTTATGTCATGTCATTTTTGTTATGTTATGATAGACGTGAAACATTCAGTCATCACCTGTGACCTGATACTACAGACTCCACTGAAACCTTACGTTATGGTCAGGAACCACAAACCTGGCAACCCTATATTTCACTGCACAGAGCCATAATCACTAATTCTATTTAGTTAAGGTCAAACAGTACACAGCACTACTCACCCCAGTGTCTGTAGTTTACAGTCTGGACTCATCAGTGCAGCACAGAGCAGCTTCACTCCTGAATCTCCCAGGTTATTGTAGCTGAGGTCCAGATCTCTCAGGGGTGAGTTTGATGACTGGAGAGCTGAGGCCACAATTTCACAGGACTTCTCTGTGAGGTCACAGCTGTTCAGTCTGCAAAAGAGAGTTGATATTGTATTTTTAAATAGCGCAACATCCTGTAAAATGTGATATGTGCAATGTTACAGTAATCATGTTGAGTGATGAAGATTGATTTTGAGGATCTGCAGATATCTACCCCACACTTGCTGCAGCTGTGCGTCAGCTGAACTTACTGTAAGAGGCCCTCTGTGTCAGTTCTGTTCTGTCCTAATACAGCTAGGTCTATTACAGGATCCAGAAGAAACCATGGGGAGATGACAGACCAGCAGGTTGAAGGAGCCATGTCTTTTCCCCTCTAATTGTAGCTTTCCCCATTGCATACTTGCACAATTAATAAGAGCTTTTCTCCTCTTTCTGCCCTTGCATGTCCACTTCCCATGTGTAGTCAATAGGATGCTTAGCAGGGTGATCTACACTAGATCATTTAAACTTAATCCAGTTATGCAAAGCAAGTTTTACCCATCTATGCCTCAGTGGTGTTTCTCCCATCTCATTAGTAATGCATTAATTGGTGTTGTTCTGAGTGCCCTACAGCATATCCTCAAAGCTCTTGCCTGTTTAACATGCGATGCCAGGAAAGGAATTGGGGTGCAGTCCATCAGGGGGCAGCATTGGCCCTACAGACGGGTATAGCTGCAGCTGTGGTTCATTGCAATCACATCACCTGTGGCCCATTACCTAACCATGGGCTCTATAAGAGGCCTAGCTTCCAGGCCAAGGGGAGGGTCCTTTTAGATTGTGTTTGGGAGCTGGGCTATGGACAGTATGGTGGGTTGGTGCCAGTTTCGGTTGGAGCAGCAAAAGGTGCATATAATAACCCTGTGCTCAATATAGCAGTGAGGAGTCTCCTTGTGTTTCTGCTATATAATGACCCTGTGCTCTATATAGCAGTGAGGAGTCTCCTTGTGTTCCTGCTATATAATGAGCCTGTGCTCTATATAGCAATGAGGAGTCTCATTGTGTTCCTGCTATATAATGACCCTTTGTTCTATATAGGACAGTGAGGAGTCTCCTTGTGCCCCCGCTATATAATGACCCTGTGCTCTATATAGCAATGAGAAGTCTCCTTGTGTCCTGCTATATAATGACCCTGTGCTCTATATAGCAGTGAGGAGTCTCCTTGTGTTCCTGCTATATAATGACCCTGTGCTCTATATAGCAGTGAGGAGTCTCCTTGTGTTCCTGCTATATAATGACCCTGTGCAACCTCTACCCTCTGCCTAGCAAGATAAGTAAAGCCAACTGCTGTTGAAGTACACAGCACTACTCACCCCAGTCTCTGCAGTTTACAGTTTGGACTCATCAGTCCAGCACAGAGCAGCTTCACTCCTGAATCTCCCAGGCTATTGTAGCTGAGGTCCAGATCTCTCAGGGGTGAGTTTGATGACTGGAGAGCAGAGGCCACAATTTCACAGGACTTCTCTGTGAGGTCACAGCTGTTCAGTCTGCAAAAGAGAGTTGATATATTATTGTATTTTTAAACAGCGCAATATCCTGTAAAATCTGATATGTGAAATGTAACAGTAATCACATGAAGTGATGAAGAGTTAGGCTATATTGAGGATTTAAAGTTACTGATGCTCCGAGGAAAATGATTTTGCTACAATCTCAAACTGCAGCACTTTGGGCCTGAGAATTAGACGATCTGTTGGACAGAACTCTGACAGTTCTACAGATGAAATTCTTACCCAAATGGCCCCCTTTCTTCTGGCATTTGGCACAGATACAACCAAAAGTAAAGATGCAAGAAATAACACACATCTTTCAGGGTGGATAGTGAGTTAGGCTCTGCTTTTTTACTTTTGCTGGTAACTGTGAGAAACTTCCCACAGCATTGCAAGCCAATACACTGTAAAAGCCAGATTCACTTTAGAAACAGGAATGCAAAAAAGTGATCTGTTCACATGTAACCAGGTAGTGCAGTCTGTCTGTTTTGCTGAGGTTATATATAATCATGTAGTGCAGTCTGTCTGTTCTGCTGGTGTTACATATAACCAGGTAGTGAAACCAAAGCTATGTAGGAACTGTTAATGATCCCTTTGAGTTCCATTTGTAAGAATAGTGATACATTTGATGGTGCTGTCCAAGGAGACACCATTTAACTTTTTCCAGGCTTTAGGAAACTTCAGAACCTTGTACAGGCCAGACTTTAGCCTGAGATAAGCCACAGAATTACCTCAAAAACAGGCACTTTAACAGTCCCCTGAGAAGACCTCACCCTGACACCCATTATATCATATAATTTCTCTACCTTCCTGTTTTCACTCGGTCTACAGGCACTATTGGATTCTGGGTCAGCCTACACCACAATAAAGCAGAGACCCGGGTGGCACTACTGGCCTTGTAACATGGTGCATTTACTGCCTGACCTAATCTCACAATACAGTAACACAAACATTTCATTCATAACCACACTTGCCTCTCCCAAACCAAACCCAGCATTACATTAATCATAATGTTGAAAAAATATCTCATCTTCATGAACAATATAAGAGGGGTACAGACTGAGCAGGCTCTCTCTGGTCATCTCCCACTCACAAATTATCTATGCATGGACTAGGGATAAAAGGGGGATTCTTCCCCCCTTTTGAAAAACATGGATTTGATTCAATCAACATTCATCCTTAACTGACTGCCATTTAAAAGGAGGGATTCTTTTTTCTACACAAACACAGTTCGAACTACTTCACCAAACTGAGTTAGATAAGAATAAGTGTAACACTTGTGCTTACTTGTCCAAGTCAAAGTTAAGGACAAATGTTAGTTCAATAAAGACCACAGGGGTGTTTGTATGGCTAATCTGCAAAAAAATCAGACCTTGTTATTCTACTAATCATGCGGCTGACCAAACTCAGCTAAAAATTGGTAATTAATTAATATCAGATCACTAGCCCCTAAGGCAACTCTTGTAAATGAATTAATTACTGATCACCAAGTTGAAATCTTATGTGTAACTGAAACTTGGCTTAAAACTGTATATTGCCTTAAATGAATCCACCCCTCCTGGCTACAGCTATACTCACATTCCCCGTCTGACGGGTCGTGGCGGTGGTGTTGCTGCTGTATATAATTCTAATCTTTTTGCTATTTTGAAATCCGGCTTCAAATGTAACGTTTTTGAAGTGCTTGTTCTCAGTTTTGCACATCCAGACAAAAAAGCAGTCAGTTTTATCCTTGCAATTGTATACAGGCCACCAGGGCCATACAGTGGCTTTTTACTTGAGTTTGCTGATTTCCTTTCCAGCCTGGTTGTTAATTCAGATAAAGTAGTAATTGTAGGGGACTTCAATATTCACATGGATAGTGAAGGTGATCCTCTCAGATCAGCACTCTTGTCTATCACTGAATCTAGTGGCTTCGATCAACATATACATCAGTCCACACATTCTCATAACCATACCCTTGATCTGGTCTTAACTTATGATACAGAAATAGCAAATATAGCAGTTATGCCTAAAAACCCTGTGCTATCAGACCATTATTGAATTACTTTCCAACTTTCACAAGTCTGTCATGTGTCACCAGATCCTTCATTCTACCTTATCTGTAAGCTTTCCTCCAGGACTGCAAATGCTTTTATTAATGAGCTCCCAGGCTCATTTGTGCACTGTGGGGATTTTCTTGGCTCCCACCCAAACACATACAAAAATGCAAGCATTAGCTCAATTGATCAGCTGACAGACAACATAAATTACGTACTTTCCAGAACCCTGGATACTCTCGCACCTCTTAAGAAGAGGAAAGTCCGCTATAAGAAATTAGCACCCTGGTACAATGACCATACTCGTGCTCTCAAACAACCTTCATGCCAACTTGAGCGCAAATGGCGTTCTACTAAATTGCAGGTATTCCTCCAGGACTGGAAAGACAGTCTACTAACTTATAAACATGCCCTCTCCACAGCACGTTCCTCATACTTCTCTACTTTAATAGATGAAAATAGAAACAATCCTAGGCACCTGTTTAACACTGTTGCCAGACTGACCAAGAATCAAGTTGATCCATGTGCCTCAATATCATTTAGTAGCAATGACTTCATGAATTTCTTTGATGACAAAATTATAAAAATCAATTATAAAAATATTCCCTCACAAACACTCTGTTATTGTTATTCCTAGAATATCTAAAAGTACCATAGGTGGTAGAGCCATCTCCTATCGTGCTCCCCTCCTGTGGAACAAGTTGCCTGCCCATGTTCGGGGCGCAGACACTATCACCTTATTTAAAGCTAGGCTCAAAACAGATATTTTTAGTCTCTCTTATATTTGAGGGGCAGGAGTGGGTGGCAGGCATAGCTATAGAGTCTCTGGTGGACTGAGCGGTTAGTGCTGTCACTGGATCATCATTGGTAGTACTGTGTTAAGCTGAACTGGTCATGGTCTGGTGATGACTGTCTCAAGCCTGCCCTCATGGCTGCGTTGGCCCCTGCCTCTGTTTCCCTTAGCTATGCTGCCATAGCCTTATTCTGCCGGGGTTTTCCTTATCGCACGTGGGCACCTCTGTTTCTTCTGCTCTGCTTGCTATTCTACCATTTGAACCCCCTAACAACGTTTTTTTTCTAGTTTTCCTCGGCTCTGGGCACCTGCCCGGAGCTCTAGCCCAAGTTCGCTGAGCAGCTGGGCACCCCCGCCTCCTGCCACTGTGGATTTTCCATAACAAACAGGTGCCTGCCCGCGGCAGATGGGTTCCCCCTCTGAGTCTCCTATTTTCCATGTCTGTCTAATTTTGTGTAAAGGAAGTGTAGCTTGTATTTTTTTATTTGATGGGGAATATGTTCGTCTTAATACTGTAACATACTATACCGTCTCTACATTTAAATCTGCAAGTTGCATGTTTGGACCATTATTGATCCATCACATTGGTTTGCCTAACAAGGAATTCATGATGTATTTAATAACTGGTATCTTTTATGATATTATGTAAATTAAATCTAATAAAATACATTTTACATGTTGGATACATTTTATACATTTGATGGTACTTCTGTATTCATTAAATGAGGGCACAATCTGTTAAAATAGCTTGACTCAAAAATCATAATTCTCACTTGCCTGACAATTTTATTGTATTCTATTTTCACTTTAACTATGAAGTGTTTATAAAAACATGCTGTCATTATCTACTTTAATTATTACACCATACTCACATGGCCTTCCTGCAGTGCCTGACTACTGGTACCAGCCTCTGATAACCTGCTGCTGATGTGTCGTAGGTCGTCAAGTCTAACTCATCCAGGATCTCCTCTGACATCAGTAACATAAAGGCCAGGGCTGAACATTGGTGTGGTTCCAGCCTTTCATTAGAGAGTCTTCCTGATCTCTGGAAATTCTTGATTTCCTCCACTAGAGAGTTGTCATTCAGTTCATTGAGACAGTGGAGCAGATTGATGGTCCTTTCTGCTGAAGATTCTTCTTTGATCTTCTTCCTAATGTACCAGACTGTTTCCCTAATGCTATTTGAACTGCTCTCTGTCTGTGAGTCTGGCACTGGTGATCTGCTTCCTGTCTGTGGGTCTGGTACAGATGATCTGCTTCCTGTCTGTGTCTGAGGGTCTGGTACAGGTGATCGGCCTCCTGTTTGCATCAGCAGTGTTCCTAAGAGAGTCTGGATGGAGTCCAGAGAGAGGCCTAGAAGGAATCTGAGGAAAAGGTCCAGGTGTCCATTCTTACTCTCTAAGGCCTGATCCACTGCAGTCCTGTGTAACTCAGACAGCTGCACTCTGTCACTGCGAGGTTTTGATTCTTCTGCTCTGAGTACATTTCTGTTCTCATTCACACATGAATGAAACACAAACAAGGCAGCCAGATACTCCTGAATGCTGAGATGCACAAAGCAGTAGACCTTCTCCTCACCCAACCCACGCTCCTCTTTAAAGATCTCTGTGCACACCCCAGAGTACACTGAAGCTTCACTGACATCAATGCCCATCTCTCTCAGGTCCTCTTCATAGAATATCAGATTGCCCTTTAACAGCTGTAGTAAAGCCAGCTGCCCCAGTTTCAGGATGATTTCTGTATTTGATGCTGACATTTTCTTTGGGGTTGTCTCATTGGTGCCATGATACTTCTCATTCTTCACATTAGTCTGAATGAGCTGGAAGTGTGTGTACATTTCAGTCAGAGTTTTGGGCAGGTCTCCACTCACTTTATCCAACATTGTCTCCAGAACAGTAGCAGAAATCCAGCAGAAGACTGGTATGTGACACATGATGTAGAGACTCCTGGATGACTTTATGTGTGAGATAATTCTGCTGGCCTTGTTCTGATCTCTGATTCTCTTCGTGAAGTACTCCTCCTTCTGTGGGTCATTGAATCCTCGTACCTCTGTCACCCGGTGGACGCACTCAGGAGGGATCTGATTGGCTGCTGCTGGTCGGGAGGTGATCCAGAGGAGGGCAGAGGGAAGCAGATTCCCCTTAATGAGGTTGGTCAGCAGCACATCCACTGATGATGACTCTGTTATATCACAGCATATCTCATTGCTTTGGAAATCTAGAGGAAGTCGACACTCATCCAGACCATCAAAGATGAACACAACTTTGACTTCATCACCTTCAAAACTTTTGATCTCTTTCAGTTGTGGATAGTATTGCTGCAGAAGTTTCATGAGACTAAATTCTCTCTCCTTTTTCAGATTCAGATCTCGGAAAGGAAGAGTGAAGATGAAATCAATGTCCTGATTGGCTTTTCCATCTGCCCAGTCCAGAATGAACTTCTGCACAGAGACGGTTTTCCCAATGCCAGCGATGCCCTTTGTAAGCACAGTTCTGATTGGTTTCTCTTGTCCAGGTGAAGGCTTAAATATGTCATTGCAGATGATTGCAGTCTCATGTGTGGTTTGTCTCTTCGATGCTATCTCAATCTGTCTGATCTCATGTTCATCATTGACCCCCCTACTTCCCCCCTCTGTGATGTAGAGCTCTGTATAGATCTCATTGAGGAGGGTCTGGTGGCCCTGCTTTGCTAAACCTTCAAATATGCATTCAAACCTCTTCTTCAGATGAGTTTTCAGTGCCTGCTGGGCTCTTTCTTTGAATTCATCTGAGGAGAGGAAATATGAGAACCAATGTTTAAAATAACAGAAATAGACAAAAAATACTTATGCAGTTTTCACAATGTTTTACACAGCTCTGAGAGTGTTGCACATTTGTAGCTATACCTATGTAGTTAAATTGTAACTAATTTGGTAACAAGAGGTTATTACTGATTAACGCCAATGTAGGAAACATGGAACAGTTAACAATATTTTTGATTACACATGCGAAACAAGGCCAGCCCTGTTACATCTCTTCTGTTAATATGAAATAATTCTGTATCATGAGGACACATTGTGAAATTAACAGGCAAGGTTTATTTGTTATGTATCATGAAGATATGCCCTATATGCTATAACTGCACCTTCAAGTAAAGTGTTGCCCATACCTCTAGTAGTGTTTCACACTTCTCACAAACTGTTGTACACACAACAATGAAAACATAAAAAGGATTCATTTCCATTTCAACATTCAATTTCTTAATTGTTCATAGTATGATGTGTCTTTATGGTAAATATGGTCTTCATGGGTCATGCAGTAATTTAATTATCTTATAATTATTATGATCGGTGCTCTTTAATCCAGGATAAAACCTCAGGGCAGTCAGTCTGATGGGACAGTGGTTTAGTAACTGGCTTTTGATCCCAAGGCTCCTGGTTTTAAAGTCTTTCGGAAACATTTAATCTCATGTGCATTTGATTGCCCCCATTATTACTGCTGGATGCTATATTTGAATTGAAATGCCTTCCTGTACATGTTGTGTGTGATGTTTTTTATATGCAAGACTGTTGATGTAAAACACTATTATCAAAGTGTGAATACTATAAATCAGTACTCTGTTATTTTGTACTCTGTTATATTTGTTGGCTAAACTCATTTCAACATTCTAATAGCCACAGTAGCAATGAGAGAAAAATCTTACTGTGCTGCTCATCTCTCTCCAGTGGGTCAGTGACATCCTTCTTCTTCATGGTCCTCAGGATATGGAGTGTGATCTTCAGAGACCTCTCAATGCCACAGGTCTCCAGCATCTTCTCAACTATGTACAGGGCCTCAGGATCCTCCTGCCCTCTCTCAGTGCATTCTGGGTAATCAGCAATTTGATGACTCTTGAACAATTCCTTCATCTTCATAAACGGATCCAGTACAGAAGGATCTTCTGTTCTTCTACTATTAAGGCATTCTGGGCAAACCTGACTCAGATGGCTCTGAAACAGTTTCAACTTTTCAGTCTTCTTCAGCTTCATCAGAGTGCGCAGGAGAGACTGAAATAAACACATTTAGAGGTGTGCTGTATCAGAGTGTAAAATAAACACACGAAGAGGTGTGCTGTATCACTGTGAAATAAGCACATGAAGTGGTGTGCTGTCTGTGTGTGAAATAAACACATGAATAGATTTGCTGTATCAGTGTGAAATAAACACATGAAGAGGTGTGCTGTATCAGTGTGAAATAAATACATGAAGAGGGTATGCTGTCTCAGTGTGAAATAAACACATGAATAGTTTTGCTGTATCAGTGTGAAATAAACACATGAAGAGGTGTGCTGTATCAGTGTGAAATAAACACATGAAGAGGTGTGCTGTATCAGAGTGAAATAAACAAATGAAGAGGTGTGCTGTATCACTGTGAAATAAACACATGAAGAGGTGTGCTGTCTCAGTGTGAAATAAACAAATGAAGAGGTGTGCTGTATCAGTGTGAAATAAATACATGAAGAGGGTATGCTGTCTCAGTGTGAAATAAACACATGAAGAGGTGTGCTGTATCAGTGTGAAATAAACACATGAAGAGGTGTGCTGTATCAGTGTGAAATAAACACATGAAGAGCTGTGCTGTATCAGACTGAAATAAACACACAAAGTGGGTTGCTGTATCAGAGCCATTATGGGTGGCAGTGTAGTATAATGGGTAAGGAGCTGGTCTCATCAGAGGTTTGAATCCCAGGTAGGACACTGCTGTTGTACCCTTGAGCAAGGTACTTAACCTGCATTGCTTCAGTTCATATCCAGCTGTATAAAAGGAAGCAATGTAAATGCTGTGTAAAAAGTTGTGTAAGTCGCTCTGAATAAGAGTGACTGCTAAATGCCTGCACTGTCTCATGTTTTCTCTTGTAGGAAGGCCAGAACAGGAAAAGATACTTTAGAACACAACATGCAGCAGGTCTAAAGCCTATATTCGAAATGCAGCTTTTGCTCCTGATTTATGTTTTTTAGGGACACTACTTGTGATGAATCATGAATGTCCTTGGAATAATTTAGTTGTTGAGTTGAATTAAGTTTCTCAGTGCAATACATTTTTTAATGCTAACTATACAAACTGAGTGCTGAGTGTCCATTCTACCTGCCCCGGGAGTTTTCCGCAGTGATCACTAGGGCCGTTTACATTCCACCACAAGCGGACACGACGAGGCTTTGTCGGTGTTACATGATGTGCTAAGCGGACTACAGACCAAGCATCCAGACGCTGCCCTCATCGTGGCAGGGGACTTCAACAAGGCAAACCTTAAAAAAGTTATGCCAAACATTTACCAACACGTCAAATGTCCTACCTGAAAGGGCAAGATACTTGATCACTGCTATTCACCGTTCAAGGAGGGCTACAAGGCTACCTCTCTACCATCATTTGGCAAATCAGACCATGCCGCCATCTTCCTGATAACAGAATACAAACAACGGAGGGTACGGGAAGAGGTGGTGTCGCGAGAGGTCAAGCGCTGGACCGCCCAATCAGAGGCCACTCTACAGGACGCGCTGGACGACGTCGACTGGGACAGGTTCCAGTCCACCTCTGATGACGTCAACGTGTTTACGGAAGTGGTGATCGGCTTCATTACAACGGTGGTGGACAAAGTTATCCCTAGGGTGAAAGTTAAGTGTTTTCCTAACCAGAAACCGTGGGGTGACAGATCCATCCGCGTTGCTCTGAACACACGCACCGCTGCCTATAACGCGGGACTGGTGTCTGGGGACATGACGGAGTACAAGGCGGTGTCCTACAGGCTGAGGCGAGCAATCAAGGATGCAAAGCATCACTACAAGGACAGAGTGGAGTTCCAGCAGCAGAACACCCGATGTGTGTGACAAGGACTATGGGACATTACAGACCATAAGGGCAGGTGCCCTCCTATGGTGAGAGCTGACACTACTCTGGCAGACGAGCTGAACTCTCTTTATGCACGTTTCAAGGCTAACAATGCTAACATTAGCCCAGCGGCTAGCGCGGCTAGCACAGTTAGCGTGTATAACACAAGTTCCCCCCCTGGAGCTGCAAGCTCACTTGTCCTGTCAGAGCACTATGTGAGGAGAGCCTTGAAACGGGTGGACACCAGGAAAGCAGCAGGGCCAGACGGAATCTCCGGACAAGTCCTCAAGACCTGCGCTGATCTCCTGGCTCCTGTGTTCACCACCATAATCAACCTCTCCCTGGCCCAGTCCGTGGTCCCCACATGCTTCAAGAGGTCCACCATTGTCCCTGTACCCAAGAACGCTTCCCCAGCCTGCCTGAATGACTACTGCCCGGTAGCACTCACCTCGGTGGTGATGAAGTGCTTTGAGAGGCTAGTCAAGGACTACATCTGCTCCTCTCTTCCCAGCACCTTGGACCCTCTGCAGTTTGCTTACCGCCCCAACAGATCCACGGACGATGCGGTCTGTCAGGTTCTGCATGCCACTCTCTCTCACCTCGACAACAGAGGGGGGGCTATGTAAGATTGCCGTTCATTGATTTCAGCTCAGCTTTCAATACCATAGTCCCCTCCAGACTGGCTGCTAAACTGACTGACCTGGGACTGAACACCTCCGTTTGTGCCTGGATACTGGATTTCCTGACCGCCAGACCCCAGGTGGTTAGAGTGGGTAAGCACACCTCAAACCCCCTCACCCTCAGCACTGGAGCCCCCCAGGGGTGTGTGTTGAGCCCTCTGCTGTACTCCCTGTACACACATGACTGTGAGGCCAGGTTTGAGTCCAACACCATCGTCAAGTTTGCTGACGACACAGTGGTGGTAGGCCCGATCACCAACGACGAGAAGGCCTATCTCCAGGAGGTGGCAGACCTGTCACTGTGGGGCCAGGACAACCATCTCTTCCTGAACATCAGAAAAACCAATGAGATGGTGGTGGACTTCTGTAAGAAGAAACAGCTGAGGACCAACACCCCTCTACAGATCAATGGGTCACCGGTAGAGAGGGTGAGCAATTTTAAATACCTTCGGTGTCCACATCACAGAGGACCTGACATGGACACTGCACACCGACACTGTGGTGAGAAAGGCAAGGCAGCGCCTGGATCACCTCAGACAGCTGAGGAAGTTCAGAGTCTCCAAGAAGATCCTGAAAACCTTCTACTCTGCAACCATTGAGAGAATCCTGCTGGGGAACATCACCGTCTGGTACGGGAACTGCTCCTCTCTGGACCAGAAAGCCCTGCAGAGGGTGGTGCGGTCAGCTGAGCGTACCATGGGGACCACACTCCCCACTCTGCAGGACCTGTACCCCAGGAGGTGCTTAAGCAGAGCAAAGAGGATTAGGAAGGACTCTTTCCATCCCAACAACGGACTGTTTGAGCTGCTGTGGTCAGGCAAACGCCTACGCAGCCACAGGACCAGCACTGAGAGACTTAGGAGGAGCTTCTTCCTTCAGGCCATCAGTGCTTTTAACTGCACTGCCAGGACAACTGTCCTAATAGTATTTTCACCTCAAGCACATAGCACCTTTACCTCAATGTACACTGCAGCACCTTACCGTCCCACGGTTTACTTTGTATTTTTCTTTTTCTTTATTGTACTTATTTAATTATATATCATAGGTTGCACTGCTTCCTGTGACTTATTTTAGGACTTACTTTTTAAAACTTATTTGTATTGCTCGTTTTTTTAAATAACTGCTCTTTATGTTCTTCTCTTTTAATTTGTATTCATGTTATATTATATTGTGTTATTATTTTTATTTTATTTTTCTGTATATTGTCATTATTGAAGCGTTGTGTTGCAGTCTACAAGGAGTTGGTTTCACCGGCATATCACTGTATGTACATGTATATGCATGTGACAAATAAAGCCGTTGAACTTTGAACTTTAAAACATTCTGTTTGGAGATTTCCACTGTCATCGTTTTTGGATCCTAAAAAAGAATCCAGTCGTTCTGTGAGCCAAAGAGGGCCAGAGCACTTTTTATAAACTTTAATTAACCTGATTACATATTCAATCTGATCGTCTGAAAGTCAAATCAACTTCAAATATTGAAATAGAAAAAGTATATATCATACCTGTTTTAAGGGGGAAAGTTTCTCAGAACTCTCCTCGTCTAAACGACGTAAATCCGGTGAGCAGGGAATCCTGTGAATAAATCATGAGAAACAACGCAGTTAAACTTGTTTACTATAGTTCTAACTCACAGCACAAGGAGACAGTTGGTCCAGTTAAACTCATCCTCTTACTGCAGCACAAACTCACAGCACATGGAGACAGAGCTTCCAATTAAATTCATCCTCTTACTGCAGCTCTAACTCACAGAACATCCGAATGTGATATAAAACACATCATGACACTATAAAATGAGTTAATACACACATGTTGACGAGAATGTGCTATCATACACCCCACTAAACCAAAAAGTAGCCACTGAGATTTAAGTTTTATTTAACCATAGTGTCAGTATGAACTTGTTTCATTACCTTTGATCACCTGTGAACCCTCCTCTGAAGTTGTATGGAAGATGCATTGAATGATCACTCTTCATAGACAGACAGCAAGGTAGAGGTGACTCTGCCCTCTCTACCCAGACCCTGTGAACAAACATGGAGACAGAGCTTCCAGTTAAACTCATCTTCTTACTGCAGCTCTAACTCACAGTACATGGAGACAGAGCTTCACGTTAAACTCATCCTCTTACTGCAGCTCTAACTCACAGCACATGGAGACAGAGCTTCCAGTTAAACTCATCCACTTACTGCAGCTCTGACTCACAGCACATGGAGACAGAGTTTCCAGTTAAACTCATCCTCTTACTGCAGCTCTAACTCACAGCACATGGAGACAAGGCTTCCAGATAAACTCATTATCTTACTGCAGCTCTAACTCACAGCACATGGAGACAGAGCTTCCAGTTAAACTCATCCTCTTACTGCAGCTCTAACTCACAGTACATGGAGACAGAGCTCCCAGTTAAACTCATCCTCTTACTGCAGCTCTAACTCACAGCACATGGAGAGAGAGCTTCCAGTTAAACTCATCCTCTTACTGCAGCTCTAACTCACAGCACATGGAGACAGAGCTTCCAGTTAAACTCATCCTCTTACTGCAGCTCTAAATCACAGCACATGGAGACAGAGCTTCCATTTAAACTCATACTCTAACTGCAGCTTTAACTCACAGCACATGGAGACAGAGCTTCCAGTTAAACTCATCCTCTTACTGCAGCTCTAACTCACAGCACATGGAGACAGAGCTCCCAGTTAAACTCATCCCCTTACTGCAGCTCTAACTCACAGCACATGGAGACAGAGCTTCCAGTTAAACTCATTATCTTACTGCAGCTCTAACTCACAGCACATGGAGACAGAGCTTCCAGTTAAACTCATCCTCTTACTGCAGCTCTAACTCCCAGCACATGGAGACAGAGCTTCCATTTAAACTCACACTCTAACTGCAGCTTTAACTCACAGCACATGGAGACAGCTTCCAGTTAAACTCATCCTCTTACTGCAGCTCTACCTCACAGCATATGGAGACAGAGCTTCCAGTTAAACTCATCCCCTTACTGCAGCTCTAACTCACAGCACATGGAGACAGAGCTTCCAGTTAAACTCATTATCTTACTGCAGCTTTAACTCACAGCACATGGAGACAGAGTTTCCAGTTAAACTCATTCTCTTACTGCAGCTCTAACTCACAGCACATCCGAATGTGATATAAAACACATCATGACACTTTAAAATGAGTTAATACACACATGTTGACGAGAATGTGCTATCATACACCCCACTAAACCAAAAAGTAGCCACTGAGATTTAAGTTTTATTTAACCATAGTGTCAGTATAAACATGTTTCCTTACCTTTGATCACCTGTGAAATCTCCTCTGAAGTTGTATGGAAGATGCATTGAATGATCACTCTTCATAGACAGACAGCTGGGTACAGATGACCCTGCCCTCTCTACCCAGACCCTGTGAACAAACATGGAGACAGAGCTTCCAGTTAAACTCATCTTCTTACTGCAGCTCTAACTCACAGCACATGGAGACAGAGCTTCCAGTTAAACTCATCATCTTACTGCAGCTCTAACTCACAGCACATGGAGACAGAGCTTCCAGTTAAACTCATCCTCTTACTGCAGCTCTAAATCACAGCACATGGAGACAGAGCTTCCAGTTAAACTCATCCACTTACTGCAGCTCTAACTCACAGTACATGAAGACAGAGTTCCCAATTAAACTCATCCTCTTACTGCAGCTCTAACTCACAGAACATGGAGACAGAGTTTCTCAGACAACTCAGACAAAATAGTGAACAAGAATGGAAGAGAGTTAGTGCATCTCTGTCAAGCCTTAGGTCTGTATATCCTTAATGGCAGGATCAGAGGGGACTCCTTAGGGCGGTTCACGTATTCTTCAGCTCTTGGGTGTAGTGTAGTTGATTATGCAATCACTGACATGGACCCCTCCTCTATCAGTGCATTTACTGTCAGGCAGCAAACTCCCCTCTCAGACCACAATCAAATAAATGTGTTCCTGAAAAAAACTGTACATATGAAAAAAATCTGAAAAACAGCCCAGTAAGCTCTACAATCTCACCCAATCATACAGATGGGCACAAGACAGCAAAGATAAATATATCAAAGCAATCAGTTCAAATGAGTTAACTAACACTATTAACATTTTTAACAACACACATTACCAGAATAATAATGAAGGAATTAATCTGGCAGTTAATGACATTAATTGTATTTTTTACAAAGCAGCAATTGATGCCAGCCTTCTAAAAACAAAGCATAAAAATGTGAAACAAAAACCTACTGAAAAATGGTTTAATTCAGAATGCAAAGATATAAGAAAACAACTGAGACAAATATCAAACCAAAAACATAAATAGCAGGATAACCAAGATTTACGCCTCAAGTATTGTGAAATACTTAAACAATACAAACAAACCCTAAAAATAAAGAAACAAAGCTACATCAATAAACAACTAATCGAAATTGAAGAATCAATCAATCAAAATCAGTTCTGGGATATGTGGAATAACTTGAGCACAACAGCACCACAAGAATTGGCTGTACAAGATGGAACCATTTGGAAAGACTATTTTGACAATCTATACAAAGATATCCCGCAAAAAGACTTAAAATATAATCAGAATATAATTAAAGACAAACTAAACCACCTTGAATCAACAATTAAAAACAATCAAAATCCATTAGATAACCCAATCTCATTGCTAGAACTGACTGAAAAACTCCAGTCTTTAAAACCAAAAAAAGCTTGTGGTCCTGACAGCATCAGAAATGAGATGCTAAAACACAGCACTACTGAGCTGCAGAAGGCTGTGCTGAAGTTATTCAACCTGGTACTGAGCTCTGGCTGCTTTCCTGACATCTGGAACCAGGGGCTTATATCCCCGATTCACAAAAGTGGAGACAAATTGGACCCTAATAATTACCGAGGCATTTGTGTAAGCAGTAATCTGGGGAAGTTATTTTGCAGCATTCTTAATACAAGACTTTTAAACTTCCTTAACGAGCACAATGTCTTGAGTAAGAGTCAGATTGGCTTTCTACCAAACCACCGTACAACTGATCATATTTACACCCTACACACCCTAATAAATAAACATGTACACCAAACAAAAAATGGAAAGATTTTTGCATGTTTCATTGACTTCAAAAAAGCCTTTGATTCTATTTGGCACCATGGCCTATTCTATAAAATTATTCAAAGTGGTGTAGGGGGTAAAGTTTATGACATATTTAAATCTATGTATACAGGAAACAAGTGTGCGGTACGAATTGGCAATAAAAGAACAGAGTTCTTCACGCAAGGACGTGGTGTGAGACAGGGCTGTAACCTCAGTCCAGCATTGTTCAATATATACATTAATGAGTTAGCGGTGTTGTTGGAACAGTCTGCAGCTCCTGGTCTCACACTGTGTGACAAAGAAATCAAATGTTTGCTTTATGCAGATGATCTGGTCCTGCTGTCACCCACAGAAAAAGGGTTACAGCAACACCTAGATCTTCTTCAGCAATACTGCCAGAACTGGGCCCAGGCAGTAAATTTTAAAAAGACAAAAATCATGATTTTTCAAAAGAAGCCCAGATGTCAGGAAAACAGATACAAATTAACTCTAGGTAACACCGCCCTAGAGCACACTATGAATTATACCTACCTTGGTCTGACAATCGCTGCATCAGGAAGTTTCCGCATGGCAGTAAATGCATTAAAAGAAAAAGCTCGAAGAGCAACATATGCAATAAAAAGACAACTTTTCAAACTAAATATCCCAATTAGAATCTGGTCCAAATTATTTGACAGTGTAATTCAGCCTATTGCGCTTTATGGAAGTGAGGTCTGGGGTCCACTCAGTCAGCAAGACTACACTGCATGGGACAAGAATCCAATTGAATCCCTACATACTGAATTCTGCAGAAATATCTTGCAAATACAAAGGAAAACACCAAACAACGCATGTAGGGCAGAATTAGGCCGATTCCCATTGGTAATAAATATACAAAAAAGAGCTCTAAAATTCTGGATACATCTCAAATCAAGTCCCAATAACACGCTACAATTTAAAGCGCTAAAATCCCAAGAACTGAACCCAGAAAAGAGTCCCCTCAGTCAGCTGGTACTGAAGCTTACTAATTCTATAACCCAAACTAACCTGCATCACGCTCAGACCAGCACTGCTTACCAGCCGCAAATCAGAATAACCCAAATTATGCAACAAACAAAAAATTTGTATTTGGAACATTGGGATAAAGAAACCAAAACACAAAGTCGACTAAATTGCTATCGAACCCTGAAAAAAGACTATACTCCAGCAGAGAATCTCTTCTCTGTCAGAGATACAAAGCAGAGACGGATCCTGACCAAATACAGACTCAGTGACCACACCCTTGAAATTGAAAAAGGCAGACACAGAAATTCATGGCTACCAAAAGAAAAACGAATATGTGGTCACTGCAAGACAGGAGAGGTTGAGACAGATATGCACTTCCTCCTAAATTGTACAAAATATACAAATATTAGAAAAATATATTACCAAAAATTCTCAGAAATTATACAAAACTTCCATTCTTTATCAAAGAACAAAAAATGTGCAGTCCTATTAGGACAAGGACCAACAGCCCCAATTGCGGCTCAATATGTCTCAGTTTGCCATAACCTGAGGGACACTGAGTGACCATTGTACATAATTATAATTATCTATTTATTTATTTTATTAATAATAATAATAATAATAATAATAATAATAATAATAATTTTGTTTTTTAGAATTTATTTATTTATTTATTTATTTATTTATTTATTTTAATAGAATGTTCATTATTAGTATTCCACTGTAAATATGTATTTTGAATTGATTTATGATGCTTTGGCAATATGTACCTATGTATTTCCTGCCAATAAAGCTATTTGAATTTGAATTTGAAAGTTTCCAGTTAAACTCATTCTCTTACTGCAGCTCTAACTCACAGCACATCCGAATGTGATATAAAACACATCATGACACTTTAAAATGAGTTAATACACACATGTTGACGAGAATGTGCTATCATACACCCCACTAAACCAAAAAGTAGCCACTGAGATTTAAGTTTTATTTAACCATAGTGTCAGTATAAACATGTTTCCTTACCTTTGATCACCTGTGAAATCTCCTCTGAAGTTGTATGGAAGATGCATTGAATGATCACTCTTCATAGACAGACAGCTGGGTACAGATGACCCTGCCCTCTCTACCCAGACCCTGTGAACAAACATGGAGACAGAGCTTCCAGTTAAACTCATCTTCTTACTGCAGCTCTAACTCACAGCACATGGAGACAGAGCTTCCAGTTAAACTCATCCTCTTACTGCAGCTCTAAATCACAGCACATGGAGACAGAGCTTCCAGTTAAACTCATCCTCTTACTGCAGCTCTAACTCACAGTACATGAAGACAGAGTTCCCAATTAAACTCATCCTCTTACTGCAGCTCTAACTCACAGAACATGGAGACAGAGCTTCCAGTTAAACTCATTATCTTACTGCAGCTTTAACTCACAGCACATGGAGACAGAGCTTCCAGTTAAACTCATTCTCTTACTGCAGCTCTAACTCACAGCACATCCGAATGTGATATAAAACACATCATGACACTTTAAAATGAGTTAATACACACATGTTGACGAGAATGTGCTATCATACACCCCACTAAACCAAAAAGTAGCCACTGAGATTTAAGTTTTATTTAACCATAGTGTCAGTATAAACATGTTTCCTTACCTTTGATCACCTGTGAAATCTCCTCTGAAGTTGTATGGAAGATGCATTGAATGATCACTCTTCATAGACAGACAGCTGGGTACAGGTGACCCTGCCCTCTCTACCCAGACCCTGTGAACAAACATGGAGACAGAGCTTCCAGTTAAACTCATCTTCTTACTGCAGCTCTAACTCACAGTACATGGAGACAGAGCTTCACGTTAAACTCATCCTCTTACTGCAGCTCTAACTCACAGCACATGGAGACAGAGCTTCCAGTTAAACTCATCCACTTACTGCAGCTCTGACTCACAGCACATGGAGACAGAGCTTCCAGTTAAACTCATCATCTTACTGCAGCTCTAACTCACAGCACATGGAGACAGAGCTTCCAGTTAAACTCATCCTCTTACTGCAGCTCTACCTCACAGCACATGGAGACAGAGCTTCCAGTTAAACTCATCCTTTTACTGCAGCTCTACCTCACAGCACATGGAGACAGAGCTTCCAGTTAAACTCATCCTCTTACTGCAGCTCTAACTCACAGCACATGGAGACAGAGCTTCCATTTAAACTCACACTCTAACTGCAGCTTTAACTCACAGCACATGGAGACAGAGCTTCCAGTTAAACTCATATCTTACTGCAGCTCTAACTCACAGCACATGGAGACAGAGCATCCATTTAAACTCATCCTCTTACTGCAGCTCTACCTCACAGCACATGGAGACAGAGCTTCCAGTTAAACTCATCCTCTTACTGCAGCTCTACCTCACAGCACATGGAGACAGAGCTTCCATTTAAACTCATCCTCTTACTGCAGCTCTAACTCACAGCACATGGAGACACAGCTTCCAGTTAAACTCATCTTCTTACTGCAGCTCTAACTCACAGCACATGGAGACAGAGTTTCCAGTTAAACTCATCCTCTTACTGCAGCTCTAACTCACAGCACATGGAGACAGAGTTTCCAGTTAAACTCATCCTCTTAATGCAGCTCTTACTCACAGCACATTAACTCTCTGATTCATGCATTTTTACCTCTTTCTCACAGGGCCGTGGGTTCCATCGTCAGTCTCGGTCTCCTCTGAGGAACTCATTTTAGAAACAGCGCCCCCTGTCTCAGGACACCTGAACACACCAGATCAGATTCACAAGTGGGTTCTGACCCAAATTGGCCGACCTGTAAATACACACAAGAAGAACATGATAACGCACAGACATAATAATACACTGTGAGGGCCACATAATGTAAACGTGTAACACAAAAAGGTAATTAAATTAAGTTTGGTGCATTAAAATATGTACGCACCATATTATGTTATTTGTGCATTTTGTCCTACTGATATACTCAATGTATGTATTGATAATGAGTCCTTTGCCAAGTATCGCAAATTTGTATGCCGGCCCTTTAAGAGTTGCGCTCAAGCAGCAAACAGGTGGTGACGGGCCAGGTGATAGGTTTTTTGAAATAGATTGGGGGCAAGAGGTAGCAACGGAGAATGGAGTAAAGGGGAGTCAGCAGAAAATAATCAAGAATCCTGAGATTTGTTGGCGTTTTTGTTTGGATTGTATTTTTTTCAATCTACAATTATTCAACACAGCTCCAAGACACGAAAACGAGTAACCTGCTGAACCTACGTTTTAAAAAAAATTCTCTTCTACTGCATCAGGAGGGTGAGCCGAAGCTTTTTGGGTTATTTTTTTTGCTTCTTTGAATGCAATGCATTGCTTAATTATTTGTTTTTGGAGAGGAAAGAAGATTCTTGCACTCATGCATTAATTTTGGTTTCGGGACTTATTATTTTTGGCACGTTTTCTGGATTTGTTTCCCTGGAAACCGGACAACTGCCTCTGTTGTAATATATAAATTCCGTTCGAATAGATTCCCGTGAATATAGCATGTTCATTCTGTTTAAATTGGTCTGAATTTGTTATAACACACACACACACACACACACACATACATCAAATCTCATAGAACAGACAGTGACAAATCTGGAATTTAACTGAGCCATAAACTTGTACAGTAATACAATTCCTTCCAAAATATTATGCACCCATGATAACAACTACTAAGACTGTTCAATATAAGAATTACCAGTGCTGAGGTATATTTTCATTGTCCAACATACGGAATATATTTAATGATATAATGGAAACTACCAAAATGACACATTTCTTTACAAAAATTGTGCATCACAACTTTTGGCACCCCTGTATTTGGTACTGTGTGCACCCTCCCCTTGCAGGGATAATGGCACTGAGCCTTTTTACATAACGTGTTATAAGACCAGAGAACACATTGGGAGGGATCTTAGACTCTTCCTCCACCCACAATCTTTCCAGATCCTGATGTCTTTATTGATCCGTGCTCATGGGCTGTGCTGTTCAATTGAGTCACAGGTTTTCAGGGAGTTCAGCAGTCTTTAGACTGTTGTAGCCATTGCACAATGATGCTTCTGCATCATTAACCTTATAATTTGTGGATGTTAACGTGAATTTGGGGTCATTGTCTTGCTGAAAGATCCACTAGTTTCAGTAGCTGGCAGAGGCAGTCAGGTTTAGGGCTAAATTGTCCTGGTACTTGCGTAGAGTTCGCCATGCTGCTTTCCTTAACAAAGGCCCGATGACCAGTGTGAGCAAAGTAGCCCCATAACATTAAAGATCCACCACCGTATTTTTCTTTTCAGTATGTGCATCCTTAAATCCATCCTACATCATATTCCTGGACATGGTTGTGAGGGGGGCTGGAACCTCACCCAGCATGCATTGGGCAAGAAGAAGGAAAAAACCCTGAATAGGTCATCAATCCATCACAGGGCACACACACCATGCACTTACACACTTATACATTCAAGCAATTTAATGTCTCCAATTAGCTTAACCTGCATGTCTTTGGACTGTGGGAGGAAACCCATGAAGACATGGGATGAGAATATGCAAACTCACACACACCACCATGCTGCCCTCCAGCAGTTTTAAACTTCTTCATTATTGCCCTCACAGTAGTAACTAGCATCTTCAGTTTATTTTTTGATCCATTGGCCTGATTTTCAAAGGTCAGCAACCATTTTAATTTTGTTCGTCTGTTCTTTGTCTTTCTCTGCGGCAAAGATGAAAAATGGGTTCCACAAGCAGGTTCTCAGTTTAATCCTCCAGTGAAACAGGAAGCGACAAGAGTTTCTCTTGATGTAGATTTAGTTTGATTTTATTTATAAGAATCTTTAGGGGTGCCAATTATTTTTATATATTTTTGGGAAATAACAACCCTACCTGAATCCAACCGTCACACTAGAGGGCGCCAGTTCCCCAATCTTAGTTTGTGTTCTGTGCCTGTTGTAGTGCTAATTAAGGTGTTGTGTCGCAAACATTTAATAGCCTGACCAGATTCACATTGCAGGTATCTGTAACTGATTTATGACTAGTCAAAAAGCTAATTTAAGATATCCAACTGCATTTTCACTCATCAAAAAACTTAATCTCGAATTACATTTTGCTAGTAAGATTGAAGCCACTTTCGCCATTCAGTTGTATGGGACCTCCAATTAAGATATGTACAATTCAGTTTTGACTATCCAAAACATGAATTCCAGATACTGTATCGCCATTTCAATTCTGACTAGTCATTCCTCGCGATTTAAGATATGTCAGGTAACGTGGGACCAAGACCCAAACGCAGAGTGGGGAAAACACCAGGAACTCCAAAAAGGTAAATACAATCAAAGACTTAACTCTCATACAGGTAACAGAAAACAGGTAAGAAAAACAAGGCCAGACAATGCGGGCTGAAGCAGACGGACAGATACTCTCAGGCAGAACACAAGGAACCAGCACCCAAGTCAGGCAAACAGAGAACTTAAATAGCCACAAAGATAACAAGACACAGGTGAACTCAAAGCACAATCAAACCAGAGCAGGGAGGGATAACGAGACACAAAGAAAAACAATGACAGAATAACTGAAAACAATAATACAATTAACACAGGGGTAACTAAAGAGGGAGCAAACTGAAATACAAACTGAAGTACCGCCATCTGGTGGCCCAGAAAAGGAAAAAACAAACAGAAAAAGGCAGAATCCTGACAACATCTAAATGATCTTTTTGGATAACTGAATCTAAGATATTACTAGCCAAAATATGGCAAGCCATTTTAACATCTAATAACCTGTGCGGTTTCACATTACAGATATTTGTCATTAATTTATGACTAGTCAAAACGCTAATTTAAGATATCTCTAATTATATTTTGACAAGTCAAAACGCTCATTTAAGATGTCTCTAATTAGATTTCGACTAGTTTCGCCACTAAGTTCTATAACTCCAATTAAAGATATCTACAATTCAGTTTTGACTATCTAAAACGTGAATTCCAGATATCACCACTTCAGTTATGACTCTTACCATCTTACCCATAGTCGGACGGTACACCAAGCAAAACCCGTGCCGTCAAGCCTAGTTCATGCATGTCTATAGTCAAAACCCCTGGTTCTCGCGCACCAATCAGAAGCCAGTACCCAGTGTTAGGACGAATTTAGCCTCGCGAGCCAGTCTCTTTTCTCACTTCGTTCAGCAGAAGGAGGAATTTGGACAGGTTGCCAATAGACGGACGCTTTTTCGCTATTTTTTTTATAATAATGTGCCTGCGTTGTTCCATGTCCGTTTACCCTATAAACAAACAGCTTGAAACAAAGAACCACTTGTCACAAACACATACATATATGAATTGTAAGGTCAGCCAACCTTATTTTTTCCCTAGTGGGAAAACTAGAAGACCTTTTGGAGAGAAAAAAAGAACAAATATTTCAAGAACAAAAATTAACCTACCTTTATTCTTGGAACATTTAGGCTATAATCAGTAAACTGTCAACTGTGACAGCAAGGTTTCTTTTTCCCTTCATTTATAAAAATAAATATTACTCTTTCTTATAAGGAATGATCAACAAAAACAATTACAAACCAAAACTATTTAAATGAATAATGGAAAAATATAACAAAAAATAAATTAAAATAATTTGTATACATCATTCGTTTACCTTCAATATAAAAAGCGAATGTCAGCTCATCTGTTTTGTACCTGAGCGTGAGACGTTGCCATAAAATTTTTCCCGACCGTGAAAACTGCCTGACTTGTCTACATTTTGGACAGATGTGGCTAGTTGGTAAATCTGTCACTGTTTCCGTCGCAGCACTTTAGACACAAGCAAAATCGGAAGCGTTATCCTAACATTTCTTCTTACCGTGAAGAGTGCCTGACCCGCAACCGTAGTAATGTGTTAACACGGCGGCACAATTATATCGAGAAAAAACGCTATATTCAACTGCGAACCGGCACTAGCACCAGCCCAGGTTCGCGTTGGTGGAAAAGGGGTATCATCAGATTCACGCCGTGTTAAAGTAAATGCTTCGACATATTGGAGGTGCTTCCTCCCTTGCACGAAATATCCTTACTGCAGGTGTTGCATTTTGCTGTGTCGTTATCTTTTTTAATGAAGCTAAGCAAAACTTTCGAGCGTTTGCTGCGGTCAGCCATGGTCCAGGATGTAAACAGATTTAAACGGTAAAAAGTGTCTCTTCTCGCGTACTTTGTTGACGTACTGCGTAACAAATGACGTGACGTTAGTTCCGCGTAGCTGGTCTTGGCAGACAAGTGCAGCTTTTATGGACTGTAAAATGCTCCCTGCAGTTCACTCGGGAGCGCGACTGAAATATGCATAAGTTAGGAACCGAACTGCAGGATCGAAATGCACGTGCCTTACCGAATCGACGGTTCTTGGAAATTTGGTTCTTGATACCCAACCCTAATTTTACCTGCTATGGACCTCTTTTTAAGATGAGTCTTGAATAAAGTTGAAAAGAAATGAAATATAGAGTAATCTCTGCCTAATATAATCACTCCACTGTATATTTTGCCTCACTATTGCAAACCAATTAATTTGATTTAGTAATAGGAATGATTTCCTATAAAACATAAAAGAATAAGTAACAACCTCTTAATCGTTTAATTAAAAACGAAATCCGGGTTTGAAGGATTGAATCCCGCCTCGCCCTGAGGCAGATAATTTCCTCTTTTACACTAACGTTTTCTTACGCTTATATTTGCTTGACCAAAACTCACTCACGGCCACCCATATGCATTTCATGACGGCAAATGTATTCCTTTTATTAAAAAGTTACACCAGTTCACCACTGTGCCATTGCTACTAACTATATTTCTTCACTTGGCTACCGTACAAAACCTTCTTATCGGCAAACGCCACGTTTCTACATTCGTGTTACCTCGCCCTGTTCTCTATCTAGCCACATACAAACAATTACTGCGTATGTACGTTCTGCAACTCCCCATTAAAACATTACATTTAAAATCATGACTCACTCATAATTATAACTACTAGTACTGAACATGAAAAAAGCACATAAGTGCAATAGATTTCACACGTTATTTAATACTCCACTTTAATGGTTAATGATTTATACCGACTGTTATATATACCATTCGATAAGGAAACTTAATGTGGAATTTTTAAGAGTTCAATTTATTCCGCCGTACTTTCGTAAGTAGAAAAATAAATGCAGGAACGTCTTCGTTTCAAAATAGGTCGTTTAATGTAGCAAAGGAACTAGTGGGTCTGTTACCCAAGTACAGATAAACACAGAACCGACAAATGACGGAGACAGTGAATACTTATACCCTGTTCCTTCAAGGAAACAAAGGGCCAAATGGTTATCTTAAACACATCATGGGGAAGGGGGGGGGGCGAGGTAATCAGACATTGGGGGGGGGAAGAAACAAGGTGTGGGGAAGTTGGACTGAAGTAGGGGGTAGAGGATACTGCATATCAAAGGGAGAGGAGGATATCTTAAACACATCATGGGAAAGGGGGGGGCGAGGTAATCAGACATTGGGGGGGGGGGGGAGAAACAAGGTGTGGGGAAGTTGGACTGAAGTAGGGGGTAGAGGATACTGCATACCAAAGGGAGAGGATGTAGCACAAAGGGTGTGATAAAAGGTCAATTTAACTGAGTGTGGTGGTAAACAATCAATCCTATCTGCAGCTGTCCCACTACAATGTGAGACACCTCAGAAGGGTAGAACTGTGGCTCCCATGTTTTCCAACAAAACTTAGCTCGCTCATGGTCACTTCATTTACTTTGCACTATGGTCTGTGATCATGTTAACCTTCACCTACATGCCCATTCTGATAAAAACATATTGTTTCAACTACGCAATTTCATCATTTCATCCTAATTTCTCTCACACTGTTGTTATTTTCTCATATGCAAAGCCTGCTGGGACATATGCATCTGCTCCTATTCTCCACTATCAGGTTTTCCAGTTCTAGCTTAGCAAAACAGCGAAGAGGATTCCCACCTGCAGATAAGCCTATCAAAATGCCTTATAAACCTTACAAACACTAAAAGTGCATCTCCGCGAAATAACAGACAACGGAGCAGGACAGCAGGGTGCACAAGTTGCGACCTAGGCAGCTCTAATTCTACGGGCTTGCTGATTCTTTTCTCAATCAAGGCTCGTTGGACGGCCGTCAAATCCGTGAGTACATACACTGGCCATATTTCACCTGCGTTTTTGATGCGTTTACACTTACGCCACCGCACCCTTTGTCACAGCCACTGTTTTACATATATAGCAAACCGAAACTGCTAAACGGTACACGCTCATCAGACTGTACAAATTCACACAAGGATAGCCATAATCCACAACCGTTTCTTACGGGGTCACTTCGCATTTCTCACTCTCATAATAAAACACTTTGCAAAAAGAAATTATATCTCATAAAAAACACGTTTTCAACGTACAAAAATGCCAAGTTACATACGTATGTACATACATACATACATAGAGAACTTCTTTATCCCCATGGGGACATTTCCCTCGCAGCATGTTACATTCACATTTACGCACACACACTTATACCAAGAAACATACTATCATTCACACAACAGAAAGGCTGGGCAGCGAAATACATACATACCAATACAAATTGATATCAATACTTTTAATGGCAGGCCTGGACTGGTCTTGTATGTGTGAGTAACTTGGCATTTTGGTACATTGAAAACGTGTGTTTTATGAGATATAGCACATTTCGTACAAGGTTTTGCAATGCAATGCACTTCACAAATAAAAAAATAAAATACAATAAAATAATAAAATAAAATCAAGTAAGAAGAGTATTAGTGAATGTAAGAAATATAAAGTGATAAAATAAATAAAAAGTGATAAAATAAAATAGAATTGTTCCTAGGTAAAGGCAAGGCAAAAAATGTATGTTTTTAGTCTTCATTTAAAAATCTCAACTGTTTGAGCTGTCCTCAGATGTTTTCACAATGTATAACATTAAGGAAGCAGGGACTTCCGAAGAAGAACCTTTCACAAAAAGGTTAAGAGTGAATGGTGTGGAAAGACAGTTCGAGCTGGATACAGGTTGTGGCGTTACAGGGATGAACAGGTCAAAGTACACTAAGCTGTGGAATGGGGACAGAGTACCAGAACTTAAGCCACGCCCATTGACATACACAGGTCAACCGGTAGAGACAATGGGCACTGTAGAGGTTACTGTACAGTACAAAGAGACTGTTAAGAACTTACCGGTGGTGGTAGTCACAGGAACAGGACCAAGTCTGCTAGGCAAGTGGGCATAGATTGGGGGCCTGTAAATCATGTGAATGATGTCAGGGAATTGACATTACAAGAGGTGCTCAGTCAACACGAAGACTTCAAAGAGGATCTGGGCCGACTTAATGGCCCCCCTGCAAAAATCTATGTGGACAAAGAAGCAGCCCCTAGGTTTTTCGAACCAAGACCAGTGTAATTCACCACGAGAGCTAAAGTAGAGGCAGAAACCGACCGATTGGAGCGCCAGACAATAATAATAGTCAGTCAAGTATGCCGGGTGGGCTGCCCCAATAGTCCCAGTGTTACAACCAGATAACACTGCTCAAATCTGCAGAGACTATGACGGTAAATTGTGTATCCAAGCTTGAGCAATACCCTATCCCTAGAGTAGAGGACTTGTTTGCTAGGCTGTTAGTAGGATAGAAATTTACCAAGCTGGACATGAGTCACGCATACCACCAGATACTTTTTTGACTCCTCGTCCAAGGGTATTGTGTGTGACGGTTCGGGTGCTGGGACCCAGGCGCAGAGTGGGAAAAAAAACACGAAACTCAAAAAGGGGAAAATTAACAAAGACTTTACTAACGGGTAAACAAACAGGGAACAAACAAGGCCACAATGGGCAAAACCACAAACTCAAAAAATAACTAAACAAAGCAGAAAACAAGAGGGACTCACAAATACAGGCAGGGCAGAACACGGTCAGGGCAGAACGCAGGCAGGCAGAGCACAAGGGTAATTCAAACAAACAGGTAGGTCAAACAAATACAAGTCAGAAACAAAACACAAACAGGTAAAAAACACAGGCAGGTACAAAGGGTCTGAAACAGAGATTGGAAACAAACACAAGCAGGCAGGTACATGTAAGTCGGGTAACAAACACAAGGAACCAGCACCCGAGTCAAGGGAACAGAGAACTTAAATAGACAAGGGGTAACAAGACACAGGTGAACTCAAAAAACAATCAAACCAGAAGGAGGGGATAACAAGAGACAGGTGGGAACAATGATGGGATAACGAGACAACCAATAATACAATTAACAGGGGGGAACAGGACACAAAACAGAAGTGCCGCCATCTGGCGGCCCAACAGGGAAAACGCAGACAGGAACACCGGAACATGACAGTACCCCCCCCCCAAGGGACGGCTCCTGACGTCCCAGGAGGCCAACCCGGGGAGGGAGTCAACAGAGGGTGGGGGCTGGAGACAGGACTTAGGGCTGGACAAGACAAGAACAGGGACAGAACACGGGAACAAGACTCTGGACCGGACTCTGACGGGGGAACAGGACTCAGACAGGAACAGGGACTGGACACAGAACTGGGGCAGGAACAGGACTGGACTGGACTGGACAAGACTCGGGGCTGGACTGGGCAGGACAAGAACAAGACTCGGGGCTGGAGGGGAACTCGGGGCAGAAACAGGACGGGACACAGGACTGGAACGGGACACAGGACTCGGGACTGGACTCGGACGGGGGAAACAGGACTCGGGACTGGACTCGGACGGGGGAACAGGACTCGGGACTGGGCAGGACCCGGGCAACACGGGGAGACTCAGGGCTGGGCAGGACCCGGGCGACACGGGGAGACTCAGGGCTGGGCAGGACTCGGGGAAACTCAGGGCCCGCACATCGGGCGACACGGGGGACACTCAGGGCCCGCACATCGGGCGACACGGGGGACACTCAGGGCCCGCACATCGGGCGACACGGGGGAAACTCAGGGCCCGCACATCGGGCGACACGGGGGAAACTCAGGGCCCGCACATCGGGCGACACGGGGGAAACTCAGGGCCCGCACATCGGGCGACACGGGGAAAACTCAGGGCCCGCACATCGGGCGACACGGGGGAAACTCAAGGCCCGCACATCGGGCGACACGGGGGAAGACTCAGGGCCCGCACATCGGGCGACACGGGGAAGACTCAGGGCCCGCACATCGGGCGACACGGGGGAGACTCAGGGCCCGCACATCGGGCGACACGGGGGAGACTCAGGGCCCGCACATCGGGCGACACGGGGGAGACTCAGGGCCCGCACATCGGGCGACACGGGGAAATTCAGGGCCCGCACTCCGGGCGACATGGGGAAATTCAGGGCCCGCACTCCGGGCGACACGGGGAAATTCAGGGCCCGCACTCCGGCGACACGGGGACTCAGGAAACCCGGGGGGACTCAGGAAACCAGGGGGGACTCAGGAAACCAGGGGGGACTTGGACAGGGGCAAGGCAGACATACAGGACAGGACTGAGACGGGGCACGACAACACTGGACTGGGTTGGACAAGACTGAGGGGGAAACAGACTGCCAGATACTGGCACAATCGGGAGACCTACAAGGACAGACACAGGGACAAGCAGGCGGGGAGGCACACAGCGACACCGACAGACACACAAAGGGACAGGCAGACAGGGAAGGCGAGGGGGGAGCCCAACAACTGACATAGGGACTGACACACAGGCAAACAAGACAAAACACACGCGGACTGGCACACTGACAGACAGGCAGACAGGCGGGCAAACACGTTGGCCGATGGGCTGACGGCTTGGGGGGCAGACAAACAGGCCAACAAACTGGCTGACACACATACGGGTAGACCAACAGACAAACAGGCGGGCAGACAATTAGACAGGGGGGCCGGGGAACACACGGACACACGGTTGGGAGGACGAACACCAAAGGGAGAATGGACACCAGGGGGAGCGACGAGACCGGGGGAGGGACGACCACTGGGGGGAGGACGGACTCCGGGGAAGAGACGATCACTGGGGGAAGGACCGACACCGGGGGAGAGACGACCACTGGGGGGAGCGACGAGACCGGGGGAGGGACGACCACTGGGGGCAGGACAGACTCCGGGGAAGAGGCGACCACTGGGGGAAGCGACGACACCGGGGGAGGGGCGATCACTGGGGGAAGCGACGACACCGGGGGAGAGACGATCACTGGGGGAAGCGAGAACACTAGGGGAAGCACGAACGCCAGGGGAAGCACGAACGCCAGGGGGCAAGGTGTGGACACTAGGGGGAGCGAGAACACTAGGGAAAGAACGGACACTGGGGGGCGTGAGAACACTAGGGGAAGCACAAACGCCAGGGGGAGCACGAACGCCAGGGGAAGCACAAACTCCAGGGGAAGCACGAACGCCAGGGAGCAAGGTGTGGACACTAGGGGGAGCGAGAACACTAGGGAAAGAACGGACACTGGGGGGCGCGAGAACACTAGGGGGAGCACGAACGCCAGGGGGAGCACGAACGCCAGGGGGCAAGGTGTGGACACTAGGGAGAGCAAGAACACTAGGGGAAGAACGGACACTGGGAGGCGCGAGAACACTAGGGGGAGCACGAACGCTAGGGGGAGAACGAACGCCAGGGGGAGCACGAACGCCAGGGGGAGCACGAACGCCAGGGGGAGCACGAACGCCAGGGGGAGCACGAACGCTAGGGGGCAAGGCAGGCGGCTTAGCCTGCGGGGCGGCCAGAGCAGTCTGCGGCGGGCCCTGCGGGACAACAGATGGGACCGTTGTCCTCTCCGGGGCTCTGGACGGCTCTGGAGGCCTCTCCGGAGCTCTGGACGGCTCCGGAGGCCCCCCCGGGACTCGAGGCAGCTGCGGAGGCTCCCTTGGGGCTTGAGGCGGCTCCGGAGGCCCCCCCGGGGCTCGAGGCACAAGTAAAGCCCGAAACTTGGGTGTAGCAGGCGGCCTCCGCGGAAGGGTCAGAGCAGGCGAGGCCTCCGGGGCTGGAGGCGGCTCTGGGGGCCTCTCCGGGGCTGGAGGCGGCTCTGGGGGCCTCTCCGGGGCTCGAGGCGGCTCTGGGGGCCTCTCCGGGGCTCGAGGCGGCTCTGGGGGCCTCTCCGGGGCCCGAGGCGGCTCTGGGGGCCTCTCCGGGGCTCGAGGCGGCTCTGGGGGCCTCTCCGGGGTTCGAGGCGGCTCTGGGGGCCTCTCCGGGGCTCGAGGCGGCTCTGGGGGCCTCTCCGGGGCTCGAGGCGGCTCTGGGGGCCCCTCCGGGACTTGAGGCAGAGCAGGCCGTGAAGGCCGCTCCGGGACTTGAGGCAGAGCAGGCCGTGAAGGCCGCTCCGGGACTTGAGGCAGAGCAGGCCGTGAAGGCCGCTCCGGGACTTGAGGCAGAGCAGGCCGTGAAGGCCGCTCCGGGACTTGAGGCAGAGCAGGCCGTGAAGGCCGCTCCGGGACTTGAGGCAGAGCAGGCCGTGAAGGCCGCTCCGGGACTTGAGGCAGAGCAGGCCGTGAAGGCCGCTCCGGGACTTGAGGCAGAGCAGGCCGTGATGGCCGCTCCGGGACTTGAGGCAGAGCAGGCCGTGAAGGTCCCTCTGGGACTTGGGGTGGAGCAGGCCGAGGGCCCTGCCATCTGGGCTGGGCAGGGGACAGGAACACAGACCACAGCTGTAGGGAACCCGGCTGGGCAGCCGGACGGGACCGGCGGGACCCCCGCAGGCCGGACCCTGGGAAGATCGCAAGCCGAGACCCCTCAAAAGGGTCAGGATCCGCCGGCTGATCAGCTGGAGGTCTGGCCGACCGGGAGGCAGCCCGACCACGGCGCCTCCGCGACCGCCCGCCCCGGGCACTGGGAGGTTCAAGCTCCCACCACCCCGATGGCATTTTAAACAAAAAAAAAAAAAAAAAAAAAAACCTCTGCTGGGTCCCAAACTGGCTGGTTCCTTCTGTGACGGTTCGGGTGCTGGGACCCAGGCGCAGAGTGGGAAAAAAAACACGAAACTCAAAAAGGGGAAAATTAACAAAGACTTTACTAACGGGTAAACAAACAGGGAACAAACAAGGCCACAATGGGCAAAACCACAAACTCAAAAAATAACTAAACAAAGCAGAAAACAAGAGGGACTCACAAATACAGGCAGGGCAGAACACGGTCAGGGCAGAACGCAGGCAGGCAGAGCACAAGGGTAATTCAAACAAACAGGTAGGTCAAACAAATACAAGTCAGAAACAAAACACAAACAGGTAAAAAACACAGGCAGGTACAAAGGGTCTGAAACAGAGATTGGAAACAAACACAAGCAGGCAGGTACATGTAAGTCGGGTAACAAACACAAGGAACCAGCACCCGAGTCAAGGGAACAGAGAACTTAAATAGACAAGGGGTAACAAGACACAGGTGAACTCAAAAAACAATCAAACCAGAAGGAGGGGATAACAAGACACAGGTGGGAACAATGATGGGATAACGAGACAACCAATAATACAATTAACAGGGGGGAACAGGACACAAAACAGAAGTGCCGCCATCTGGCGGCCCAACAGGGAAAACGCAGACAGGAACACCGGAACATGACAATGTGACAGTAAACACACACAAAGGTCTGTTTACTTTCAATGGCTTACTGTTTGGAGTCTCCTCAAGTCCTGCCATCTTCCAGCGTACCATCGAGGGAATATTGCGAGGAATACCCAACGTAGTAGTTTTCCTGGACGATATCCTTTTGACCGAGCACAACGACCAGGATCACCTACAGACACTGGCTGAGGTACTGAAAAGGCTGGACAGTGCTGGATTACGTCTGAAAAGGGGCAAGTGCACATTCATGGGCAGTGAGGCGATCTTCCTGGGGCACAACGTGGACTCCATGGGCCTACATCCAGTACATGAGAAGGTAAAATCTAGGGATGGGAATTGATAAGATTTTATTGATACCGATTCCATTACCGATTCTGTTTATTGATCCGATTCTTTATCAGTTCCTTTATTGATGCCTGATACATTTCCTGGGTGTAAAAAGAGTAGGCCTACGTACAAGTTTTCAGTGTCAACTTCATTTTCCAGCCTGAAATGCGATCATATTAGTAAATGACTACAAACGTCATGTAACGTACAAGTAGTTGGCTATCTCCCTGGATATGAATGAAATGTTTTTAACAGAAAATAAAATAATGAATTCAATAATTGAATGAATGCAATAATTTATCCGCAAAAATAGCTATACAAAAAGGCAAAATAAATGTCGTGGTCACGATCATCGTCGTAGAAACCTTCAGATAAATGAATTTGCATAATAAAATTAACCATAGGCGGGCTTACATTTTCTGAACCTCGTGATATAGTGGTGTAAGTAGACCATTTAACAATTAGCTGGCTTCCAGCTCTAGCCAGTGGTACGCGTCTATCAACACAACACACACAGCACTCGTCATACGCTGATATGCACTTATAGCTTATAGCAGCGCTACAGCATTTTCAGTAATATGGGAGCATGCAGCTGAAATCCTCTATGGAAAGCATCCTCACAGTGATCTTATCTACAATCAGTAGGCAGTGTTGTGCATCTCCCACTCTTACAGCTCGTTTCCAGCCCAAACCACTGCAATGAGAGCAAACTTTCTTTTGTCAGTGATATTTCCTTCTGACATCTACGACGGCAATTGCAACCACAACATTTATTTCGCCTTTTTGTATAGCTATTTCTATGGATAAAATCACATTTATTATTATTATTATTATTTATTGGTAAATGATATTTACCCAATCCCTAGTAAAAGCAATCCAAGAGGGTCCCACACCTTCCAATGTGACCGAGCTAAAGGCGTATTTAGGACTGCTTAATTATTATAATAAGTTCCTGCCAAACTTATCAACAGTCCTAGCTCCAGTCCACAAGCTGTTGAGGAAACAGACAAAGTGGCAGTGGGGAGATGAACGGGAAGCAGCTTTTGAGCACTCAAAGCAACTGATGCAGTCCGCAAAGGTGCTGGCCCATTATAACCCAGAAAAAGACACTGTCTTATCATGTGATGCGTCACCATATGGAGTTGGTGCTGTGCTTTGTCATCGCATGTCTAATGGAACAGAGAGACCTATAGGATTCATGTCCCGCACGCTCACCTTAGCAGTGAGGAACTACTCTCAACGAGACAAGGAGGGGCTTGCAGTCATCTTTGGAGTCTGAAGATTCCACAAATACCTATACGGGCATCCATTTACAATTGTGACATATCACAAACCCCTCTTGTCACTTTTCAATGAGATGAAAGCAATCCCACAGATCGTGTCCCTCCCCGAATCCAAGGTTGGGCCGTGATTTTGATGGCATACGAGTACACCATCGTTTACAAGGCAGGGAAATACCACGGCAACGCTGACGCCCTGAGTCGCCTACCCTTGCCGGAGAACCCAGGTCCCAAAGAGCCAGAGGAGAGAGTGCTCATGTTGGACACATCAGACATCACACCAGTGACAGCAGAACAAGTGAGAGCGCTCAAGAGTGAGAGAAATGGTGCAGAGAGGTTGGCTGCCAGAGCAAGAGGGGACTGAGTTTGCACCATACACTGCTCGTGAAGATGAGCTGAGTGTAAAAAACGGCTGTGTGATGTGGGGAGCTGGAGTAGTCGTTCCCAAGCCGGGTCAGAAGGACTGAGGCTTGTCAACATGCATTTTGGCAAAGTCCAGTCTGGCTTTTATGTGTTTCCCTCTTAGAAGTGGGGTCTTCCTGGGTCTTCTACCATGGAGCCTATTTTCATTCAGACAGTGACAGATGGTGCGAAACTATTGTACCTTGAACTTGAAGATCAGCTTGGATCTGTATTGAAGTTTTCCTTGGTTCTTTCTCGACCGTTCGAGCAACCCTTCTGTTCAATTTTCCTCTTGCGACCACGTCCAGAGATGTTGGCTACAGTTCCATGGGCCTTAAACTTATTAATAATATTGGTAACAGTGGTCACAGGAACATCTTTGGAGATGGTCTTGTAACCTTTACGTTGACCATGCTTGGCTATTACCTTTTTCAGACCACTTTCTACTTTTCCTTCTGTTTTCCATGTTCAATGTGAAGCACACAGTGGCACAAACAGCAGAGTGAGTAATTTTCTAATTTTAAACTGGCTGCACGAGTGATTATAAGATTGAAAATGCCTGTGATACCAATTTTTTTTTTTTTGGCCACGTTTTGGCAAGGCTACCGCCTGTGGGCATATGAGGCATATAGTCTTCTCATTCGCTGACGTGAAAAGAGATTCATGCTCCCATTCCGGGTGGAAATAATATGTTTTTGATTTCTTTTTCACTGAACCCTCAACCATATCTATGTTGTTATGTTAGTTAAGGTGCATTCAGCGTCAATATGTTTATTTTGGCTTCCAAAAGTAAAAATAAAACTACAGGACTAACATGACAATGTATCTGTAAATGTAAATATTATTCATTGAATTGAGAAACTAAATATTGTGCATTGAACAGATACTGTAAATATGAATATTATTACTTGAACTGAGAAACTAAATATGAATATTGTGCATTGAACAGATACTGTAAATATGAATATTTTGCATTGATCAGATAACTGTGCATAACTGTGTCTTTCTTTGTGAGTATGTATGCACGTACATAGAGCCTGTCTTAACGGAAATTGCAAAAATAAATATGACAGTGAACAGTCTTACTTATACACACAAATCCGCATACACCACACAGTCCACAATCCCTCCATACATATTTTTTTTAAAGTAGCAATGCTGTCATTATTATTATTCAATTTTTTGTTTTCTTTTCTGTTTACTTGTTTTCTTTTTCATTTTTTAAAAAGATGATTTTTACTTCTCTTGAGTGTTGATTTGCCTTTCGATGGATGCTTCCTCATTTGCTTTTGTTATATTTTCCTTATAAAAATTGTTTAGATAAAAAAAAAGCCAACACTGAATCCATAATTTTACACAACATAGAAGGTCCCTTAAAAATAAGAAACATCAGTGTCCCTGTTCTTGCTGAAAGCATGCAACCATTTATGATGTCTACAACAATGACAATTTGATGATACTCGTAGAGCAACAGTAATACACAAAAAGCCAACCTTCATGCTGATGCCTGTGACGCTCTGACCAGAGAAAGCTACTGTAACCCATCTAGTGACAAGTTATTACAAGGCTAGCTCTCAGAACTCTCAGAACGTTGCAGCTTCGTGTACTTGCTGTGCTTATTCTGTTATCGGCCTTTGTGAACAGCCCAAACGGTGGATTCTGGTTCAAGAAAGGAAGTGCCCATCAGACCAAAACTCAGTCATTTCCAGAACTACATAAGTGTACTTATGCCTTAGTAATTGTAGAAGATAGGGCTGTAAACTAAATTTTTTTACAAATCATTCAGACAATTCAGACAGTTTTCATGTCTATATGAGCGCACATAGTGAATCACTGCCCATTCTTTCACTGCTCTGCCTCAGTTCCGGTAGATTCAGTGGCAAACCTGCAGTGATTAATGCACTTCAGACTGTGTTATGCGGTGTACAGCTGCTTGGAGGCTTAAGGTAGTGAAAGGAAGTGTATGTTTCTGTATTTCTGTATGCACTTCTGGCCACTTCAGCTTAGGCCAGTCTCCACATTCCCAGTTACCGTGGCAATGAGGGAGAGGAGTGATGGAGAGCTATGGGGAGGATGGAATGCAGCTCAGGGCCGTCCCGAGTGCACTCCTGAGAGGACCCGAAACGCTCTGGCACCCACCATGGTGATATACCGCCCCCGTCCCAGGCACTATAGTGTGCTGTTGTGTTGTGTGCTGAGATGCCTAATTACTGATGTGACATGCATGTGTGACCACAGACAGAGCCTTCATGCCTGTGAGATGTGACCATATGAGGTGTGATGCTTATAAACTACTATTGAGACTGAGATAACTTAGTGAGTCTTTGGAGAATGCCCCTGCATGCTGTGTAGTGGGTATTTCCCTGGTGCATATTGTACTAAATTCTGTTACAGTGAGAACATGTCGTCTGACCTGATGATTTCCTGTCTGCCTCATGTACCTGCTTTGAGTGGTTCCTATCAATTCAGAGATTATTTGGCATTTTGTATGGTAGTTAGCATTTCTTATAGATGTGTCACGGGTTGCAGTGTGGTGGACCCAAATGCAGACTTGGACAATTGCGTACCTTCAAAAGGTACACGATGCAGCAGGCAGTCTCATAGTCAGTTTGTGCAAAGATCAAAAACCAGAAAAATCCACCGGGGCAAAAGTACAGAATCGGAAAGCAACAGGAATCAGCAAAACAAAGTCGGCAGGCCAAAAATGAGCGACCAGTTCGGCGTCCAAGAAATTCTTGTCGGCGCCAGAGTCGACCAACACCTGTAGCCTGAGGGGTTGTTGGTCCTGAACCAGTGTGGCATCGAGCAGTAGGCCAGACTGGGCGGTAGAAGGGGAAGTGGTAAGGCTCACCAGGGTCCCCACTCTAATATCTTTTGGCCGAATAGGACAGGAGGATAATATACGTGACCGGCTGTGCCACAGTAGATGCAAAGTCCCGTCCTGATTCGCCGCATACGCTCCGTTTGCGTGAGGTGGGCTCTTCCGGGCTGCACTGGCTCTTCGCTGGGTGTGCGGGGCGCGGTCGAACTCGGGGGTACACTGATGCCGGGACCGCGACTGGAACTGAATTTCGCTGAAGGGCTCGCTGAGGGTTGGCGTCTGGCCGTCTGGCCGCTGAAGGGCTCGCTGAGGGTTGGCGTCTGCCCGTCTGGCCGCTGAAGGGCTCGCTGAGGGTTGGCGTCTGGCCGTCTGGCCGCTGAAGGCCTCGCTGAGGGTTGGCGTCGGGCCGTCTCTCTGCGGCGCTCACGGAGGTGGTTGTCCAGCTTGATAGCCAGCAGCGCGATCAGGGCATCAAGGTTTTGGGATCGTCTCCTGCAGCCAGTTCATCCTTCAAAGCCTCGGACAACCCGTCTCTGAAGACCCCCTGGAGCGCAGTGTCGTTCCATCCTGATTTCGCAGCGATAGTCCGGAACTCAGCTGAAAATGCCGCCGCGCTGCGCGTGCCCTGGCGCATCGACAGCAGGCGCCGATTATAGTCTCTCCCGCAAACGGGGCGATCAAAGACTTCTCGCATTTCTGCAACGAAACTGGAGCAGGTGAAGTTTGTAGGAGGTTGGCTCTCCCAAACTGCTGTGGCCCAGTCTAATGCAGATCCTTTCAGCAGCCCCACGATGCAAGAAATCTTTTTCCCATCGTTGTTGTAAGTGGTGGGTTGCTGGTTGAAGGTTGAGCGAACACTGCATTAGAAACGCCTTGCACTTCCCCAAGTCTCCAGCGTAGCGCTCCGGAGCAGGAATGTGCGGCTCCCTGGGCAGGAGGGCTGCGTGGGTGTAGAGCTGGACCGGGTCGGGAGGAGCCCTCGGGGCTTCGGGAGCGGGAGCCGGGAGGCGGGTGGTCAGCTGCTGCATCTGACCAGCGAGTGCTGTCAGCGAATACCGGATCTCACGGAGGGCTTGCTCGTGCCGTCCCACGAGTGCTGCCTTGGCTGGCGAGGGCGTTGCGCAGGTGCTCTGGGTCCGCTGGGTCCATACTGGCCAGATTGTTCTGTCACAGGTCGGGGTGTGGTGGACCCGAATGCAGACTTGTACAACTGAGTGTCGAAACTCCCGAAGGAGATGTTTAATTCAAAGGTACACAATACAGCAGGCAGTCTTGTAGTCAGTTTGTGCAAAGATCAAAAACCAGAAAAATCCACCGGGGCAAAAATCGAAGTCGTTAAACAGGCGGAGGTCAGAACAGGAAATCAGCAAAACAAAGTCGGCAGGCAAAAAATCGGTGGTCGGGTAAACAGGCAAGATCAAAACACGAGTCAGACTAACGAGAGGTAAACGCTGGAAAGGCACTGTAAACAGGAGGCACAATCTGAGAAACAGAGAATATATACCAAAAGAACCAGGTGAGTGAAATGAGAGATAATTGAACGGAGCGTGAACATGCAAACAGGGAACAGGTGAATGGAATGAGTGATTAGCCAGTGCATGAGAATGCGGCCAGAACAGGTGAGAGTGATCAGCTGAGGGGAGAGAGAGAGAAAGAGAAAACCACGCCCATACTACAAAACCAAAACAAAGATTGTGCAGGAGAAAAGCAGATCAACTAAAAGCAGTCAACTAAAAAGTGAAGTGACAACAGAAACATAACAAGATGCTGGTAAGGTGTAATTTTATTGAAATTAGGCTTGGGGCTCCTGGATGGCTCATTTGGTTAAGGCCCCACGCTGAGGTGCATGGATGAGGCTCACGGCCTCGGGTCGAATCCGGACCGTGCCAGTGCTGACTGTGGCCGGTAGCTCCACAGGGCGACGCACGATTGGTGCCTGTGTTGCCCTGGGTACGGGAGGGTTCAGTCAGACAGGGATCTGCGTTTCATCGCTCTCTAGCGATCCCCTTTGGGCGCTCATATGACTGCATGTCAGAGCTGCTTATGAAAGATCTTCCTCCGGCATGAAAAACAGCTTTTCTGTTCTATTCCATTACAAAATATACATGCTCACAAGCTGAAATGTGGTAAATGTTTATTTTTCTCATCCAAGCAGAATAAAATAATCCATTAATGTGTAGGCTTGTTATCATACCAAAGCTGATTTTTTTTTTAAAGGAAAGTCTTAAGACTAAACATAAGGTCATGTCATGGCTGTGGCTCTATCACATGGGTGTTTGCTGTAATTACAACAGGGAAAAAGTTACTCAGACAAGCTCACTCCTGTTAAGATAATATACTCCATACTGGTGTGTGGCATTAGCAAACTGCGAACTGAGAATTCCTCTGCAGGCTTTGTAGTGTGTGTCTCCCTGGTGCCCCTTATATTGAAGCCTGTTAAAGGAAACCTGTGTACCTCATGTACAGTGCCATGACAAATATTTCCCCCCATTCTGATTTCCTATATTAGGGCCTAGTTTCAGATCTTTACAAAAAATGTTATATTAGACAGAGGGAACGGGAGTAAGCAGTCAACGTTTTTAGAAACTCCCAACTTCTGCCTTGAGTATCACCCTCTGGAGATCAGTCCCTTGTAGTAGCGTCACAAGACCACCGGATGGCGGAAAGCATCCACTTTGTGTTTCCAGTATTCCAGTACAGCCCACAGGTCTGATAGCAAAAGTAAATATTCTGATATTTTCAACTATTTCAAGCTCCTGCCACGGCACATAATGGTTTTATTAAATTCCATTTAGCATGAGGATGGGGGTGTAATTTCAAAGAAACACTGCACTGGTTGATGCACTGAAGATGCTCATTTTGTTATATTGTACACACAGAGCACGTACACAGCACATCAATACACACACACGCACACAAACACACACACATACACATATACACCATGTTCACCTGATCATATAGATAGATGGTTTGACACTGTGGTCTGTGTCTTTGGAGGCCCTACTAGACTGAAGGCTCTTTTCTTTCTGGGGAGGCTACGCTCCTTCGGTGTGTGTAGCAGGATGCTGGCCATGTTCTACCAGATCATTGTGGCCGGTGTCCTGTTCTACACCTGTGTGTGCTGGGCTGGGAACCTCTACTCCAGGGACACAAAGAGGCTCAAACTGATCCAGAAGGCTAGCTGCCACCCTCTGCTGTTGTTTTGGGTGCAGTGGGTGTTTGCCGACTCTCCCCCTCCCCTCTGAGCCAGCCCCCCTTCTCTGCTTCCTCGGCCAGCCCTCTAGCTGCCCTCCTCAGCCTTGCCCCTGCCATGCCTGTGTTCTCCAGAAGGTAGAGCACTGACTGGCGGGTAAACCCCCAGCGTCCCACCTCCACTGGATATACTGTCGCTCTCTAACTGACCTCCTTACACTCCTTACACTCTCACACTCCGCTGCCAGGTCGGAGTACTTCAGGCATTTCCGCTCATAGGCTGCTTCTGCCCCCTCCTCCCATGGGAGGGTGAGCTCCATAAGGAGCACCACCTTCACCCGAGTGGACCACGTCTCCATATAAGGAGCACCACCTTCGCCCGAGTGGACCACATCTCCATATAAGGAGCACCACCTTCGCCCGAGTAGAACACATCTCCATATAAGGAGCACCACCTTCGCCTGAGTAGAACACGTCTCCATATAAGGAGCACCACCTTCGCCCAAGTGGACCACTTCTCCATATAAGGAGCACTGTTCTGTGTCCCTGTGCTGGAGCCATCTCACAGCCTGACAGACCTGCTCAGTGTCCCTGTGCTGGGGACCTGCTCTGTGTCCCTGTGCTGGAGGCCAGCTCTGTGTCCCTGTGCTGGAGGCCTGCTCTGTGTCCCTGTGCTGGAGCCATCTCACAGTCTGACAGAACGTGCCGGAGGCCTCGTTTGGGGGCAGCACAGAGCAGACGGTCTCATCCGCACCAAACCATTAGCGCACGTTCTGAGGAGAAGGCAGGGTGTCATAATTGTCCCTGATCAGGAAGTTAAGCCTGGTTTGTGGTATCATCCACCACTGAGCGATCGGTCCTCCACACTTTCCCACGCTGTCCATCCTCCGAGACCACCTTAACAAACTGCTAAAACCTGCTACCTCTCCTGCACCATCCATGGTGGGATGACCCAGAGTCTTCTGTGACTCTGTTTCCCTGCTGGGGGGGTTGTGTCCCTCTGTTTCCCTGCTGGGGGGGTTGTGCCCCTCTGTTTCCCTGCTGGGGGGGTTGTGCCCCTCTGTTTCCCAGCTGAGGGGAAGCAGTCAGGTAGAAGTAAACTGCAAACATAGAATGCATATCAGGCCACTGCTATATGTACCACAATTAAACCATCAGTGAAAGCCCAGGATATACTGGTATATTTATAAATCAATGACAAAGTATGTTCTACAGCATATCCAGCAATTTACCCACCCAGATATAATTTCTGATTAACAATGTTGTACATTTTCAGGTTTCATAAAATGCCAGTAGTACAGATTCTGATGTAGTCAGCTTAAAGGTATTTCTTAGCTTACAAAGGAGATGGTACAGTAGAATGGGCACATCCAATTTGTTCAGGTGCAGGGCATAAACAATAAAAAATATGTCTGATGTTTGAATAGACTAGGCAGAATGTGTCATTCCAAACAGATTGGAATATGGGTTTAACATCAGCATGCCTTTGGAGCTGAGTGAGTACGTTTAACATGGTCGGTGAAAATAGCGGCGATATGTGTTATTCAACCAATCATTTAAACAGAAACATTTACACTCTAGACATTTGACACGTAAACAGTAAAAATAACACATACAAATGCAACAATACAAACTTGCACCAGCAGGCCTTATCTGATAGAAGAAAAATAATCACATTATCAGAACAGACAGAACAGTCATTACCACAGGAATACCTAACACAAACGCAATTTTCCCCCATGTGGAATAAGCCGGCATTTAGGAAAAACAGAGTTGCGCGGTCTCTAATAAAAATGATTAGCATGGCTTACAGGCTCGTCACGGAACAGAAATAATATAAAATGACCCCAACACAACAATCCTGTAATGTAATTACAGTATCACATTTTGCAGTAAATTATTGACTCATCAATGTTCAGTCCAAAAGCTCTTATTAGATGCCACTGTTGACATTTTAAAGTTTGGCCTTACAATCCTTCCAGCTTCTCCCATTGTTATGCTTGGATTTATGACATGGTCAATCACTGTGGCTCTAAATTCATTCGATACAACAATATTTCTCCTACCTGCTTGACCACAACCTCCATGACCCGTCCATCAGTACCAACTGCATTGGGCTACTCCATGTTGTCAGACACTGCTGAATGTAGTGCTGTAAAACAGCCTTTTATGTTGGGATTACCAATCGTGCTGCAATGCGACTCACCTGGGCAATGTTGCTGGAAGTGATGAGACAGAATTGCAAACATCTTGATTTCATTTCACAATCTGCATGTCTAGCAATAAGCATTGGAACATTGTACTAGTACGAGACGACTGTATTGTGAAAACTGAGTGTGATTTAGAGTTGTGCACTTTGTGGGCAGGTACTGCAATTAGTGTCTTAGGGTAAGAATTTTGCCAGTCAGTTTGGCAAATTGAGTTTTCCACATTGAGCCAAAGCAATAATAACATACTGTAATGCATTTGTAATGTGTGACTGCAGATATCAGAAATGCATCTGAAAAAATGGAAACATCTCAGAGGCTGGATGTCATGCAAACCACACTTCTGCCCTGGTTTTGGCTTAGTGGTATAATCCATTCAACTGATGTGCAGCATATTCAGGTTCAAACCTACAGGAAAACCATTTATATGAGAGGTAACATAAACATACCAGCTCAATAGACAAGCAGTGCCTTTTCAAAATGTATTGAGTTGTGGTTACACTACAGCAACAGAAGCAAGCATTCATCTGACACTACACAATTTCTCTTATAATGGATTTTATTTCCACTACTGTAGATGAATGTCATTGCTTCAACTGCATATTTTAGCCGCATGTTGATCTACTCAAATTGAGCCCAAACATAATCCCATACAGAATATGAAATAAGTACTACTGTGTCACAGGAGTTCACCACATCACACAATAATAAATCACAACAGCAAAACATTTCATATTTTAATAATTCAGGTTTAATCATTGCATATTATTGTCTGAAAATACAGAAAATTAAAGCAAAAAAAAAAAAAAACACAAAAAAAAAAATCCTAAAAGAATTAATAAAGAAACTCAATCCATCATTGTTTACAGTAATGAAAGGAAATACGTACACTGCAGTGATCATTCTGCATTCTCCCTATCAGCTGCATTTGC